>NC_054844.1:37310898-37925898 GCF_018345385.1 Vulpes lagopus | reverse complement strand
GTCAGAGTGAGGACTAAACATATTCTACGTGAATTTCCTTAGTACAGTACCCAAAAGATAGTAGGAACTTAGTGAATGGTGGTTTCTTCTGCTTTGATGGTATCTTTGGGAGGGTCATTCTCCCCTAAATGGGCGTGAGATTGGGGCATGGGGACAGGCATTTTAGGCACAGAAAAGATCATGAGAAGACACAGGGGGTTGGGGAATGACCATTGTAAAGAAAAGGGTGAATGCTCTCCAGTTTTTACTAGTGGGAAGGAAAGACGTGGAAAGGTAAGTTGAGGCCATACTGAAGGAGTGATAAGACCTGGAGGGCCAGGGTGGTGTGCTGGTCTGGCCTGGGCTGGGGAGCCAGATTGTTCTGGCTGTACCATACCTATTCACTCCACATGCCCCGGAGTAGGCTACCAGCATTCTGTGCCTCCATTCCTTCATCTATAAAATAGAGTTAATTCAAGTGACTTTGCCATATATCTGTCCTGTGGATTAAAAGGGTTAAAATGTGTGAAATATTATGTGCCTGGCACATAGTTAATACCAAATAAGCACTAACTAGCTCTTATTATTAGTAAGCTGAAATATGCATCATGAAGTGTCATAGCCAGAAGGCATGCTACAAGTGCTAACCATGCGGAGGAAATCTAATCTGTTTTTACAAGATAAATGGGCCTTTCTGATCTGCGAAATGGTTCTGCCTTTTTACCTGATTGAGATGATATGGAGGTTTCTTAACAGATGATAAAGAACAGGAATGAACTGTGCCCTGGACTTCCTATTCATTAGCTGACACCTGTAGGTCCCTTAACCCCATGAGATTCCTGAATTCTGTCTCAGTAGGGAGACGGACAGCTGCCACCCTGCAACCTCCTGCCAGGAAAACACATTGCCTCTCCTTGTTTGCTGGTGATGGAGGGTCAATCATATTGTGTCCAATGGAAAGATGGACTAAGTGGCCACAGGCCAGCTTGAATAATAATCAGCCAGGTTTGAGGGAACTAGAAGCCTCACCTTCACAGAGAAACTATAGGGAACCCTGGGTTCAGAGATTACAGACCAGCCTGGACAAACACCAGCTCCTAGTCCCTGTGTGGCTGTGCTCCAGACACTGAATGGAGGAGCCACCCAGAGAGGGATGTTCTGGAGGCCTGGGAGGCCCCTGCACCTCCTTCTCCCAGACCTTATCTTAAGCTGGCAGGCATATTGGTGGGGTAACATTGTGTGCTTTGGGCTAAGAACACGTATTGCCTCTTGAGTAAGAGACAGGTGGTTGGAATTAATACTTTTGCTTTCAGAAAACCCATTAACTGAACAATTCAATCCACATGGCTTTGAGAAAAGAAATTATATCCAAAAACCAGGACCTAATCCCTCAGCAAAGGGAAGAAATTAGGGGAGTCACGCGTGCACGCCTATGTGAGTGTGTTTGTACACTATAACCCATGGGAAGTGGATAAGAATGAATTCTAAAAGTTCATTAGAGGCATAAAGTACAAGAGTCACTGAGAAATGGGTAATCCAAGGAAGTTTGGAGACCTCTGGTCTCTTTATAGCGCAAGCTTGAAAGTGGACCTATGAGTGAGGGGAGCGAATACTTTTGGGCCCTGGTGCTGAGCCACCTGAACTTAAGTGCTTGCTTATCAGGGAAGCACTGAAAAATGCTAGCTGCCCAGGACCCGGAAACCTTGAGGGTCCATGGGAATTGGAAAAGAAGCTGCTAGTCCAGAGGCCACCATGACCTTCCCAAGTTGGGTTCAGGCACAACCCTGGCCTGAAATTTGGGTATAATCTCTCTTCTTACAGCCATGTGGATTGAATCTTTCACTTAATGGGTTTTCTGGAAAACAGGAGCCAATCTAGCATTAACAATCCACAGAGAGTTCCTGGGCCATTGCACAAGCCCCATCCCTAGAGCCCGCACACTGGGGAACCTCAAGTTTTTATCAGGAAGAGAGAATCTGAATCATTCTCTCAGCAATGGGAGGGGAGATTGAGGAGGAGAAGCCATGGGCTGTCACGGCAGCATTCAGACAGTCACAAAAGCTGCACTCACTTTGCTCTGGATATTCAAGATGGCGAAGAGTCCAAAAACCAAATCCTTACATCCTCAGAAAACAATTAAATATACTTTAGAATGTTTGGCTGAGAGGGACTAAGCTCAAGTTTAATGGTCACACAGAAGAAAAAGTGGATTTATGTAATGTAATCTTAGATAAGAGACCTGATAATAATGAGTAAAGTTGACCTCACAGAGAAGCAAATGAAAACATAATGAGAGCTGCCTGGCAGTGGATGAAGCTGTAGCCTTCAGAAGAGGGAACTACCTAGCACTGGAGGTACTGAAGCTGAGGCTGGGGGCCATCTGTCAGCTATCATGTAGGTGGAAATCTCTGCACTGGGAGATGATTATTAAAGTAAGCAAAAGAGGCTCATGCTTGACCAATGCTCACTAAACCTGTTTTTATTCTTTCAATGACCCAAACTCTTACTTTCCTCTAATTTTGCTTCATAGAACCCCAGAGTAAAAGAGTTTTGCTTTGGTTATTCAAGTTCTACCAAGGTATGAATAAACCCTCATTTTTCTGTGGGAGAGCTTGAAGTGCAATTGCTAGGTGGCATCTAAGGTTACACGTTGGTAAGTGGTAGAGTGGAATACGAACCTATGACCGGGAGTACTACAGTGGTTTCCTAACTGGTCTCCTTCCATCTATTCTCTCCCCTATACTACTTATCCTACACATATCCAGATTGATATTTCTTTTTTTAAATTAATTAATTAATTAATTAATTTATTTATTTATTCATGATAGACATAGAGAGAGAGAGGCAGAGACACAGGCAGAGGGAGAAGCAGGCTCCATGCAGGGAGCCCGACGCGAGACTCGATCCCAGGACTCCAGGATCGTGCCCTGGGCCAAAGGCAGGTGCCAAACCGCTGAGCCACCCAGGGATTCCCCCCAGATTGATATTTCTAAAACACAGCTCTGATTATGTCATTGTTATATTAAACCTCTTCAAAAGCTCCTGTGCTCTTTAAAAATATACTTAGAATTCTTTATCATGGCATTTTAAGATTCAACCTTCTTGGTTTCATCTCCAATCCCAATCCTTCAACCTAGTTCTTTGTATATACTAAGATGTTAAATGTATAGGGATGGTTACTCCATAGTGACCATTTCATCATACATAGAAATGTTGAATTACTATGCTGCTATGTCTGAAACTAGTATAACATTGCATGCCAACTACACTTCAGTTAAAAATAAAAATAAATAAAAATAAAATATTTAAAGACAGCAGCTAGGTTAACTAAACTTTTTAAAACACAAGTTTCCTATCTTCATTTAGCACAGCTTCTGAGACAACTGATTGGCAAAGGGAATAGACTAAACAACTTTTAGACGTATCATTTACCTCTGGGATTTTATAGCCATTTCTAAGTTAGAGGTAGTAGACAGTAACAGGGTTCAGAACATGCTATCCCAAAATTTGGCACTCTGGCACACTGAATATTTTTAAGGTGAAGGAGTTTGAGTAAAAGGTAGAAACTGGAAGGTGTCCCTGACCTTCCACCTACCCCACTTCCCTGAAGCAGGTCATAAGATCTTCATGTGAGAGGTGCCCTCCCTAAAACCAAAGGAAAGGAACATCCTTATGTCCAAGGCAGGGATGCTAAGAAGAATCCAAACAAATAGGCTTTGCTAAGCTTCCCCCAGTTTACTACCCTCAGCTCATACTGTTTGGCTTATCATATCTTTCCATTCTTCATCAAACCTAGAATTTTTTTTTAAAACAGTGTGTACTGAATACAATTAGCCTTGGAAAAAACAATTTTATTTCTCAGACTATTTCTTGCCATATGCCTCTTTTGTAGAGTTTACTCATCATCTGATAGTTGACAAGCATGTAATAAAACTCAGAATTTTTTTAAACATGCTGTTTTTCAGGACAATTAGCACAAGATACCATGGAGCTTGTTTTGGCCAATGTTGCACTAAGGGAGCTTCACATGAAAGTCTGTAAAATGTGGCAGGAAAAAAAAAAACCTAGTCACAGCCCATTTCCAAGAATTTCTTAATAATTCCTCTTTCACCATAAAAATAAATCAAGCTTTTAAAATGTGCCTTCCAGATACCAGTTTCTCAGAATTCATTCTGCAGTTATGTGAGAGTATGTGCCTTCACAAGATCAACACCAGCATCTTTAGTATTTTAAGAGAAAAGATCAAGCCCCCTGGATGCATTTAAAAGCCAAGTAGAAAAAACTCCTCCAGAAATATTTAAGACATCTGTAATTCTGGACTTTAATAAGAATGACACAATAAAATGTATTTAATCACAAATTAATCTGAATTCGTGACCATGATAACTTTGACTCTCAAGCACTTTTACAAGGCTCCATTAATTAATTTCCATTAATGACTGACAGTCTATAGTCTCCTACTCCTTTGAGAATGAAAACCAGAATGACTTGTGATAGATCTGTTATTTACCAAAGCATGAAAGTTACCTTTTGCTGCTTAACAACTTACTTCCCAAACTTCATGACTTAAAAAAACATCTACTAGGTTGTCAAAGGATGATAAACCATCACTCAATCAATATCTTAAACAAATAAAAAGACAAAGCTGAATTTTCTGCTGGCTGATCAAGCACAGTCACTGTAAGCAGACTGCTGATCTTATACAGGGGACAGAGGATACATGGAGAAAAAGAAGGGTGGGTTTTCAGGGTCATAAGTGAGTTGACATCATTTGTTGAATCATGGTCACGTGAGCAAGACTTCTGTTGATTGGCTGACACACTCACATGTGTGCTTATTTGAGGGAATTCATTCCTGACTGATCTACACAAGTAAGAGGCTCATACTGATTGGTTGGGCTTACAAAAGTATGCTCAATGAGGCGAGTTGTAGTTGATCGAGTAAATGGATTTAAAAATTGGTATGATGGCTATTTGTTTCCATGGTTAGAGAAAAGTTGATCTTTTTATGAGAGTATGTGAAGTAGGAAACCTCCAAGATGACTTCCAATGATCCCTGCCAGGAGCTATGATAGCAGGAGCTATCATGCCTTGTGTAATTCCCTCTTCTGGAATGTGGGCTGACTTTAATAACTCACTTCAAACAAATAGAATGTGGTAGACATAATACAATGTCACTACGAAGATTAGATTATAAAAAGTTGGTATCTTCTGCCTTAGGGGTCTTCTTTCACTTGCTTTCACTCAGATCTTTCACTCTGGGATAAATAGGCTGCCATCTTGTGAGCGGCTCTGTTGAGAGGCCCATGTGACAAGAAACTGCTATCTCCTGTTAACAGCCCGTGAGGACTTGAGGTTTGCCAAAACGCTTGTGAGTAAGCTTGGAAGTGGATTCTTCCCTCGCAGAGCTTTGGGCTGACTGCAGTCTCACCAACACTTTAACCTCAGTCTCAACTCAGAGGCACCCAGATAAGCTGTGCCTGGACTCCTGACCTATGGAAACCGTGAGATAATAGATGTTTATTGTTTTAAGCTGCTAAATTGGGGAATGGTTCATTACATAGCAATAGAAAAGTCATACAGCGTGGGAACTTTTTTTAATCTTCACTATTAAGTCTATACTCTGTGAGTCAGCTGGATAGTTCTTTTGAACTGAGCAAGTTCACCTGACCTTTACTGGGCTTTCTCATGTATCTGGGATAAGCTGATACGTTTAATGGTGACTGGATCATCTTGGAGGGCCTCACTCACATGTGATGGTCAGCAGGCCACTGTGTAGGACTCTGTTTCTCTTCCATCTTCTAGCAGGTTAGCTCTGATTTTTCAGAGGGTCTGTCTCAGGGTTCTAAACTCAGCAAGGAAAAAATTTTTTAAAATAAATAAATAAACTGAGCAAGGAGGCAAGCCCTTCTATGCAAGTAGTTTTCAAGTCTATGTTTGCATTGGGTTTGCTAATATTCCATTGGCCAAAGCAAGTCACATGACTAACCTATAGTTAAAGGTGAGAATAGACACTAGCCCTTTAAAGGGAGGATCTGTAATGTCACATTACAAGGATGTGGCTGCAGTGAAGGGAAAAATTTGTGGCCATTTGAATTAAAAACATGACCAAAATAACAATAAATGGCATTCCTCCTTTTTCTTCTATTTCTCAAAGAAGAAAAGAGGTGGACAGCCCAAGCATTACTAAATACTTATAAACAAACTGGAAAGGGTTCACAGAAGAGAAAGGTAAAGAATTATAGGGCTGCTCTAAAAAGGAAGACTACATGAGCAAAAAATATGTCATTTGGATAAGAAACAATAAATCAAGTTCCTGTAAGGGTCTAAACATACAGTGTTCACAAAAATAAGAAAGCATATACAAACATGATCCTGAAATCACAAAGGTAAATATCACCTGAACATCAAGAAACCCATCTTCCAAACAAATTTGTCCCAATTATTACAGAAGTAAAATGATAGAAAGGATTCCAGTATATCACCCTTTAGGATATTTAATCTTGATGATTGGATGTCAGGACAATTAGCACAAGATACCATGTTGATCACATAATTTTAGTGACACCGTAATCTCACAAAGAACTCTGCCCAGGGATCCAGATGCAGAGGCCCATTGTAAATCATAATCTGAGTCATATCCATTTTCTCATTTCTCACTGAGGCTGTCACATGTTTTAGAGGCTTATCTGTTTTTGTTTTCTAGGTTCTTGTCCAATACTGGTTCTTAACAAAACATGTCAACCATGTGCATTTGACCACACCAGCTTCTACTCTAACACAATGGCTTTTTAACATATATTGTACTCATCATTGCAGAGAAAATTGATTCCAACCTCTTGAAAGTCCAACAACTGATCATGAAATTTACTGTAAGAAAAAAGAACAAAATATACAACATAGGATCCACTGCCCCTATTTGATGAAGGCAGTTCTCTACCTTCATGTTTGTTGTACTGGAAAGTTCTTCAAAATTAAAAATGTTATATGGTTTACTATGAGGCTGAATTATTAAATGTAGTTTTATATAACTGATTATTGTAATGTCTCCTTCACAATATTTTCTAAAGAAATATCAATTGACCATTGTGTAGCATAAAGAAATGTAGTTGATAAGCAAAAATGGAGTCTATGGTTTATTCTATAAAAAGCTGGATGACCAATTTCTTTTCAGAAAAATAACTAAGTCCAGTCCTAGTTCTGTGGGACAACAATCAGATTACACTGCTAATGTGAAAATCTTTTCTAGAATATAGCATATTGAGGTATGAATGATGACACTTTATAACTTTTAAGTCAGTGTTTATTTTGTCTGAGGATATAGAGAATGTCTTAAATATAGAGAAGGAAGAGGTACAGTGACTATTGGGAATTTTACAGGTTTTTAAGTGCTCCCTTTTATTATCTGTGTTACAGTGGAATCATTCCTAAAGGATACCCACTTTATAAGATCAGGAATATAAAAAAGCAGATTTATATAAAGTCTACAGTGGACTTTATATAAATTATATATTATGGAGCTGAATTTCACATAATAGTTATATTTTCTATACAGTATATTATATATTTTATGCACTTATGGTGTATTATATTTTCATGTGCTTTTTAATGCTAATAAGGGCCAAATAAGGTAGTACAGGCTTGTGTGATCAGAATTTTCTGGTGGTTTTTTGCTCATCAATTCAGCATACTTGAGGGGCTTTATCAAAGCCTTCAAATACCTTATCAAAGCCATAAAACTAATATTACTAGAGCAAGTTAGAATTACAAAGGATTTTCTCATTTTTTATTCATAATAGCTACACAATGTTTTATCAAAAAGCCCATTTTATTGAGGAAACATCTGATTTTCAGAGGGTTATTGCTTGCCCACAATCACCCAGCCAGTGACTGGAATCATTAGAACCACACTCCAGCCTTCAGGCTCCAAGCATATTCTTTCCATTTTGTCACATATCTGTATCATATCTTTACCCTTCAATCTTCCACAAGCATTCTATTTCCCATGCACAAATTCTATAAAAACAGCAAAAACACAACCTCTATGAGTGTTTTCTGTCCCTCAGCAATTATAGAACCCAGTGGGCCTTCACAATTTAATTACTTGTTAATTAATTATACAAGTAGGCATTTTGAGAGTATGGGAAATAATAGATACTTACAAAATACATCATATTAATTAAACACAGGCTCAAACAATAATCAGGGAATCCCCTCGGTGTGAGAGAAAGAAATTTTGCACACTTTTCTGTCTTAAATTCAGTATAAACGTGCATACATCTGTTGTTTATATCGTCTTGAATATTCTTAGTACAATTTCATGTTATAAAGAATCTTATAATGAAATGAAGGTACTTTTGCATTTGTGTCGTGTCTTATAGTTTGTAAAGCAGCACATTATTTCATCTTCCCACCAAACTGTGAGGTAAGCAGATGGCAATTGTCCCCATTTTACAGACATAAAACCGAAATTCAGAGAGGATAAGATTCCCGTGAGTTAGAAAACTCTTAAGTTCAAGAGGCAGCTTACCTCAGAACATTAGAGCCTGAAGGGCCTTCCTTAGATACTATATAGGGCAGTATTTCCCAGTATGTGTTCTGTGCCATCTCACTGATCTTGTGAGATCCTCTATAAAAAGTAGCTCAATGCTCCAATAAATTTAAGGGACACTGCATATTATATTCCCTACTTGAGAATCACAATATATTTTGTCATACAAAGCCTCTAGGAAGGATTGCAGTGGTTTTTTTAAGGTTGATTTTGTTCAACTCAGAGTTTCCCAAATTGATTTAATCAAGGAACCTTGTTGGAAAATGTTGACTAGGGTTGATCCCATATTATGGAGATAAGAGAGCTGATATTCAAAACATAAAATATGTATTTAAGATTACATGATTACTTATATGAGAGTTATGGAAGGAACTCCAAATCCAGATTCAATGTTCTTACTAATTTCCCACATAGAATAAAGGGAAAGGAGAGAAAATGAGTGAAAATATCAGTGAGGGTGACAAAACATGAGAGACACCTAACTCTGGGAAATGAACAAGGGGTAGGGGAAGGGGAGGTGGGCAGGGGGTTGGGGTGACTGGGTGATGGGCACTGAGGGGGGCACTTGGCGG
Organism: Vulpes lagopus; assembly: GCF_018345385.1. Lineage (NCBI taxonomy): Eukaryota > Metazoa > Chordata > Mammalia > Carnivora > Canidae > Vulpes > Vulpes lagopus. The sequence goes on along the minus strand of NC_054844.1, from coordinate 37,916,797 downwards.
TATGAGCACTGGGTGTTATGCTACATGTTGGCAAATTGAACTCCAATAAAAAAAATTAAAATAATAATAATAATAATTTCCCACATAACTTTTTAATACTTGAATGCTTACTTCTCTATTTTAAGAAAAATAATTTGAATAGTCTTTATAATCAAAATTAGATACAGATTTTGAATAAAAATCTTGAAAAAAAAAAAGAGACAGAGACCATTCTTGGTGCTTAATTCACCTTTGTGCTCTCAAAATAATCTTGCTAATGATATAGCTGTCATTCTTGGGTTCCAAGATTATGAATAATTTTTAAAACTTTTAATAGACTTGCAAGTTAAATGTTTTTACAGATTAAGACACTGAGACTCGGAGAAATAAAATAATTTGAGGGAGATTATCCATTTATTAAAAGTCAGAGCCATGATTTAAAGTCCAGTCTGTTGAACTTTAAACTTCTTCAAAAATAATATCCCAAGGGTCTCATTCTTTCAGAAGAGATCCTTGAAGCCTCACCACACTCCTTCTCATATAATATTACTACTACAAGGAACGCTAAAGGGGAGGCAAATTATACAGGCAGAAGAAAAACATTAAAACCTAGACATAAAGGAACCAGGCTAGGAATAAGCAGTGTCTGAGAAAGAAAAAACTAAGCGGTTATAATTGCGGCAGACACCATGCATTCATTCTCTTTTTAATGCCTCCAATTCTGCAATAAGTATTTTTAAATGTAAGAAAAAAATCCAGAAGCAACGACCGGCACATTAGTGAGACTTGTCAGAGGATTAGAATTTCAGATCTAATGGGGCCTTAAACGTCGTGGACATTTAATCAGGACTTCTACCCACAGGAATTCTATCTACAACATCCCAACAGCCTCTGCTTGAACACCTCAGTGATTGGAGGACATCTTACCTCCTTTAGAGGGAGGCCAGTGTATTTGGCAACTCCAACTGTAGGAAGTTCTCTGACTGTGTATGCCCCTTAAGGGCAGGGTGCATTTCGTGTCTAGTATCTAGTAAGAGGGAATTCATCATTAAGGTGTGTTTTGTTTTTGTCTTTTTGGAATGATTTAATAGTACTGACATGAACTATTCCTTCTTACAATGTTTGCCTTGTTATTCTCTTTTCTCCAGGCAAAAGTGAAACGATTTTCCCAGAAGGTTTATGGGAAGGCAAGGCACTTAGGAAATAAAACAAAATTTAGGTACTTCTTTAAAAAAATGATATGTGATCCAAATGCCATAAATTTACCCTTTTAAAGTGTACAATTCACTAGTTTTGAGCATATTCACAAAGTTGTGAAACCACTACTATTATCTAACTTCAGAATATATTTATCACCTCCCCCCAAACCTCATACTCATTACCAGTTATTCCTCATTCCCTCTTCTTTCTCAAACCCTGGCAACCATTTTCTGCCCTAGGAGTTTGCCTATTTTGGAAATTCCATATAAAAAGAATCATATAATTTGTGGCCTTTTGTGTCTGACTTCTTAGCATATTTTTAAGGCGCATCCGCAAATTGGCATGTATCAATAATTCACTCCCATTTATGGTAAAAATTTCATCACATGGATATACCACACTTTGTTTATCCATTCATCAGTTAATGAGCATTAAGTTTGTTTCTGCTTTTTGGCTATTATGAGTAATGCTAATCTGAACATTCATGTACAAATTTTGTGTGGACATGTTTTCAATTTTCTTGAGAAGGTAACTAGTACTGGACTTGCATGGATATATGGGAACACAATGTTGAACATTTTGAGGGACTGTCCAACTATTTAACAAAGCAGCTGCATCATTTTATGATCCCACCAGCAATGTATAAGGATTCAAATTTCTCCAAATCCTCATCAACATTTGTTGCTTCCCATTCTGGTCTGTTTGGGTTTTTTTTTTTTTTTTTTTTCAAAAAATACTATAGCCACACCAGTGGGTATAAAGCAGTATCTAATAGGATTTAGATATGCATTTCTCTAGTGAGTGACGATGTTGAACACGTTTTCATGTACTTATTGGTGAATTGTATATCTTCTTTGGGAAAATGTTCATTCAAACTCTTCACCTATTGTTAAAAATTGGCTTGTCTTTTTTTCAAGTTGTAAAAGTTCTTCACATATTCTAGACACAAGTCCCCTATCAGATATGTAATTTGCAATTCTATGACTAGTTTTTTTATTTTCTTGATGATATTCTTTGAAACATAAATGTTTTTAATTTTAATGACGTCCAGTTTATCAAATTTTCTCCCATCCCTCATGCTTTGGATATCATATGTAAGAAACCATTGCCTGATCAAAGCCATGAAAATTCACTCTTATGTGCTTTTTTCAGAATTTTATAATTTTATGCCTTAAATTTTGGTGTATGACCCATTTTGAGTTAAGTTTTATATATGGTATGAGGTAGGGGTTCAACTTCAATCCTTTGCATGTGTGTATTCAATTGTCCCAGCGCCATTTGTTAAAATTACCACTTTCCCCACTGAATTTAAAATTCACAGCTTTCAAAACTTTGTTCTTTTTCAAGATTGTTTTGACTCTTCTCGGTCCCTTGCATTTCCATATTAGTTTTACAAGCAAATTGTCAATTTCTACAAAATAAAACAAAAACATGGCTGAGATTTGATGGAAATTGCATTGAATCTGTAGATCAGTTTGAGGAGTATTGTTATCTTAAGTATTCTGATTCATGAAGATGGAATGTCTTTCCATTTATTTAGGTCTTCCTTAATCTTTTTCAACACTGTTTTGAGGTTTTCAGTTTGTAAGTCTTATACTTCTTTTGTTAAATTTTAAATATTTTATTCTTTTTGATACTATTGTAAATAGAATAGTTTTACTTCCAGATGGCTTATTGTCACTGTATAGAAAATACAACTGATTTTTTTACATTGATTTGTATTCTGTAAACTTACTGAAATTGTTTATTAGCTTTAATAGTTTTCTCGTGGATATACTAGCACTTTATATATACAAGAAAATGTCATCTGTAAACAGAAATAGCTTTATTTCTTCCTTTCTACCTGGATGCCTTTATTTCTTTTTCTTGAATAATTTCCCTCACTAGAACATTTAGCACAATGCTGAATAGGAGTGAGACCAGACATCTTCTCTTGTTCTGATCTTATGGAAAAGGCTTTTAGTCTTTCCTTAGGTATGTTAGCTGTGGGGATTTTGAACATACCCTTTATCATGTTAAGAAAGTTCTTTTCTCTCCTGGATGACTCAGTGGTTGAGTGTCTGCCTTTGGCTCAGGGTGTGATCCGGGGTTCCAGGAACGTGGAGCCTGCTTCTCCCTCTTCCTATTTCTCTGCCTCTCTCTGTGTGTCTCTCATGAGTAAATAAATAAAATCTTTTTAAAAAAGAAGAAAGGAAGAAGTTCCTTTCTGATGACATCCAGATGGCCAACAGACCAATGAAAAGAGGCTCAACATTACTGATCAGCAGGGAAGTGCAAATCAGAACTACAATGAGATATCACCTCACACCTCTCAGAATGGCTAAAATCAACAACACAAGAAGCAACGGGTGCTGGTGAAGATGTGGAAAAAATGGAACTCTCTTGCACTGTTGGTGGGAATGTAAACTGCAGCAGCCACTGTGGAAAACAATATGGAGTTTCATTAAAAAGTGAAAATAGAACTAACCTACAATCCGGCAATTGTACTATTAGGTATTTACTCAACAGTATATAGAATACAAAATACTAATTCAAAGGGATATATACATTCCAATGTTTATGGCAGCATTATCTACAATTGGCAAGTTATGGAAATGGACCAAGTGTCCATGAACTGACAGAAGATATATATATATATATTAGAATATTAATCAGCCATTAAAAAGAATGAAATCTTGCCATTTGCAACAACATGGATGGAACTAGAGGGTATTATGCTAAGTAAAATGAGTTAGCCAGAGAAAGACAAATACTGTATGGTCTCACTCAAATGTGGAATTTAAGAAACAAACAAACAAAAAAAAGAGCAAAGGGGAAAAAAAAGAGAGGGAGGCAAACCAAGAAACAGACTCTTTAACTACAGAGAACAAACTGATGGTTACCAAAATGGAAATGGGTAGGGGGATGAGTTAAATAGGTTATAGAGATTAAGGAGTGCACTTACAATGATCACCGAGTGTTGCTTGGAAGTGCTGAATAGCTATATTACGTGACTGAAACTAATATTACGCTGTGTGTTAACTAACTGGAATTTAAATGTAAACTTTAAAAAAAGAAACAACAAAAAAGAAAGTTCCTTTCTATTTCTGGTTTGCTGACTGTTTTTATCATGAATGAGTATTAGATTTTGTTGAATGCTTTTTCTGCACTTTTTAAGATGTGTTGTCTTTCCTGTTTTCTATAATATGGTGTATTACATTGATCAATTTTCATATGTTGCACCATTCCTCCATTGCTGGGATAAACTTCACTGGGCCGTAGTGTATAATCCATTTTATACATTTGATTTGCTAGTGTTTTGCTGAGAATTTTTGTGCTGCCATTCAAAAGAAATATTGGTCTATTGTTTTCTTTTCTTGGGATATCTTTGTCAGGTTTTGGCATGAGAATAATACTGGCCTCATAGAATGAGTCGAGTTTTCCCTCCTTGTCTAGTTTTTTAAAAATTTGTGGAAGTTTGCTATTAATTTTCTATAAACATTTGGTAGAATTTACTGGGCCTAAGTGTTTCTTTGTGGGAAGGCTTTTACTTACTAATTCAATCTCTTTAATTAATAAAGATCTAGTCAGATTTTCTATTTCACTTGAATCAGTTTATGTTTTAGAATTTGTCAGTTTCATCTGTTAACTAATGTATAGGCATATATTTACTCCTTTATAATCATTTTTATTTCCATAAGGTTTGTACGTTCCTGTTTTGATACTGGTTTAAAAGAGTCTTATCTCTTTTTATCTTGGTAAGTTTAGCCAAAGGTTTGTCCATTTGGTTCATCTTTTCAAAAAAGCAACTTTTGGGTTTGTTCAATTTGTTGCCTTTCTCTATTGTTTTTCTATTTCATTTATTTCTGCTCTAAACTTTATTTTTTTCCTTCTGTTGGTTGTGGGTTTAGTTTTCTCTTTTTAGTTTCTTACAGTCTCAGGTTAAGGTATTAGTTTTTTTTTCTTTTATAATATGGCATCTACAGTTAGACTTTTCCCTCTTCTCACTGTTTTAGCTATACCTCATAAGTTTTAGTACACTGTCTTAATTTTCATTCATCTCAAAGTATGTTCTAATTTTTCTTTTTTTTAAGATTTATTTATTTATTCATGAGAGACACAGAGAGAGAGGCAAAGACATAGGCAGAGGGAGATACAGGCTTCCTGCAGAGAGGCTGATGCCGGACTAATTCCCGAGACCCAGGGATCATGCCCTGAGCAAAAGGCAGGCCCTCGACAGCTGAGCCACCCAGGCATCCCATGTTCTAATTTTTCTTGTAATATCTTCTCTGACTCATTAGCTGTTTAGTGGTGTGTTATCTAACTTACACATTATTTGTGAATTTCCTAAATTTATTTTTGTTATTAATTTCTAATTTCATTACACTATGGTCAGAGAACATGCTTTGTATAATTTTATTTTATTTGAATTTATTCAGGCTTATTTCCCTTCAGTGAACACCATTCTATTGGATATTACAATATCTTTTTTTTTTTTTTTTTTGGATATTACAGTAATGTCTTATGTTAAACTCCATATCGGGCAGCCCAGGTGGCTCAGCAGTTTAGCGCCGCCTTCAGCCCAGGGTGTGATCCTGGAGACCTGGGAGTCCCACGTCGGGGTCCCTGCATGGAGCCTGCTTCTCCCTCTGCCTGTGTCTCTGCCTCTCTCTCTCTCTCTCTCTCATGAATAAATAAAATCTTTTAAAAAAATAAAAAAAATAAACTTCCTAGCAGTATAAATGTTTGTTGAAGTCCATAGTTAATAAAATTGTCCCCAGATATCAGGTCTAACATAATATCTTATATAAATATGGCAACCAAAAAATATCTTGAAAGGCATGAAGACCTATACTATATACTCATGTTATTCAAACTAAACTCATAATCAGAATCTTCTGGGGAATATTTTTGAACTTGTGATCATGCTGGTTAGACCATTAAATCCATTAAATATTAATGAATTCCCCTTTGTGTGACTCTATGCACAGACTTGTAGAATTAGAGCTCACCTCTACATATGCCACCAACACACCAACACACCAACACAACTGCCAATTTCCAATAATAACACATTTTCCTTTTCATAAATATTGTCCTTAAAAGATCTGGAGTTATTTTTACTTCTAAATTGCACCAAATGATTTATTTGTTAAATGCATAAAACCTATAGAATGTGATTCAAATGTGTCAGTGACACAGGCTGGAGGTAGAATTTTCTGGGTTAAAACATATCATTATAACATTAAAGAAATATTTATGTAGACTTTAAGAAAGTTTTAAACAAATACATAAAATTGTTTCTTCACAACTGAAAAGTAAATGTGTCACCACTGCCTTTTACCGTGTTAGTAAACAGAGAAATAATGATGGGAATATGCTGAAGGAACATGAATTCTGTTTGGGACATATTTTTTAAATAAAGTAAACAGAGCACAAACTCTCTAGGCAAATCCTTATTTCAAATATTCTTCCCATTGTCTCCCCATACCTTTGAAATGCCCTCAAGTTCCCAACATTTTAAAGTTTGACTACATCTCCTAGGCTGTGTCTTAATCAGTGGGTTGTCAGGGAATCTCCCCTGCTCCTCTACTTAGAAAACAATGACCACTTTATTCAGACAACCTATTTTCCACCTTGAGAGAAAACATTGATTCTGCTTTCTTTCACTTTTAACCTATATTTCAGAAAAGCCTTAAAATATGTAAATACAATAAAGGAAATAACAGAATATAAAAGAAAACCACTTAGAGTCACTAGAAACAATTTTGTTTCCTTCACTCCTAGCTCTAAGGTGATAGATATGAAATTATTCCAGAAAAAGAAATATGATGGAAGGCTCATCAATATTGTAAAAAGCCATCCTCAAGATTTTTTTGTCCTCAACTCTTCATATATGAGACACTTTCATGAGCATAGATGCTGGTGTAATTGCTTCTGAGTCGCGTCTGAACACTACGCATAATTCTCCATCACTTGCAGACATCACACTACTGTTAACGTATTTATGTGTCCTAATCCAGTTGAGAACTTCTGCAAAAGAAAGGAAAGGCTGCTAGGATTTGCTACAAGCCTAATATGTGGTAGGCTCTTCCACATGTTACTCTAATTAAATTTGAACTTCTATAACCTACAATCACCATTAACCGTAAACGAGCTAAATTAATTTTCATGCTACATTACATCCAGGATAATGTAACATATTTATCCACAATAAGAATAGATGAATGAAGCATGAGTTTTACTTAACAGCTGAGTTCTAAGTTTCACCAAGGGATTCCCTCCTGGTACTATCCTTATAACTTTGTCATGTTTTTGTTGTTTTTACTTTTTCATTTTGAAATAATAGAACTTACAGAAAATCTCACAGAACTATGACAAAGAATTCTTTGATACCCATCACCAAATTTAAGTATGACTATTTGTCTCACTGGTTTCATCACTCTTTGCCCCTAAATACTTCAGAGTATATTTTCTAAAATCATGAGGATATTTAACACAATACAATGCTGTTCTCTAAGTTTTAGTCCTTACTCATATTTCTCCAATTGTCCTAATAATTTCCTCTATAGCATTTTTTCTTGGTCCGGGATCTACTTCAGGATCCACTCTGCACTTTTTTCCATAACCCTTTAGCATCTTTTAATGTGCAATGAATCCTTAACCTACCTAAGGATTCACGACGTTCACAGTTTTCTTTTCTTTTTTTTTTTTTTGAAGAGACAAGGAAGATGAAAATGTTTAGTTCTCATTAACTTTTTAACATTGATTGATTCAACTTCTTTATTAAGTGCCTTATATTCCTAAGACCTCTTATCTACAGTAGAAGACAATACTAAGCAAAACAAACATTTAAAAACTGGTTATACTGATCAATTTTTTTAAAGTCCAGTAGTTTTAAGAATCCGATTTACAAAAAGTTCTGCCTAAGACTACATTGATTAGTGTTTTCTTTGTTGCCTGGAGACTAAACATACTGATCCAGTTTTCATTGTTTTATAATTAATGCAGAACAGAGATGAAATTGAGTAGGAAACAAAATATTACATGAACACAAAGTAACCAGATTTCAAGGTCATTTGTTACTACATACTGATTGGAAAGAAAAGTCGTAGGACTAAGAAGAACCAGAAAAAGAATCATCCTGCCTTATAAAAAAAAACCTTAAAGAAGCCAAAAGAAGGTCAAAACATTGAGCTAACTTCTCAGTCTAATAGCACAAGCTCAATATAAATATTTATTGGATGGCTGAAAGAATAGTGAAAACTACTCAGAGAACAACAAGGCTAAGTGCTTTTAAATAAGACAAACAGAAATCTTGTACCTGTGGCAGACACTGTCAGTGTCCCACCCAGTGTCCTTTCCTGGAGGTCACAAGTATCTTTGGGGAACAATTTCTCTACACACTGGTGACTTCCTCCTGAAGACCCTGTGTCTCACTGGGTGAAAGTCTTCTCTGCTTGCATGCAGGGCAAGCCAGGAAAGCAGGGAAGTCAACACCCCTAGGAGCAAGCCCACGCTAATGGGGGATGGAAGTTGGTGGACAAATATGCCAGCTCCCTTGCTTGCAGTGGGACAATTACAAGGTGCCTTCAATAGAGTCTCTCAGAGTCCTCAGCAGGATCAGCCTCAGTCACCCAGTGATAAGCTGCTCATTAATGCACCTTTTACTGATTTTCCTCCTGTCCCTCTCTCCCTTGTCAAGCTTGGAACCATTCTTCAAATAAACTCCAGCAACCAAATCCTTATCTCAGGGTCAAAAGTGGTCTGTGGCAGCAGGGGCTAAGATGGGGTTTAAGAACTGCATCATGGACGACTTCCCTGACTCTGGCCACCTCTCCGAGTCATGGAACTTCGCCCAGGAGCACTCCCCATTAAAGCACTCTCGAACCTACAAAAAAAAACAAACAAACAAACAAACTGCATCATGTGACTACCCACTGGTGAACAATATCCCATTCACATTATGCATTAGAGTTCTACAGAGAAAGAGAACCAATAGGAAATATATAAGAGGAGATTTATTGCAGAAATTGGCTCACACAGTTATGGAGCCAAGAAGTCCCATGATCTGCCCTCTGCAAGCAGGAGAGCCAGAAAAGCCAGTACTATAATTTGTCCCAGTTAGAGGGCCTGAGGACCCGGAGAGCAGATGGTATAACTCTCTGTCCAATACTGAAGGCCTAGGAGGGGGGCAGGGGACCCGGTATAAGTTCCAGAATCTGTAGGCCAGAAAACCAGGAGTTTTACATGTCCAAAGGCAAGAGAAGATAGATGTCCTAACTCAAGAAGACAGAGAAAGAATTAACCCTTTCTCCACCTTTTTGTTCTATTCCAGCTCAGTAGATTGGATGATGTCCACCCACCTCCACATTAGTGATGGCAGATCTTTACTTAATCTACACGTTCAAATACCAATCTCTTCCAGAAACCCTCACAGACATTCCCCAAAACAGTGTTTTACCAACTATCTAGGTATCCTTTAGCCCAGTCAGGTTGACTCACAGAATTAACAATCACAACACGGTTGTGAGTCTCGTGTAGACCCTGGCACAAGGTGATGGATCAGCTACTAAAAGTTTCATTGAGGGTGACTTGGGGAGAAAGCTTTCACTAGTTCAATAATTATACATTTTCATCATTTGTAAAGTATGTAGAGATTAAAATGTATAAGACAATGAGATTGGCTGGTTACACCAGGATACATTGATCCCCTATAGGAGCAAAAGGGTAATCATGTGTGTGTGTGTGTGTGTGTGTGTGTGTGTGTGTGTGTGGTAGGAAAGCAAACACAGCCTAGGCTCAAACTCTGGATCTGGGAGTTAATGTTGCAGAGCTTCAAAGATTGTTCAGCCAAGACATGTCTGTTATACTAATATTATGGCCCTGGTTGAGAAAACCTGGGACCGTAAACATACAATAAGATATTTGATTGAATATCCCTGCAGATAAAGAAAAGAGCTACCCTGGCTCTTTAAAGTCTCCTAAACCCTCAGAGTCTGCAGAGGTGTCCTGTCCTTCCCTGTTAAAAGCTGGAAGCATTTCCAAGCAAGAAGATACGTAGGATTCTCTCCCATACAAGGGAACAGATCCCCCCCAACAGGAGCTACCTCTACTTCTTTTTCTGGCTTCCAGGCCAATAAACAGGGTTAAATTCCAACACAACCCACCTGGGGACATGATGGGCTTGATAAAGAAGAAAACAGTTTACCCACCCAAAAGCTAAGAATCAGCTAGTATGTATCAGCAGGAGCCAGGGGAGTACCCACCAGATTCGTTTTTTATGGTACTGATCTAGGGGATCAGAACATAAACTGATTCAACTTAAAAGGACTGTCCTGGGATATAAGATTTACCTCCCTGTCAAAGACACTAGGAGAGACAGAAGACTCGATATTAGGATGATTCTCAGAATTCAGGAGAAAGCAGTAACGTAGATTCCTTGCAAGATAATACTTGTCTTTACAACTCAAACCCCACCTTTCCTCAATTATTCTAGACCAATAGTTAGTGGCAAGCCTCATCATGATCTGAATGACAATGTATAGTCCCTGCCGTGGGAGGAAAGGGACCTGGCTGACATGGATGAAATGAACCAGGATAACATACTTGGGAATAGACCTTGAGGGTGTTGGACTGGGAGACTGGAAAACATGTGGGACAGAGGAGAACTGACTGATAAAGGGGCATTCTCCCATGACTCAGGATCTAAATCTTGGCAAGGACGCCTAGTGCCAGGCCCAATTACACTGCTCGAATTTCTTACCAGTAAAATGAGATACAGGTGCCAGAACTTTCTTGGCAGAGCTTGAGAAAGCTGCCAGAAGAATCCAAGAGTGGACATGTAGGAATGGACTTATGTTAGAAGACCAGAGAATTCACTAGCTTATAATACTTCCTAAGAGCACCCAAAACAAGATAGACTATACCAGGGAAGACCATCACCATTGTTGAGAGGCCCAGAACTTCTGGAGGCCAAGGCTGTTATTATTGCCATCCCCAGTGGCAACAGGATGAGAAGGTTCTGGAATATTGGAGATCTAGAGGAAGAATATAACCATCAGGGGCAAGGTATACATAATCTTTATAATGGAAAGCAACATCGGAATGTCAGCTGAGGCCTTGATGTGCAGAGATCTATGGTAATGGCTTTAAAAAGCATGAAAGGAGACAGACGGGTAGCCACTGAGAGTATTGCTTGACTTATGTAACCAAAAGAGATCAAAAGCAGGTGATCAGAAAGCTTATGCAACCTGCAGTAATGGAAAATCATGAACTCTCACCTAGTTTGCAGACCTGAGTCAGTGCTCAGGTCCAGATCCCTTTGTCCCTCTGAGGAATGACTCTGCAATGCCACCATTTAAGTATATACAATAATTACACCCCAATATGCCCAAAGAGACATTTGGAAGATAGTAGTACCCAGATCTTTCGAGGGCTCTTATTTATAAAAACTGATCTGACATGAGGGGGCAAAATGCCATTATGTCTCCCTATTAGACTGAGGCATATGGAAGCCAGGTAACAAAGGTCTAAGTACCTGACAGTGGATCTGGGGAACCCACACACTCCTCTTATTCCTGGTCTCTGAATACCTGGTCCCTGAATACATAATCAAAACTGATATCATGCTGGTTCCCTATAGTGGTGACATTCTGTTAATAGACATGGTGGGCAGGAAATGGTAAATTCTCTTTGTTACTCCTGGCAAAGATAGATTCATGTTAAAGGGTGGGAGAAGGTTAATAACCCCCAAACACTGAGGGACCTTTCATATCAGTAAAAGGGGTTTCATAATCTGAGGGCATGTTTGGGAACATCTTCTAAGGTAAAAGATAAGTTATTGCACCTTGTACTTCCTACACTATAAAAGAGGCCTGGCCCTTCATAGGCCTGTTTGGATTTTGGAGACAGCATCAGTCATATCTGGAAATACAGCTCCAACCCTTTTGAGAGGATGCCAGTTTTGAGTGGTGCTCAGAGCAATAAAGGGCCCCGCAAAACGTTCAGGCTGGAATAGAAACTCTCTTGCCACTCAGGCCACATGACCCAGCAGATCCCATGAGACAGAAGTAAGATAAGGATGCCGTGTGGAGCCTCTGCCAAACCCCGGTGGGAAGATCTCAGCACAGACCTTCTCAGAGTTCTGGAGCAAGTCCATACTGTCTGCAGCAGATAAATGCTCTCTATTTAAAAAAGCAGCTTTAGGCATGCTATTGGGTAGAATGAGTATCTGGCCATAAGGCATCAAATGACTCTAAGCCAGAGCTTTCCAATCAAGACCTCGGTATTATCAGATTCATAAAGCCATAAATTTAGATATGCACAGAAGAAATCAATTGTCAGATGAGAGAGATATATTTGGAATCAGGTCCACAGAGCAGAAATGTGAAACATATACAGTTGTCAACGGCCTTGACCTACATGTTACCTACCCAGTCACATCAATGCTTCTCTCTCAGTTCATACCTATAGCATTGTTTCCTGATGACCAGATAAGAGGAAGAGGAAAATACTCCGGCATAGTTCATAGGCAGGTCAGCTCAATATGCATGATGCTATAAGCAGAAAAGAGATTGATGCTGCATTAAAGTCTCATGCCAGGGTAGCCTTGACACAGAGGGGTGAAATGAAATCTTCCCAGCATGCAGAGCTTTTAATGGTACATTTGGTCATCAACCTTGGGTGAAAGGAGAAATGGCCTGAGGGAAGGAAAAATTCATGGGCAGTTACAAATGACTTGGTTGATTGGTCAGGGATCTGGAAAAAACAAGATTAGAAAACTGCAGACCAGAAAGTCTGGGGAAGAAGCATGTGGATAGACCATTAGGAGCAGTCACAAAGTGTGCAGATTTTTCTTTCTCATGTCAGTGTCTACTGCCTCATGTCTAGTGCCCATCTGCCTCAGAGAAGGTACAGAGCAATCTGATGGACAGGATAACTCACTATCAGCCAGTGTCTTCCTTGGCCACCCCAGTGCTTGCACAATGAATAAGGTCATGAACAGAGCAGCTCTGGTGGCAGGGATAGTGACAATATATAGGACCAAATGCACAGACTTCCTCTCACCAAAACTGATCTTGTCAGCACCAGAAACCGATGAGGGACCCCCATGAAGAGGACCAACAAGCCATGCAGTGGCAAGTTGATTACATCAAATCCTTCCAACCTGAAAGGGACAGCAATTCTTTGTTTTGGGGATTGATAATTTATTCTAGGAATAGGTTTGCCTTCCCAGGACACAGTACCTCTGCCAGTACCATTATCTAAGGGCTCAAAAGAAATGTCCGAGGTACCAACTAAGAAGCCAATATAACATCTCTGTGCATCAAAGAACCCATTTTATGGTGAAGAAGACACAATGGGCATGTGCCCACTGATTCTATAATATAGCACTTCACCTGGAAACTGCTGGCCTAATGGATCATTGACATGGCCTCTGGCTTGAAGGTAACACCTTTCTGGATTGGCTGGTATCATGTTTGATGAATGCAATATCTATGTTGAGCCAAAGGCCATTATGTTGTACTGTCCTGAGTAGCTAGAAGTTTGGTGTGGAAATGAAGGGAAAAAAATTGTTTCCTTAACCATCTACTCCAGGGACCTACTTGGGAAATAATGTGTTTCTGGTCCCTGAAACACAACAGCCTCATGAATTAGAGGTCCTGGTTCCTCAAGAAGGTGGCAATGAGAGGCCTCAATCAAAGCACGTTGTAAAGTTTCCATCAAACCTAAAATTACATTCACCATTTGGTTAATTTGAGTTCCTCATACTGGTAGACCAGTAGTAGAAAATAAGGAGTTAATATATTAAAAAGAGTAATTGACTCCAATCATCATGAAACACTAAGATTGCTACTACTAAAAAAAAAAGAAAAAGAAAAAGAAAGAGTGTGCGGGGGCAGCTAGGAGTATTCACTGGAATGAATGAATTCCAATGCTTCCTTGCACGGTGATATCTATAGCAACGATAGCCTAACAAAGTACAGAAACCCCAAGGAATCATACCCCCAGGGATGAATATCTGACTCACTCCATTGGGCAAGTTCCCTAGGCCAGCAAAACTGGCGAAAGGTGAATAACTGTAAAATGGTGGTAGAGGAGGGTGATAATGATTATCAGTACAGTCTTGGGGACAAACTGCAGCTTATAGAATCAAAATGAATTTAATGTGGAACACAAGCAGATCTAGAAGATGCAGTGGATGCTACACTCATCCCACCTCAAAGTGAGATGAAGCTTCTGTGGAACAATCCCTGCACAGGTCAAAGACATCCTATCTCCAACATCTGGATCTCTCTGGGGCAGGACCATCTTTCTGTGGCCCTGAGAGTGGACTCTGCCCATGCACAGCACAGGCTGAAAGTGCCAGGGAGTTCATGTTCCCAAGAGCAGTCATCATCTGATCAGGAGTGGGTGTTTCTGGATAAATACCCCAGCTTCCTTGGCCGTTGATGGGACAACTATAAGGTATGTTCTACACATTGAGCTTGAGTCCTGGCTGTCCATGGTGGGGACTCACTCAATATACCTTCTAGGTTTTTCTCTCTTCCCTCTCTCACTCCCTCACTATGCTTCCTGGTATCACCCCTCAAACTGTTGGTGCCCAAATGCTTGCCTCAGGGTCTACTTTTGGTGGAAACTAAACCAAGATAGTATTTGCATAAAATGAAGTAACAGATTTTGTAGAGTCGGTAATTAAGATCAGAAATAACTACTATACTCTAGTTGAAAGTTTTACTGAAACTACTCCCAGGTTTTAAATGTACTCATTTATAAAACATAAAATTAGGAGAAAAAGAGCTATCCGGGAGCTTCTCTTTAGGAGACAATAAATTTTAAAAACAATGAAATCCTTGAAATAGTAGATAAAATATTAACACTATTCTTTTAAATACACACTTAAATTCACAAGAAAATTCGAGAAATACACAGAAACTGAACACAGAATGAAATCTGAAGACCTGAATGATAAAGAGTTAAAAGTGGCTCTGGGATGATCAAACGCAAGAGGCTGAGAGCAGAAACAAATGCAAAACTTCTCTGAAGGGAACAATTCACAATCCTGGCCATACAAGCCCCACAGATACAGCCTTGTCAAAAATGAACTCACAAGCCAATATTTAAAAACCTCAAGCATAAAAAGTCATCACGAAGAGTCAGACCTCAGAAAAGTTCAGATATTGTCAGATAAAGACTATAAAATATCTACATTTAAAAGAAATAGGAGATGAATCAAAATCAAAGCATGGTCCAAGATACCATAATAATATTAGACATTTGATATAGAACTTAGAGAAATAAGCAATGTAGGAATGGATAAAATATTCAGAGGCTGGATTAAACAATAGACTAGCTATGGCTGACAAGAGGATTCATGACCTAGAATATAAATCTAAAGACGTTAAGAAAGAAGTCACTAGAGAGAAATAAAAAGTTGGAAAAGAGAAAAGAAAACTTAAGAGATATAAAAGTGATCATAAGAAGATATAAGATAGGTCCAGGAAAAGTTCCAGGAAGATAGGGCAGGGAGGTTTGAGAAGAAATATTGTGAAATGTTTTCAGAAAGTAATAAAGACAAAAGTCTTCAGATTCAGAAGGTGTCATGAATACAAAATAAAATAAATCCAAACCTAGGCAATTGCCTAAAATTCACAAAGGATCAAAAAGCCAACCAGAGGGGAATAGAGTGGAAAAACAGAAATTAGACTGACAACAAACTTCTCAAAGCAGGAGTAGAAAGTAGAATAAGGAGCAGTAATTTTACCCATACACTGAAAGAAGTTGTCAACATGGATCTTTACGCTCCACTAAATTATTGATCAAGAACAAGAGCTTTTTCGATAAAAGAACCTGAGCTTACCAGCAACGGACCCTCATTTCTAAAGGAGATAATTCAGGAAAAAAGAGACTGAACACAAAAGGGAGGAATGAAGCTTTATAAGAAAGAAAGATAAGCAGAGAAACTGGTAAACATGTGGGAAAATATAAAAAACCTTGGTCATACACATCATGATTGTAACATGATGATCACTAATCTACGGATATGATCAAGAGAGCGAAAACACTAGACGACAGGGGCGCCTGGGTGGCTCAGTGAGTTAAACCACTGACTCTTGATTTTGGCTGAGGTGATGATCTCAAGGTCATGGGATGGAGCCCAGCATGGGCTCGGGGGAGTCTGCTGGAGATCTTCTCTTCCTCTGTCCCTCTACCCACTCGCTCTCTTGCTCTGTCTCAAATAAATAAATAAATCTTTAAAGAAAAACACTAGGTGACAAAAACAAGCATAATTGGGTGTAGAGGATGAAAACAAAACTATTCTAAAACCCATGTCACATTCAGCATAATGTAAAGATCCCCATCAACTCAATAAGAAAAATCCTGCAACCCTTTAAAAAAAAATGGGCTTAATATAAAAGATACAAGCCAACATTTCACAAAAGAAGAGATCCAATAGGCCAGTTAATTTATGAAAAGGTGTGGCACTTTATTATCTACCAGTAAAATGCAAATTAAAGCCACAACATAACCTCCAGAAAGTTAAGTGACTATCGAGCATTAATGAGGATGTGGAAACCTGAGAGCTTTCATGGACTGCTTGCGGCCGTATGAATTAGTACCACCAATTTCCAAACCACTTTGGGAAACCACTTGGTACTATCTACTATGATTGTACACACTCAAACCCTCTGATTCAGCGGTTCCACTTGTAGGTACCCACTCAACAGAATTGTGTACATATGTCACCAAAAGATACATGCAAGAAGGTTCATAGACTCAATCGTCACACTCATACCAAACTGGAAATAGTCCAGGAGTCCATAAACAATCGAATGCATAAATAAATTGTGGCACACCCACATTGTGGAATGCTATCCAACGATCAGAACAGAGGGGACAAGGCTCACAAACATGGCATCGACTGAAAAGAGTGGGGCACAAATAACTACCTGCTGGATGATTCCTTTAATACGAAGTTCAAAAGTAGGCAAAAGTTACTCTCTACTTTTAGAAGTTATGTTAGTTATTATGTTTGGATAAGAGGGTGGTAGGAGGTATAAGGGAGCACATAGTGGGCTTTGGGGGTTTTGGTAATGTTCAGAGTAATTTACCCAGGTGCTAAACAGTTTGTGAATATTCACTGAGGCATCTGCTTATAAGTTGTGGGATTTTATGCATGTCTACTGCAATAAAAACTTATTTTTTATTTATTTTTTTTTAAAGTTTTTTTTTTTAAATCTTTTTTTTTTTTTTTTTTTTAATTTATGATAGTCACAGAGAGAGAGAGAGGCAGAGACACAGGCAGAGGGAGAAGCAGGCTCCATGCACCGGGAGCCCGATGTGGGATTTGATCCCGGGTCTCCAGGATCGCGCCCTGGGCCAAAGGCAGGCGCCAAACCGCTGCGCCACCCAGGGATCCCCAAAAACTTATTTTTTAAATTGCCTTAATAAACACCAGCAACAAAAAGTCAGAAAAGGTAATTTTTAAAAAGGTGCCATTTGCAAGTGTAAGTTTCCTAGGAATGTATCTATCCAAAATGTTAAGACCTTTAGGGAGAAAAAAATAAATTTTTATTGAGAAATGTCAATAATGACAGGAAAAATGGAGAGAAAAAAAGTATCATGAATAATAAGACTAAACTCATAAGGATGTTGCTTTTTTTCCTAAAGTTATATATAGTTAACGCATAATACTAATAAAAATCTGTTGGGGGCAGTAGAGGTCCTGAAAAGCTGATTCTAAAATTTAGGAGATGGGGTGCCCGGGTGGCTCAGTCGGTTAAGCGTCTGCCTTCGGCTCCAGTCATGATCCCAGGACCTTGGGATCCAGCCGTGCATCCTCTCGCTCCCTGCTTCTCCCTCTCCCTCTGCCTGCCCCTCCCCCTGCTGGTGCTCTCTCTCCCTCTTTCTCTCTCTCTCTGTGTGTGTGTGTGAGTGTGTCTAAATAAAATCTTTAAAATGAAATGAAATAAAATTTAAGCAGAAAGTCAAAGAGCCAAAAATGGCCATATCAATTTTGAAGAACAAAGTGGGAGGGGCTTTTCATATCAGCTACTAAACTTTATATAAAGCTGTGATAGCAGCTTTATAACATGGTATCAACACAGTGTGACAAAGAGACCAATTGGCCCATACCTAGGAAAAGGCCCTGGCACCGCATTAAAAGATCAATCATGAGTCTGTTCTAAATTAAAGATTCAAGGAATATATACATCAAATGTTACAATTCCTTGCTTTAATAAAAATTTTCAATTAGCTAACCAACCATCTCAAGCAAGAGGGCCTCTGGACCATACTTGTTGTCTGGCCTGTAAATGTCAATGGAAAACAATATATTCTGGAGCTCCTGGGTGGCTCAGTGAGTCAAGCATCTGCCTTGGGCTCAGGTCATGATCCCAGGGTCCTGGGATGAGCCCAGCTTGGAGCCCTGAGTGGAGCAATCTCTCCTCTCCCCACGCCCACTCTGCTTGCTCGCAAGCATGCATGTGCTCTCTTTCTCTCTCTGGCTTAAATAAATACATAAAATCTTTTAAAAAAGAAAATAGCACATTTTGAACCTGTCTATTGAATATCTCATGTGAGCCAGGATTTGTAGAAAACACAAGGAACAAAAAGAAACTTCCAATATGGTCCTTACCCTTTGGGGAGCCCATGCAACAGTATACCACCTTACGTCCTCATGACTAACGAAAGACATTCTCTTTCTGCTCATATAGACTGACCACTTCAGGAAATCAAGTAATTAAAAGAGCAATTAAAAGAGTGATTAAAAGGGGAAGTAGACCCATTTTGTAAACAAATTGCTTTCTCCATTCTACTTCTAATTTGCAAGGAAAAGTATTGCGCCCCTTTAGGGAGGATCTTTCTAAAGCCCCTAGGCATCCCCACTTCTCCCTCAGATACCTTTAACCGTAGATAACTTGGAACCTCTGATGCCCATTTTTCTTATCAACATCCTCTCTAGATGGCTGCTCTGGATGCTGGCGATTTTTCCACCTGTGAATGGATCATCCTGCAGTTTTAGCCATCTTCCTCCTCCAACATCCCAGATATCCTGTGAACCTTTCCCAACAATCTCCCCCATAGGGCCAAAAGCACTTCAAATTATGAGTAAGGGGGGACCCCTGGATGGCTCAGCAGTTTAGCGCTGCCTTCAGCCCAGGGCATGGTCCTGGAGTCTTGGGATCAAGTCCCACATCAGGCTCCCTGCATGGAGCCTGCTTCTCTCTCTGCCTCTCTCTTTCTGTCTCTCGTGAATAAATAAATAAATAAAAATCTTTTTTAAAAATTATGAGAAAAGGAAGAGGGGGAGAGCGTGCCTGCAAATACAGTATGTTTGAAATAAAAACATTGGCCACTGGTAATCAGTTGGCAAAAGCAAATTCATTCCATCAGTGCCAAGTAAAGACATTTTGATAAGCACTGTTGCCATCTGTTGAGCCGTCTTTATTCAAATTGTTTTTCATTATGCAGAAGGGTGACCTTAGAGAAACAGAGCCCTAGACACACCACTTCAGTCATTTCAATCCCTTCCCCTCTGGCACTCCCACAGCCCCCATTCTTCAGCACCTGTACACAAACACACTGCTTCAGGAAGAGCTGCTATGCTAGAGAGGTTTCTCCACATTATGCTATCATTTCAGCTAAAATAAAAATGAAATGACCTAGGATCTCGATTCATTTGGTAAAACACTAGCTGTACAAAAATTATATCTAAAGGGGATTATGAACAAATTCAGAGAAGTAAAAGAAAACATCAGAGCGTTTCCTCTATTTGGATTTTACCTCCTATGACTAAAAGCCCAATATTGCACCACTTTTAATTCTTTTTGATGCTTTAAAGATATTCTTTTTACATCATCTCCTTTGAATATGTGTGTGCATGTGTGTGTATGTGTGTGTGTGTGTGTGTGTTTGTACCTGGTCCATGATTAACTATTTAGACAAGTATGCTCATATTTTATGATTTTATGGTCTTTTAATGAGAATACACAGGTCTATTGAAATCCCAAGAGACAAACAATAATAACAGCTAGATTATTTCCACAGTGCATTGTTAGCTGGTAAAATACACAGAAAGAAGGAATTCTAATTGTTGGATACTTCCTGGCAAAATCAAGAAAGTGCCAGTATCAAAACTTGAAGAATGAGGGTCAACAGCCTAGGAAGAAAATTCTGGAGCCTGTAAAGGACTATTAAGACACACTGAATTCTTACAAACTGCTGGTGGGCATGTAAACTGATACATTCATTTCATAAGCTGTTGGCACTATATGTTAAAATATACAGCATTTCCACTCCTAGATCTATGCCACGGTATACATGAGCATGCGTACCAAAAGATGTGGACAAGACTGTTCATTGCAGCATTATTTGCAATTGGAATATTGGAATATTGGAAATGATTCAGTTGTCCATCAACTGGAGAATGCATAAATAAAACAAATAAAATGAGGTGTAGTCATACAATGAATCTTAGGAATAAAAGTGAACAAACCCTGTTACATAATACAAGGATGTAAACCATAGCATAATATTGGACAAAGAAAGTTAGAAACGGAGGAATAGGGACCCCTGGGTGACTCAGTGGTTGAGCTTCTGCCTTTGGCTCAGGTCGTGATCCTGGGATCTCAGGATCAAGTCCCACATCAGGCTTCCCACAGGGAGCCTGCTTCTCCCTCTGCCTGTGTCTCTGCCTCCTCTCCCTGGGTCTCTCATGAATAAATAAATAAAATCTTTAAACAAAGAAAGAAATGGAGGAACACATACTGAATGTTTCCATTTATATAAATACCACAAATAGGAAAAACGAATCAATCGTGATAAACTAATGAAATTAGTAGTAGTGGAGCTGGGACAGTGCCTGGGAGGAAGCACCTGGTGCTTCTTGGGTGCTTGACGATGTTCTCTTTTTGGACTGACTAGTGGTTTAATGGATGTTTGCTCCGAGATAATCCATTCAGCTGTACATTTATGTAATAGGCATTGCTTCTTCAATAAAACATTTTAAAAGAATGATGATACACCCCCAGTACTTTTGATGTGCAAAGGAGACATTACGTGAAAAATGTCAACAATTCTGAGTTGAAAAGTGATTCAGAAGAGTTGGACTCTGAATGTGAAGTTTTCAGAATATCTCAAGCAATTTATTTGGCTTATATGTTCCTTTTTTATATAAGCACAAGAGAGATGTATGATTAAATTCTCTATATAAATAATGCTTAAAGAGCTCTTTAAATAAATGTGAATTTAAAATGCGAAGTAATAAGAAAGCATAGTGGCACAGTTTAATTGACAGTCTTTTTTCCTTAGAAGTACGTAAAATAATGGTGCATTTTACAATCAGTGGCTATGTAGATAGGATGAAATATATTATAAAGGCAATTGTCAAGAAATTTAATTTATCCAATCAGGATTTGAACACAGTGAAATTAAGTAGTTGGCACAAGCATAAAGAAACGTCTAAGAAGTGGCCACGTACCTATGAAGTTGAGTCAATATTCGCCATAAATAATGTAATCCCAGCACGTCTTCACTTGTATGGTGATTAAGCAAAGTGACAGTTAAGCATAAAGTCCATGCAGAGAAAATAGAAGAAGGATTGAATGAGAGCTGCATATCTGCTCTTGGTTTTTTTCATTTCAAGTTAGCCTAGGGGAATTATTCACCTCAAGTCTGCCAGTTTGGACTAATTGCAAGTACTAGTAATGAGTATCAACCAAATATCGAATTCCCACTATTATTTTGTTTCTAAGTTATTTGTGCCTGTATTATCTCCCCGACTTGGCCTTACACAGGGATGGTCATATTTCTCTTGCATCTTCTATGGCACCCAGCAAGGGCTGAAAATATAACAGGCAGTCAACAAACATCCCCCGAGGAGACACTTCAGTATTGTAACCTCTAAATTCAAATGAGTATGATCCAAATGGTTTTTGCCAAAGATGTCAAGAGGAAGCTAAAGAGCTCCTATTTTTAATTCACCTTCACTGAGGCTAAACACCATAATTATATTCGTGTAACACCCAGCTGAAACCTATCTTCCCAGTTTATAGGAAAAGTATGGCTGGGGTGAAGGCGCAGCCTCAAGTGCTAAGGTAGGATAGGACTCCCAGCCTCTCAACAAAGTCCCTACCACCCTACCGGTATTTCTGGGCATTTCCAGCAGGTGGCTCACCTACACTCAGTAACCAATCCAGCCTCCCTGACTGCTACTGCCTCTCTTTGTTCTACCCCCCAGGGCATCTTTCAGCCAACTGGAGGCCCACTGGGTGCTCCCCCTCCTCTCATAGAGGGGATACCTATGTTTCAAAGTGTTCTCTTGGAAAGGAGGCCGTTCATCTCTGTCTCCTTTGGGGTCACATTCTGTCAAAAAACTACACAGGCCAAGCTGACAGTGCACTAAAGTCTCCGAATTTAGAGAAACAGCTTCTTCAATCTTCCTCTGCTCCACACTCCCACAATAGTATCTGGGTATCCTTCCTCTGGACTTAAAGACGATCCCAAGAATGCACTCAGAGATGTTATGAAAATTGCCTCTCTCTGGACTGGATGGAGTCCCTGGAGGGAAAAAAAAAAGTCTCATTGGAACTTCTTAACAAAGCTTTTTTTTTTTTTTTTTTTTTTTTTTTTTTTTTTTTTGGGTGTCACCAAACTGTCACCTAAATTATGTAGAGGCCATATTTAGGCAATAGGCTTGAGCCATGGAAACCTGAGTAAAGTAAAGAGGCCCACCTCGGTGACCATCAGCCTCATCAGGGGACCCACCTCAAAATAGCCATAAAGCCCTAGCGGACCAATGGGCAGCTTACAGCTGGGCACAGGTAGCAAGGAAGGAAAATTCTACACGTTCCCATACCTCCTCACGTCCCCCCTCATCTACAACCCCCCACCACCGCATCTGGTAGACAGTCTCTCCTTTGCTGCCCTGCCTGCTGCTCCCCTGCGGTGTTTTCAATAAATTTCTATTTCCTTTGTTCTGCGTTGGGTGAATTCCTTCACCACCAGCAACGCTGGCCTCCACCCCAGTGGGTGGCCCCACAAAGTAGCTGTGTAGCCTCAAGTTCAGTAGTTGAGTCAGTAATCCTTAAATATACAGCTGGATGGGGCAATCTGATTTTAAATTAGCAATTTCAATTTGAGTGTTTTGCTTGAAATACCAAAATGACTTTTATTTCTACATATTTCAAGGGCTGGCAGGTTATCTGTGGCAGGGTGGCCCAGCCTGCGAATGCCTGGCTATTCAAGTTGAGTCGGAACTGGCCCCTGATTAGAGAACCTGAAGGCCATTTTCCTGGATAGCTGGGAGCATCGGGACTGGGCTGCTACTATCGCTCTTGCTGAGTCACTTGGGAGTCTTTTGCTTGAGTTTGGCTTGTACTTTCTAAGTTTGTGCTTTCTGTGTAAAAGCCCACTCATTTGGATCTGCATGTAGTTTATTTTCTTCAACCAAAAAGTCAGTCCTTATTCAGAGTTACACACCATTCCTTACTGGAACCTTCTTCTTCCCCTGACCTTTCCAGGAGGCTCCTCAACCCCCATAGCAACAGACTTAGTTCAGTGAGCCATCCCATAGTTTGGCAGGCACGCCCGGGCACAACAGAATTCAGGAGTGGACATGATTTATACCAAAGCTATGACCCTTTCCTCAGTGAGTCAAGACACCATATAGACAGGCATACACGAATTATTTCAAATAGCTGATTTCCTATTGACTATTACATTCAAAATCACATTTCACCAACATCATTCTGTGTTAGAAATGCATTAAGAAGGGATCCCTGGGTGGCGCAGTGGTTTAGCGCCTGCCTTTGGCCCAGGGTGTGATCCTGGAGACCCAGGATCGAGTCCCGCGTCGGGCTCCCGGTGCATGGAGCCTGCTTCTCCCTCTGCCTGTGTCTCTGCCTCTCTCTCTCTCTCTCTCTCTCTCTCTCTCTCTCTGTGTGTGTGACTATCATAAATAAATAAAAATTAAAAAAAAAAAAGAAATGCATTAAGAAGTCAAAGCTATCACAAACATCAGAGAAGTAAGTATTATAAATAGGACAGTTTTTCTGACAGGCTAGGTATTATTCTATGACGATATCATTTTCTGCCTCATTTTTGGCAAAGCATATTTTTTAGGTAAAGAAATTAATATCTGCTGTTGGCAATATTCCATGGTAGAAACTTGCAATGGATAAAACACTATTATTTATGTGGCTTTGAAGTCTCATAGTTATACAGATATTTACGTTGTGAGTTAAATGTGGTTTTTGAATTGGGGCACCAAAGGACTTAGATGAATGTAGGCTGTGTTGAAATAATGAAAAGCTCAAGAAGGCTGACTGAAGCAGTGTTCACAGAGTTGTGTACACGAAGCTGGATGCACCATCCTTACGTTTACTACTCTTTACTGTTCTAGAATGATCCTTGATGGCCATGCTTCAGAGGGTTAAAGCATTATAGCAGATTATACAATAAGTCTACTGGCACCATTAGTCAAGAAATTAAGCAAGAATTAGATACGGTAACTATACAAAGGAGGGCTGTTCTGAAAGTTTGCCCTAAGACACTGGAGGTTTTTTTGTTTTTCAATTGGATTTTCAAATGAGTTGACCCTCTACTCCCCTCTACTGGAAGCTATTGGTACTTTTAGACCAATAGTGGCCTGAAAGATGGATTGAAAAAAAAAAATCCCCTTGCTGAGGTACGGTAATTATTTTGAGAATTCCAATATTCTCCTCTTGCTTTCAACTATAATTTGCTAACACTTGCTATCTTGATTTCATAATTTCTTCATAAACCTGGGAAAACATTGAATAATTCATCTCCGACGTACAATTCTTATTAAAACTACACATCCAGGAAAAAGATAAAAATTTTTAACTCTGATTAGATGAGTACACTATTAATTCACCTACTTTTCTCAGCTACGGTACTAGCTCAACAAGATACCATGTCATGATCCATTCACTTGTTTTAGCCGATCTCACCTAAGGAACTCAAACAGCTTTGTAGATGTATCTAACTAAGCATGCCATGTCCCTTTTTCCCTTCATATCCTCTGCTTCCCACTTCCCCATTCTGCCTTCATCCCCCATCCTACCTCTGCCACCCTCAAGGTCACTTTCTACGCACCTTTCCAGCCAGTGACCCCCACTCTAAATCACTTCTAAATCAAGTGGAAAACACAAGATAATATCTTTACCGAATTCATTAGAGAGCAGAGAAAACCTCAACATCAAACCATAAACAGGTTGGTTGGGTTTACAAACTGTCAACTTCCCGGGGCATTTCAGGTAATTCCCTGAAAACATTATATAAAGAAAAGGAGATCCAGGACTCCATTTTTATAACTTATTTTCGAACAAGCCCTTTGTAATAGTCCATGGCCTACAACTGCCACTCCAGACCTATGAATAAGGACGAACATAGAGCTATGCTGAATCAAAGCAAAACCTCTTTTATGGTACTTTTGGCATCTTCTTGACCTTGTGCTGCACACAGCCAGCCTCCTTCCTTCAAATTAGCTGGGCTGTGATCATGAGGCCTAGCAGTGCAGATACAGAAGCCTACACACTGAGTTGCTCCTTTAGCCAGCCCATCCAGCAGGATATCTATTCAGAAGTGTGCCTCTCTAATCCCTCTCAGATCACTGCCAAGTACTCTGGCTTTCACTAGTTGTTGTATACACAGTATCTTCATTTCTGAAACTTTTTAAAAAATATTAAGTTATATGATATAGAATTAAACTGAGATTAACCTACCCAGGTGGCTTGGTGCAATTAGCTCTATTACTTAATAGTCACATATGTTTTTGACTGATCTTATATTATCTAGTTTATACACTGCTTTAGATGAGCGAGGTGGCTCAAGGACTTTAAAGTGTTCCCTATAAAATACAATCAGGATTCTGGAAAAGAGCTATGCATGCTACATTCATACTTAAAATGTCCCAGGGAAAAAGCAATAAGTAGTTTAATGCTTACATTCAGCTTAAAGCAACTCTGAAAATTTCAAGATTTTATAACTATTACTTGCCCCTAGTTAGAAAGATTAATTTTTGATGATTCCTATTAGAAGCTAGAATAAGAAATTTTTTAAAAATGGAGACCTCATCTATTTTAAGGATATAGTTTCTTATCTCATGCCAAAAATCTATGTCTGGTACATGGCAAAGCCTTTATATAATAAAAAAAATTCTTCCTTTTTGGGCACCACTGGCATCTCTCGGCAGCCCTTCCTGAGCAGTAAGCACCTAAAGATCACCTATTCCTCTGAAGAACTGGCTCCTAAATTCTAAATCACTTCACTGAAACTCATTCTCCACATGACAGTCAGAACCACCTTTCTGGAATGCAATTTGGTCTTGTCAGTTCCTGTTTAATTCCTTCAGTGACTATCTCTTGTCCTAATCTACCCTGTTCACCTAAATTTTTAGCACCTTCTGGTGTTTCTCACACATAATAACATTGAATGGATGCAGGGATGGGAAGATGGATGGAAGGATGGATGGAAGGACAGGAGGATGGATGAAAGGATGGATGGACGGAGAGGTGAAACAGATGTGCAACTAGCAGATCTCTAGCTTCACACAGGATTTGGCTACACCAGTTGTGGAGCCCCTCCTAACCCCCCACTAAAAGAAGTATAAAGAAAGAAAAAGATGAAAACTCACAACACCATAAACTAATATTTAAAAGCAATATAGGGATCCCTGGGTGGCGCAGTGGTTTGGCGCCTGCCTTTGGCCCAGGGCGCGATCCTGGAGACCCGGGATCGAATCCCACGTCAGGCTCCCGGTTCATGGAGCCTGCTTCTCCCTCTGCCTGTGTCTCTGCCTCTCTCTCTCTCTCTGTGACTATCATAAATAAATAAAAATTTTAAAAAATAAAAAAATAAAAAAATAAAAAATAAATAAAAGCAATATAATTGTGTTCAGAAAAACATACCCAAGCTTTCTTCCTAGCAGAATTAGACTTCATCTCTTAAAGGGTCACTTGAGACAAGCAAACACATACTTACCAAATGAAAGTCAGTGAACAGGGTATTCAACTCAAGTTCTATGGAAAGAATTGCAGGGAAGAGGAGGAATAAATTATTAAAGATAAGAGCAGGGGTCCTTGGGTTGCTCAGTGGTTTGGCACCTGCCTTTGGCCCAGGTAGTGATCCTGGAGTCCCGGGACCAAGTCCCACATCAGGCTCCCAGCATGGAGCTTGCTTCTCCCTCTGCCTGTGTCTCTGCCTCTCTTTCTGATATACATAAATAAAATCTTTTAAAAAAATAAAGATAAGAGCAGATTTTAGTTAACCTAAAGCCCGCATACTAACTGAACTGTATATTAATAAATCTAAGAGTTGGTTTTCAAGAAGACTGCTAAAATAATAATAACTTGATGGTACTGATCATGAAATTGGAAACAAACTAAATGTCCATCAACATCAGCATGAACAAATAAACCATGTTCTCTGCATACAGTTGAATACTAACTATGTAGCGATAAACCTGAAAAGGCTATAAGCTGCATGCAGCAACACACTTAAATCTCAAAAATACAATTTTAGGCCAAGGACTCCAGACAAAAAAGAAAAAAGTATATTATAAGCTTCCATATACAAAACCCTCAAAAACAGGCAAATAATCCATGGTTGATAATCAGAATACTGGTTACATACATTTGGATAGAATGGTTAACTTTCATTGCTGTGTGTATCTCTATGGGGGGTGCTTGAGATACTGGTAATATTCTATGTCTTGATCTAGGTGCTTCCATGGGTGTGTTCAATTTGCTTTAATTCATCAAGTGATACACTTTGATTTATGTACTTCTCAATGTGTATACTTCAATTAAAATTTGTAATGTAATCAGTAACATAAAACCCTTTAAGGACAGCATATACTTAATGAAGAGAAAAATGTCAAAATATTAGTAATCTAAATAGCTTACATACTTGCTATACTCACAGCATTACGCTAAGCACCTTCTAATGTATTTATCACACCGGAGACCTATAAGATACCAACTTATTGGGCCTATTCAACAAGTGAGGAAATGATGCTTGGAATAGATAAGTAACTGCTGGAAGTCCTATAGCTCAAAGCCCATGTCCTCAAACACTGTTTTACTCAGCTTCAGAATAATCCAATTCCCAAACACAAATAAATTCATAGTTACCACATGCTGTGAAAATTGTTCTATATAATGGTTTTCAAACGTTTGGATTTCACAAACCATGAAAGCTAAAGGAAAAGTTGGAGAAACCAACATGGAGTTACCAGCTTTCTGTTTTTCCTAGGAGAAACATTCTTTTTTATTACCACTATTGCAAGCATTTATTAAGAGAATAAAAATTCTGGCATTGATAATATAATATTGTATTCAAGTACACTGCAATTAAAAAAACTTTTTTAAGAAGAGAACATAAGAAATACGTAATCTTTGGATTAAGGACTATCCTTTAAATGAAATCAAGCTAGGTTTTTAAATTCATTACATTTTCCTTATTTTTCTCATGCCAAGTACTTACGAGAACTTCTCTATGGATCAGCATTTGGAATATACTATTGCTTATTGGGGTTGGGAATAGGGGGATATCCCGACACATTTTATGATAACCTAATATCCTAACCTGAGAAAGGTAAAACAGACCAATACAACACATGAATGCAGGCACAAAAGTTCTAAATGAACAATTAAGCAGATAGAATCCAGACCTATGTTAAAATAATAATAAACATTTATTATTTCAGGAATTTCAGGTTTATTTCAAGAATGTAAGATAGTTTCATCCCAGAAATTCAATCAATATAATTAGCCAATAATATGTTTGCATCAGCCAACCATTGCTACGATAGTGCTGAATAATGGACCATTACAAAGTGTCAGCAGCACGCAGTAATGAGCTTTGTTCAGGTGTCAGTGGGATGTCTCGAGGTTGGCTGACTAGGCTAGCCTCAGCTAGAGGAGCTCTGCTCCTGTATCTCTTATCCTCTTTGGACCGGCAGACTAGCAAAGGCATATTCTTCTTAATAAAATCATTTCGATAATTACAAAATATACGTTTTAAGGAAAAAGTCCATCTCTTTTAGCAAACTAACTTAAGAAAGATATTTTTTTCCATTATGATAAAGCCTACCTTGATTTTAGTCATTATCACTCTCAGTTCTAAGATACTAGACATTACACTTTCATTAAAGTCAAAAACCAAAAAAAATACAAGTTATCCCTTACTCAACACTGAAAATACTGGCCAACTCAATAAATAAAAGAAAAAGAGATACAAATATATCTCTGGGTTAGATGTGTTCCACTATTTAGAAGTTTTCATATTTTTAGAAAAGTTAATTTACTACCTATCATGTAATAACAGAAGCAGATGCCAACGTCTATAATCAACAATATTTCTATATTAAAATGTGTGAATATTAACACAAGATGTAAACATAGAGACTACAAGCTGCCTCACATCCCTGCCAGTCAGATTTTAGTTCCAAACTTACAAACTTGCCATTTTTAAAGTAAATTGCAGATAAGGGATTATGAACTATTATTAAAGAAGAAATCAAATTTTGATTACCAGCAGATTGCCTGCCTACAAAATCCCAGAGGATTAACTAGAAAACTATAATAGGAACTTATAAAGGTGATCACTTATTAAAGGCATAAAGTGCTTTTGTGTATGCCAACAAAACTCAGAAAACATAAGGCAAAAGATAGTTTTTGTAATAGAAACAAGACCTTACGCAGCAATGAGCTCAACAAAAGAGTATAGTTATTTTTTTGAAGCAGACTTTAAGACTTTACCAAGGAACATTAAATAAATTAAAAACAATTGTAAGCAAATCCAATTTAATTTGATGGGAAGATATTACATGGTGGAGTCGTCAACTCTTTCAGATTAAAATCATTAAAATGTGTATGTTTAATGATATTCTCAATTTCCTATTAAGGATTTTTTTGGAATTTCATAAAAGTAATAACAATTTCATCTGGAAAATAAACAAGAATAAATAACTAGATTTTTAAAAGAATGGAATAATGGAAGGACTTCCATCAACATATAATAATCGTTCACTAGAATATTTACTACAAAACTATAATAATAAGAACAATAATAATGTAGAAATAAAATGATAGAAATATATATTTCCCTGTAGCTTGTGATAAAGTCACTTTTGGAATGCTCAAAAATCCACTACAAATGTAATAGGTGAACTTGATAATAGCTTTAATTTTGTGACTTTTGGGGATCCCTGGGTGGCTCAGAGGTTTGGTGCCTGCCTTTGGCCCAGGGTGCGATCCTGGAGTCCCAGGATCGAGTCCCATGTTGGCTCCCGGCATGGAGCCTGCTTCTCCCTCTGCCTGTGTCTCTGCCTTTCTCTCTCTCTCTGTCTATCATAAGTAAATAAATAAATCTAAAACAAAAATTTTTATGACTTTTTCCAAGAATATTTCAGTTCGTAGATCTAAGCTACTACAGGTTGTTAGACCTTTCAACCTATAATTTTTATCTTCTTTTAGCGTACCTCAAACACCCTCACCACCAAATTTCCTTTTAATTTTTCTCCTGAGAAATTTTCAATTTAATGATATTTTCAGAAAATATTGGAACCAATGTCTTGATAACAAAATGGTAACCTTGTGTCATGTTTTGCAATTTTATTCTAGACTTGTCTATCTAAAATGTTGCTGACAATAACAGAGCATGCAGAAAAGAAAATATCTCCTTATACAAGATTTTTTGTGTGTGAAACATTCCCTTCAAGAGTAAAAATTAAGATATCATGAATATCTATTCCAGATTTTGGAAAAATCAATTTGACCTAAGGTCATGACCACTTGCCTGCCCCTGCAGCCTTGGTCACTGCTA
Source organism: Vulpes lagopus (assembly GCF_018345385.1). Lineage (NCBI taxonomy): Eukaryota > Metazoa > Chordata > Mammalia > Carnivora > Canidae > Vulpes > Vulpes lagopus. The sequence goes on along the minus strand of NC_054844.1, from coordinate 37,885,783 downwards.
CATTTGTCAGTGGTTAAACCTCAGTTATAAGTAATGTTTGCTATCTATTCTCAGTCTACCTTTTAAGGATTTCTCTCTTGATATAAAGTCACAATTAGCTGCTAGAGGAACCTTGCCATTTTGTGTCACAGATCGACAAAGCCCCATTTCCATCTTTGTCCAAATAGTTGAAAAGTTAGAGAAACCCCATAATGGGGTGGGACATTAGCAAAGTTTTAAAGTATTTCACATCTCCTTTGAGATCCCAAGTTCTACACTCAACTTTTTGCGGCAGGCAAAGTAACAAACTGCTGCAGGTGGCTCTGTCAGGAAACAGCCTCTCCTAGACCCCTAGGTTCAGTCCACTCACCAAAATAAGCGGAGATGGTCCTGCATTTCCCGCAACTTTAAAAACAATACATACACGATTCTCCATCTATGCTACAAAACATTATTTGTATAATGAAAACAAGTGACATCATGCAAAAGGAATAAAATGTGTGAAGCAAGATGGTTTTCTTTTAAGTAGAGTTTGTGTTGGGATTGGAATTCAACATATCCCGATAATGTTGGGTAATGGACTGAGTAATGAAAGAAACTGAATAAAGATAAATTCTGGCAAGCAGAATAGAAACTGAACTAGTGTAGGATGAGGAAGATGTGTTTTATGAACGGTAACGTGGGTAAAATAGATGGCTGGGTTTGAGTCAGTGGTCACATCAGCATGAGTCAACAGCAACACGACCTCATAAGGCGGCAGACACATGGTCTGACCCCAGTAAGGAAATGGTTTGGAGCCCTGGATCACCCTCATTATAAGGAATAAAGAGCAATTCAAATGACTGCAGGAGAAATTAAACAGGATGGAAACCTGACCTCAAACTATATCATCTGAGAAAAATCAAGCAAACAAGTGATCTAGTAGAGAAGTCCAAATGGGAATGTGAACATTGCCCTCTGATACATAGCCGGGTCTGTTCTGTGTGCTGCAGAGACTGACAGGGAGACTGATGGGTGACTTGGTATAAGGAAGTACTTCATAATTTTCAAAATAGCCCAATGATGGAAATGTTGTTGCCTTAAGAGTTTCAATATCACTAGAGAAGCACAAACATAGCCAGGGAAAAATATCTCTTGACAAGGCTTTTGCAGAAATCAATGGGGAGTTTGGACTAAATGACCTTTAAGGTCTCTCCCAACCCAGATTCGTGATTCCTGTACTCTAAAACAAGTAGTTAAAAGCAGGATGCTCAGTGTCTCAGAGGGTTAAGCATCCAACTCCTGATCTCAGCTCAGGTCTTGATCTCAGGGTCTTGAGTTCAAGCCCCATGTTGGGCTCCACACTGGGCATGGAGCCTACTTTAAAAAAAAAAAAAAAAAGCAGCAGAACACAAGGGATGTCTGATATCTTAACTCCATTAAGTCACCCTGATTAATGGAAATTCTCCATTACTCATGGTATAACATGGCATAGACAGAAAGCAAGCCAGCAGTGAAGACAGACAGTGTTCAAATATTGGCTCTACTACTTGCTGCCTGAGTAAACATGGATTAATTCTCTGGGAGCCTCAGTTTCCTATAAAATGGGGATAAAATCGTGTACATCGCAGGTAGTGTACACAAGGAGTCTAGCGCCAAAGAGATTCTCAATCCACATCAGATATTGTCACTATTACCATGGAGATCCTGAAAACAATACTCCAGTTGCAATGACACAATACTGATTTAGCACAGCCTGACAAACTTTACTGCCTTAAATAAAACCACTGACCAAATTAAATAAAGGGTGAAAAAAAATTAAAATAATAACCTCATCTTTAAGGAATTGTACCCAACTTCTTTCTTTACAAGTGTGAAGATCCTTCTAACTTTTGCATCTTTCAAAATTGCTTAAACACCTGTTTGTTTAAATCCTACAGAGGAGAGTGTAAATTGATATCCTCTGGCTGGAAACAAACACAGCTTGACCAGTGATGTGCACAACCACAAGGGATGGGTGGGCTGAGAAATGACAAAATGGTCTCAGAGGGCAGCTTCTTTTTCCATTCATTTCAGTTCCAACTAAGGGGAGGCCTGATTTCTCAGCAGGAGGCCCATTGTTTTACTTTCTGTAAGTACTTTTTTTTTTTTTTATCATGAAGTTCCTGGTGAAGAAATGTTTAAGAAAATCAAAATGTTGTCCCAATAGTTTAATTTTGCTTTTATTTCCCTTGCCAAAGGAGACATATCTAGAATTACCATATGACCTACTACTAAGTCCCCTCCTGGGTATTTACTCAAAGAAAATGAAAACACAAATTCTTAAAAGATAAACATACCTGTATATTTATTGTGGCATTATCCACAATAACCAAGGTATGGAAGCAACCCAAGTGTCCATCAATAGATGAAAGGATAAAGAAGAAGTGGTATATATGTGATGGAATACTACTCAGCCATAAAAAAGAATGAAATCTTGCCATTTGTAACAACATGGATGGAGCTAGAGAGTGTAATAATACTAAGTGAAATAAGTCAGAGAAAGACAAATGCCATATTTCATCCATATGTGGAATTTAATAAAGAAAACAAAGAAAAAAAGAGACAAAAAGATAGACTCTTAAATACAGAGAACAGATTGTTGGTTACCAGAGGGGAAGGGGATGGAGAAAGTGGGTGAAATACGTGAAGGGGATTAAGAGTACACTTACCAAAAAAAAAAAAAAAAAAAGAGTACACTTACCGTGATGAGCCTTACTGCATAGAATTGAATCTTCATTTTGTACACCTGAAACTAATATAACACTATGTTAATTATACTTGAGTAAAACAATTTTTAACAAAAAATTAAAAATTTTTCAATTAAAATTCTAAGGGTTGCTATTTTCCTTTCAGTGAGATAAGAAAAAGAGAAGGTATAAGCATAATTTTTATTATTTGTGTTTACCACGTTCTGGTTGGAAAAACCCGTCTATGTAATATTGTCTGTAAATACAGAGATTTCCTAAAAATTTTCCAAGAACTGTTCTCTAGGTTCAACTGCAAGTATACAGAGCTACGTGGCATAATGGGAGGACCTATGGGCTCTACCTTCAAGAGACATAGGTCCCGGCTGATCTTGATCTGGGAGTCATCCTTCTCAAACATAAATAAATCACGTCACTCTTCTATTCAAAACCCTCCTAAGCCTAAAGCCCAGAATTGTTACCAGGCGACTCTTCCCTTGCTACTATCGGATCACATTCCCTGCCATTCTTCCCTCCCTCTATCCATTTCACCCACATTGACTTTTGAGTGTGGGTCCACCCCAGGGCCTTTGCACTTGCTTCTCTGCCTGGAATGCTCCTTCCCCAGATATCCACACGGTTCACTCCCTCACCTCATTCAGGACTATGCTTGAATGTCATCTCTACTGAACATTCTGTCCAAAAGAATACTCTCACGGAGGGGGGGCACTTGGCGGGATGAGCACTGGGTGTTATCCTAAATGCTGGCAAATTGAACTCCAATTAAAATTTTTTTTAATTTATTTTATTTTATTTTTATTTTTTTTTTTATTTATGATAGTCATACAGAGAGAGAGAGAGAGAGAGAGGCAGAGACATAGGCAGAGGGAGAAGCAGGCTCCATACACCGGGAGCCCGACATGGGATTCGATCCCGGGTCTCCAGGATCGTGCCCTGGGCCAAAGGCAGGCACCAAACCGCTGCGCCACCCAGGGATCCCCAAAATTTTTTTTTTAAAAAGGAGTGCATTTGCCAAGATGAGCAACAGGTGTTACATGGAAGTGTTGAATCACAAAATTGTACAACTGAAAGTCATGTTACACTGTATGTTAGCTAATATGAATTTAAATTGAAGTTTAAAAATAAAGAGTAACAAATAAATGAAAGCCAAAAAAAAAAAAAAGAGAGAGACTACTCTCCTTCATTACCCTTTATCCCTTACCTTGCTTAATGATATTTTCTGAATGTTTACCATTATCCACTATATATTTATTTGTGTGGTTTTTACTGAATGTTCCCTTCCCATTAGAACATACATCCGTGAAAGCAGTGACCACATCAGTTTTGCTCACTGCTGTAACTCCAACAAGTAGAACGGTACCAGGCATACAACGGACACACAATAAATATTCATTGAGTGAATAAATTAAAGAATGACCTCGTACAAGACACGTAATCCCACTTGTGTTCCAATTTGTACATTTTTTAGAAAATCCTTAACTTCTCCTCATGCTCTCACATTCTATGATTTTTCAGTTTCCTAAGCCGGTGTTCGCAATCATTATATTAGGAAAAGGAAAGAAAAAGTTCCTATCGCTAACTGGGTAGCTTATAAACAGAAATTTACTTCGCAGTTCTAGAAGCTGGGAAGTCCAAGATCAAGGCACCAGCAGATTCTGTGTCCAGTGATGTCCTCTTCTCAGCTCATAGATGACATATTTTTGCTGTAACCTCACATGGCAGAGAGGGTGAGGAAGCTCTCGAGGGCCTCTCTTATAAGGTCATTCATCCCATTCATGAGGGCTCTAAAAAGGGGGAAGGATTTCAACATATGAATTTTCAGGGGACCCAGACATTCAGTCTCTACAAAGTAGGGCAAGAGGCAGCTCATTCCTTTCATGTCGCAAAGAGAATTCAGGACTTATTAAATATGTGATAACATATACCCTTGTATCTGCAGCCAGCCAGCCCAAAAGAGGGCTCTCAAAGTGTTGGACCAATCAGATTGTCCTCAGCTTGCGAAACCTGCTTTACACTGGGTCACTCTTTCATCATTTGTCCTCGATTACAACATATCCTTATTTCCCTAATATGTTGAATAACTTCACACATTTCCCTTCTACAAATGCTTAGAGGTACACCCACCCCGTATCTCAGAGATGACAAGCCAAGGGTCAGCTAGAATTAAAACATTTGACCAAGGATATTTTCTCCCGTGCACAGAACCACAGTTCTAGGACCTAGAACACAGTAGCACATAAAATATTTATTGTGCAGTGGTGGAGCCGGGGTTGAAAGCCGTGTGATATTCTGGGTTCAAAGGCAGTTCTTTTCTCACTCTGCCCTGTGGCCTCTCAGTACACACTGGGTCAGGAAGGTCAGAGGCAATTGGAGTGAAGCAGGGTAGATGCAGGCTTCTGATGGCTCCTTCATCGATTGCCTCTTACGGTTCATTTGGAGCCAGAAAAGGTTTCTCTTCTTGGACTCATGAAACGATAGAGCACAGTTAAAAAAACAAACAAGAAAAAAACGTATCAGAATGAGCGCTTAGGAATTCTAGGTTCAAGTCCTGCCTCTGACTCAGGACAGACCACTTGGGCTCCCGGAAGGTCAGTTTTTTTATCTGCAGAATGGTGTGCTGGGTCTCCTACTCAGAGGGTTCCTGAGAGCCGGGGTGGGAGGAACGTACTGCCTGGCACTTAGTAGGCCTGCAGTTTGGGGTATTCACGATTAAATGCCAAAGAAGTGGCCTGATCTCTGCAGATCTCTGTGGATCTCTGTGGATCCACCTGCTGTGCCAGCGTGCTCACTCGGGAGGCCAGTTGCCGCTAGAGGACACTGAGCTAGCAGGAAACTGAAGCCAGAAGGAGCCAGAAGGAAACCCAGGAGCCTGCTTGAGCTGATGGCCTCTCCCTACTGGCTGAGCTGTTGAACTGCATGTGCGATTGAGCATCACCGTGCAGGCGGGAGAGCCTTCCAGGGAACAGTGCTCTGAGGACCACGAAGCAGACCCAGGCTGCAAGGAAAGAATTCTCTTTCAGTGCTGTGATTAGATGGCAGCATCAGTAATCACAGGGGCATCTGCACATCTCGCACCGGCCACAGAGAGACAACCATCTCCTCCTGAAGTTTCTAACAACACTGGGTTCTAGGCTTGAATCACAAGGATCAGAGATCTCTCTCAGTGTTCTTACTAATCCACTCAGATGGACACTTCTGGCAACCTCATTGCGTAAGTTTAGCAGGAAAAAAAAAGTAAGTTTTATTCCCCTGGTTCATGTAAAAGATATTTTTTTAAATATTTATTTATTTACTGGAGCGGGGAGGGCCAGAGGGAGAGAGAGAGAGTCTCAAGCAGACTCTGAGCCCCCGAGAGCATGACCTGAGCCAGAACCAATAGTCAGACACTCAACCGACTGCGCCATCCAGGCACCCCAAAGATATTTATGTGCATATGTCATATACAGGCTCGTCCTCTGTTCCCTTCCTGACCCTTGTCTAAAGGAAGGTGAACTCTCTTAGAGACATCCGGAGGCATTACCAGGAAAGGAAGCCAGAAATGAGAACTTGAGGTCATCCCCTGTGTATGTCCTTAACATAAGACAGAAGTATTTGTCTCCCTCCATCCTGAATGCTATTTCTAGAATTTTCTGTTTTAGGTTGCAAAATCTTCAACAGCAAAGATAGAATTCTATGATCTAATGCTTAATTCAATAAAGCTCTCATTTCCAAAGGTTGGTCTCAATTGACATTAGCATGACCACGTTACTTATGACACAAGCAGGCATTTTTGAGAGTGAGATGGGGTGTTAATAATTATGATAGACAACAGACATAAACTGATGAGTCTGTGGTCACTTTGTGCTTAATTGTGCTTAGAACCCATCCCACTAAAACATTTACTATCTTAACATTTTTACCTCAAAAACACCTGGCCTTAGAAAATTTCTTCACTTAAAAATTATGTGGGCTTTTTCTTTTTTTTTTTTTTTTTTTTTTTTTGTGGATTTTTTCTATACAAACAGGACTGGCTTCATTCCCAGGACAAGTTGGTATCTGCCTCCCTCCTCGTCTATTAGCCGTAGAGCCTCTCTGGTGACTACATTCTTCTAGACTTCCTCCTTTGACCTCCCAGGCAGGAGCTACACAACTACATTTATCTTTTCACTGTGACTGCTTAAAAATGCCTCTATGTAACTGTCATTTCAAAAATAAATAAATTAATTCATTAAAAGTTTCCTATTCTAAACAACACCTGCAATCCATTTTTTGCAAGAATGAAAATGACCTATCAAATATTCAGTTACTGGCCCCTAAAAAGTAGAATTTTGCCTCTTTAATATGAATCCAGAAATAGGGACAGAGATAGAATGTTGAATCAGTAGATCTGGTTGCTACGGACAAGAAGCAGATGCCCCGGGTTGTTGATGTAGGTCAAGTGACAAGAGTGCCCACCTCCACTTGGCTAGTTTCCTACAAACAATATAGTGGGTGTATTTGCTGGAAAGTCCCACTGAAAAGAGGGAGCATTATGAACGTGCTTAAATGTTACACATTAAAATTCACACTAAACGAGGAAGTAGAAAGGAAGTAATGGACAAAGAGAAGACCAATGACAAGGGCCATAATTTATTGTTCCCTCTGCCTCCTGGATACACAATCTTTAAAAATAAGAATATCTGTTATTTTAAAAATCCTCTTGATTCTTCAAACCCCTCCCTGATTACTTCCAGGTGGGAGGTAATCTAGATGTGTAACAGCAAAGTAGAAAATAAAAATAAAACATTTCTGTATTGAAAAAAAAAAAAATAAAGCGCCTTAAAGTTTCCTGGGCTAGTTCTTCTCTTTTTTGAGCAAAAAGCATTTCTACTTTTGTTCTCACTTGCCCATTTGTTCAAAAGAGAAGGTTCTAACACAACAACAACTTAAAAAAAAAAAATTCCTCCGGGGTCACTAGCTCAGAGACAAAAAGAGCTTCAATTAGGTGGTAGCTGTGTTATGAGCAGCTTACATCCAGCATTCCAGGAGGAGTCCGGCAGTCTGCAAGGCATTTTTAAAAACAGCTCTAGATTTCCCTTAGCAGCCCACCCCAATCAGCCACAAATATATTTATTACATGATTTCACCAGTTATTCTAATAACAGCCTCTACATACCATTCTTTAAAAAAAAAAAAAAAAGCCTAACAATCAGGTTGGTCGAAACATCACTCTGACTTATACACACACTTGGTCCCTTTCTTTCCCTTTTCTACGGCCTGCCCTGAAGCACAAAATGTTCAGTGAACAGGACCCGTCATTATTTCTCTAGGGACCCTGAACACTGGACTTCTGTTTATAAGTTCAGTTCCCAAATACTTCCCCAGAACACTCAACCCACAGTTAAACCCTATTAGTTAATTTGGTCTCCATGAATACACCATACACGGGTTCCCTTATTTTCTGGTAAAAACAAAGTTAAACAAAAAATAAAAGATTTGCAAATGTTTTTCTCATAAATAAAAAGGTGTTACCCCAAAGAGCCTCTTGTTTAGAGGCACAGAGGTGGTCAAAAAAAAAAAAGAAAGAAAGAAAGAAACTTTCTGAGCACTAAAATACAATTTGCACCCAAGTAAGGAGGAAGGTTTGATGCCAGTGCACATAGGCATTATAATTATAAATTAGCTGATTTCTCCTGGGTCCTGCTGGGCACGAAGAACATTTGGCCACGTTTGTGTCAATTTACCTGAAGTCATTACTCAGGAAACAGGCTTATGTTCCTCACTTAGCATGTTCTTTTTAAAGCACTGGGAGTGGTTCACTAAAAGAGCCTTTTGTGAAGCAATGAAACTCTTGCTAGGAGTGTGAATTTTACCCCACTAATTGCGAAATTCCTTTTTTTTAATGTATAGGATTTCCTCAAAGGGAAATACCCTCACTCAGTGATTTGATACCAAGGACATACCATGTTAAATTTTCCGTAAAATCTAATAAATTGAGGAGGGAAGTAAAATCCACAACTGAGTCTTTCCCTCCTTATGAGGTGAGAGGAAAATTGCTCCCTGTCTTGTAGTGTGTTAACCCTTGATTCACCAATGTCATCTCACCTTGCAGACTCCTGTCCCGGGGAATGGCTGAAAGCATAACCAGGTTCCCTTTATACTATGAAATAAACTGCAGTACTTAAAATGAATTCTTTTTCACTTTTAAATCATGTTTATGATGCTGAAAAAACAAGCCTGAAATTGTACAAAATGTCTTAGTGTCCAGTTTAAGCCCTCTTATGGAAATGTCCATGTGACTGGGTTGTTTCCTTACCTGTAGATCACCTGAGTGCCGCCCACTCTAACAGGAGTACCTGAGCATGTTGGGGGACAAAGAGGGTATGAAGGTAATTCTGATCTAGGACTGATGGAATAACCCCAATGACTAAGGCACTCAGCCCCTATTCAACATCCCTTTAATGACAATTCCACTTGATTGCATTTTTCTGTTTATCACGTTTTCTGTTTATTTTATTCTCCATCGTGTATGCAACTGTTAATGGCCCTAATGGTGTCTCTGGCTGTCAAGAGATAGTAAGTGTAACTGGCCATCACTTAACAGCCATGCCTATCTGCTAAGGGACAGCATTTGTAAATACGGGTCCTAATATAAATGGTATTTTATGACCGTTACGCCTCAAAAGTGGGTTCTTCCTCCCCATTACCCCAAAAAATTAAGACTTCCTGGAAAAAATCTTTCTCCCTGTATCCAATACTGCACACACCCCTCCTCTGAAAAGGAAAACAACTCAAATAGGACAACTTCCCAAACTTGTTGATGAAGCTCTGGTTTTGCTTAAGAAAAGAGAAATATGTGAACATTTCTGATTGTCTCCAGCATAGAATTTCCTTTTAAGCCCCAAGACAATATATGTGTTGGCTTACGTGGCATGGGCTTTCCCAAGGGAGAACATATCCCAATTCTGATGAAAATATTAGCTTTCCCTTATAAGAACTGGGAGAGCCAAAAAACAATCTCTTTGTCTGGAGCCAGTGCCCTTCACCCAAGCATATTATTATTGTAGTAATCTATTTCATTAAAAAAATAAACCAACAACAACAACATTTGATCAAAATTAAGTTAGGGTGTCTCATCGTCTGGAGCCTCTACTGCTTGGTTCCAGTCTTCACAAGTCCATATTTGACCCAAAGTTCTAGGAGATTAAGATACCTGAATGAAAACACATCCTTGATGATTTTGCAAGCTTTCCAGCTATGTAGACCCAGAAACTAATCTCATAGAGTTAAAAGGATTTTTTAAAAAGATTTTATTTATTTATTCATGAGAGAGAGAGAGGCAGAGACACAGGCAGAGGGAGAAACAGGCTCCATGCAGGGAGCCCGAAGTGGGACTTGATCCTAGGTCTCCAGGATCAGGTCCTGGGCCGAAGGCAACACTAAACCACTGAGCCCCCTGGGCTGCCCGAGTTAAAAGGATTCTTAAAGTTTATCTAGTCTTATGGAGAAACTGAGGCTAAGAGAGGTCAACATCTTGCCAAAGGGTTCAACTAAGCAGTACCAAGAACCAGTCTCTCCTGTCTCCTCATCCAGGACTCTTCCCATTGCACAGTATCACCATAATTTAGGTCAGCATTCAATTTACGAACCATGGCAATGTGCACCCACTCTTTATTTTCACAAGTATCCTAACACTCAACAAACTTATATAAAACATATTTAATAACTAACTAGCACTTAGGGAACTATCATCTTACAAAAAAATTAGTATTTGGTAAATCAAACCACCTAGTTTTCTGATATATTATATCCCTTCAATCAAAGCTCTAAATCTAGAAGAAATTCAAGCACAAAGCCGGAAAACTAAATTAGCAGGGTGGGCCCCACTAAATATGGCAGGCCTCAAGGCAACTGTTCCAAGGGGTGGGTGAGAGAGCAGCCAATCAAGAGCACCCATTGAGGGGCAAAGAAGCAGTGCAAGAATGGGGCAGAGGTGGATATTCAGAGCCAGAGACCCACCCCTGTGCTCAGGTTAACTGCCCAGCCTGCACAAGGCTAACAACCCTCAAAATAGCTCAGCCAAAAGCTAGCAACAAACACAATAATGCCCAAGAACATTTTTGTTTTGACAGTCTTCAAATTACTAGAAATTTCTTAACAATGTACCCCTCCAGCCCCTACCTTCAGGCATTATATAATTCACACTTACATAACCACCCTGTGACATTTCAATAGCCCTTTTATATTTCACCAAAACCTATTTTTCCCATTTTTCAAGGCGGATTATGAAAGCATCTTAAGGCACATGACTCAAACACTGAAAGTCATATTATAGCTGAAGATACTGCAGAAGCCAACTCCCACCACCTTTTGTACCCAGGGACACACACACACACATACATCATTCCCTAAAATATAGGGAACTTTATACACAACTGGAAAAAAAAAGGGGGGGAAAGGTAGTTTGTGTCCATCCAATATAGAATCTCCCAGGTAGATCAGACTCTGAATCCATCACCAGGGTTTACAGAATATCAGCTGAGGCCAAAGTATCACTGTGGTATCTATAGTCCTTAGAGCGCTTGAGTTCTCTTTTTAAAAACAGACCCTACTGAGCATTAAACCCAAATACCACACTGGTTCCTTTAGAGAGAAAAAAAAAGAGCCAATTACTAGATGTTCAAGGGAGTCCCTCAATTATCCTGGAAAACAGAGCCCTAGACCAAACCACAGGGTTTATATTACCTGCTTCTCCGAAACTCTGGACGTTAATGCCCCTACTGTGGGTTCTTCACTCCCTCTACTTTCCCATGACAAAACTTACCCAACTGTTTTAATTGCCTTTATCTGAAATTCCCATTAGACCATAAGCCCCATGAGGGCAGGGCACCCTGCCCAATGTTGTCTCATTCACCTTTGTCTCTAGAACTATCATTCATATACAGTTCAACAAGTATATGAATTTGTTCAACAAATACTTGTAGACCTACTATGTACCAGGCTCTCTCTGTTCTGAGTGTTAGAGGTACAGTATGAAAACAACAACAACAACAAAAAATCAAGTTCCAGATCTCATGGATAATACTGTGGCGAGGTGTGTGGGAGGTCATTCAGTTGCCTATCTCAGATTCCCTTCATCCAGTCAGCACATCCTCTCCCTGTTTCTGTGTATTGGCTCCCAGCTCCCAATGGCTCCCATTCCCAAGAGAGCTGTCCTCAGCTGAGGGGTGCTGCCTCAGCCAGGAAGTCACAGTGCCCTCTCCCTAAGTCCACAACCAATGACTAATTTACAGGGCACAAAAGGCCAGCCCTTTGTCTCCAGGTACCATTCAGGCACCACAAATTCTTTCCCAAGACTAGACTATGCCTGACACCATCCCCTCGCCTGACTGCTTTCCCTTATGCTCTCCAGCTGCCCTCCCTCCCTCGAAGGTTTTTCCTGCACAACATTCATTCAGTTTGCATTTGAATCCTACCCTCAATCTCTGCTTCTAGGAAACCCAACCTAATGCAAGATGGGAAGACAGTAATCAGCAAGTAAATATGCAAGCGTACACCACGTCCGATGGTGATCACGGATTTGGAGACTCATACAGCAAGGGAAAGACAGAGGGGCAAACTGGGGGGGAGGAGTCCCATTTCAGCTAAAACAGTTAGTGAAAGTCCAATAAGATGACATTGGCAGAGACCTAGAGGAACTGAAGACGTGAGAAGTGTGAAAGCCTGGGCATGAACATTCCGCGCAGGGAGAAGCATGCTTGCTTCTCACAGCCGAAGAGCTAGAAGGAGGCTGGAATAAAGCAGCCAGGGGGAAGAGTGGGGGAAGGAGGAGTGTGGCCATAACCAGATGAGGGGACGCTGGCATCCTTAAAGAGGACTATCACAGGTTCTCATTGCAAAGTCATGGAAGTACCAGAACATTGAAACAGGAGCAGGACCTGAATATGAATAAAGTCACCTCGTGAGACTGAGTCTCTTGTCAAAATGGTATGGATGAGAAAATGTAGGGATGAGCTTTAGTGTGGCATGATGGAAATGTAAGATGACAGACACCTTAGTAAAAATGAGCAAATAAAGAAGAGTCAGGTTCTCGATTCCATCTTTTTCCATGAGGGTTTTTTTTCCCCCTCTTCTTTTATGCTTACCCTCTTTCCACCTACATTCTGTTCATCCTAATCTGGAATGTGACTTCCTCTGATCAATTCTGAATTATTATACTACTATTATTTCACTACTTTGGTGATGTAAAATTCGTCACAGCCATATTTATGGGAAGGAACTGAATCGTAATTTTTTTTGGTCTCTTCTCCTTCCTTCCCTTCTCTTCCTCTTTCTTTTCTTTTGCCTTTTCTCTTCTTTTCCATATTCTCTCCTTCTCTTGCACTTGGGAAATAGTTGCAGTAGTAAACAAATACGGATTGCTGCCATACTTACTCAAGGATTGTTCTTCCCTCTGTTGCCTGACACCAATCAGGACAGTAATGTCCACTCAATGAACACAAACTCTTATTAGCAAAAAGCAAAGTAGAACCTACAGAGTGATCCTCAAAAAAAAAAAAAAAAGTATATTAGTACAGTCTGGGGTTTGCTCTGCTTATCATCATCGTTCCACCACATGGACAAATTTCTTTTCTACCTCTTTGTGGATGATAGAACTCACATGAAGAGTGACTCCACAGCATATATATCATAACAGTTGCTAAAAAGTAAGACTTTTAGCCAGTTTTCTGCATGCTCGACACTGTGCTATTCAATTTACATGTATCATCTCATTGAAAATTTTACCACAACACTGGGAGGTGGTTAATGTTATTATCCTCATTTCACCCGTGAGAAAATGAGGCATCAGAGTAATGTAACTTCCCCCAGGGTCACTCATCTAGTCCTGGGCACATCTGGGAATGCAGCCAAGGTTGAATGAGTCCAGAATGGGAGCTCTCGAATTCCACTCTACACTGCGTGCCCCCCACCCTGCCTCATTACATCAATTCACAACTTTTTTGTGTCCAGTTCCACCTATCTCTACCTCTCCCCATGCTCTGTGAGCTTCCTGAGAGTAGGGACTAAATTTTATTCATCTTTGCTCATCAGGCACAGTAAGAGGGTCCCGATAAAGTATATCTTTGTTTTCTCCACTGAGTTCCAAACTAAATGAGGGATAAGACAAAAAACTAAGGCAGACATAGATAAAAATATTAGCTTCGTTACTGAGAAGGACCAGGCTGGAGGAGGTGGGTTTCCTGGTGCCAAGTCCCAGAATTAGCCATACTAATCCTCCCAGTCAAGGACAGTACCAGGAAAACCACAGGCTTCCACTCTAAAATGTAGCACATGGTAGAGCAGCCCATAGTGTATGTGGACAGAGGAAAAGGAGCGGAGCCATCCACACCTTATCTCAGTACTAACAAGTGAAGAGCCCCTAGAGGCAGCCCTTCCACAGAAAAATAAGGAGCCCAGACCGAGGAGGTTCCAACTGCCTCCACTGACCTCAGTACCTGGAACTCAATGTTCTTGAATTAGTTAGACAGGAGGGTTGTATTAAGGATAAAAAACAGGGCAGCCCCAATGGCCCAGCGGTTTGGTGCCACCTTCGGCCTGGGGTATGATCCTGGAGACCCAGGATCGAGTCCCATGTCGGGCTCCCTGCATGGAGCCTGCTTCTCCCTTTGCCTGTGTCTCTGCCTCTCTCTCGCTCTGTGTCTCTCATGAATAAATAAAATAAAATCTTTAAAACAATTTTAAGAAAAAAAAAAGGATAAAGAACAGCTTCACAGCTTCATAAAAAGCCCAAGCAATATGACACATAAATAATTGGCACTCGGAAACCAGAGAGTCCAAATCCAGAGCAGATTTGGGGAGAGAACTCAGGTTTCTTAATTCCTATATCAAGTGTACAGTCTGCTAGTTCACACCCGGATGCCCCCCTTTTAAGCTCAGGTTTTTACTGGGGCTTGAAGTGGCCTGGATCGAGGCCAGGACATCATGGCATGTCTTCTGGTCCTGGGGGTAGGGTACACACAGGAGTCCCAGTAAGTCCGGAGCCATCACTGAGAACAGGAGCCCCATGAGAACCAGAACACGGCGGGCCAGGAGGTAAGCACGCATGTGACACTTTGTGGTGAGGTAGCAGTGGCACCACCTAGAGCTTTCAGAGAAGGAGAGAAGCTAACAGAGCAGAACAAGAGTGGAGAGTTGCATTAGCTACCCAGGATGCTTTCCTTTCCCACTAGAAGACCTTAGTTGTGCCCAAGACCTCTCCGAGCAGTGGGATGTTTATAAAATCGCAGACTCTGCTCCCTACCATCCTACCCCCCCCCCCTTTCCTTAATCATCTCATTGAATTCATATGTGTCAATATTTTTACTTTGGGCGGGGGAGAGCTGTTGAAACCAGAACCTATAAGTCAGCCAGTCAAAGCAAAATAGCATAGCCATGCACAGAATTTGAGTCTTCTTGGACAGACAGTCTATACTCAAAGAAAATAATCTTTTGCTTAAATTGTCAAAATTGGCTCTTCTGGCTCTAAATATATTAAATTTTGACCTTCCAAATTGCTCTGGCTCTATTGACCCAGGGGAGTTGTTCTCTGCTGCCAAATAAGAAGTGGGAAATAAACACCATCTCAAGAATGAAACGTTGGCACCCTCTCACCGGGAACCCAAGTGTCACGGCCTAACCCTTACCACTAGATTTTGTCCAGAAATCTGGGCAAAAGAACCAGCCAAAACTGTTTTATCAATCAGCTATTTATTTCTGTGGACATTACTTTAGAGATTTTATCCTATCCAAATAACACTGAAGGTAATCATGTAATCAGAATCAAATTAAATGCCAACAAACCCCGTCACACCTCCCATACATTTGTCACCCTAATAGCCTGCCTAAGCCTGTGCTCTCCAGCATGGCGGCGAAGAAGAGGTTCTGTAAACACTTCATCCTTATCTATTGTGGTCTGCTTTGTACAGATAAAATCAGTGGCCAAGAACCAGATATTTCACTGGTGGCCCCAGCTCTATCACAAATAACCCAGTGAGGATCAGGGAAAACCAGACCAAGGATGACTCAGTAAAATCCATTGTCTATGGGAGAGACATCAGAATAGGTCCAAATGGCAGTAACATTTGTGTAGAAGGAGCATGGGTCTATAAAATGTTATCTCTGGAGCTAAGCTGTTCAAACAAAAAGATAAAATCTTGAAATAATGGTTAAATTGATGTAATCTACTGTGAAAGGTTCCAACCCTGTCTGTGATATCATCCAAGGCCAAGTTAAATCAGGCGCGGTGGGAATGATGCTATCTCTGCCTGGCTCTGTCTAGACAAACACAACCACCTAAAAAAAGCATTAGGGTCCAGGTCAGTTGTCGACCAGAGATAATCTCTAAAATCATGGAGGCAACAGCAAAGCTGTTTCTCTGCTCACCTTTCAGCAAGACAATAAATGTCAGAAGGCTGTGTGTGTAGCCCCTGGGGTTAAATTTCACATACCTGATAAATTCAGGTAAATAAAGGTAACTGCTGGCATTCTGATTGGGCTTTAAAGACGGGAGATTAAGTTATTTTCCCTGGACAAACTGCAGACCCCAGAAATTATTATTTTGAAGATATAAAGAAAGAATTGATATAAAGTGCTAGGTAATCAGATAACAACATAGGTACTGGAAAATAATTTAATATTTTCACTTCACCAAACTCTCCATATTGGATTTCACTTGCCCCCTTGACTCATGCGGTTTTTGGAGTTAACACAGTTATCAGAATCACTCAACTGTCATAATAGTTAATCTTGCACCATTATCCAGGTTAACTAGCGGTGTTGGTTTGGTGTGCGACCCTTTAGAAATAGTTAACAATGGAGTGGAAATCAAAATCACAACTGAAAAATGTCTGAGAGAGTTCTCTATTTTCCTCAAGAATATTTACATAAGGGACCCCTGGGAGGCTCAGCAGTTGAACTTCTGCCTTTGGCTCAGGATGTGATCCCAAGTTGGGGGATTAAGTCCCACATCAGGCTCCCTGAGAGGAGCCTGCTTCTCCCTCTGCCTGTGTCTCTGCCTCTCTCTGTGTGTCTCTCATGAATACATAAATAAAATCTTTAAAAAAAAAAAAAGCCTATGTCTTTATAAAAAAAAATTACAGGGATCCCTGGGTGGTGCAGCGGTTTGGCGCCTGCCTTTGGCCCAGGGCGCGATCCTGGAGACCCGGGATCGAATCCCACGTCGGGCTCCCGGTGCATGGAGCCTGCTTCTCCCTCTGCCTGTGTCTCTGCCTCTCTCTCTATCTCTCTGTGACTATCATAAAAAAATAAAAATTAAAAAAAAAATTACATAAAATGACCTATCTTCTGAAATAAAAAGCCTATTTTTGAAATAAAAAGATTAAAATTTTATTTTAAAAATCTAGCACCTTAAAATGATACAAAATAATTTCTTTAAAGAAAACTCTTTTAAGATTTATTTACTGATTTATTTATTGATTTATTGATTTGAGGGGGGCACGCACAAGTGGAGGGAGGGACAGAGGGAGAAGGCGCGAGAAGCTTAAAGCAGAATGCCCACTGAGCAAGGAGCTCAACATGGGGCTTAATCTCACAACCCAGGACCTCATGACCTGAGCCAAAATCAAGAGCTGGATGCTTAACTGACTGAGCCACTCAGGTGGCCCAAAATGATACAGAATAATTTCTAAAGACACTGTCAATATTTTTAAAAATATTAAAACTAGTGAAAGTAGTAAAAAAAAAAAAAAAGCATCCACATTGGATGCCTGTAAAGACAATTAAATAAAGCTCAGAGAACACATTTGAGCTTTAAGGTAAAGTATAGGATCCTAGTCTCTGGTACCTCCCTCGTTTCTTACTCCCTTCCATGAAAGACACTTAAAGCACCTCCTAATAGCCAAGGTTAGACAAATTATAATCCACTTTATACTGTTTATTTTAAAAAGCAAACAAATAGGCTAATACATACTTAGGGACTTTATCACACAAATATAAGAAACATCCATGACCTGAGGTGGTAACGCACGCCTCATAACTTCTCTCCTTCCAGAGGAGCCCAGGATTCATTTCTGCAGGATGCATGCTTCTGCTCCCATCTCAGCCCAAGAGAAAGTTTAAGCACCTTTCTCAACACTGTGTCTAACAACCAGCTGCTTTTTGGCCTCCTGGCTCCACTGGGAATTGGCTCAAAGGCAGAAATGTGCTGCTCAGTCTGGGTGATATGGATTAAAAAAAAAAAAAAAAAAGTAAAAGCAAACTTTTAGGACACTGACACTTACCCTGTGAACCATTTCTTGTGTCAACTGCCTCACACCTATGGGGCGAATGGCCACAAACAATCTTGCCGCTCACTTTTATGGGAAACTGCATTTCCTGAGTCACTTCTGAAGCGTCCCCACTCACAAAGGAGGGTGGCGAGGCCTCTCCTAAACTTTAATTTGCACATCGAAGATGTTTGTCACTTGAGCATGCTTACTGCCACCAACCTCACTTCTAGAGAGCAACGTCCATGACATTTTGGCTTTAGCCCTGACAACCCTGAACCCCACGTCCCTTCACTAACATTATCCTTGCACTGAATGACCAATGCCTCTCCTGTCTCTGTACAAGCTTTCCCAGTCACACCCGCCACCTCCCCCGCCGCACTCCAAAGATGGCAGAAGGCCAGCTCCTCTTGGGTGACCTTAACCCCAGCAGATGTGCAGCACTGGTAGGTCGAAAAGACCAAAGCTGCCTTCTGTAAGCTACCAACTGGCACCTCCATTCATCCCCAACTCCACCTTTGAATGGTTTGAGGAGGGTACAAGAGAAGGGGGGGAACGAAGCCATCTTAAAGCCTGGCCAGGGAGACGGCCTCTCCATTCTTTCATGCATGTGAGTTCTGAGGTGTGATGCTCCCTCCGAGACATGAGGTCTGTGGGAGTTGACAGACAGTCAGTGTGGGAATGAGAAGGGTTTCGAGACCAGCCTCAGCGTAGTTGTCCTACAGTGACTTCACACAGAGCCAAAGCATTGCCTTCCCTGACTCCACAACAGATGGCCCTTCTCTCAGCCACACTTGAAACTTCATCCTCCCCCTCCTTCCCTGAACATCCCTCCAGATCTCCACAACCAGATGAAACGCTCCCTCTGCGTGGCCTCTGTTGCACTGTTGCCTTTCGTATTGCTCATGATATTTTAAATGTTTAATTTGCATTATAAACATGTGCGATTGTTTAATATCCCTATTAGATGGTAATAAAGAAAGAGGGGTTTTTTTATTGTTTTTGGGTTGTTGTTTTTTTTTTTTACCTCCACAGCACCCAATGCTATGCCCTGATCTGATAGGAACCCAGTAAGTACTTGTTATAGGGAACAGAGACAATGCACTTGGTCTGCCAGCATCACTGGTATGTTGCCAAGATTAATGTTTCTGTCTCTCACTCTAAAATATCTGGAAGCCTCAAAAAGGGATCTCCTAATAGAACTCAGTGAAAAAAATTCTAAGTCAGGATTCAATTTGAGCTTTTATGCATGTTTTTTCCTAAAGGAAGGATTATCTAGATCAAAAACCCAGTGCTTAATGACTTCCTTATGTATGTAGGTCACTAGATGTGGGCAGAAATATGTAATATGATAAGGCAATATTTAAATCGTTAATAACAATTAACCATGATAGAACAGAGTGAGTTTCTTTTTCTGCCATTGACATGTGCACGCTGTCCCTCTAGAGGGTGATTATGTACCATGCCATTGAAATTCCACTTGCCCCACCTCAAAAATTAAGTGTTTTATGATATGGAGACTGCTCACCAACCCGAAGTATCTTAAATTTCTCCCTCTTTCTTATCGTAAGAATTGCTCTGTCATTTTCAACAGACTTTTGATCCAGGGACTCGTCCGGCCCAGCACTGCAGACAGGTGCAGCCAGCAAGCTCGCCAAATGGCAGGAGCCAGATCCTGGAAATTCGAGTTAGAGAATGACACACAAACCCATCATACCCGGGCTGACTGCAGTTCCCGGAACCACTGAGTTGCCAAAATAGGTCATCTTGCATTCATTCTCCAGCTTAACGAGTGAGGGCTTTGGTTTGTGATCCTTTAGTTAGCACTAAGAGGCAAAACCGAGGGGCGCCTGGGTGGCTCAGGTGGTTAAGCATCTGCCTTCAGCTCAGGTCATGACCCCAGGGTCAAGCCCCACATCAGCTCCCTGCTCAGAGGGGAGTCTGCTTCTCCCTCTCCCTCTGCCCATCCTCCCCCTGCCCCTTGTTCATGCTTGCTCTGTCACTCTCTCAAATAAATAAATAAGATCTTAAAAAAAAAAAAAAAGAGGCAAAACCGAAATCACAAATGAAAAATGTCAGAGAGAGTTACCTGTTTTCTCCAGAAACAAAGAGCTGTGGGCACTTCAGTGAGTGATTCCAGCTGCCCCAGACGGAGTATGATGGTGCTTCCATGACTGCCCCAGATGACACGGGCCATAGTTCAAAGCATACTAGGTCGCATTCAAATCCCTCTCGAGCACACTGACTGTATAAGGATATGGATATTTATTTTTTTAGTTAAGTAGTATATGAACACGGGCTCATTTTAAGCAGCTCAAACAACAAGGACTAATATTAGGAAAGACTAAGTCCCTTATTGCCACTGATCTCATATTCCTTTCCAGAGACATAGTCCCAGTAGAACCTTTTTTTTAAGGGAGGGAGAGAGAGAGAATCTTAAGCAGGCTCCACACCCAGGGCTCGATCTCATGACCCTGAGATCACGACCTGAGCCAAAATCAAGAGTCAGAGTTTAACTGACCGAGACACCCAAGTGATCTTCCTAGTGGAACCTTTGGTACGTGCCCATCCGGGTCTTCTTCCTGTGTGGGTATGTATACACATTTATATGACCATTAAATATATATATATATATATTTATATATATATATATATATATATAATATCAAACTGATCATGTATCTATTGTAGCTATCAAATCATTTTGTAAATACTCCTCTGATTTACTATAACTCACCAACAACATGCTGTAGCGTTCCCTGTGTGCAGGAACTATGCGTGTTTCCCGTATTTATGTATTCCCTTAGTAAGTTATTTAATCTCTGAGCTTCAATTTGGGTCTCTTCTTTGTAAAATGAGGATATTACATGACACCCCTTCCCAGGATTATTTTTAAGATGTAAGAAAGAAGCCATATTCAAGGCAGAGATTCACAGATTCCCTCCTGGTGAGCACAGCCTGAAATCCTCACCTTTAGCTGTTGTTTATATATTTCTTTTCTTTTTACATATTTCTTTTCCGTCTTCAACCCCACGGGCAAATATTTTCCTTGAAGGCGGGTTCTGTGCCCTTTTAGTGCTGTGTCACCAGTGCCTGGACCAGGGCTGGCGGATAGTATGAGCACAGTAAATGCTCGCTAGTCGGCTGGCTCGCCAGCTTCTCAGCCGTACTCACCTGTACTGGTCCTGCCCCAAACTGCCAGCTGAGCAGGAATCACCAGGTGATGGAGGTTTGCTACCCTACTGACATATGTAGATGTGGTCAGGCCCGGGGTTGCCTATTAGAAAAGAGTACCTGGCCAAGGGCAGAGGCAGATGGAACAGGTCAGGCAAACGTACTACGACGTGCCAGAGAGATGGGGCATGAGCAGAAAGGTGGTGTCGGAACTGGGGCTGAAAGAGGATGCCTACCAGTGAGACTCTAGATGAGTCGGCTGATTGTCTTCCACCTCCTGGGTGGGAAAGGCCTAGGCCACAGATACAGGCTGGGTCCAACGCAGAAGCACTCTGCCAGGGAGCTCCAGCTCTCGTTTTCAGGAGGCAGCACCTAGTCTCAGAGGTAGCAGGAGAGCTGCCCGCGCAGGGAATCTGCAATCCTGCACGCCAGGGCTGAAAGGGGTATTGGCAATATCTAGTTCTATTAAAATGCAAGTTCCTAGACCCCACCCACAGAAGTTCCGAATTCTGATTCTGTAGGCTCAGGGACGTGGTCCAAACTCTTAGATATGTAGATGAAGAAAAGATCCAAGCAGTGTGCACGCACTAGAGCAGAGCCAGCGCATCTGACATAGGGAGAGAATCCAGAGGGTTGCTCGGCAAGAGGGCCTGGGAGGCAGCAGGAAGCCAGGAATGCTGTGTTTCATTCACTCGCTCCAGTGCAAGGCAGCAGAGCACCCAGCAGGGCAAGGGTTCTCTGAGTCTGGACCCCAGACCAGCAGCATCAGGACCCCCTGGAACTTGTTGAAAAAGCAAAGCCTTACACCCCACCCCAGATCTACTGAATCACAGATTCTAAAACTGGGATCCTGCAAGCTGGTTTAAGAGACTCCCGGTGATTTTCATGCACAATCAGTGTTGGAGAACCTTGCCACAGGGGGTAGTCAGGTAACCACTTGTATTGCCTCTTGGAAAAGCTCAACTGGCTTCTGGACACGGGTGTACCTAATGTTCTGGAAACTCACTGGAAACCTCACTGCCAGGAGACTGTCAAGGTCACACCCAGGAGAATCTGAGAAAAGTGGAGTCATTTCTATCCAGGGGGACTGATTGGTTCCAACAATGTCCAGAAATCCATTACGTACCAGGACTCGATGATACAGTGTCCACTCCAGCTGAGCTGCCACCAATGGGACCTGCTGTGGGACACAACTGACGTCATCATCATCCCCATAATCTCCACCACCCTCCTCATTGTCAACATTTACATAATGCGCCCTGTGTGTTTAGCACGGTTATTAGAACTTCATAAATAGTTCTCTACTTAATCTTCACAAACACAAATCATACAGTTGGTGCTTATTTGTATCCTCCCATTTTATAGATCAGAAAACTGAGGCAAAGAGAGATTAATCCCACTGCTCCGAAGGGTTGAAGCAGGGTTTTAAACCTGAGTACGTGACCTCCTGAACCTCCACTCCTTAACCCTGGGCAAGCCAGGCAGCCTGTCAGTGGTGGTGGCCAAGAGCACTCATTTGGAGACAGGTCACCTGGATTTGGACTCTGGCTCTGCCACTTACTAGTAGCCAGTTGTCTATTAACTGGTCTCCTGGCTTCTATTCTCACCCTCTCCTGAAAATCTATTCTAAAATAATTATCTTTCATATGGAAATATGTTTCCATCACTATCCTCTTTAAAATTCTTCCCTTTTTTCCTTCCTGTATAATAAAATCTAAGCATTCTATGCCACTTACAAAGAAGTTTCAATGTACTCATCTCGCTTCATCTTCTACCGTTCTTCGCTCGTGCACTGAGCCATGGTCATGCCGAAGAGCTTACTGCTCCCTGATTAAATCAGCCTGTATTTCCTTGACTGGAATTTCCTACCACGCAACCCCTCTCTCACTTGGAAAATTGCTACTTTCAGTTTTGGCTAACCACTGCTTTCTTTGAGGAAGTCTTCCCTGGGGACCCCCTTTACAAGCGTAAGGCGTCCTTTTCTTTCTGCTTCCATTGGCAAAATCTACATTATCATGGCTTTTTTTTAAATTATTTTTTTTAAGATTTATTTATTTATTTGAGAGGGGTGGGAGTGGAGGGAGAGAACCTTCAAGCAGGCTCCTGGCTGAGCGTAGAGCCCAACGTGGGGCTTGATGTCACAACCCATGAGATCATGACTTGAGCTGAAACCAAGAGTCGGACGCTCAACTGACTGAGCCACGCAGGCGCCCTTATTGTGTCTCTTATATTGTGTTGGAATTGCCTGCATGTGTCTCCTGTAGCCTGTGAATTTGGGAAGCAGAAACCGACATTTCATCTCTGCCATAGCCCCAGTGCGTATTATAGCTGTAAATAAATATTGATTGAATAAACGGAGGGAGAAAATAGGGGACAGGTGAGCCCTTCACTCCAGAGAAGGCAAGAGACAAAGTTCAAAAACAACTAGAGAGGGAACTGAAGTAACAACGAAGTGCTAATAGTTGGCATGAGATAATGCTCCAAGAATCCGACGTATAAACACTGCAGCACCCTAAGCACACAGCTGAACGTGATATGCATCATTTCCTGACATGACATCAGTGAGATATCTTCTACTGGGCATCCAGTCCTAGGAGTCATTTACTGGAAAATGTCTCTACCTATCCTAAAATTTCTTGGTACTCTCTGTGACACAGATTTCTGAAAGTCCCAATAGGATTCTTTCCTCCATGGCTCTTGACAGGGCTTCTTCTGGTGGAGACTTAGTTCAAAGCTTCATGGCCAAGAGGAACCCCTCCCGCCCCAGGGATGACCACCCTCAAAGGCCACATGAGAGCAATGGCTGGAGTAAAAGAAAAGATCTGAAACTGTCTGAAGACATGAAAAGCCCGGACTTAAGACCTTAAACCATCAAACATCATGTCTTAATAAACCAAAAAAAAAAAAAAAAGACTTTCTTTTAAATCTAGATTTTCCTTTTGTTAAGAATAAAATGAAACTACCCAAAACATACCTGAAGTTTCATTATAGTGGTTTACATAGTTTCATGGTGCATCTAAGAGTGCTTTAGGTCAATCTGCTTGTCCGGGCACCTGGGTGGCTCAGTGATTGAGCGTCAGCCTTGGGCTCAGAGTGTGATCCTGGGGTCTTAGGATCCAGTCCTGCATCAGGCTTCCTGCGTGGAGCCTGTTTCTCTCTCTGCCTATGTCTCTGCTTCTTTCTCTGTGTGCCTCTCATGAATAAATAAATAAAATCCAAAAAAAAAAAAAAGTCAGTCTGCCTGTCACTGATTTTGATACATTAATATGCCACTAGTATTTATAGATTCTAAAAGAATTTTTCATAATCTATACAATGTCATAATATATATAATAAAAGCAAACCCTAATGGCATACCCCTTTAATAAAAACCTTCCACATTAAAAAGCATCCCTAGTCTTTGAAAAGGCCTCTTTGAAAAGTAACAGCCAGCTCAAAACTGTTTCTGGGGTAACATTCTCCAGATTTTGGTTTTCTTTCTTTTTTTTTTTCTAAGATTTTATTTATTTATTCATGAGAGACACAGAAAGAGAGAGAGAGAGAGGCATAGACATGGGTAGAGGGAAAAGCAGGCTCCATGCGGGGAGCCTGATGTGGGACTCAATCCCAGTTCTCCACACCCTGGGCTGAAGACGGCACTAAATCACTGAACCACCAGGACTGCCCAAGATTTGGGTTTTCAATTACTGTTTAAAGTCTGCCAGATGATAATGGAGAAAAACATTCCCGAACGAATGATCTAGGACCTTTGGGCCCATTGCTGGAAAGTCTAAAAGAGGCAAACTATTAAAATGTAGCACAACCATAATTCTAACTGTAACATAAAACACCATATCCTTACAGTTTGAAAGCAGTAAGGGTATCAAGAAACAGTGCACTCCAGCTCTCTGTTGTCCTTTTGAGGACACATGACCCCTGCTCTTCGTGGGCTTACACTTTGTTTAGTGATTAGTACACACACACACACACACACACACACACACAATTAGAAGGCAGCCTATTCTACATATAATAGAATTGGTACAAACAAAAAAAAAAATGCTTCAATGCTTCCCCCTAGATATGCAAGTGGCTCACCCCCTCACTTCCTTCGGGTCTTTACTTAAAAACCACCTTCTCCATGGGAGCTTCCCTGCCTACCTTATCTAAAATTTCAACCCTTTCCACCCCCTAAAGTATCATAATCTATGCTCTAGATATTCTCTTTAGTACTTATCACTATCCAAGCTTTATTTTAATTATTTATCTTATTCAATGTTCCTTCCACTAGAATGTAAACTCTCTACAAAGCGGGGAATTTGATCTGTTTTGTTTACAACTTGATTCCCAGCATCTAGAACAGTGCCTGGCACAGAGTACATACTCAGTAAATATTTGTTGAATAAATAAATAAGTTGTATGGAGGAGAAAGCGGTTGATGAATGGGCTATTATTAAAATATCAAATTGACAAAATTTACATGAAAGAATCAAGGTCATGAATTTGGGCAGATGATTTGGAGACAATTGGGGAGAACTTGGAATGTCCTGCCAAGGTCTCATAAATAAAAAGCTTCTGGGAAAATTTGAGGGGTCATCTGGTCTACTTCTGTCATTTCTAGGCAGCCCTATCCATAAGTCATCCCAGACAAACCAAGCTATTCAGCTTTCTATTTACACAAGGTTCATTGCATATTCCTTAGAGGCTGGGGCAAACATCACAGAGCTCAAATTTACGGCCTGGTTGTTCCATTTTCAACCTCAGAGGGGGATATTTATGTCTTTGCAAAGCTAAGCCACTGAATTCCCTCTCAATGTTTCAAGAGATTTGCCTGGCTATATCCTCCATTCACTCTAACGGAAAAACTGGAAAGGAAAGGGTAGTTTCATGTGAACATGAATTTTTTTTTTTTTCCAACCTGAAGTCCCTGGAACCTACAGGGGGCCCCTGGCTTGTTGGCATTTACCACTATGGTTGCACTTACCAACAGAGAAACTGCTAAGCAGTTGAAGCCTTGGGTGACCCTCGTATTTGTTACCTGTTGGTGTACCCCAGGCAGGGTCCTAAACTCTACCTGCATCATTTACAACACTTCTCACCCATCTAAATGAGAAGAAAGGGTAGACGAAGACATGAAACATGATAGACACTGATTTTTCTCTATGAAAGGAAAGCAGCCATGTAGCTTGCTTGCACACCACACTCCACTCTGCCGCTTGTGTAGACAGGCCATTCATAGGTGCGGGTGTCCATTGGCAATATAAGTCCTAACCTGCTTCCCAACGGGGAGCATGTGATATCATAAAGAAAGGTAAACAAAGGCAAAGTGACCGAGAAAGAAATGGAGGATGGAGCAGGAACAAGGAGGCTTCGAGTCAACCACAAGCTGCACAAAGTAGGCATTCAATATCTCCTAGCTGAATTAAATCATCTGCTGAAAGCTGAGCTTGTTTTTAAGGAACATTTACTCCCACTTAGTTGGTTGAAATGGGTCTTAACATATCTGACAATAAGCTATTGCACCAACTAGCAAAAACACACGCCTGGATGAGATGGAAAAACAACCCTAATTAACATTTGAAATTCTTCAGTGAAATATTCAACAAACTGTAATAAATACAATGCAAATAATTCAAATACCTACAAGCGTAGTACCCCCCTTCTTTGACCCCTTCTTTTAAATCAGACAGGGAAATAAGAACTTTGTATTTCTTAAAATTATTTTTCCTGCACTTTTCACTCCATATCCAATATTTAGTATTTGCTTTTCCAATGTAGATATTACACAGCTCATATTGATTTTAGGCCAGGAAATGCATGGGTAGTATTCACCAATTGGGAGGAAAAAAACCCTGAAAACATCAATAGACATGAAATAGTGTAACACTGTCACCGAGCTTCTGTTTTGTGGTGAGTCTATGCTCTGGGTTTCCCTGTATGGCTTCACAGGTGACGGCACTATTCACCAACTGTCCCATAGCTCCCATTTTAAAGATAAGCTTGTCAGTAAAGTGGTGGTATGTATAAAACCTACAGTGCCTTTTCCTATTTTGAAGAAGTGACTTGTGTCTCTGGAATTTGAAGTACTGATTTAAAACAAAGGAAGGATTTAAAATAAAGAAAAGATTTCACCCTTCTTTTACTTTTGTCTTTCAATATGTTCTTATTAATTGGTTTGCCATTGTACTCTGCCTACACAGTCAAAAGACACAGGTTTTATTGACAAATACTGAAAAATGATCATTTTCATGGGCCTGTAATTTCTAACTTGATAGTGTTAAGACTTTTCTGGAAGGGGAAGGGAGAAAACGAATATTTATTGAACAGCTTCTCTGTGCCTTCTTTTTTGTGTGTTGGATGTTTTATATGTCAACTCATTTCGGTGTAGGTATGATATCCTTATTTTACCTCTTAGGAAACTGAGACTGAGTAACTGGCCCATGGTCACACTGCTAGAAATAGCAGAGCCAGAATCAAATCCAGGTCTGTCAGATTCCAAGGCCTGGGCTCTTGTCCAGGAGGGGACAGGAGACAGGACTATGCATCAATAGAAGGAGCCTCAGAGATTGCCCAATCTAGTCCAGCAAACCCTCCCTCCTCCTCCATTTGCTTACAACTCTGCCAAATACATACATTTCACAGAGCAGGGCACGGAAAGTCAGATCACGTGAATCATCTGCCAATCCACAAGGTATGCAAATGGTGAATGTGCTCATGCAAAGCGATATTTAATAATTTTAAAGATGTAAAATTATTTATTTTTACAATCCCCCAGCTCTTCTTTTTTAAGTCAACTTCACTGAGGTAGAATTCATCTTCAAAAAATTTCACCCATTTAAGGTACACAAATCAACTAGTTTTGACAGATGTATATGTTCCTGAAACCATCTTGACAATCAAGATGTAAAACATTTCCACCTGCCCCAAAAGTTTCCCTGAGTTCTTCTACTCTCCCCTGTACTCACAACCCAAAGCAAAAAACTAATCTGCTTTGGACACTTCTGATCAGTTTCTACTTCCTAGATTTTTATATATTTGGATTCACATAGTATGTTCTCTCTCGTGTCTGAATTCTTTCCCTTACATAATGGTTTTGACATTCATCCATGTTGTTCTGGGTATTAGTAATTCAATTAGTAATCCGTTCCTTTGTATTGCTGGGTAGTAAGTACTTAATTAGTGTATGGATGTACCACGTTTTGTTTTTCCATTACCTGTTGATAGACATTTGGGTGATTTCCATTTTTCTTGGATACACACTTCACAGTGGGGTGGCTAAGCCATATATTAGGTTTATGTTTAACCTTTTTAGAAACTGTCAGTCTTCCAAAGTAGTTACACTCTTTCACAATCCCCCCAGCAATGTCGTGTTCCAGTTTCTCCACATCCTCCCAACACTTAGTCAAAATGCTCAGTCTTTTAAATTTCAGCCATTCTGGTAGGTGTATTGTGGTTTTCGTTTGCATTTCCCCAGTGACTGATGATGTTGAACATCCTCTCATGTGCTTAATAGACATCATAATATAGTCTTTTGTGAAGTACCTGTTCAATTCTTTTACTCATTTTTTTATAGAGTTGTGTGTCTATCATTGTATTTAGATGTTCTCTGTATGTTCCATACATGAATTCTTTGCAAGATAGAAGTTATGGTAGCTTTCAAGCTATGCCCATGCATTCTTGGATATTCCTTCTTTCACGAGGTGAAACTTAGTTCAACTCCCCTGAATATGGGCTGGATTTGGGGGTCTCACTTCTAATGAATAGAATATTACAGGAGATCTCTCTTAAGAGAGTAGGTCATAGAGGATCCCTGGGTGGCTCAGCGGTTTAGCGCCTGCCTTCAGCCCATTGTGTGACCCTGGAGTCCCAGAATTGAGTCCCACATTGGGCTTCCTGAATGGAGCCTGCTTCTCCCTCTGTCTCTCTCTCTCTCATGAATAAATAAATAAAATCTTTTTTTAAAAAAAAGGGAGAGAGTAGGTCATAAAAAGACTGTTGTTTCCAATGCACTCTGTCACGGCCTCTCTCAAGCTACTCACTTGAGGAAAACCCAACTGCCATACCATGAAGACAGCCAGGGAGCCTATGGAAAAGCTCATGTGACTAGGGACTGAGATATGCTAGTGGACAGGCTTGGAAGTGACTCCTCCCCCAGCCAAGCCTTGAGATGACTATACCCCCAACCACCAGCTTACCTGCAACATTTCAGGTTCTTGGTTTTCATGTGACATAATAAATGTTTGTTGTTTAAAGTTGTTAAGTTTGGGGTTGATTTGTTATGTGGCAATAGATAACTAACATCTATGCATTGTAAAAAATGTTCTTCCATTCTATGGCTTGTCTTTTCATTTTCCCAAGGGTGCCATTTGAAAAGCAAAGGCTTTTAATTGAATATTCCAATTTATTGTTTATTTTTTTTCTTTAGTAGCCAAGATTTTTGTGCCTATCTAAGGACCTTGGGCAGCCTGGGAGGCTCAGCGGTTTAGCGCTGCCTTCCGCCCAGGATGTGATCCTGGAGACCGGGAATAGAGTTCCATTTCAGGCTCCCTGCGTAGAGCCTGCTTCTCCCTCGGCCTGTGTCTCTGTCTCTGTCTCTCTCTCTCTCTCTTTCTCTCTCTGTCTCTCATGAATAAATAAATAAAATCTTTTAAAAAAAATTTTTAAGAACCTATCTAAGGACCTTTCCCAAGGACAAAAGATTTTTTGCCTGTTTTCTTCTAGAATTTTTATCATTTTTGTTCTTAGGTTTAAGAACCATTTTGTTTTTTGTTTTTGTTTTTTTTTTTAATTAATTTTTATTGATGTTCAATTTACCAACATACAGAAAAACACCCAGTGCTCATCCCGTCAAGTGTCCACCTCAGTGCCCGTCACCCATTCCCCTCCAACACTCGCCCTCCTCCCCCCTTCCACCACCCCTAGTTTGTTTCCCCGAGTTAGGAGTCTTTATTTAAGAACCATTTTGTATAGGGTGTGAGGTAAGGATCAAGTTAATTTTTTCCTTACAAATATACAATTTCTCTCTACAAGTACATAATTTTGGTCATTTCAGGTTATTTGCATTCATATACATTTTAGAATGAGCTTTGCAATTTCTAACAAAATAAGCTCCTGAGATTTTGATTGAGAATCCATTGAGGGGGATCCCTGGGTGGCTCAGCAGTTTAGTGCCTGCCTTTGGCCCAGGGTGTGATCCTAGAGTCCTAAGACAGAGTCCCACATCAGGTTCCCTGCATGGAGCCTGCTTCTTCCTCTGCCTATGTCTCTGCCCCTCTCTCTCTCTCTCTCTCTCTCTCTTTCTCTCTCTCTCTCTCATGAATAAATAAATAAAATCTTAAAAAAAAGAGAGAGAGAGAGAGAGAATCCATTGAATCTGTGGATCAGGGATCCCTGGGTGGCGCAGCGGTTTGGCGCCTGCCTTTGACCCAGGGCACGATCCTGGAGACCCGGGATCGAATCCCACGTCGGGCTCCCGGTGCATGGAGCCTGCTTCTCCCTCCGCCTGTGTCTCTGCCTCTCTCTCTCTCTCTCTGTGTGTGACTATCATAAATAAATAAATAAATAAAAATTATTTTAAAAAAAAGAATCTGTGGATCAATCTAGGGAGAACTGAACATAACAATTCTGCATCTTGGCTGTATGTTTTTTATAATATTATTGAATTTGGGGAATATTACTAGCATGGAACATCGGACTTAAAGGAAATTTCCTATTGTGTTCCCAAATTTAGTTTCCCAATTTAGTTTCCCAATTTAGTTTCACAAATGTAAGATTCAAGTCTAAACTCCACAACTTGGGTATGCCTCGGTTTCCTAATCAATAAAGTGGAAAAGCAGTATACTTACCTCTGGAGGATTGCAACTGGAAGGATAGTGTAGGAGAGAAGAATTCAAGAACTAAAGTCCTATTTGACACTAAGAATTTTTGCAGGATAAATGTATCCCTAGAACAATTTTGGAAAAGAATTCTCTAAGAATGCATCTTAACTAGTAGATTTGTTTTGTTTTGATTTCATTTTCTGCTGATCTACAAATGGGTTATGCAAGCAGCTAATAATTTGTACAAACTTGATAAGAAACTGGCTTCGTTTCATTCACTATTCAACAAATATTTACTATGTACCAGGCCTGAATTAGGCAGTGGATAGGAAGTGTGTGTGTGTGTGTGTGTGTGTGTGTGTGTGTTCTTGGTGTGCATAACATACCTACAATTATGCATTTGTTTATCTGCATCTCCATGTAAATGTAGATGAAACTACTACAGTTGCTCTTGTCCTTCTCCCCGTTATCTATTTGAGCTAAGACAAAAACTTTGTATCACTGATTATTTCAACCAGTTCTCAGTTTATTTTGTCCCTGATATTGTTGCATGAACATAATTTCTCTGGCCTTTGCCCTGAAGTTTGAAGAAGGAGGAGATGGAAACTGAAGTTAGAGGCAATGCCAGCCGGAGGATCTCACCCTATTACAGAGCTGAGGCTACAGGCATCCCGCATTACAGGGGAAATACAACAGGCAACAAGTATCTACTATGTGCTTTTTGGGTGCCTGGACTTGAATATATTGGAGGCTCTTCGTGTCCATATTGTCACAACTTAAACTGCATGGTTTACCTTTAATAACTTAAGAAGCCCGCAAGGATGCAGGGGGAGTTGCAAGGAGGTTCCTGCGATCTTCCAGGCAACTGAAGTCCGGACCAGTGGTAAGAACAGAAATGGAGAGCACTGAATCGATGTGGGGAATATCACAGTGGCTGATGGATTAGATGTGGGTTTGAGAGAGAATGATGCCCAAGTCGCTGCAACTGCTACATGATCAATTTGTCTTATTCGTGTTGAATTTAAAGTGCTTTTGAGACCATCAAGTGGAGGTATAAAGACACATGTGTCCTAGGAGTTAAAGGAGAGACCTAAACTAAAGATTTAAATTTTCAAGCCACAGCCACGTAGATGAAAATTCAGGCTTGGTCATGAGAGCTTGCTGAAGGAAAAAGAAGAGCAACAAGCAGGGCCCAGGACTGAGCCTTTAGGAATTCTAACATTTAATGGCCACGCGAAGAACATGAACCTAAGAGGAAATTAAGGAAGAACAGACAGAAAATTAGTTGGGAAACCAGTAGAGAATGGAAGCCAGAAGAAGGTTTCTAGAAGATGGGGAGGGAAGGGGTGAGAGTGGTCTTTAGTGTTAAATGCTGCTGAAAAGTCAGGTAAAATAAGAACTGGATTGGCAAACTATTTGATGATAGAATGATATAGTTTCCAGCTAAGGAAAATCTTATTAGTGAAAGAGAGAGAGAGGGAGTAAAAGGGGAAGGGAAGAAGGAAGGAAGGAAAGAAGAAAGAAAAGAAAGAAAAGAAAGAAAGAAAGAAAGAAAGAAAGAAAGAAAGAAAGAAAGAAGAAAGAAAGAAGGAAAGAAAGGAGGGAGAGAGAAAAGGAGATGATTTCTTCAGACAAAAAGAAAAAAATAGAGGCATGATTGATTCTTGGCACTTGCTACCTATGGATCAGAGATTCCTAGTTTCAGATTCCTCTTCTCATTATCTTCGTTGGCTAGCAAGCAGAAAATAACTTTCTTCACCCTTTGACAGATTAGAATTATGTCAGTGCTGTCTCTTGAGAAGAGTTCTAGATGTGAGATTGTCTAGCTTACGACGAAAAAAAAATACAACCTCTCACCACTCAGACCAACATACTCCAGAAGGAAATGTCAGGCTGAGTGAGCGTCTTCACTCCCCATAAGATCCAGTTCATGACATCTCTATATAGCCTGAAGCTCCTAAGCCAGTTAGCAATCAGTAACCCAACGCCTTGATTTCATAACCATCATTTAGACAACTGAGAATTGGTGACGTGTGCAGACATTCCTCTGTTCTCGGGGGTAAATCAGCTTTGAAACAGAGAGAGGAGCATATCCAAGCAAATGAAAACAGAGGCTATTGCCACAATATACGGTTTTTCCAAAGTTTCTTTTTGACATGAGAATTTTTTTTTGGAGATTCTCAGCAGAAAGACTTTGAGACTAGAAGTCAAGACACCTGAACTTAGTTTTGTTAAATACACCAACTTGCTCTATGATGTGGGTGAGTCATTTCACCATGCTGAGCTTTGTTTCCTCATCTTTAAATTTTAAAAATGTCTGCCCTATGTTTCGCTGTTGTCATCGTGACCAAAGGCCATGCACATAAATGTTCCTTAAAAACACCAAATGACATAAAAGTGCCATAAAGATATTTGCATTAAGGTTTTGAATGTATTAGGAGTATGACTTAAATTTCCCAAAATGGTTAAGACATTTTGACAAACAATCTTAAGACATTAAGACAAACAATCAACAGAACATCCAAGAGTTTAAAACAGAGATTTCAAAACTATTTTATTTAGACATCATTATTCATATCCTATAATTTCCATGGTATTTTTAAAAATTCTACCCTGATGCTCTCTCAAAAACAAACAAATAAACCCGCAAGTAAATGTCTTACTTTGGCTTTACCTTAACACTTTAAAAAAAAAAAAAACCCACACTTTATCCAATGGTAAAACCCCACACACCCATTTCAATTCTTACCCTCTCCATGAGAACTTTCCTGGCTTTAGCTCCATAGCCACAGGGATCAGCTTGTGCTGTGCTCTTTTACCCTGGTCTCTATTTGTTCTAGTTATGTGTATGTTTTGCCTCTCCAGGTTCAGCTATGATAACGAGAAACCGCACCAAGCAATCCAAAGTACCACCCATAGCTCTTTTACAGTTTCTCATAGGACTTAAGCATACCAGATATACATGTTTATTATTTTTAAAAGATTTTATTTATTTATTCATGAGAGACACAGAGAGAGAGAGAGAGGCAGAGACACAGGCAGAGGGAGAAGCAGGCTCCATGAAGGGAACCCAATGTGGGACTCGATCCCAGATCCTGGGATCACGACCTGAGCCAAAGGCAGATAGATGCTCAACCACTGAGCCACCCAGGCCCCCCAGATATACATGTTTATTAAATTCTCTTTTTTTTCTTTTTTTTTCATGTTTATTAAATTCTTAAACCGAAATGGCTTCAGAAAGTGTGTGGGGTAAGGAACAAAAGACTCTGAAGTTATAAAACTCAGGTTCTAGCTCATTTCTTCCACTTACTAGCTGGTGACACTGAGTAACTCACTAAACATCCTGGAGCCTTCCTTATCTGTAAATGACAAAAGTTGGACTAAGTCCAGTCAGTCCCTTCAATGTTATGAATAGCAAGATTGTATTGATATATTCCTTCCAACAATCACCTTCAAAATCTCTCCCTAAAAACTACACACAACACCGCAGGTCTGTTTTCAGATCTAACTTCCAGTTACTCTCACCACTTACTACTATTACTACCGCTACCATTGCCACCACTAGTAGTAGTGCTTCTATTATTAACATAGTGTTCATTGAGTAACTACTATGTGTCATGCCCTGAGCCAAGTGCTTTCCTTGTATTATCTCATTTCGTATTCACCTCTCTGAGGTAGTAAGCCAATCAAAACCTGTAGTGCAAGCTACAAAAACCAGTTTGGTCTCATTTAAGAGTATCAGGAAGCTCACAGGATTTCCAGAAGGGCTAGAGAACCACTTTTGAGATTCTATGGGCAGAAACATCACCGACAATCATCCCACTGTACTAGTTTCATGAGGCGGCCCCTGCTGCTCTGGAAAGTGGCTGGCGCAGCTGTCCTGTTGACACTCCTAACCCTGGACACTGAATGCCACCACTGGCACTTCCATCCCTGCCACCACTGCCGCCTCGGGAACTCAGTCCTTTTTCCATTATCCCAATGAGAAGTTCCTTCCGACCTGCAATGGTGGGGCAGGTGCCTGCACCCTAGATGCAAGGGAGGCTGAGAGGGCAAGTAGCTGACATGAGATTGTGAAAGCATTCCTTAAAGAGACGAAGGAGAGTCTGCATGCTGCACAGCCAAAAAGCATGGCAAATGACCACTCTAAGTATCTCCCCTATTATAATCCCTATTTTTCAGATCAGGCAAGGTTAAGTAACTCGCCCCAGGTCATAGAGACGGCAAGTGGCCAAGTCAGTCTATCTAAGTCCAGTAATGCTCTGCTCCCTCAGTCTCCGTAACTTCCAGTGAACTTCCAGGCTTCAAGAACAAGTTAGTTTGGGCTGTAGATTTCACTTATCTTCATCCTCTTCACTATTGTTATCACCATTATCATAATATTTAAAGATAGAATCTACAATGTTGTGGCTCAATGACCCCATCTGCCCATGAACCTTCAACTCACTGGAATGTACCTGTTGATAACAATAGAGAGGAAGATGTATTTCAATTAAAACATTTTCAAAGTAGCTCCAGGGACAGAAATGAAAATAGATAACTCCAGACCGGGGTAAAGACATAACTCCTAACTTGGGAGCCGAAGATCAGCTGCAGGCCAGTGCTGAAAACTAGTATTTTTAGCTCCTAAAGTACTCACTATTTTGCAAAAAAACTCGGTAACAACTTTCCAAATTGCAATCTGTTTTCTCTGCAGCTGTTTCCATTGTAATTATAAAAGAAGAAAGCTCCCAGCTTAGTTATCCCTCGAGTGGGATCCATATCAAGAAAGACTTGGTAGAAAAGCATCCTCTTCCCCCTCGCACACACCCTCAAAGGGCATCCTCCAGAGCATAAGAGACCTACCATGCAATCAGGTCCTGGTTACCTGCGGTATGGTAGGAGAGAGAGAAGGGCAGCATGGGTAAATTAAATCTATCCATTGTCCCCAAACCACACTTTATGTTACGGGCATCAGTTTCCTCCACTGCAAGCCCTGTTTCAGTACTTAAAATAAGAGACAAAATTTCCAGTTGGGGGTTGCTCTTCCTGCCCTCTTCCCAGTGCTGGCTGCCGGTCCTCTTCAGTAGTGGAGGTAATAAGCAGGTAAAGGGCCCAAAAGCTAGCACAATGGGGATGGCAGGGAGAACCCGCTGGCAGAAAGAATCCACAGGAAACAGGAAGGCAGTTACTCATGTCTGAAGGAACCAAGGATCAAGCTACATTCTTGCTCTCAAAGCATGAATTCCTTCACGTGACTCTATTCAAATATTGAGCTTTGATCAATTTCTAGAAATTATTTTCAGCCTCTAAAACCATATGTATGATCTGCTCCATCTCACTGGAGAAAGTGTGTGAAATATGTGTACTCACTTGCCCTTAGTCATCTGATTCTAATTTAAACGCACTTCCCAGCTTCCTCCTCCAACCATAACTATTCATTGCACTGAACATAATAATTCGCCTAAAACAAGCAATAAAAGGAGCAGAGCTTCCTTCTGTGGCCAGGAACTTTCCCAAAGCCTAGGCCTGCCAACAATGACATGCCTTTCACTCTAGTGCCTTTACAACTGCTAATAAGGCCTCTTGGTCCCTTGGAACCACAGCCCTTAGAGACGGGAGGGCAAAAACAACAAAGAGGATAGACTCTCAGAGCAGTCATTTTGCTAACTGTCCCATACTGAAAACCCTCTACTCTTGGCAAGGAGAAGCCCACCAAGAGACTACTTAAAGGTCAGACACCAAGAGAACTTTGAGAGAAAATTCCATATCCTGAATGATTAAGAATGATTCTTTTTAAAGAAACAATAATGGTTTTACTTGTAGACACTTCAATTGGCAACCATGACAAAATTATTTTTGATAATCAATGGATTATTGATTATCTCAAAAGAGGAGGATTGGGGCACCCGGGTGGCTCAGTCAGTTAAGCATCTGCCTTCAACTTGGGTCATGATCCCAGGGTTCTGGAATCGAGTCCTACATCAGACTCCCTGCTCAGCAGGAAGCCTGCTTCTCCCTCTCCCTCTGCCCCTGTTCATGTTCTCTTTATCTCTGTGTCAAATAAATAAATTAATATTTTAAAAATATTTTTATATTAAAAAATAATATATTTTTTAAATATATTTTTAAGAGGAGGATTATTTGTAGGAATTTTGAAACAATGAAATAAATTTTGGAAAGGTCTATTGTTTCCATTCATAACTTTGATTGGCTTAATTTATTATACACATCCAAGGTTTAAAGTACTATGATCCATATATGAATAGCCCCAGCAGTGATTCAACTAAAGAACTTTGAGACCTACTTTGGGTCCATCACTCTGAGAAGCAGACAAATCAGATTTGAGTGTGTTGAAAGGATATCACAAGAGAGAATGAATTGCCTATGATTGCACAGCCAGGTCAAGAACGTGGTCCTCTGACTACTCAGGGCACTTTCTCCTCCACCTTTGAACTTCAGACTTTAAAGAACAGATATATCAACTTGGTGAGGACCAGTATGTTATGAGATACTATTGTTAGTTGAAAATATCCCACTTAGATCGAAGAGAATTATGTATGCTGAGGCACCATGATCACTGCTCTTCCCCAAACTTATTTGTTTTGTTTTGTTTTTTTAATTTTTATTTATGATAGTCACAGAGAGAGAGAGAGAGAGGCAGAGACACAGGCAGAGGGAGAAGCAGGCTCCATGCACCGGGAACCCGATGTGGGACTCGATCCCGGGTCTCCAGGATCGTGCCCTGGGCCAAAGGCAGGTGCCAAACCACTGCGCCACCGAGGAATCCCCCCCAAACTTATTTGTAAATGCCATTCTAATACCTTTGGAAATGTCTGCAGCTCTCTTCACGTAAAATGCACCCTCTGCTGCTCTCTGTTTCCCCAAATTCTACTTGGCCTACTAAGAATAAGGACAATAGTATGTAGTAAGTACAATATTTCAGGAAGCCCTCTTTGATCATTCTGATCTTCAACACTTATCCACTCCCAAAACAGAGGCAGCAGATCCAGGAGAAGACAAATGAGGATTTTAGTCAGACAATACTGGTCTGAATCCAAAATCTGCTCTTTACTAAGTATACAGGTTTATGAGCATTACTTATCCATGATGTAAGATCATATGTTTTGTTCCTATTACATTTAGTTTAAAAACAAAATCAAATCGGGCAGTCCTGGTGGCGCAGCGGTTTAGTGCTGCCTGAAGCCTAGGGTGTGATCCTGGAGATCCAGGATCAAGTCCCACGTGGGGTTCTCTGCATGGAGCCTGCTTCTCTCTCTGCCTCTCTCTCTCTCTCTCTCTCTCTCTCTCTCTCTCTCTCTCTCTCTCCTCTGTCTAAATAAATAAATAAAATAAAATAAAATAAAATAAATCTTTTTAGCATTATTGTCTACCCAGAGCTTCCCAAATAGTATGCCAAGCACATTGATTACATTGGTCATAATCAATCTCTTTGCCATTTGGTGTAGCCAGGGAGAGCTTGAGGCATCTGAGGTGATCAAAGTCTTCCAGGTTTGCCACTTCTGGTCATGGGCAGATACAAGCTCCTTGGTTCCTATAAAAGACACTGTGATGAGTTGTTTCTAGCATTCACTCCTCCACCCAGAATGGGAAGCTCATTGAAGAAGGTCATCTACTGCCAGGTCATCTGTGTCAACAATCAGCTTTGGAGTAGCCACCACCCATCATGGATAAGAGACCTGGAGTCCAAAGTTGCAAAAGTCCAAGGTTGGGCCAGTGGCAGAGTCAGGGATGGGAATTAGTCAAAAAAGGAGCTCCTGTAAGGCTTATCTCAAAGCAGCAGACACAAATGTCTTCACCTATTTTGGATACTTTATACACTTAAGGCTGATCTTAACTTTTTAATATTATACAAACCAGTTGCAGAGGATTTTTTTTAAGATATTATGAAGTGTGACACTACAGAAAATATCAGAGTAGAAAATTCTAGGAATCAGTACCTCCTCCAAAACAATCATTGGCAAGAACCATCAGAATCAACTATTTTGGAACTCTGGGGCCTAGTTAAACACTTAAATAATCCAAGGGAGGGCCCAGTTAA
This sequence comes from Vulpes lagopus, assembly GCF_018345385.1. NCBI lineage: Eukaryota > Metazoa > Chordata > Mammalia > Carnivora > Canidae > Vulpes > Vulpes lagopus. The sequence goes on along the minus strand of NC_054844.1, from coordinate 37,846,845 downwards.
GAAAGAGGCTAATTGCACTGTGTTAACTAACTAGAATTTAAATTACAACTTGGGAAAATTTTTAAAATAAATTTAAAATGTGGAAAATTTTTTCAAAGAAGCTAGTAAATTTCAGTGTATATTAGCATTTTGCATAGCAAATACTATCTCCTACTACAGCTTTGCAACAGGCAGCTATGAGGACAATGGCATACTTTCCAACTGTGGCTTGCTGGTACCAGGGTGGGATATAAAGATTTTATCCTCCCCACATCAATGGGTTATACATTTTGATCTTTCCGGTAGATCACTGAGGGACAATCACAGAGGGTAGCCATTATTTTACAATCCTTTTGGGCTGAAGCCAGCTTCCCTGATGGAATTTGTGAAAGGATTTAAAGAGACAAAGACAAACAGGTTTTTTTTCTTCTTCTTCTTTTCTTACTGAATCAAGGCATTTAAGGAAATCTCTGCCAGGTCACTGGCTGGCCACAGAGATAATGGAATAGAGAATGTAGTGATCACACATAACAAGGAATATTATTCCGAGGAAAAAAATGATTTGAGAAAGTTTATAAACAAATGATGGCTGCAGTTCTCAACAAATAATAACTATAAACTTTGAGGAGAAAAACAATCTGATTTCCACAGTTACATTACAATATCCAAAGTGTCCACTGCTCAATAAAAAAATTACAAAGCATATAAAGGAACAGAAAAACATGGTCTATTCAGTGGGGGAAAAAAAGAAACTGACAGAAATCATCCCTGAGGAAGTGCAGGGATTGAACTTACTAGGTTTTAATTTTAAATTTAAAGATTTTAAATTAATCACCTTAAATATGATCAAATAATGAAGTAAACCGGAGGCTAAGAACTAAAGGGAATCTGAAGAATGCTATATGAGGAGGAAAAAAAATATCAATGAAGAGAAATTATAAAAGGGAACCAAATAGAAAATCTAGAGCCAAAAACTATAATAGCTGAAATTTTAAAATTCACTAGAGGGATTCAATAGCATGTTTTAGGAAGCAGAAGAAAGTATTGGAGAACTTAAAGATAGGGCAATTGAGATTATCCAATCTGAGGAGCAAAAAAGAAAAAATAATGAATAAAAGAAAACAGAAGATAAGGGAATTCTAGGACACTATCAAGCCGACTAATGTTCATATTATAAACATCTCAAATGGAGAAGAGAGTGGAAGAACAAGAAAGGTAGATTATTCCAAGAAATAATGGCTGGAAACTTTCCATATTTGATGGAAAACATGAATCTACATTTCTAAGAAGTTTAAAAAAACTCCAAGCAGGTTGTACTCAAAGAGATCTACAATGACACATTATAATCAAACTTTCAAAAGACAAAGAGAGAAGCTTAAAAGCAGCAAGAGAGAAGAGTCTTGTCATGTACAAAAGATCTTCAATATGATTTACAACTGATTTCTCATCAGAAACCATAGAAACCAGGGGGCAGTAAGAGGAAATATTTAAAGTGCTGACAGAAAAAAACAAAACAAAACAAAAACACTATCAACTTAGTCTGTCAATCAATTCTCTATCTGGCAAATATATCTCTTAAAAATGAAGACAAAAGTTAAGACAGTTCCAGATAAACGTATACTAAGGCAGTTTGTTGCTACCTAGCAGACCTGACTTATAAGAAATGCTAGAGGAAATCTTTTAGGCTGAAACAAAAGGATACCGGTAACTTAGAACCATAGATAGAAGTTAATACCAGTGATAATGATAACTACACAGGTAAATATAAAAGCTAGTTTTTAATATTTTTGTTTATACCTCCTTTTTTGTTTTCCTATATAATTTAAAACTAAATGCATTACAATAACTAAAAATTCATGTTAATGTATACACAATATACAAAGATGTAATTTGTGGAAATAACAACATAAGAGGGGGAAACAGAACATGATAGGAGCAGAGTTAGTGTATGCTGTTGAAGTTAAGTTGGCACCAATTCAAACTATATTGTTATAAATTTAGAATATTAGCTGTAATTCCTATGGTAACCATTAAGTAAGTAACTTTCTACAAGTATATGTAGAAGAAAATGAAGAGAGTATCAAAATGGTACACTAGAAAAAATGCAAACACATAAGAAGGCAATATTGGAGGAACTGAGAAACAAAAATGACATATATAGAACAATATCAAATGACAGAAATAAGACACTTATTATTAGTAATCACATTAAATGTAATTGGATTAAATTTATCAATCGAAAGACATTGGAAGAGCAGACTTTTTTTTAAATACTCCAACTATATGCTCAGTTTAGACCCAAAGATACAATTAAGCTGCAAGTGAAAAATGAAAAAAGATATTCCATGCAAAGAGTAACCAATAGAAAGTATGGTAGCTAAACTAATACCAAACAAAATAGATCTTAAGTCAGAAATTGCTATAAGGGGAGCTCATGGGTGGCTCAGTTGGTTAGGAATCTGACTCTTGATTTGTGGTCTCAGAGTCATGGGATTGAGCTCCAACACAGGCTCAAAACTCAGCATGGAGTCCACTTCTTTCCCTCTCCATCTGCCCCTCCCCCTCCTCAGATAAACAAATAAAACCTTCTTTTAAAAATTGCTCCAAGAGGGGCACCTGGGTGGTTCAGTGGCTAAAAGTCTGCCTTTGCCTCATGATCCCAGGGTTTTGGGATTGAGTCCCACAATGGGATTCCTACAGGAAGCCTGCTTCTCCCTCTGCCTCTGTCTCTGCCTTTCTCTCTGTGTCTCTCATGAATAAATAAATGGAATCTTAAAAAAAAAATTTGCTCCAAGAGACCAAAACAGAATATTGCATATTGCAAAAAGGTCAGCTCATCCAGAAGATACAACAATTATAAATATATATATAACAAAGAAAAGAGCCCTAAAATACATGAAAGAAACACTGACAGAATTAAAGGGGGAAACAGGCAATTTTTCTAATAGTTGGAGATTTCAATGCTTCACTTTCAATAATGGATGAAACATCTAGATATAAGGTAAATAAGGAAATAGAGAACTTGAACAACACTATAAACCACTGAGGCCTAAAAGATATAGAGAGAGTACTGCATCCAACAACAGCAAAATATATTTTCTTCTCAAGTACACAGAGAATGTTCTCCAAGATAGACTACATGTTAGGTCATAAATCAATTCTCAACACATTTTTTTCCAACACATTTTTAAAAGATTGAAATCATACAAAGTATGCTCTCTGGCCACATCAGAATGAAGCTAGAAATCAACAGCCAAAGAAAACTGGAAAATTCACAAATACATGGAAATTAAACAACACACTCTCACACATCCAGTGGATCAAAGAATAAATCACTATAGAAATTATAAAATACTTTGAGATGAATTTCTAAAAATACTAAAACTTACTGATGTAGCTAACGCAGTGATTAAAAGAAATATATAGCTGTAAATGCCCATATTATAAAGGATGAAAGCTCACAAATCAACACTCTAACTTTACATCTTAAAAAACTAGAAAATAAGAGCAAAGTCAACCCAAAACTAGCAGAAGGAAGTAAATAATAAAGATTATAACAGATAGGGATCCCTGGGTGGCGCAGCAGTTTGGCGCTTGCCTTTGGCCCAGGGCGCGATCCTGAAGACCCGGGATCGAATCCCACATCAGGCTCCCGGTGCATGGAGCCCGCTTCTCCCTCTGCCTATGTCTCTGCCTCTCTCTCTCTCTGTATGACTATCCTAAATAAATAATAAAAAAAAAAATTTAAAAAATAAATAAAATAAAGATTATAACAGATAAACAAAATAGAGAATAGAAAAGCAACAGAGGAAATCAACAAAATCAAAAATTGGTTTTTGATAAGATCAACAAAATTGACAAATTTTAAGTTAGACTAGACAAAAAAAGAGAAAAATGCAAATAACTAAAATCAGAAATGAAAGTAGAGATATTACCACAAACCTTATGGAAATGGAACTTTAAGAGAGTTATATGAACACATATATACAGTTGTTATATGCCATCAAGTGAGATTTAACCCAGGAGTGAAAAGGGCAATTCAACATAAGAAAAAAAGTAAATGTACTTCATCACATGAATGAAGGTAAAAAATACATGATCATCTCATTAGATGCAGAAAAAAGCATTTGCCAGAATTCAACACCTTTTTATCGTAAAATACACTCAGAAACTAGGAATCAGAAAGGGAGACAGAACTTGGAAGACTCCTAACTCTGGGAAACGAACTAGGGGTGGTGGAAGGGGAGGAGGGCGGGGGGTGGGGGTGACTGGGTGGCGGGCACTTGACGGGATGAGCACTGGGTGTTATTCTGTATGTTGGCAAATTGAACATCAATAAAAAATAAATTTATTCCTAAATAAATAATAATAAATAAATAAATAAATAATTATTATTAAGAAAAAAAACTAGGAATAGGAAGAAAATTCCTCAACACAATGTAAACCTCAATATTTTTGAAAAATCAACAATTAATATCACATTTAATAATGGAAGATTGAAAGCTTTCTTTCAAATATCAGGAACAAGAAAAGGATGCTTGCTTTCACCACTGCTATTCAACATTGTATTGGGACCCTAGCCAGAATAATTAGGCAAGAAAAAAAGAAATAAAAGAATCCAAATTAGAAAGAAAGAAGTAAAATTATCTCTATTGTAGAGGACACTATTATATAGAGAAAATCTGAAAGATCTACAAAAAACCTGCTAGATGTAACAAACTCAGCAAGATCTTGCAGGGTACAAGACCAACACATAAAAAAGACAGATTATTAAATGAATAATCCAAAAAGGAAAGTAAAAAAAAAAAATCCATTTGCAATAGAATCCAAAAGAATAAAAAACCTAGGAATAAAATTAATCAAAGAGATGAAAAATTTGTACACTGAAAAACTATAAAACATTGCTGAAAGAAATTAAAGAAGACCTAAATAAATGGAAAGATGTCCCATATTCATGGATTGGAAGAACATATTGTTAAGATGGCAATATTTTTCAAAACCATGTATAGATTCAATGCAATCCCTATCAAAATTTCAAAGTTCTTTTTTATAGAAAGGCAAATGCAATCCTCAAATTCATATGGAATGCAAGGGGCCCAGAATAGCCAATACAATATTGAAAAAGGAAAACAAAGTTGGAACATGCACATTTCCTGATTTCAAAACTTACTACAAAGCTAGAGTCATCAAAACAATGTGATACTGGCATAAGGATAGACATAAAGACCAATGGAACAGAATAGAGTCTAGACATAAATCTGTGCATTTATCGATGACTGATCTTCAATAGGCTTCCAGGAAGACTCAATGGAGAAAGAACAGTCTCCTCAACAAATTATTCTGGGAAAACAATATCCATATAAAACACTGAAATGTGGACCCTCGATCTCATACCATACACAAAAATCAACTCATAAAAGACCTAAATATAAGGCCAGAAACTGTAAGCTTCCTAGAAGAAAACAGAGGGAAAGTGTCATGATATTGGTCTTAGCAATGATTTCTTGAATATGATACTAAGTGCACATATAACAAAAGCAAAAATGGTCAAGTGGGATTACATTAAATTAAAAAGCTTCTACGGCAAAGGAAACAGAGCAAAAGGCAAGCTATGGAATGGGAGAAAATAGGCTCCAAACCAGGGGCACTTGGGTGGCACAGTTAGTTAAGCATACTCTTGGTTTCAGCTCAGATCATGATCTAAGGGTCATGAGATCCATGCTCAGTGCAACATTCCTAGTTATCAAGGAAATAGAAGTTGAAATTACAAGACATCATCACACACCTTTTAGGTTGGCCACTATAAAAAAAAAAAAAAGAGAAGTGTTGGTAAAGGTGTGGAAAAATTGGAACCCTTCTAAGCTGTTGGTGGGAATACAAAATAGTGTAGTCACTATTAAAAACAGTATAGAGGTTTCTCAAAAAATTAAAAATATGATTACCATAAGATCCAGCAATCCCTCTTTTGAGTATTTTTCCAAAGAACCAAAATCAGGATCTTAATGAGATATTTGCACCTTCATGTTTATTACTGTATTAGTCACAATAGCCAACATGTGGAAGCAACCTAAGTGTCCATCAATAGATGAAAAGATTTTTTAAATGTAATACATACATATAGTAGAATATCATTCAGCCTTAAACAAAATAAAGGAAATCCTGATGTATGTGACTTGAATGAAGCTTGAAGACATTATGCTGACTGAAATAAGCCAGTGACAGAAAGACAAATATTGCATAATTCCACTTATATGAAGTATCTAAAATAGTCAAATTCACTGAAGCAGAAAGTAGAATCTGGGAGGGGGAAAAGGGACAATTGCTGTTCAACAGCTAAAATGTTATATAAGATGAGTAAGTCCTAGAAATCTGTACAAAATTGTGTTCATAGTTAACAACACTTACACTTAAAATTGTGGTAGGAGGGTAGATATCATGCTATCTGTATTTAACCACTAGATAAATACACAAAATACATGAATAAATAAATACATAAATAAAATATTTTAAACTACAACAAGACACCATTTAACACTCATTAAGATGGCTATAACAACAGAAAAAAGAAAACAGAAAATGTTTTTCATTGTCAGTGGTGTCAAGAATGTGAAGAAATAAGAACCCACATATATTATTGGGAATGTAAAATAGTGCAGTTTCTATGGAAAACAATTTGGCAGTTCCTCAAAAAAGTTAAATGTAGAATTACCATATGACCTGAAATTCCATTCTTGGGCATATTCTCAAATAAATTGAAAACAGATACTCAAACTAAACTTGTTTATGCATGTTCATAACATTCACAGTAGCTAAAAGGTGAAAACAACCCAAACGTCTAACAATGGATGACCATATCAACAAATTGTGGTATAGACATACAATGGGGTATTATTTGGCCATAAAATGAAAGGAAATATTGATACATGCTACAACTTGGAAGAACATCATAAACATTAAGTGAAAGAAGCCAGACACAAAGTCATATATTGTTCGATGTCTTTTATGAAATATCCAGAATAGGCAAACACGTAGAGACAGAAAGCAGATTGGCAGTTGTCAGGAGATGGAGGGAGAGAGGGATGGAGAGTGACTACTTAGCAGTAAGGTGTTATTCTAGGGTGGAAAAAAAAGTTTTGAAACTAGAAAGAGGGATGCCTGGGTAGCTCAGCGGTTGAGCATCTGCCTTTGGCTCAGGGTGTGATCCTGGTCCTGAGATCAAGTCCCACATCAGGATCCCCACAAGGAGCCTGCTTCTCCCTCTATCTGTGTCTCTGCCTCTCTCTCTATGTCTCTCATGAATAAATAAATAAAATCTTAAAAAAAAAAAAGAAAGAAACTAGGAGATGGTTGTTGCACAACTAATGCCACCGAACTGTACACTTTAAAATAGTTAATTGTGTATCATGTGAATTTCATCTCAGTAGAAAAACTTCATGTGAATTCTACAAAGTAATGTTTTGCCATTATTTGAAAAACTTGGAAAGTTTAATTTCATTTGTCATTAAAAGGAAAAAAAGAGCAAATCTTTAAATGTAATTTCAGTTACTGTTAACTTTTCAATTATGTTAGAACTTGTTTTAAATTTTGTATTACGTATGTGTCTGAACCCGTTTTCTCATCAGTAGTGGTTCTCAAGGCTTTGAAGTGAGCATCGTTAGAATGTCTTGTTCAGGAATTGTATGTAGCCATTTCAAACAGAAATTTAAAAAAAAAAAAACATTATTTTCATAAAAGCAATTTCAAATTTCTCCTTAAAATATTTTTTTAAAAAATTTTGAAAGACTTCCACAAATTCAATATTTTGCATTACATTTTTGCATAACCACAATTACACTGTATAAAAATGCTTAATTTTTTTAACCAGATCTCATACAGATAACTCAGTTACTTCCAAATTTATCCATATACTACTTAAATAATTTTTTCCCATATGTACCATGGTGTGAAAAATGTTAGGAAGTTGGAAGGTATCTGCCCTTCAAAAGTAATGAAATATAGTATTGTATTTTTTATTGTTAAGTTTTCTTTTCTTAAGCAGATCAAACTCCTACTCAAGGGCTGTGATCGTGCCCTCAATTGCTGGGCTTCTTTTCTATTTTCCATAGCAAACAGGGTTGGGTAGCTCAATCAATCCTTGTTGAAAAGAACTGAATCACTGGGAAAATGTTCCACTCTTTCAGGTTGATGCAAGCCTGGCCTTGAGGTGTTTACTTTGCAATGAGCCCAAAATCATATTCAGAAAGACACATGGTAAATATTTGGCTGTCTAGAGAATCTCAAGAGCTTTCTCACTGTTATGTGCTTTCAGCTGTGGTCTTGCTGTTCCCTCAAACCTCCAGAAGATGTGTGTGCCTTAGGCTGGAGCCATGTGCCTGTTCCCTTTGACGGAAGTGGTAGCACCACTTGGATCATTATCCTTGAACTGGAGTCATCACGTGACCAAGGGCAACCCACTCAAACAGGAAAGCCTGAAGGGTTCCTCCATGGAGTTTAAACTCTAAGGGAGATGGAACGGTCTACTTTGTGAAGATCTGAAAACCAAACCAAACAAAAAACAACAAAAACTCTCATTTCAACACCCACTCCTCATGGGAAAAAAAAAAAAGAAATCTGTGTGTTTTGATTGGTTAGCTTTTTTCTCATTGAGAAATAATCGAAAGATCCAGCTTTACCAAACTTGCACGCTACATTTCCAGAAAATACACTAGAGTTTTCTTCTACAAACATAAGTAAAATGGAGGGGGGATCCATGCTGATGTGGAAGAGGGGGGATATTCTGGGCCAGATTTAAATGTGGAGACCAATTCCCGTAAAGTTTGTCTGTGTGCTAGTTTTAAAATAAAACCTCATTAGGTACCCTGCTTACAAGAGACTTCTTAAAAATTCTACAGAATAAACAATAGCTCATAGAAAGAGAGAAAGGACAAGTGAGGACTGAGAACATTGCCAGGTCTTAAAGGCTATTTTTACTCACAAAATGAGAGAGGAAGGAGTCAGGATATATGGCCTCTGGCTCTTTAAGTGTCCAGCATTTCCACCTAGGTGCTCCCACAAACCTCAGAAGCACACACCTAGTTAAAAAGCCGGCCACATGCACTTATTTCTGGAGAGACTCCTTATGCCTCAAATGGAACATGCACTTAACATTTTTTGTCCATGTTGCTCTGGGCCTCATTCCAGGAACACATTCTGTCCATTATGGCTGGTTGACCCTCATAAGACACCCCCGGAGCTGTCATTGTCACCCATGTAGGGTGTTACATCTAATCCAGCATTTTCTGGGATTTTTCGACAATAAACTAGCCTATCACTGAGACTTTAATCAAGGGAGAGGTTGAGGAATGGAAAGGGAGAGTGTGATAAACAAGCTAATGGCACTGACCTTCAGCTGACCAGGGAAAGAGAAAGAGAAATGATTTCCACGAAGCTAAGGACATTAATCTCTTGAATCACAGTTTCCCTACTATGCCATCCACATTTCACCAAAAGGGGGAAAGAAGGAGGGACAAGGGAATATTAGGAGCAATAAAAATTTTCCACTTCTGAAATCCAATCTTCTCTACAGCAAGTGTATTGTAGTATGAGATATGCTCCCCTTCAAACAGAGACACATCGGGCCCAGAGCACTGGGAAGGGGGAAAGCAACATAGAAACCAGAGCCAATCACTCCACTTTGCAGATGGGGACACAAAACTGTCCCTTGTTCCTATTCAAAAACTGAGTTGATGAGAGAAACCCAGGTTTCTTGGCCCTCAGACTTGTTCTCTTTCCACTTCACCACATTCCCTAATCCATGCAGAATGCTGATCTAAAATGTACCTTTATACTGGGAATCTCTATCTATTTCCATTAGCCAGACCTTCAGAAATGGAAGAACAATAACCTTGGGCTGTACAACAAATGAACTTTGTTAATATAAACCCATCCACAAACAACCTATTTATTTAGTCTGTACTTGCCAAACTACCATCATGTAATTACATTACTCCCACCATTGCTTATCGATGTTTTAAGATAGACACTATCCATATTTGATTAACCCTGAGTATCCAGAATAATGTCTTAAACTTTAACAGTATTAGTGGAGGTTACGAGAAAACTGATATAGTTTAGATAGTATGATGACCAGAAATCCAAAATATCCAAATCCTGTTCTACCGAACATCTCTCTTCCCTGCACACTACTGAGAAAGTATATTCTCAACTCGTTCCATGCTACTAAAAGTTGGTCAAAAGCCTTAAATGCCAAGGAATAGCTTTCAGTCTTAGTCTTGGGCCTATATAGGGTATCCTGTTTCCTTATTCCAAATGAAAATCTGAGACCCAGCATGTTCACGCATCCTTTGGAGAAAGAGGTTGAATCTTCACAAAAGACGTTGGCCTAACTCTCTCACCCAGAGATATAATAGCAGAGGCAAATTAAAAGAGTGTATGCAGGGCAGCCCCGGTGGCACAGTGGTTTAGCGCTGCCTTCAGCCCAAGGGGTGATCTTGCAGACCCGGGATCGAGTCCCACGTCGGGCTCCCTGCATGGAGCCTGCTTCTCCCTCTGCCTCTCTCTCTCTCTCTCTCTCTCTGTCTGTCTGTCTGTCATGATTCATAAATAAGTAAAATCTTTAAAAATAAATAAAATAAAAGATTGTATGCATAAATATGCAATGTCTTTTAAGGCAGTAACCCTTCTGGTGAACGTGGCTTATCAATGTCTTGAATTATAACCAATCGCTTTAGGGGCTCCTCTCCCGATGATTATCATCATCTTATACAGATGCTGCTACTGATGCTCACGGCCATCTAATGTAACTATGATACAAGATATGGGAAATCTGAAATCCATATAAAAACTTAATGCTGAAAAAAAAAAAAAAAAACTTAATGCTGCCTCAGGACCTCCCTGACAGACACCCAGATCACAGAATGTCACTGAGCACAATCCTTCTTGGCCAGTTCCTACCTGTCTGACTCCAATGTGAAGGAAAAAAACATTCCCAAGCCCGCTCACCTAAAGTTTTTGTAGAATATTTTCACCACCTCTGGAACAATGGCCACAATATACTTTCTCTTCTAGTGCCCCCAGGTCAAAACTCATCTTTCAGAACACTCAAGTGAATCATGTGCAGAATCAGCGAATAGAATCTCCTCTTCTCCAAATCAAAAGCAAACAAATCCTACATTCTTTACTACCACTATCCCCCAGCTGAGTTTCACAGTACCTGGTATGAAGAAAAGAAGATAAAGAGCAAGTGGGAACTTGATTAAGATGATAGATTAGGATGATAGATCAAAACTGAATCATAGCATTTCATGCTAGTTGTCTTATTCTTACGTTTGTGTTTTTTTAATTTGCAAAAAATTAAAAATACACATATAAGTGCATCCATGTCAATGAGATTCAGAGTAAACTTAGGGTCATTTGTTAATTGCTATGGCACACAGTCTCCACGTTTCAATTCTAAAAGCACTGTCTTCCATCAGATGCATTTTACTAGGCATCTGCTATGCTCAAGGTGCTGGTCTATGAAAGGTATTGTGAAGAATACATAAAAATGAACAAGAATACATAAAAATGAACAGTTCATGCCCCCAAAGAATCTCACAATCAAGTAAGAGAAACAATAACAATAATATGAGTGCCACAAAGGCATTTTATGCTAGTATTAAAAGTCTACACTGAGGAGTCATACCTCCCAGTTTTAAATCCCACTTTGGTCATGTATCATTAGCCTCTGGACCTTGCACAGGTATAACAACTGCTTTGAGCCCCAGTTGCCTCACCTTCAAAACAGAGGTGATAAAAAATGGTATCAACTTTGTGAATTGTTTCAGGATTAAATGAGATTTTTTTTCTCCTTCTAAGTCAAAATGGCTAGCATACATAAAAATTTAGTTAACTTAGCTATAATTATATTATATATCAGGTATATATCATATATCATATATATTATATAATTATACATAATGGGTGACACGCACAAAGCTGAATACATATATTAAGTGGTTTAAACAGCTACCCCTGCAATCAGTGAACTAGTACAATCCTTGGCCTCTCTTGATAGACAGATGAGAGATGATAGTTATATAGATAGATGATAGATAGATAGATAGATAGATAGATTATTGATAGATGATTGATAGATCGATAGAAAGTTAAACCAGCTTTCTTTTACCCAATAGAACTTAAAGAGGGAATTACCTCCCATCCTTACATCAAGAAAAAGAAGATTCTTTTTTAGTTAGAGCTGCCACCTGCCTTTCTTTTTCACCTTTTCTCCTGGCTCTGCCTGAGATAACGCTCACTGTATGACTGTGTCTTGAGGGGGCGATGCTTCCTTGTCTTCTTTGATTGCTATGTTCTTCAGAGTGAGGAGCCGAAGGCCAGGTCCAGACTAAAGCAAAAATGAACATGGTGGGAGAGAGTGTCTCTCAAGTAATTTACACAGTATTGATCTAAAAAGCCCACTAAATCAATGTGATAAAAAGCAGTGAACAACCTTCAGAACTCTAGTAACACTTGTCAACAGTGCCAGAATGAACTAGTCTCTGCATTTTAAAGAAAAGCCTAATTAGTATAAATCATCATTGTGGGTTCATTCATTCATTCATTCATTCATTCAAAAAAATGTGCGGAGTGCTTAATATGCCAGGTACTGTTATGACTATCAGAGATATAACAGGGAACAAAACTAATGAAAATCCCTGTCTTTATGAAATTAATATAGGCAATTCATTATCATTGGGTCTGCTATGTGCTTAGAGTGATCTTTTCAGTGCCAGAGGGAATACAGATTATTTAAAAGCTACTGGGCATCGATCTTCTGGTGCTTTATAATCTTGATTACCCGTGGAGGTGGAATGAAAATGAAACACCTATGAAGTAGCTCATTGCAATATAATGCAAAGCAATAAAAAATAGGACTTATTTAAGACAAAACAAGTGTGGATCAGGTCATCAGAGTCCAAAAAACTCAAATGTATTTTGTACTTAGCAGGCACATTTGATGAATAATTTGAGCAAGTCAAGTTTTTAGTAAGGAATTTTGTGGAATTTTGAGGACTGAGAAAAATGGTGGAAACAAAATACAGTGGTCCAAATAGGGTGGGTTATTTCTATTATTGTTTATTTGCTTGCTCAAAAAAAGATACTCTATAATTTACTAAAATTTAGAGTGAAATAGCATTTTGTGGCCCTTGAAACTTTGATGTAACCCTACTATTTAAAATTATATTGGCGGTTACAGATTAATATCGGCCAAAGTATTCAAATTACACAAAATTGTATTTTATGTAGCCAAGTATAAGTGACTTCCAAATGCGTTTGATTTATGTCCAAGTTCAGACCATAGCCAATTTGCAAGAATGCCTGACACTAAATTTACTTGATTAAATTCCCCAGTCTCACTGTTTTCCAATGATGATTTCTAAGCTAGTCCTTTATTCATGTAGCTCAAAAAGCAATAATGACAATGTTTTGGGGGGGGGGGGACAGGATAAGAGTCGGTTGTTTTTTTTTTCCCAAAGTCAGAGCACCATTTCAAGATTTATTTGCAAAAAAAAATAAAAAGGCATACAGAGTCAGGAGATAATAGGGCAAGTGGACAGGGCTTGCTATTTTGCTTTCCATATTTGTTAAAAGCCAGGCCTGGGTGATGGCAACATAGCTTATAATCAACAAGTCTAGGAAGTAAAATATTTTGAATCCATGATGTATCTGGTTTTCCTCTTTTTCCAATAATATGAAAAACTTATTGCCTTCTGATACATTGAAGAGTTTATTGCACACATTTTTAAGTATGCTACACTCTTTGAAGACATAGTTCCTTCACTTATTGTACTCATGGTCCATTGGCAAAAATAGGTACATGAATAATTTAAGATCATAATCAAAAGAACAACCAGCTGCTAAGTGTGAGTTGATTTGAAACTCTTCAACCTCTAAATTCTAATTCAAAAAGATTGTATTCTGGGTGGAGTCTTTCCTAAGCACTTTTTTCCTCAAGGTACCAAAGTATACATCAGGAGTCAATAGTGAAATAGCCATGAGCTTAAAACCCTGGTAATGAATATTGGCCTAAGGAATCCAGCTTGCAAAATAACAAAATGGAAACTAGCACATATTTTAGAAGACAGGTCTGGAAGCCAAGGAATCTAGCCTTTCAGGAAATAGAAAATTTCTCTTTTTTAAAATGTGGGCTAAATTTAACTGAGTTCAACCAGAGTTACCCATAGATTTGACAATGATCAACAAATAGGCCACGATCACAGTCTTCATTCGGAGTGGCTTCTCAGCCTATCCAGAGAGAAGCCAGACAGGAGCCAGAAATTGACCCGCTGTCCAATGGGAGACAGAACTACTAGGCACCCCTGCAAAAAGCTATGTGAGATCTACAAAGTTTGTGGCAGTGGATGGAGGGGCTTTAAGTTACAACTACCATCGCAACCATGGTATTCAACAGACAATGCCACTACAGTAACTATATAATTTGTTAGCAAGTTACTCAAGCACTTGAAATATGGGGAGGAAAGGAAAGAGTCAGAGATATAGCTATGCAGCCAGCAAATCCTACTATGGCCCCCAGAAGGTTTCTATATATAAGTGGCCAGTGACAAAAAAAAATAAAATAAAATAAAAATAAAAAATAAAAAAGTGACCAGTGACATTGGATGTTCTTCAGCAAAACAATCTCCCCACTTTTCTCTAAGAACCAACCCCCAGTCAGCTTTTATTTTTTTTTTTATTTTTTTTTTCCCAGTCAGCTTTTAGAATCTAATCTCTATCCTTATAAACCAGTTTTAAATAGTTATTCACTATACATGAAACGTATTCATGGATGGCCTAGTAATTCTCTTAATGATATCACAAAATCCTCAGACTGAACCAAACCTCTAAGAGAGCCTCCCCATTTCAACAGACAGGACAAGAACCACTTGGAATGTCAACAGCTGTGACCAAAATGAAAATCATTTCTTCTAAAATTAGTGAGCTTCTATTATAGTATCTTTGGGCTCTTTCAAGGGTCCCGGCTGTTCTTTAGCACTTCCCCAGACAGTCCATATACTGACGGTTATGCAGACTCTGGCCCTGCAGTAAGTCTGGTCTGATTGATTGACTCATAGCACTGCTCATTTATATGAAAACAATACTGTTGACAATGGTCGCTAAATGCCAAGGTTTGAAAACATTCATGTATGACCAACAACCCCTTCTACTCTGTGAACTAATTGCCTAGAAAAGGTGGGGCTGGTGAAATTAGGACTAAAAAAGTTGAAAAAATAAAGATCAATTATTGACTTCCTACTGTGCACAAAACACTATACATTATGCACCAAAGTGGGGTTAAAATAGGTCCCATAGATTCTGTGTGATCTATTGGGTAAATAATCTTTACACCTACAAAAGAACCTTAAAATGTACAGAGAAACATTCTAGAGGATGCCCTACAATTATTATTTTACATTCTCAAGGAGGGTTCTCAACCAGGATCAATTTGCCCCCCCCACCCCCACCCAGGGCATATTTGGCAAAATGTCTGGAAACACTTCTGGTTGTCTTAGCTGAGGAGAGTGGAACTTACTGGCACCTAATAAGTAGAGGCCAGAGATGCTACTAAACATCCTACAATGCACAGGACAGCCCCTTCTAACAAAAAATTATCTGACCCAAAATATCCACACTGGTGGAGTTGAGATACCCTGCTCCAGAGCAGTACTGTCCGACAGAAGTTTAATCTGAAGCTACATATGTAATCTTAAATTTTCCACAGCTCCATAAAGACAAAAGGAAAAGAAGTGAGAGAGTAACATAATAATATATTTTATTTAGCCCAATATATACAAAATAATGTTATTTTCAATCTGGAATAAATATTTTAAAAATTAAGACATTTTCCCCTTTTTTGGCGCTGTCTTTGAAATCCACTGCGTATTTTACACTTATAGCATATCTTAATTTGGATTAGTCACATTTCAAGTACTAAGTGGTCACATGTGGCTACCATATTGGAAAATGTAGTTTCCAGAGAATTGAAAATATATACTTCACTTTGTTGGTATCAAAACAGCTGGTTCTCTCCAACTCAAAAGAAACGAGGAACGTGATCTTCCAACTTCACACCTAGATTTTCCTGGCTCTAAACAAGTGCCATGGCAGGGACACAATTCCTGCCAATTGTGGACACCCTTAGGGAAAACTCAAAGTATAGTATGAGAAGAGCAAGTGAATTTTAAAAATAGAATTGTCCTGCCACAGGCTGATGGACTTTGATTTCATTAATGTTATGGTAAATGAAACTGAATAGGACATGGCCAGAGAACAATTCTGAATGCTTACAACATAGAACACATGGGTCTACTCACCCATTATATTTGAAATCCTCAGAATGTATTAAAACTAGTTATCTAACAGAAATACTATAAATTTTAAAGTCTCTTTTCCTTCCACCCAAAATTTAAAACAACTTTTGAATAGCCAATAAAAAAGTTCCATTGAGTGCCAGATCAATCAGTCAGCAACATTTATTTAGCTAGCACTGTACAAAGACCATTATATTATGCAATAAAATAGTATTAAAAACAGCTCCTTTGAGTTGCTTACAATCTGCTTGGGAATAAATAAATGATAACATATGAAAACAATTTTAGGACATTTACAAAGCAACATTTTACTGAGTGCCTCTATAAACACTACTTTATACTCTGGGGCATCTTAAAATAATATGGTCCCCTTTGTTGATGTAGAAATAGCTGAATATCATAGAAATCTATTAAAATTTATTGCCCACAAATCAGCCAGCTAAACCAATTACAAACAATTGAGTGCAGGTTTATTTAGCGCACATAAGGGTAGTTAGTTAAATAGTCTGCTCTTAAAATAATTCCTCATGTGCTATCTCTACAGAAAAGGGAAATTTCATGGCTGGATTTAATAAAAATATCTATGCTACCACAAAAATGTCACAAAATAGAAAAACAACATTCTTTCTCACCTCTATTCTCAAATGATAAACAGACTCAGATGTGCATAGAGCAATGGTACCTTTGTGAATCAGTGGGTGGAAATAAACCCCTTCTTGAGAGTTGGGGGACTCGAACCACAAGCTAAAGTCTGTGTCTTCTTTTGCCTTGAATTTAATGCCAAAAATATCCTGAAAATGGAAAAACACTGTCAGTTGTATATATTTATCTGGTATTTTTGTAGGCAAGACAAGAGTCTGCAGTAGTTCTTAGAACTTCTGACTGAGTTCAGAAATAGTTGTGAATGTGGACAAAACAGAAACATGCATGGATTCGCTTTGTGGAAAAATTATCTCCAGCATCTGGCTAGGCAGAGATAGCTAGAGATACTAAATCTCTGCCAGATATACCTAAAATGAGCTCCACTTGATCACATTTTAATTCAACGTTTCATATGTTGTTTTCTAAAGGAATAATAAGGTGGTTTGTTGCAAATAATGGAAAGCGGAATTCTGTAGGCGGTCAGATTGAACCTCTCTCCTTAGGGATTATCAATCTTCTTTACTGCTCATGAACAACAACAAATAGCCCAAACCACCTAATTAAAAAGTAGGCAAAGGACTCAGATATATCTCCAAGAAGATACACAAGTGGCTGAGAGGCACGTGACAAGATGCTTGGCATCACTAATCATTAGGGAAATACAAACCAAGATCACAGTAAGATACCACTTCACAGGCCTTAGATGGCAGACAGATGGATAGATAGATAGATAGATAGATAGATAGATAGATAGATAGATGATAGAACAGAATAACAAGTGTCAATGAGAATGTGAAGACATTGGACACTAATGCATTGCTTGTGGGAATATAAAATGGTACAGTTGCTGTGGAAAATAGCATGGTGGTTCCTCAAGAAATTTAACATAGAATTGCTATATATATATATATATATATATATATATATATATATATATATATAATTTAACATAGAATATAATATAATATAATTTAACATAGAATTGCAATATATATATATATTGCTATATAATCCAACAATCCTACTTCTGGGCATAGACCCCCAAGAATTGAAAGCAAAGACCTGAATGGATATTTGTACACCCATGTTTATAGTAGCATTACTCACAATAGTCAGAAAGTGGAAGCAATCCAAGTGCCCACTGACAGATGAATGGGTAACAAAATGCAGCACATACATATAGTAGAATATTATTCAGCCTTTAAAAGCAAAGGATTCTTCAATATTGTAGAACATAGATAAGCCTTGAAAACATTATGCGTAGTGAAATAAGCCAGACAGAAAGTGCCAAATATTGTACAATTTCACTTCTGTGAGGTGCCTAGAATAGTCAAATTCATAGAAACAGAAAATAAAATGGCGGTTGCCAGGGGTCCAGGGAGGGGAACTGGGCTATTGTTTTGTGGTTACAAAGTTTCAGTTAGCTACTATCTCCACCTGATGTCACAAGGGCATCTTAAGGCCAAAGTATGCACAACTGAACCCACTGTCTCCTCTCCAATACCTGCTTCTCCTCTTCTGTTCCCGATGTATGTATCACAGTTCTCTTTGTCACCCAGTCACATGTCCGGATCCAGTTTCTCCTCTATGCCCTCCTGCATCTAACTCATCATCAAAAACTGATTCTGCTTCCTCACACCTCATAGATCTACTCCACTTCGTCACATTTTCCAATATTACGTCAGTCCCTAACTAGATTCTGTTGTCAGTTTGGTCTTCCTCTAGTCATCCTTCACCAGGGGACCAGTGTGACCTTTCTGAAATGTAAATATGTACATATGCCTTCCATGTTTGAAAAACTAAAATAAGGATGCCTGCTACTGCCCTTACAAATGAGTCCTATTTCAGGAAATAGAGGCATAGATGCAAAGAAGGTACAATAGGACCATACCACGTGTACTATCTGTTGAACAGGATTACATAACTCTGCTAACACCCATATGTATCCCCGAGGAAGCATTTGCGAATTACATCACCTCTGTCATAAACTCATCTCATGGAAAAGTTCTTCCATATTTTTACACTCCATATTTTCTCACTCTTGATTCTATTCTTAGTTTCAATAATTTTCCAATCTTCCAATTATGTGTATCATATATATATATATATATATATATATATATATATATTTAAGAAAAATGTAAGATGGCAACAACATCCACAATATCACTAAGCAGTGAGCATATCCTGGAAAAGGAGAAAGTTGCATTTCCATGGGATATGAGTAGGTACAAAACTGCCTGTACTTACTTCCTGCTGAAATGTAACTCTGCTGGCATCCTGGGAAGCTGGACTGTAGGTGTTGGAAATGCAAGGGAATGTGACTAACATCAAGTGTTTTATATTACAATATTCCAAAGATGAAGAGTGTGATGAAATTCACAAAGAGGACATTCTTTAAAAGGGATTAAATTATCATTATCCACACTTAACAACTTCGATTTAGAAAACTCCATCCAAGCAACCAAAAAACTAGTATAAATAATGAATCAAGACCCATAGCTTTCTTGGAAACCCACAGGAAAAAAAAATGTATGAAGTATGAAAAGAATCCTATTCTCAAGAGCAACAAAAAGCAAAATACTTAAAAATCATATTTTTAGGGGTGCCTGGGTGGCTCAGTTGGTTAAGCGTCTATGTTTGGCTCAGGTCATGATCTCAGGGTCCTAGGATTAAGCCCTGTGTTGGGCTCCCTGCTTAGCAGGGAATATGCTTCTCCCTTTCCCTCTGCTCCTCCCCCTACTCCTGCTCTCTCTCTCTCAAATAAATATGTAAAATCTTTTTTAAAAATCACATTTTTAAAATATATGGGAATTAAGTGAGAGATCTATTATGGTTCTAGATAAGAATATTGAATTTATAAAGTTAAACTTCAATGCAATTATACTTAAAATTCTGAAAGGATTTCCTTGGTAATTTGATGAAATGTTTCTAAAATTTACAGAATAAATTGAATACATTTTATCTTTTTTTTTAAACATCTTGTTTATATATTCATGAGAGATACAGAGAGCGAGGCAGAGACATAGGCAGAGGGAGGAAAATTGAATATATTTTGAATAAATATAAAAATTTCCTACTCTCCCCAGTTTACTTTTTTTTAGTTTTTTTTTTCCTGGAGTATAGTTGACACACAATGTCATATTAGTTTCAGGAGTACAACATAGTGATACAACATCTCCATAGGTTATGTTCTGCTCACAACAAACATAGCTACCACCTGTCACCACACAACACTGTTATAATATCATTGACTAATTTCCTATGCTGTACCTCTTAGTCCCATGACTTACTCATTCCATACCTGAAAGCCTGCATCTCCCACTCCCTTTTACCCATTTTGCGTATCCTCCCCCTTCCCCTGGCAACCATAAGTTTGTTCTCTGAATTTATAGGTCTAATTGTTTTTTGTTTGCTTGTTTATTCATTTGTTTTGTTTTTTATAGCCCACATATTAGTGAAATCATATGGTGTTTGTCTTTCTCAGTCTGACTTATTTCACTTAGCGTTAAAAACCGTAGGTCCATCCATGTTGTCATAAAAGGCAAGATCCCCTCTTTTCTTTTATATGGTTGTATAATATTCCATTTTTATATATTCCATTTGCAATAACATATATTATTCCATTGCAACATGTGTGTATCTATCTATACAACATCTTCTTCATCCATTCACCTATTGATGGGCACTGGGGTTGCCTCTATATTTTGACTATTGTAAATAATGCTGCAGTAAATATAGGGGTGCATATATCATTTCAAATTAGTATTTTCAGTTTCTTTGGGTGAATCCCTAGTAGTTGAATTACTGGATCACATGGTATTTTTATTTTTAATTTTGGGGGGAACCTCCATACTGTTTTCCACAGTGGCTATATCAATTTACTCTTCAGTTTATTCTTTCAGAAAATGCCAGGCAGGATTTTAGGCCCTTGCCTAATGTATACCTCTGGCCTTATTACACTTCATATTGGCTCTTCATTCCCATGCCTTTTGTCCTGTTGAGGTACTTAAAGGTCAGGAACAGCATCATTCATCATTTCTACCACCCAGCATGAAACCTGGCTCAGAGGGAAGACTCCATAAATATTTCTTGAATAAATAATTTTCAAACTGGTTAAATAGCTGTGCCCACAGAGTGATGATTAACAGACCTATATCACCAAGAGGGCAGCCACCAGTGCCATGAGATAGGATTCTCTTATTCCACCCTAATCATCGTTTCATCAGTGATTACGTTTGTACATGGTACACTTGCTATTTTGTGAATGTTGACAGTCTGGGAGGATTAAATAATAAGCCGGCAGAAGTGAGAATGCTCCCAAACACTGATAGGAAATAGGTCCAATTTAGGAAGATGAAGTTCAGTAAGGGCAAGAATAAAATAGCACACACACATACACATCTCTGGTAATGAAGGTTGGTGAACATGAGATGGGAACAGTATTTTGAGAACATACTTAGGATTTTGGAAGCCACACAATGTTCCAGAGGTCTCCAGACTCTGGAATAAGGTGACTTTATGGGGTCTAAACAGTCCTAGACTCACCTTGGAAAGCAACGGGAGATATAGTTTCCAAATTCAATAACAATCTGCCCAGGTCTGGATAATAACACTCTACGACCTATCCCACAGTTTTTGGCCAGTGGTACTCCTACTGATGCTCGTTAGCATCTACAAGGCCTTTGTCACAGAGACCTTTACCCACCCCTGTTCCCTGGGCAGCTGGATAGCACTGCTGGCCCAGGTAGTGGTGACAGGGCTGCTGGCCCTTAGCACCCTGGCCCTGTATGTCCCTGTTGTCAACATGCACTCCTAGGCATGGTGCCCCCAGACATTCACATACCCTTTCCCTGCCTCCAGGTTTCAGAGAAGTAAATAGTATTTGGAACATTTTTAAAAAAAAATTATATTTTGTTTGGATTAGAATCACCTAACATTGGCTTCCATTTTCAATTTTTATGACATCAGTTCAACTGTGTCCCCTTTTCTTAAGCAAAAATATGATTTTGTATCACTAAACAGTAGGTTCTATGAGTCTTGGGAAAATTAAACTTTGCCCTGAAGCTTCATAGCATGTAAGGACTCGACTAGATTCAAAGTTAGACAAGAACTTGGCCCTCACCCTTTCCCATAACCATTAGAATAGCACAGTTATGGCTAAATGCAGATAAGCAGTCAAGGCACTTGTTCTGCTTGTGCACTTCAGTGTTTTCTGGAAGGCTCTCAAATATAGAGATATACCATATAGGAGTTCCTCCATCAAATAAATTTTCCTTGAAGATCGTATCAGAACATCAAGATATGGCAGAGCAAGGCATATCTGTTAAAAACAACATGAGAGACCTCCCCAACCGAGGACTTAGGTGTGGTACCCATGCCACCTCTTAAAAAACAGCTTTGCTTTTCTTCCTCTGTCCATCTTTCTTTCTCTCTCTCTTTCAATATGTACAATCTTGCTTCTAACAATGCAGCACAATGGAGATCATAGACAACTTTAATTTAACATAAGTTAAACTTTAGATTCATCTCCATTTTAGACAGATGTGAAATTTGTCCTTCCAAAAGGGAAATCAATGACCCAAGTAATGGGTCATTGATACTTTTTCACTATAGCCCGTGGCCATTATTTACAAGTGATGATAAGCAAAAAAAAAAAAAAAAAAAAAAAAGTGGGCATCTTCAAACATGTAGATACCAGTCTTCAAGCCTCATACAACAACACTACTTCCTGTAAAGATTTCCACATACAAACAAATTCCCCTGCATGCCATGAGGAATGCTACAAAGCAAGGCAACCTATAATTACACTTCCAATAAATGCAAATGCACAAAATAGTTTCAAAACGGTTGCCACAGATTTCAGCAATACCTTTTGGTTTACCATATGCATAACCGACTAGCTCGAACTTGACTTAAAAAATCAAAATAATACTAAATGCCTGGTACATTTGTAGAAGGAAATGCCAACAGCACCATGTGCTACAGATAAGTGAGACTATGATAGAAAGTGAAGCCCAAGAGATCAAAATTCTTCACGTCTACTTCCTCCTTAATAAATTATTATAATTTCAGACAGTATTAATGGAACCCAAATATCAGCTGAAATCTACTTCTCCTTGATTCAAACATCCCATGGGTTGTAGAAGACCAAAGTCCTCTCCAAAAGTTCTACACAGTTGGGGGAATGAAGAAAGGTGTTGCTGGTATGTTGACAAGGCTGCCTTGCCTCTGAATGCCTGCTTCTGCCAAATTTGTTCGTGTTCTGGCTCTTTTTGTTTGTGCTCACCCTATTCTATTCTACCTGGAACAAGGTCTTTCCCATTACTCTAAATCGGAAAACAAAAGCATGAATGCTTAGGACAGACTTTACTAAAGGCTAAGGAGTCGGGGCAATTTACAACTGCAGAAACAGAAACAATCTCATCAAATATTAAACATTCTTGCTCTTAAAAATCCTTCAATCACCCCAACTGATGGGAATTTCCACTCACTGCCTTTACCCTCTGTGGCCCCCCAGCATCACAGCTCCTTCCCCGGTTACTCTCCTCTTCTCCCTCTCCTCTCCTTTATCTTCCCAACCCCAGAACAACTCTCTGCCTGCCCAGCCTTCAAAAAATTCATACTAAGACCCTTTCAGATATTTAGACCCAATATGGCACGCAGCAGAAATGAAACAAGATCCATTTACCTTTGAAGCCAAATGTTGTTGGTCTTGCCCTTTCCCCCATTGATAGTATAATCATGTTTGTTTGTTAATGTAATTTGTCACAGGATTTGAAAATCTGGAGAAACGAGTGATTTATGTCTTTGTATGTCAAAACCTTTTTAAAATATAAAATTCAAATTAACCCAAGTATTCAAAGTAATTCTAATGAGCCAGGTCTCACATTTGGAGGGGGTGGGGAGCACATGAAAATTTATTATTGTCATGTCTTTACCATCAAACTTATGATCTTGGTCTTGCCTTCCTGCCTTTTTACAAGATCAGAAGAGACACATTGGCGACTTAGACAACCTTAAAGTGAATGTGTCACCGACAGCATGACCTTTGGGACCAAATCCTACAGCCAGAACTTCATCATTTTTCTCAATAAAATTCAAACAACCATCATTGGGATGTTTTGTTTTGTTTTGTTTTGTTTTGTTTTGGGGGGTTCATTTTTTATTTTATTTTTTTGCCATTTTTGATCAGCGAGACCCTGACATATTTCCTGATGCCAGAATTTGGCTGTTTGGCTTCAACCTCTACTTTTCCCAGCACAGTTCCCTTTGCACGGGAAGCATCTCCAAAAGGATTGGCTTTCAAGGCTGTGCCCAAATGGGCTTTCTTGTCCTGTTTATCATGCCACGTCTGATCTCATCGGTGACTATGAAGATTCCTGGCAATATGACACTTGCCCAACCTGCCAGCACCATGGCCCTAAGCAAAAGAGACACCGGGTCCCTCGTTTTGTGTCCATGTTTGTTCAGTCTTAAACTTCTCCAGATGGAGGGCCATACTGGCTCAGTGTCTTGAGGCACTTTCTCTAGATAGACACAACTATCTCCAACTGCTACAGAGCCTCTAAGAAAGATGGGAGTGGTCTTAACATGAGTGAATCGTGACAATTAAGAAAATAATCTTGGGCAGCCCCAGTGGCTCAGCAGTTTAGCGCCACCTTCAGCCCAGGGCCTGATCCTGGAGACCTAGGATCAAGTCCCGCATCAGGCTCCCTGCATGGAGCCTGCTTCTCCCTCTGCTTCTCCCTCTGCCTCTCTCTCTCTCTGTGTCTCTCATGAACAAATAAATAAAATCTTAAAAAAAAATAATAATAATCTTTTCCAGTTTCTTTTTTTTTTAAGATTTTATTTATTTATTGAGTCACACAGAGAAAGAGAGAGAGAGAGAGAGAGAGGCAGAGGTCTCCAGGATCACGCCCTGAGCTGCAGGCGGCATTAAACCGCTGTGCCACGGGGGCTGCCCTCTTTTCCAGTTTCTAACTGACTTTTGTTATCACATAAATTACTTTCTCTTCCAAATTGGGTTTGTTTGTTTGTTTTTTGGCTTTCTATAGACCAAATTTGTTTACAAATCATGTGCCTTCATACTGTTTTCAATAATCTGTAGTCATGTAATAAATGACAGTTAAATAGGGGCAGAGTCTTTCATTCTCAAACATCACTATCCGGAGTGTCACTAATCCTAGTATTCAATTCCCAAATATGAAGTAAGTCTAAATGATACCACACTTTCACACCTTTCTTTTTTGCTCGGGTTATTAATCTAATAATATCAGTTTGGGATCAGTATACTTTGAAAAAAAAAAAAAAAAAGGAAGAAGTATTTTTGCTAAAGAGGAAAAGAGTTCCCAGGTTTACCTTTTTTCTTCATCTAGCCAAAGCCATATTTCTGGCTAAAGGTGTCTCTTACTCACCTTGTTATTCAATTCATGGTTTAGAGATGCCCTGGAGGCAGAGATGATTGCTGAAGGCTTATGCTATCCAGCCCTATGACTCATCAATCCTATGAGTCCACAGTTTGTAATTATAACATAATGGAAGATATTATTTTATGAAAGGAGAAGCTATGACTTGTCCAAAAAAGGAATACAGCTTATAGTAAATATAAGAGGAATTAGAACACAAGTTAACAAACACTTTCCTTTTGTATGAACAGGATTTGAAAGAGTCATTTTAGATAGGAAACAGAGACGCCTAAAGCTTAATTCATTATTTAAAACATTTGGTTTATTCTTTATGAAAAAATTATCCTAAATTATGTGGGTTTTGCTCTTGAGAAATTAAGCTTTTGAAGAAAAGGGTTTAAATATTTTAATATTAATTAAAGTGTATTTTTACTTATTCAGTTACTTAAGTTTATATTTTAAATTTCCTTTTACTGTTGATATACTTTCACTTAATTAACAAAAAATGCATCACTACCATAATATAAACACACGTGTTTCAAAAAAAGCAAGTGATCTGCCAATATGATGAGTAGCTACATTTAAAATGCAAATCCTTTATGAACCAACTGACTTACAGTAATTGTGCTGTATTTTTCCATTACAGACAAGAGCATTTTGGACTATCTTATGAATTCAGAGTCCAGGGAATTCCAATGAGATAATGTCATTGACCTTGAGTACAAATAATCGGTGGTGAATATTGTAATATGATAATGTGAAAGTTGCAAGGAGTTCATTCTCAGACTCTACCAGAAAACCTGCTAAATCAACAATAGGATGAGACACAGTGTGAACTAAGAGAGCAGAACTCTAAGGCATGTTACCTAAAATAGAAAGGCTTCTAAACAACTGAGAGATTAAGTGTGAGCTCTCACGATTAACTGCTATTAAATTAGTTTGGCTTGTGAGCATCTATCATGTACCTATCAGCCCTGTGTCACTTAAGTGGCCAAAGGTAAATGTCAACTTTCAGC
Organism: Vulpes lagopus; assembly: GCF_018345385.1. Classification (NCBI taxonomy): domain Eukaryota; kingdom Metazoa; phylum Chordata; class Mammalia; order Carnivora; family Canidae; genus Vulpes; species Vulpes lagopus. The sequence continues at coordinate 37,820,451 of NC_054844.1, read as the reverse complement.
TGAGCGATTCTCATTGGGTAGTTCCTTCTGCCTATTGTATCACTTAAATCAACTAGTGTTCCTACCACTCGGAAAGCATGCAGCTTCCTCAGAAATGCCCCTGTTTCTGCAAGCAGCACAGTCCTCTGTGTATAAAAGACAAATACTGACTCTTTAAAGGGGAATACCATAGGAGAACGGGATTATCTGAGCCACGCTATGTATGTTTACACCCACAGGCTGCCAAAAAAATCCTTGATATTTGTCAGAAATGCAGTTGTAATTAGGGAAAGCAGAAGAAAACCAACCTCAGTTTGCTAACTGACCTGAGGCATCTAATTTATGTACATGTTCATTTTGTTAAAACATGCAAGCAAAGAGCTATTGGAAGCCATATGCCATTCGTTATGAAAAGCACATTCCTTTAGTCTTTGTAACAAAAGCCATATGGCTTTCCGAAAGTTAATTATATCATAAATATGCTGTAATAGTGGGGAGTGTGGTCTAGCAATTGCTGGAAGAAACTTTTGAGACCTGGCTTTGAGTCAATTTCTCAATGGATTCCATTTAGAACCTTGGGGGAAGTGACATGGTCATTGTGCCTCCGTTTTCCAATATTCAAAGTGAAGACCATAATAATATGGAACCTACGTGGGAGAAGAAAATGGAAATGTCTTCCCACTTAAAGGTAAAATAATGCTTCAGACTATAACTCGGGTCAATAAAACGGTAAAGCAGTAAAAGATTTTTTTTTGAAATACTGATTGGTTCATCAAAACGGTCTCTTCCTCCTTCTAATACATCCTTCCCACCGTTGCCAGAGTAGTCTTTCTGGAGGTTGTTTAACTCCATTGTTAAATGTTACTTATAAAATAGCACTTGAACTCTATAAATGGCCTTTATAGTCTGCCCCAGCCTGCTGTCCAGACTCATCTGCCAGCAGTCTCTCCCTGCCCTGACACACAGGCATACACACCACATCCCAAGACAGATCATTCTCATTTATTTCTCTGTGTGTTTCAAGGTCTGCTCCTCTGGCCTGCTCCCTTGGAAGAGGCCCTTACCTCCTCTTCTCCACTTATCTCCTATATGTGTGTGTCAAGACCCGGACCGTCGTCTTACCCATGGTGAGATGTTGGACTTCCTTAGGCCATTTGTAGTTCCCTGCTCGAAGCTACCATGGCACTTGCTGCATACCTTCTTAAACACTTATTAGAATGTGCAGTCTTTATTTGTAAACATACCCCTTCTCCTCCACCAGAATTGGGCTTCCGAAGTAGAGAGTCTAAAGCCTGGCAAATAGTAGGTACTCAATAGTATTGAGTTTACTAGTTTATCGTCCACTTTTTAAAAATAGAGGCAACTGGCTATTTGACCCCGGGAGTCAAGTTTTTAACTAGTTTCCATATTCATTTCAACCTTTCAACTCTCCCTCCATCTGTAACATTTTCTAATAGTCCAGAAAATGACCCCAAGGGACTCATAATGTTCTACCAACAACAGACTCTTCCACTGCGCTATCTTTTTGATGCAAGAAAATGAAAGGATTTTAGAACATTTTTAAACAAAGATTAAAGCCAAGAGTTTTCTGGTTAAACTTCAGCTAACCAAAAAATTAAATGAAACACAGTCCTCATTCCTGAAGCATTTCAGTTAATCATGGTTTTATGGAAACTTAATCCAGCACAGAGGCTGAACTGAAACAAGACAGCCAACAAGTCCAACAGATAATTACATCTCCATCTGACATAACCAAACTGGGTATAGTTGTGCATGGCGTAATAGTAATGAATGTAAATTGTCTAACATTAAATTCTCATCTCAGCGATACAAAACATTGCTCTAATAGCCTAATTTGACTTTTTAAAAATGTTACTTCATTATGCTTCTGGTTTACACTTAAATGAGACAGAAAAACCTCTCTCAGATTCCATAGGATTTGGATTTTCTAAAAAGTGGGTGTCCAAAGAATCCTCGTTCAGAAACTAAATCATCTCCACATGTGCTAAGAGTAGCAAAAAGAAAGAAAGAGAGAGAGAGAGAGAGAGAGAGAAAGAAAAGAAGAAAAGAAAAGAAAGAAAAGAAAAGAAAAGAAAAAAGAAAAGAAAAGAAAGAAAAGAAAAGAAAAGAAAAGAAAAGAAAGAAAAGAAAAGAAAAGAAAAGAAAAGAAAAGAAAAGAAAAGAAAAGAAAAGAAAAGAAAAGAAAAGAGAGAACATTTATGTCTCTGATACTCACATAACTTGGAAAAAAACCAAAAGAATGTCTGAAAGTTAAAGAGGAGAGAGGGCAGAGAGTCTGACTTACAAATTGGTTGGGAGCTATTTTATAGGGAACAAGTTTTAGGATCTGATTTAAGGGCAAGGCAACAGGGAAATACTAATAATAATAAAGGCAAGAGGGAATCATTGATATAGTTGAGCTCCAAAACTTTAATCTCCTCAAAATAGTTTCCAGATGGTTAAGAATGTCTTTCTATGTACAGTATTTTCAGGAGCGAAATAAAGTTATCCATTTGCTTACATGGTAATTTTTCAGCAAGATGCCACATTCATTTTAAATTGTCATTGCTGATATCAACCCTTTGATGTTGGAGACACCTGCCTGGGGGCCAGCAGCATACTCTATCAGAATGTCAGGAACTGTCACGAGGACCTGGGCCCTGGGAGACAGGGCTGTGCGTCATGGATATGTAGCAATTCTGTGCTTTGATGTCTACTTTCCCTCCAGAAGGAGAGTACTAACCAAATGTCTCAAGATTTTCTCCTTTCTTCCCTCTGCATCTATAGGATGCAAGTCATGGAATGATTACAGGGGAGAAGTAACGAAAAGATTACAGAGGGAAATAAGGTGGCATTTCTTGATTCTTCTTTTCATCTCAGTGACAACAGACCCAGACTGGGACTCAGAAGACTGGAAGCTCATCCTCAAACCCATTTCTTTGCTAAATTAATGAATTTCTCTGTACTTCACTTTCTCTGCCGTCCTTCTATTTTCTTAATAGAAATATGACAGTATGAATAACCCTATTAACTGCATGTGCATTTCTTAAAAGTCTACTATATACACACAACGACTTTTTAAATTACCAAACCATGCATTTATTCATTCATTCGACAACTACTTTTGAACGCCCACTATATATCAGACTCTGGTTGCTGAAATTTAATGGTAATTAAAACACGGTACCTCTTCTCATGGAGTTTAAAGTCTAATTTGGAAGCCAAGGACTGATCAAATAATCACACACATAGGGAGTTACAAACTGGTGTGTATATAATTATAATACACAGTTAGTAGCGGTGGTGGTATTCTCTTCATTCTACAGATAAGGAAACTGAGGCCCACCCCCCGGGATTAAATAACTTACCTGCTGTCATACAACCAGTAAGTAGAGTCAAAATTCAAGCCCAGCCTCTTGTTCCTACCGTTTGTCTGCTGAAACATGTCGAAAACTATGGTTTTTTGGTAAAATAATCTAGACAGCATGTTCAAAACCTATCTCTGTCCCCTCACTGTTCTGCTGGTGATTTTAACTGCCTCACACAAAGGATAAATTCCACTTGGTAACTCTTTGTGAGAGTTACATTTAAAACAAAGAAAAGCAAAACTTTCAATTCCTTTCAATCAGAAATTTGATCTACTAGGATATAAAAAAAAAAAGGAGATGATTTCCTAATTGCTTTTTAAAAACAGGAGGCTCCGTTGCTCATGTTTTAGCAAAATGTCTTCTCCCATTGTCCTTGCACAGTAAGATGTACACAGGTTGATAGAATTTCTACCCTGAAGGAAATGATTCTAAAATTTGATGCAATGCAATGTGAAATGGTGCCATCAGTCTAAATTTGATTCTTAAAAATAAGGTGGGAAAGCCAGACCTGAACAGACCTCGTTCTAGCTCCACACCATTTTGAGGCTAGAAACGCATCTACAGAAGGTATGTTGACAACTACAACATTTTCATCTCAAATCATGCTGCTTCCCAGGCTTCAGCCATGCCAGAAGATTTCAAGAGCCAAAGAAAAAAAGGAGCACAGCAAAGGAGACGTGCTCTGACAAGTTAGTGTGGAATGCCTTTTGACTTTTTCTTACAGCGGAAAGATTCTTTGGGGGATGAAGATTAAGCAATCATCAGAAATGAGCCTCCTCATATGACTAGAGAATTAGCACGGAGACTATTTTTTGAACTTAAAGCATCAGAAGCCCAGATTGAAATGAAGAATTACTACAAACAACTAACCATCGTTATGCTTGATACTGCTTACAAGACAAAACAGGAATCTTTTGGGCAACTGCCATCAAGATGTGTTAGGGAGCAGGAGTTTCACTCGTGCGCAGAAAATTGAGAACATGAAAAATTGTGTATAGTTGTTGAGATGTGTAAACATCTAAAACAAAAATAACACAAAAGAATCTATAAAAGCACTTTTCTTCTCAGCAGGGTCCATGAAATACATGGAGTGCTGATTAGTCCTTATTTTGTAAATGGGGAGGGGTGGGGGGGGGGGAAGCTCAGCTCTAACATGACAAGTTAATACTTTAAGAAAAAGAATATACCAGAACATGTGGGCCCACATCACTCCTTAGCAGAACTCCAACTTGAATCTCCTAAACTTGTCATGAAAATGTTAGCTTTAAGCAGCTGCGCTTTCTCAGGAATGGGAGGGGTCAAGCTAAATAATTGGTGATTGGCCACCAGGAAGCAAAATGTAAATGAGGAAGATAAGTGGGGGAACCTCCCCACCCAGTATCACATTAAAAATAAGTGTCTTCACATAGGTCAGAATGGCAGACTATTTTCCATTCCCTTCACTCGACTCTTTAGTCCTGTAAATAAATAAGAATGCTCTTTCTCCACATCCTCTCCAACTTTGGTTGTTTCCAGTCATGTTAATTTTTGCCATTCTCACTGGTGTGAGGTGGGATCTCATTGTGGTTTTGATTTGTATTTCCCTGATGGCAAGTGATGTGGAGCATTTTCTCCTGTGCTTGTTGGCCATGCGGATGTCTTCTTTGGTGAAATGTCTGTTCATGTCTTTTGCCCATTTCACGATCGGATTGTTTGTTGCTTGGGTGTTGAGAAACGAACAAAGGGTAGTGGAAGGGGAGGCGGCGAGAGGTGGGGTGACTGGGTGACGGGCACTGAGGAGGACACTCGATGGGATGACCACTGGGTGTTATACTATATGTTGGCAAATCGAACTTCAATTTAAAAAAAAAAAAAAAGAAAACAGGTAAAGCTTAATAAAGTTACTTTCAAATGGGTAAAAAAAAAAAAAAAAAAGAATGCTCTGAGCAAGATACACCCAGCAAGAGACACACCCCTTTCAGACAAAAGCTAAGCTTTGTCTGCTTGCTTTGGCCTAGATTTTACAGCTAAGATACTGAGGTGGGAACAATTGGAAGAACTGCCTAAACTAACTTTCTCCGCCAGAAATGGGCGTAGGAATGATGTAGGAAATAAAGGGATCTCCCAGACCAGCTTTTCCTGTTTTAAGCCACTGATAACCAAGCTTAGGGGTCTTAGTACATAGGAGCCTGGTGACTGGGTTTCAATTTGAAGAACGAAATGATTTAGAATGAAATGCAGCCAGCCGCAGCACCGCATGACTGAGTCCACTGAGGCAGACCTTTTGTCTATTAACAAAAGACCTAGGAAGTGTTATGCCAAACAAATCAAAGTTCTGTCTTTAGGGGAACTTAACAATTGTCTGGGAAGTGCCCACGAAACAGCCATGCAAATTTTCAAAGCAACAAACGGTAAAAGCGAGCCCGTATGGCTCAAACTGGGTAATAAATCACAGCCAGTGTTTATCAAATGCCAGACACTTTACAAACATCTTAACCTCCATTTCACAGATGAACAAACTGAGGCTCACAGGGCTTATTTGCCTTGCCCAAGGTTACATAGAGCTTGGCTACATATCCTGCTCTTCTCTCTACCATCACTCCCCACCCGTAGATACAGTGCCCTACTACTATTGTAGTGCAGGTAACCTGGAAAAGTCATTATAAAATAATGTTGAATAAAAAAAATAATATGAACTGTGTACTTCACAATCATGTAAAAGTTCATATGCAGGTAAGAAAGAAATGGAAGGAAATAGGAAGCACATTTAAAAGTCGTGTTAGTGTGGTAGGGTTACGGAGGAGTCTTGAAAATTCCTCTTTATGTTTTTGCAAATAGATAAATACTTGTCAAATGTTTAAATGATTATGCACTGAGGAGGGTGTTCAGAACCAGGTAAAATCAATCACCAGGGAAGACTGCCCAGATAAGGCGGGTTTTCATGACCATCTCGGGTTTATGTTGGCCAAAGGGAGAAAGAAGTTGCCAGAGCAGTGACAAGACTCTTAATTCAGCAAATTCAAAGGCACTAAAATAAAGCAAGGCCAGTGTGGCATGGAGACAGTTGTCGGGAAGGACGAGATGTCTGAATTTTATAAGCTGGAAAATAAAGAGTAACACCATGACAGCGTATGAGGAACTTTATTCTAACCGCTGTGTGCAGGATGGTTGAGAGGACAGAGACCAGGGCAGGGAAACCACCAGAAAACTGTGGAATGAGAAAAGCATTTGATGTGGTGCAAGTTTCCAGTCTTCCCTCAAAGCATAGCATTATCTAAACTACCCCATAAACTACCCTCAGATAAGCACATCCGCTGCATGTTACTCTTCTCTTAAGTGAGAGTTGGGGTACCTACAATCTCAGTGATCCCGTGAGACTTGTACCACACCAGGGTGATCACACGCATGAAGCTCTACGGGTATATAAATAATATGAATTAGGACTATTCAATGCACTGAAGTGTTGCTCTTCCCCTGCCCTTGAGAAACCCAGGAGAGCTTGAATAAGCCTCACGTGTGAGTGGGTATCCACGACGCACCCATTAGAGAAATAATGTAATTAAAGTGAAATGCTCTGACTTGCATTTCATTAGTCACCGATAGATAAGCCAAATATAGCGCAAAGTTTAAATATGTCTAGCTGGGTGGTGGACAAGCTGCTAGAGGTAAGTAAGTGAATAAATTGATGTTTAAAAATAGCTGCTATTTTAGGACCATACAACACAAGGGCTTTGTGCGCTCACTTTTGTGTGACTTCACACCACGGTAGGAGCACATACTTCAGGACGACTGCTCTTGTTCTAATTATGGAAATGACGGGACTGATCGAATTACTCACAGCCTATCTTGCATTACACCAAAGAAACGACTGGGCTTTGATATGATGACTGAGAATTACAGCCATTTGATAGGATGATTGAGAATTACAGCCATTTCTCCAGGCCTTTGAAGGAAAGGAAAGCTCAACTGATGATACAAACGTAAACCAGGGCGGTGGAAGGTTGTTCGACCTTCCAGACCGCTCAGGTGGGCTTGGTTGTTTTTACCCTTAGCTACTCCTGCCTCATTTAAAGGAAACTAGCTCGTAGGAAAAGGAGCTATTGTAATCTGGACAGAACTACTATTTTTTGATGGTACTTTTTATAGGTATTTTAGATGGGTGTCTCCTTTGTATAGTATCGGCTAGATTTTATTTATTTTTTTAATAAATTAATTTTTATTGGTGTTCAATTTACCAACATACAGAATAACACCCAGTGCTCATCCCGTCAAGTGTCCCCCTCAGTTCGGCTAGATTTTAAAATAAGCACTTTGTCCAACTAAAAAGGATCGGGGGAGAGGTAGAATGACTGATGAGCCTGTAGTGGCCTCATGTCCATAATCTGATTGGTTCACTCCGCATGTCTTTGCTCCTAGAAATACCACCAAAGGATTCAGAAGCTTCGCCTACCTCATGGGTTCGGTGGCTTGCTGTGGGTGGTGTGGTTAAGAAAACAACCAGGTTGGTGGCGGGGGACCCCCCTTCATTCCTGAAGCTGAAACCCTGGGCTCTTGTGCAAAGGGAGAGAATGAGACTTCTCCTGGGCTGCCTGGGGCAGGGAATAGAAAAATCAGTGGCCACACGGACACAGCACAGTCTTGTCCCTTCATGCCCCAGACACTATTACATGCATGATAATACGGTTTCTGCTCACATTTATTTTCACCTCCAGGTAGATGGTGGTTATTAAAGAGTCAATTGATCCACTTTCTTGGGCAATGCCCATTCATTTTTGACATTCACCCTTCCCCATCCTGCAGGATACTCCTCCACACGCACAAACATGTGCCAAAAGATGAGAAAGCCAAAGTTCTAAGCCAACGTGTAACAGGATAGCTTCCCAGATGCCAGTGTCTCAATGGTAGAGTCATAAATGACCCTCCCCACGGTGCTGCAGGTCAAGTATGGAAGGACACTGAGACGTCATGGCTCCAGATCCGGTTTTTTTCTCCCCTTCTCTGGTTAGCCTAAGCTAGGGCAAAGGGTAATGAACAAATGCATGAAATAAATTTCTACCAGCCCATATGCACGGAACTGCATAAAAATAGCATAATGGTTAACCCCGATTGGTGTGTATTTTCCTGCCTTTCCAAATCAGGTTTGCTTCCTCTCCCTGCTGACCCGCACTGTATTCTCTCCCGCCCTACCCTCAAAAAGTGTTCACAAGAGGGGAGTCAGAAGACTGATGGTCCTTCAGGACAGAACGACTAATGAGGCTTTCAGTGGGCCCTTCTTTACAATAAAGAGCTGTAGGTCCCTGCAGCTGATAAGACGGGGGCCCAGGAAAGGTCTGCTTGGAGCCTCTGAAATGCTGCCTGCCTTCCCCCAGGATTCACACACATTCTTGAGTTGGCCCCGATGCCAACTGCCAGGAGAACCAACTAGCCGCTCGTTGCTTATATTTCATTTATATCCATTCCACCAATATTTATTTCTTGGTTGCTGTGGCAGCATGTTTATTTGGAGTTCAGTATTTAAAAGGAGACTGTGAGGGTAACGTCCTTAACCAAGAAATGTGACCAGTAGCTTCGGACGCCCGGCCCCCGTTCTCTGTTGGCATTCTTCCTAAAACTGGAAATACTGACCCAAAGAATCGTGCTCCTCAATCCCTCCTTTACCAACAGCGACTCTGGAGGAGGCAGGAGAGCACCATGATGTCAGCAGGACGTTGACTGGGACCTTCTTGGCACCTCCTTCCCCGCACTCACCAACACCCCCAGGTGAGAGCAATACGGCTTCCGTGCAAGCAAAACTCAGCACAGAACTGGCCGGGTTGGGTTTATGTGGGCACACACTTATGCTGCGTGATCACCATCTTCCCCCTTTCCCCCTCCGAAGCTTCTCGTCCTGGTCCCTCAGCCCCAGGCCACAGTGACTGATGGCATGAGCTGGGGAGACGGATACTGAATTCAAATCCCAATGCCATTGACTCCATATCAAGTTTTGGGCAAGTTTCCTAATTGCTCTGAACCTCACCTTCTCCATCCGTAAAATGGGGATATACGACCACTCTGCAGACTGATACAAGGATGAAATGGAATCATGCGTGCAAAGCAGTATGCCAGCTACCTAATAAGCACTCAATGAGTGCCAGCTACTATTATTAATGAACCACCATATATGTAGGTGCTCAGTTGAAGTGGTACCCTAGGCACCATTCCACTTTTCCTTCTCTGTAGTCGACCTGAACTTTGGGCCAATTAATTCTACTTCCTAAATCCCAGTGAAATCCATTTCCTCCTCCCCTTCCCTGCGACAATAGCTCAACGTCTTTTCTACTATTATAATCTTTTAACTTACCTGGTACATTCACCCTCTTCCAACCATTCTGCGCACTTCCCAACAGTGTGAATTTTCCAAAATGGAAAGGTGTTCCTGACATTCCCCGTGTTCGGGTCCTTGGGGGGCTCCACGTGTTGCCTTCAGGATGCAGTCCTGGTTCCTCCGAGCAGCATTCAGAGCAAGGACCGCATCTCACTGCCCCCTCTCCTTCCTCACAGAATGGTTTCTACCTCTTACAACAGCCTCAGGTCCAACTGCCTTTGCACAGACTGTTCCCTGTACATGTTCTTGTCTTGACAGGATGGACTCCCATGTATCCTCTTTTTTTTTTTTTTTTTAAGATTTTATTTATTTTTTCATGACACAGAGAGAGAGGCAGAGACACAGGCAGAGGGAGAAGCAGGCCCCCCTTGGGGAGCCTGGTGTGGGACTCAATCCCAGGACCCCGGGATCACACCCTGAGCCCAAGGCAGATGCCCAACCACTGAGCCAGGCGTCCCCCCCCCCCCCCCCCCCCCCCCCCCGTGTATCCTCTTAAGACTCCATAGCCAGAGTTCTTTCCCAACAGTCTTCCTAACTCCTCGCTCACACATTAGACTAGTTTATTTTCTGTTCACTTGTCTGTCTCCCTTTGTTTAGGACTGAGTTCCTTGAGGTGAGGGGCTGTTTATCCTGCTGCATCTGGATCCCCAGCAACAAACACAGATGCTGGGTCAGTTCATCCAACAAACATTCAGTGAGCCAAGCGCTGAACTCGGTGCTAGGCACACACTTGCTTTCCACCACTGCATAGGCCCCTGTGGCTCTGTGAGTCTTGGTGCCACAGGGAAATGTGAGCAGGATCTGACTACCTAAGCTCTGTCGTCAGGATTCCCACGCAAACCTCAGTAGCTGCCCACTGGTAGATGCAAACCCTTCCGTGTAAGTGTTGCCTAAATTTAGTCTCACAAAAACCCCGGAAAATATTACCTAAGTTTTGCAAATCAAAAAGCTCTGAGAGACTTAATGGCTTGTCCAACGTCAACTGGCTGGTGGTTAGCACCCCTGGGTATTAGGAGAGGCGGCCTTGCAGGCAGCTATGAGATAGCTTTTGGAGCAAGACCAATACCAGTTCAAATCCCAGCCTTTCCACATCTGAGCTGTATGGGCTTACAGAAGTTACTCCATCCCTTTGGGCCTGAGTTCCCCTCTCTTGGAAAGAGGGGGAAATAATACTTATCTGTCAACTTCACATGGGTTGTGTGAAATCCAAATTAAAAACAACATAAGCTTTTGGTCCCAGAGCCTCTAAGATTCGCAGGGGGACCCAAAATCATTTCAGAGCCCATATTCTTAATCATTCCATGGTTCTTACTTTCTGAAGAAGGATTGAGACTGAGAGGAGAAAAATCAATTCGATCTGAAGTTATATAGGGAACCTGAGGTCCAAACCGAATGCTCTGTGTCCAGTAATCAAGGACACCAAGAAAATGACCTGTGCGTCAAGTACATTCTAGATATTTCCTAGAGAATTCAGATCTTGTCTGCCACCAAGTCACGAGGCTTTGTGAGGCAGGGAAGTCCTTCAAAAAGTACAAATAGACAGAATTGTTTTCATTACTAACAGTCTGAGTTGGGGCCTTCTGAAGGTCCGGTGAAAATGTCAGGTTATCTAAACATCATCTCCTTCTCCTATCAATTCTGTGGGTAGTAGGCATTTGAATACCCACTAAAATTAGTTGTCAATTTTGTCAGGTAGAGTATTTTGGTCCCATTTTGTGAAAATAACGTGACCTACTTATAGGTGTGGTATAAACGGAATAAAATTGTTTTCACCATTAATCGTAATCTTAAAGCTCTAGACAATGATAATAATATTACACAATTATTAAGCTCATACTATGTGCCAGGTACTGGGGATTTTTTTTTTTAAATACGTTATTTCACATAATGGAAGAACCCAGTGAGCTATCTGAAGCCTAGTTATCCTCAGCCATTCTGTACAAAGTACCTATTAGATAGTAGGCCCTGGGCTCTCAGGGACCCAATATAAGTAACATGCCTCCCCTGTCCTCAAGGGACTTACCATGAAGCTCCAACTTAGATCTCACCTTGGACAAAAGGAGGGAAAAATAAATACCTAGGTAGACTCAGTGGAGTAGTCCGCCTTAATCTAATACAAGCCAATGGGCAAAGGAGGGTAAATCATCACTGCAGTGTAGAGGCAGTAGGAAAGGAAAGTAGAGCTGGGAAATTAGGAAAGTCTCCATGGAAAGACACTCTCTGAGATCACGAGGCCTCCATAGGATCGTCTTAGCTCTCGACTCCAGTGTCCTTTGCTATTCTCATTAGAATTTCCATTCTATTTATAATTTTGATCTAAGTCCCAGCACCTGTTGTGACTCTATCTCGCAATCAAAGTAAGAGGATCTGGCTTGCCTCTCTGTGTGTGTGTTCACAGGGTTGCTCCCTTGCAAACCCTATTTTCCCATGATCTGCCTCTCACCCTTGACATAGTGTGACTGCCACCAGAGCACAGGTCCCTTGGTCCGTACCTCACTGAGTCTGAGTCACGGAAACATTCCAAACGAGGATGGGAAATGACAGAAGGAGTTCCTGGCTTCAGCAGGATTTGTCTTCTTTGTGAGGACAACGTGACCTCAAATTAGACTGTGTCTTTTGGGTTGGGATATCATACCATTTTGTGAAACTGCTTCTAAAAATCATGTTTTATAATAAGACCAAGTTTTCACTAAACAGTGAAGCCTTTCATTTGGCACATTAGACGGTGTTCTTTAAAAACCCCAATATTCAGGAGGCCTGGGTGGCTCAGTGGTTGAGCATCTGTCTTTGGCTCAGATCAGGATCCCGGGGTTCCAGGATCAAGTCCCACATAGGGCTCCCTGCACAGAGCCTGCTTCTCCCTCTGCCTTTGTCTCTGCCCCTCTCAGTGTCTCTTGTGAATAAATAAATAAAATCCTTAAAAAAATAAAAATTAAAAAAAAATTAAAACCCCAATATTCAGTAGTAGTCTTAGGATTACGTTTACCTTTGAGTTGGATCTAACAAAATTTCACCTTATTGGTAGTTCTGGTGTTGACAGACTACTCAAATGCATTAACAACCTGGAAACATTCACTCCGAATATACAAATAACAACACTTGTGCATAAGCCGATATAACTCATCCAAGATTTAAATCATTGCATTCCTTTGTCCTAATACGTCTTCCTGGTTTGGGGAGGCTTTGAATTATATAACTCAAAAACCACACACTAGCAACTCAGACACAAGCATACACATGCTTGAGGCTTGTGTGTATTTGCAGGCTGTAGACGTGACTTTTATGCCGTCCTATTCCCCCCTTTTCAGGGTAGCCTCGAGCTGTAGAATGTGCCAGAAGCCATTTCTCAACAAGGCAGATCTGGCCAGGCCCCTTGCCCACATAGAACCTCGCCATCAATTACCGAACCAGGTTGAAGCTCCCTAAGGAGGATGAAGGTCTGCCACGGTGTCTCCACCTGAGTTTCAGCAGCTTCCCCAGCTGCCCCAGGCACCTCAGGATTTCCAGCCTTCGGGAATGGACCCCCTCAGTCCCCTCCACAGGCTCCAGCTCGCCTAGTCTGTACCCTTTGCCCAGACTCCCCCTCAGCCTACAGGGCCTCCTGTCTGGAGCCCTTCCAGGCAGACCTTTGTCCTTGTCCTAAAGACAAATTCAAACGCCAGTCTCCCTGAGATGGCTGTCACTCCTCCCCACGTCCTTCCTCGGGGCCACAGCATCCTCTCCCACTGCCCCACCTTATGACAGTTCGTACACGGTGCTGTCACTATGGGCTGACGGGGCTGCCTTTCCTACGCCCGGGCCCCCCAGGCCGAGATGACTTCTTCCCCAGTCTCCATCAATAGGGCCCATTCGCAGTAGATGTTTCTCAAATAAATAAGTGAACAGAATAGGTGAAATCGATCTTTCATCTTCCTCCACCTTCCCCATCCCCGGCTGCCCTTCCTCACCCTTCCTCCCACCCCTGCCCCGGCCCTGACTTCCCGGCCCTCGTCAATGCCCACTCTCAGTCCCTAGATGTCCATTCGGTTCCAGCCACCACACTCCTCACCTGCTCTCATTAATGGTTTTGATAAACTCATGAGGCCGGTTGATAAACTCAGCGATCATGTCAATGCTGACGTGGGGTTTTGGAAATTTGCCAGGTGACAAAAGCTTTGGCCAAAGTAATGAATGTCTAACTGTAGGACTTTAGGCCAGTCGGAGGCTCTCTCACCGTCCCTGCACCCACGCCTGGCATTTTGTGTAGGAGCTGACTTCTCATGACTGTTACAGGTGCCAGTATCTCTGTAAACTCTTGGCTGTGCGGACCTAGGCACTGGGGAGTCAGCCGGCCTCAAACCGAGGGGCCCAGCCATTCTAGAACTACCAAATTATTGAAGCTGCTTGAAAAAAATAGATGTTTTGGGTTTTATTTCATTTTGTTTTTTTAACAAGGGTCCTCTCGTGTAAATTACACATAAGGGAGGCTTTACCTCTGAAAACAACAAAAAAATTAAACTCAGCAGACCTTATTTAAACACATTAGTTCATTGCATCTTCTTATTTGGTGAACAGTTGAACACATAGTTATTTCCTAATGGGGGAAGGGGATATAGAACCATTAAAACCCTGGTGAGAGCTGAGCAGAGGAAAAACTCTATCTCAGTGGTCTCTGAGTAGAGATAACAAGGTAAAGGGTAAACAGAAGATGAGCTCAGAAGAAAACCAGAGTTTTCAATGAACATCCAGCTCTGTTGCCCAGGAATCTGCAAGCTCCCTCTGTTGGGTGAGACACCCTCTTAGGAGGATAAAGGACGCATAGTGAGTCCTACCACCTGTACTGCACATCAAAAGAGGGCATGAACTATATGGAAGACCCACTCTCCCCAATTTCTGTACATCGGGCTGCTCGAGCTATAAACAGATAAAGAGGATACCGCCCGCCTTAGCATCCTCAGAATGGCCCCTGAAGCCAAGGCCACACTAACCAAAGCAGGAAAGCCAATCACAAACCATCTGGATACATAGAAAGATCCTGAACTCACCTCCCCCCCAATCCCCAGACTGAGTCCACAGCTACAGATGGAACAGTTTCCTCTTCAAAAACCCTAAAGGCTGGCTGAGTGACAACTACATGGTAGGTAAATGAGAAGAAAACTGGGTGGGAGAGGCTGTGACACACTCTCACCATAAACCCCATCCCTGGCGCAGTGACTCATCACTGGGAGGGAACTCAAAACCCAGAACTCCTTCCTCCCTGAGGAGCAAAAGGCTCAAACCCTACGTTGAGCATCCCAAATTTTATGACACACACATAAGAGATGACCCTCCCAAAGATCTAATTTTGAAAACCAAGGGGGCCCACGGTCCCAAGAGCCATGAAACAGCTGTGATCTGAGACAGGGCTCTTAAAGGGTCCACTACTCACCAGGGCCAGGGCCCAGCTCACAGGTAGCCTTGGCACCACACTTTAGTGAAGGAGGCTCACCCACTTCTACTAAGCCCTGGCTGAGAAGCAGGCATCTGATTGACGACACACATTTAGGAGGTGGCTGGAATGCTGTGCAGGGACAGGCACTGGTGGCACCATCTAGGCACTCCCTTTGCATGCTCCAGAGCACCAGTGTCTCCCAATAGGGAGACTTTAAATGCATCTGGTGCCCTGATTTTTGCAGTTGCCACCCAGGGGATGCCTGCTTCTTGATCACCTGGCACTGGAGGCCAGGGGAGCTTGTGTTCCTGTCACATAGCACTGGAGTAATTCTCCTGTCCGGCACCCCAGTTTTTGTGCTGCCAGGGGATGCCTCTTCATCACCCGGTTCTAGGGACCAGCAGGGTTGATGCTGGTGGCCCTTCAGAACTGTATGTATTTGCATCCTGTTATAAAGTGTTGCCTGAGAGTCTGGCTTGAATGTAGGTGCTGAGATCCTCCCCTTTGGGACACTGACAGGTCTTGGCACATCCTCCACCGCTGGGTGCCACTGAAAATATATTAGGCTGTTTACACAAATACAGGAGTTTGAGGAACAACCAAAAGCTGGGGCAGAGCTAAACAAAAAGCTTCAACTCCTACATGAGGCCGCTCCTTCGAGACCGGGGAGCTCTTTGTTTCCTTATTTTCTCAGGTGTTCATTAAAAATGCCCCTTTCCTACGGAGGCCTTCCTTGGCAGCCCCAAGTAAAATCTCAACCTCTCCTTAATACTTTCTAGCCCCCTTCCTTGTTTTTCTCGAACACATTGCTATTTAACATGCAAAATATTTTCATACTATTTTGATTTCTCCCACATTACAACAAAATCAGTGATTTATATCTATTTTTGCTTCTTTTTTTTTTTTTTTTTTTTTTTACTGCTTAGCTCCTTCTTGTAGAGCAGCACCTGACATATGGTAGGTGTTCTATACATACATAGCAAATGAATGGATAAACATAAATATATCAGCCTTCCACATATGTGTGGGTTTGTTCCTGGGCTCACTTTCTCATGCTATCATTCTCATTGTTTACCCTGCATAAATATGGCACTGTCTGATTACAGCTTTGATATAAAAAAGTCTTCATATCTGGTTAGGAAATTTCCTGCCTCTTTTGCCCCAATTCTGTATCTTGACTTTGCTCAAAACTTTTTGTCTTATAAAGGGGCGCCTGGGTGGCTCAGTAGTTGAGCGTCTGCCTTTGTCTCAGGGCGTGATCCCCAGGTCCGGGATCAAGTCCCACATCGGGTTCCCTACAGGGAGCCTGCTTCTCCCTCTGCCTATGTTTCTGCCTCTCTCTGTGTGACTTTCATGAATAAATAAATTAAATCTTTAAAAAAAAACTTTTTGTCTATTATTGCTCTTTTGCTGTTTTATATATATTTTAGAGTCATCTTGTCAAAACGCTATGGGGTTTTTGATTTGCAATTTATAGATGAATTTGGAGGAGGATTCACATTTTCACAATATCGGGTCTTCTTGTCTGAATTGTAACAGGTAGTTCAATAAGTGAAAGAGCCCAGATGAGAATCCAGGTCTGTCAGCCTTTCACAGCAACCAATTCTATTTCCTTCTGTTGAACTTTGTGAAACTGATTATACATGTGGCAGGACTCTGGAGCTCACTCTGCTTAGTGTCAGAACCACATCCGAAAATGCTGGCCGACTGCCCTCCTTCACTTGTAACACGTTCTGTAATTGACTCAAGGGGCTGTTGTCATCCTGTGGTCAAATGCAGTCGGTCCTCTATGTCTTCTCTGAGTGTGGCAATGACCTTCACCTCTGGAAAACATCTTTGTAGTCACCCTGGGAGGAGGGTTTTTGATTCACTTTTAAATTAATTGCCTTGGGAATAAAAGGGAAAGTTTAAAAGAAGGTAGTGACATAGCACCCAGGCTCCTCTCATTTTACTCTGCTAACATGTTCCTCATGAACCATGAGAATTCATGAGGCAATAATTGGAGTGCTTGAGCAATCCCTTAAGGGATTGCAAGTTCCTGTTAATGTGTGCTGCCACTCTCCTGCCCCATGCCAGTGAGAGACTGCTAGTCGAACATCATCCTCTTCACCAGTGGGCCTAGACGGTCTTAGAATCCTTTCAATAGGGATCCCTGGGTGGCGCAGCGGTTTGGCGCCTGCCTTTGGCCCAGGGCGCGATCCTGGAGACCCGGGATCGAATCCCACATCAGGCTCCCGGCGCATGGAGCCTGCTTCTCCCTCTGCATGTGTCTCTGCCTCTCTCTTTCTCTCTGTACGACTATCATAAATAAATAAAATTTAAAAAAAAAAAAAAAAAAAGAATCCTTTCAATATGGTGCTCCAGTAAGGTCTACTAATTGATTGGCTTTGGTAAAAAGGGGAAACCTATTTACCTTTTTCTCTTTTAGTCTAATAAGTTTTAAAACACTTAAAACTGGGATGAGGACAAAGTCAGGGTCTGCTCTGTGGCTTTGGAAGGACACTAGGAACACTCACTCTGAAAGAGCATGTCAGCCCCTTTGTGTAAAGGCCTTGAGTGGAGGAGCCATCTGAATTTGTGAAAGCAGAGGTTTGGCTCTGATAATGGACTAGATAACAAAGTACGTGTGGGTGCCCAGAGGGTACAGAAAGAACTGGGCTTAGTAGCAAAAGCAGATGACCCAGCAGGTGGTGTTGGTCCAGAATGCAATGTATGAATACTGCCTTTCTTCAAGAATAGCAAGGGACATCACCGGTTGGGTTATAGAACTACTGTCATGTTAATTTTAAATAATAAACTTGCACATCAGTAAAATCATATTTAACACCAAAAGTAAAGGGATTCCACTCTTACTTTACTATTATTGATCCAAACTGCCTATTATCCTGTGGATCCAGGATTGACGCTGAGCAAGGCAGTACTTGAACACGGCTGAGCTCTGCTGGGGTCAGACATGGGTTCAAATCTTTGCCACTTTCAAGGCATGTGTCTTGAAACAACATATATAATCTCCTTAGTTTCCTCCTTTGTAAACCAGGGATAATAATAGAACTTACCTAAAAGGGTTGCTTGAAGATTGAACTACTGCATTTTAGTGCTTAACTTGGCACCAATAAGCGCTCAACCCTGTATTAGTATCAAAAATTTCTCTGTCTGTCTTACTCATAGACAATGAGCTTAAAAGTGATGACAGAGTTTGGGGGTGTCTGGCTGGCTCAGTCAGTGGAATATTTGACTTTTAATCTTGAGGTCATGAGTTCAAGCCACACATTGGTCATAGATCTTACCTTAAAAAAACAAAAAAACTTAAAAGAGAGTTTGGGACTGATTAGAAGAATGGATTTTCTTGATGTCTGAGTCTTGAATCAATATAAATGTGACATGATCTTTGCTGCTAAGAGCCCGATTTGACTCACAAATTATACCTACACATTTTAAAGAATAAAATTTGGGCTCTAAGTTACAAACTGTATCAAAAAATTCTCTTGACTTTTAATGTCATCATTTTAGAATCATGGATTCTTAAAATCATTTTAGAATCAAATATTGACAGGTTAAAAAGAGTTTTGCCTGAAATATTAAAAGTTAAATATTGCTGAAGGTATAGTTTTAGTTTTAGTTTACATTTTAGTCTTAAACTTTCAGACTATTAACAAAATAAGCATTAGGATAACTAATACAGTTTAGAAAAAATAAGAAAAAATGCAAGGGTTAAGAATTTCTGATAGGTCTATGTGATTTAAGAGACATGAAAATGGGAATATTTCATATATATTTTTGACAGAACAATTTCTTGATGCCCTAAAAAGGGGACAGAAAATGTAAACTTTGACTTAGTTCTCTGGAGAGGGTTTTGATTTACATAACAATCCTTACTGTATATATGACTAACAATCAAGTGTCAAAATATGTAGGCAAAAACTGATAAAATTGGAAGGAGAAAGAGATGAATCCACTATCATTTTGGAGATTTGAACATGCCTTTTATCAGAAATGAACAGATACAGCAGACAGAAAATCAGTAAAGACATAGTTGAACTCAACAGTACCATTAATCAAAAGTATATAATTGACATTTATGGACTATCTCATCCAACAACAGCAAAATATCCATTCTTCTCGTGCTCACATGGAACATTCACCAAGATAGACCATATTCTGGGCCATAACACATGACTTAGCAAATTCAAAATAATAGAAATCAGGAGTGCCTGAGTGGTTCAGTCAGTTGAACATCTGACTCTTGGCTCAGGTCATGATCTCAGGGTCATGAGATGAAGCCCTGCATTGGGCTCTGCACTCAGTGAGGAGTCTGCTTGAGATTCTCTTTCTCTCTCCCGCTGGCCTTTCCCCTGCTCATGTGTGCACTCTCTCGCTCTCTCGCTCTCTCTCTCTCAAAAATAAATAAGTAAATCTTTTTTAAAAAGTAATAGAAATCATACAGGGTCTGCACTCAAACCACAAGGGAATTAAACTAGGAACCAATGAAAGGAAAATATCGGAAAATGCCAAAATACTTGGAGATTAAGCAACATACTTCTAAATAACATGCATCAGAGAAATTTTGAGAGGAATTTAAAAATATTTTGGACTGAGTGAAAATGAAAATACAACTTATCAAAATTTGGAAGATACAGTGAAAACACTGCATAAAGGGAAACTTACAGTTTTGAAGATATGTTTGAAGATAACAAAGTTCTAAGTTTCCACCACAGAAAACTAGTCCAAAATAAGCAGAAGAAAACAAATAATAAATAATAGAGCAGAAATCAATGAAATTAAAAAGGAAATCAAAAGAAAGTCAATGAAATGAAAAGCTGATTCTTTGAAAAGATCAATAAAATCAATAAGTCTCTGGACAAAGAAAAAAAGACAAATTACTAATATACTAATTACTAATAAAAGACTTCATACTGTCAAGATGTCAGTTCTTCCCAACTTGATCTATAGATTTAACACAATCTCAGTCAAATTCCAGGCAAGTTTATTTCATGAATATCAATAAACTGATTCTAAAATTTATATGGAGAGGCAAAAGCCCAGAATAGCTAAAAAAAAAATCACTGAAGAAGGACAAAGCTAGAGGACTGATACTACCTGACTTTAAGACTTAATATGAATGTATAGCAATAAGATAGTGTATTACTGACTTATACACACACACACACACACACACACACAAATCAACAGAACAGAATAGAAAGCCCAGAAATAGACTCACATGAATATAATCAAGTTGCCTTTGACAAAGGAACAAAAGTGATACAATGGAGCAAAGATAGTCTTTTCAACATGATGGTGCAGCAACTGGACAATCACAAGCAAAAAAAAATTAATCTAGATCTTCATTGCTTCAAAAAAACTAACTCAGAATGGGTTATAGATCTAAACGTAAAACACAAAACTACAAAACTTCTAGAGTATAACACAGGGAAAAATCTAGATGACCTTGAGCAAAGTGATGACTTTTTAAATAAAACTCCAAAGGCACAATCCATAAAAGAAATAATTGATAAGCTAGACTCCATTAAAATTAAAAATTTGGGGGGCTCCTGGGTGGCTCAGTCAGTTAAGTATCTGCCTTCAGCTCAGATCATGATTCCAGTTCCTGGGATTGAGCCCTGTGCCCTGTGACGGGCTTCCTGCTCAATGGGGAGCCTGCTCCTCCCACTCCTTCTGCAGCGCCCTCTGCTTATGTTCTCTCTCTCTCTCTCTCCCAAATAAAATCTTTCTTAGAAAATTAAAAACTTTGCTCTGGGAAAGATTCTGTCAAGAAAATGAGAAGATAAGCCACAAACTGGGAGAAAATATTTGCAAAAGACGTAACTGATAAAGGACTATTATCCAAAATATACAAAGAATTCTGAAAGCTCAACAGTAAGACAAACAACCCAACTATTAAATGGGCAGAAGACCTGAACAGAAACCTCACCAAAGAAGATATATAGATGGCAAATAAACATATGAGAACATCTTCAACATCATCGCCATTAGGGAATTGCAAATTAAAACAAGATACCAGTACACATCTGTTGGAATGGACTAAATTCAAAGTGCTGACAACACTAAATGCTGACAAGGATATGGAGCAACAAAAACTCTCATTCATTGTGGTAGGAATGCAAAATTGTACCCCCATTTTAGAAGACGGTTTAGTGATTTCTGACAAAATTAAACATTCTTTTACCATGCAGTACAGCAATGGTACCTCTTGGTATTTAATCCTAGGAGCTGAAAACTTATGTCCACACAAACACTTGCAAACAGAAATTTACAGAAGCTTTATTCATCATAATTGCCAAAACTTTGAAACAACCAAGATTTCCTTTAGTAGATGAATTGATAAATAAACTGTGGTATATTCAAAGAAAGGAATATTCAACACTAAACAGAAGTAAACTATCAAGTCATAAAAAGATGTAAACTTAGATGTATATCATTAAGTAAAAGAAGATTTAGCAAAACTATGGAGATAGCAGAAGGATCAGTGGTTGCAGGGGGTAGGGGGGATGAAAGGATGAATAGCAGAGCATATAAGATTTCAGAAAGCAGTGACACCACTCTATACACTATAAGTACATGTTATCATGCACTTGTAATAACCTATCAAATGTGCAACACCAAGAGGGAACCCTAATGTAAGCAAAGACCTTTGGAAAATAATGATATGTTAATATAGACTCATTGACTGTAATAAATATGCCACCGTGATGAGAGATGTTGATGGTGAGAGAGGCTGAGCCTATGTGGGGATTAAATAGTACATGGGAACTCTGGACTTTCTGCTTAATTTTGCTGTAACTCAAGACTACTCTAAAAAATAATCTATTTTTAAAACCTGTATACCTAAAAATGTAATTATTCTTCTTTCATACACATGCTGTATCCTGTTTTCTCTCATTTTTCTTTCTGTCCTTCGCACTAGCTAGATATTGGACGTCTTAGCTTATCCTTCTAATTTTGTTCCCTTTTCTTTTTTTTTTTTTAGAAGATTTTATTTATTTATTCATGAGAGACACACAGAGAGAGAGGCAGAGACATAGGCTAAGGGAGAAGCAGGCTCCATGCAAGGAGCCCGATGGGGACTCAATTCAGGATCCCGGGATCACACCCTGAGCCAAAGGCAGACAGATGCTCAACTACTGAGCCACCCAAGCGTCCCTGTTCCCTTGTCTTTCCATTGCTGTTGGTTTGTCTTTTTGTTCTGCTTTCTGAGAAATTTCTTCATTATACTCCAAACTTCTTCCTGATTTTTTCCTGCTATAGCGTTTTTAAATTTCTGTATGTTTCTTGTTCTCTGCATTTTTCCTCCTCCTATCCTCTACCTCCCAGCCCTAGATTCTGTTTATTTCTTATAATATCTCCTCTTATGCATAGGTCTTATGTATACAGTTTTGGTTTTGTGTTTTATCCTCTTTCCTTTTTTTTTTTTTTTTTCCTCTTTCCTAAAATGTCTTGGGTTTTCCATTAAGTTGTAACTTTTAATGCCTATGTGTTTTTCATATTGGAAGTTTTCCTCCTATATCTGCACATTGTCTCTCTCTATTCATATTCAAGAGTGAAGCCCTACGAAGTTGATTGTGAACTAAGTACATGGCATCACTGTAGGATGATAGGGCTGAGAGTTACCTTTTCTGTTAATTGACCCACGAATATGGTACCTATGGCTTTTTAAGTATCTGAGCTTGGTTAGTTTTGTTTCTCCATAAGAGTTTCCAATTTTTTGTCTTGCTTATATCATCCTGGCTGCCAGTCAGTGTTCTGGAGGGATCTCATCTCTACACTTACAGACTTTCACTCAAATCTCCATTTTTTAGTCTCTTGTATCTCATGTAGCTTTTCTCCTGACCCCTGTCATCCTAGACAATCACAAGTCTACAAGGGTTCTCTGGTTCATTTTCTCCAGAGAATGAATTATCTGTGTCTTTGGATAGGAAGGGATAGTCTCTTGGCTATACTCTGTTTTTGTAAAATCCTCCCATGTGATCCTGACCATTATCATTATCATTGTTATTATCATTCCTCAAATTTAAATGTCCAATGTTTTATTTATTTCAAGTCATAATCATGCTTTTTAGCCAGTGAGGTTATGGGGCCACACTTATTTCTGTGGTTTAGTAGAGTCAAATCATTCAATCTATTTGGTCACAGAGTAAAGTAAAATTAACTAAGTTGGGTATGCCCTGCATTACTTTGGGGGGTCAGGGGATATTTTACTGTTTTGTTGGGAGTGGAATAATTTTCATGTTTTATTTGTTTTGTTTTTGGATAAAGCTCAGGAGGTCATGGTTCCCAGCTGTTTTCCAGCAGCCATGGCATTTTGTATAGCTTAGAGCATTTTGTGGGAGTGTATTTGCTAAAATATGTCCGTAGGTGCTGGTTATTGTTAAATTATACAGCTGGAACCCTGAGATATAAAGGCATATTATCTAATTTTCAAGCAAATGCAATTTTAATGAAAGTAATCATTCAGGGATTTTCTTCGCCACATTTGCTTTTTACGTCTGGGCTACTTTTATGAAAGGAAATGGGAAAAATAATTTGAGAATCTAAAGTAAATCAGACTTTATCCACTGATATTCTTAAACTGGACTATCTGAACTCATAAATGGTGGAATTTACAATAAATTGCATAGAAATGATCAGTTCTTCTTAAACAATTCTTAAAGCCTTCCAGATCGAGAGTAGAGATGTGTTCTAGACCTAGCCCTGCCACTAAAAAGCTCTAAGATATTGCTATTATTGCTATTAATAGCAACTTTTATTGAAAGCTTAGTATATACTAATCATTGTGCCACAGGCTCTACATGCATGAGCTCTTTTCATCTTCACTACACCCCCATCAAAGGGTTGGACTAAATAACTCCCCATCCCTTTTCCAGGCTTAAATGGTTCCAGGAGCTATGTCTCTGAAGCCAGACCACAGTCCCACTAGCAGAGAGGGGAGGAGAATCAGAAAATGAAGAAATATCTTCAGTAAAAGAAATGGGTAGACAAGCTATTTGGAGCCTGAGATGAAAAATTAGAGGCAGGGCTACCTGGGTGGTTCGGTGGTTGAGTGTCTGCTTTTGGCTCAGGTTGTGATCCCAGGGTCCTCATGGGGATCCAGCTCCTCATGGGGAAACTGCTTCTCCCTCTGCCTATGTCTCTGCCTCTCTCTGTATGTCTCTCATGAATAAATAAATAAAATCAAGAAGAAGAAATGAAAGAAAGAAAGAGAGAGAGAGGAAAGAAAGAAAGAAAGAAAGAAAGAAAGAAAGAAAGAAAGAAGAAAAAGAAAGAAAGAAAGAAAGAAAGAAAAGAAAGAAAAGAAAAAAGAAGAAAAGAAAGAAAAAAAAGAAAAGAAAAGAAAAAAAGAAAAGAAAAGAAGAGAAGAGAAAAGAAAAGAAAAGAAAAGAAAAGAAAAGAAAAGAAAAGAAAAGAAAAGAAAAGAAAAGAAAAGAAAAGAAAAGAAAAGAAGATCCCTGGGTGGCTCAGTGGTTTAGCGCCTGCCTTCAGCCCAGGGCATGATCCTGGAGTCCCAGGATCGAGTTCCGCATCAGGCTCCCTACATGGAGCCTGCTTCTCCCTCTGCCTGTGTCTCTGCCTCTCTCTCTCTGTGTCTCTCATGAATAAATAAATAAAATCTTAAAAAAAAAAAAAAAAGGAAGAAAGCAAAAGAGAAACATTAGAGCCATTTTTTATTATAAACCAATATATAGGGGCACCTGGTGGCTCAGTGATTGAGTGTCTGCCTTTGGCTCAGAGTATGATCCTAGAGTCCAGGGATCGAGTCCTGCATCGGGCTCCCTGCATGGAGGCTGCTTCTCCCTCTGCGTGTGTCTCGGCCTCTCTCTCTTTGTCTCTCATGAATAAATGAATAAAATCTTTGAAAAAATAATAAACCAATATATAATCTAATATAATGTATATTATAATCAGATGTTTTAAATGGGTTGTTGTGGTAGCCCAAGCATCTGATATCCAAAAATAACACTGCCTTCTTAGATCACGGCCTACTTAAATTGGGCAAGGAAGAGGTGGCTTGTAATGACTTGCCCGTCAATGTGGGGTCTTGTGTTTGACTACTTTGCCAATAACTCTACCAGTCAAGTGGCATAATGTCTTCCATCACAGTAATACCACCACCACCTCATATTTATAAAGCCCCTTGGGGTTTTAAATGCATCTCCTCGCCCATGATCTCATTTGATATCTAGTCCTCAACACTGTATCATTATATTACATGGCTGGAAGGTAAGAACTTCTAGAATATTATTTTTACTGTCTGAGTGCAGGAGTGTGTCACCATCCAGTGGATTTAGGGAGGGAAGGTAAAATCCAGAGACTTATTCTCAGTTCTGACTCAGCAGACTGAAAGTTTTCACTGCCTAATGATTCCTTTTTTCCTTCCTTCCTTTTGTTTTTCTTAACTTTTCTTTTTTCTTTCTGGTTTTCTTTTTCTGAAATTTTACTTAAAAACAGCTCACCCACTTCCCCCACCTTCCACCTCCTGCCCCTTGTAACCACCAATCTGTTCCCTGGATCTATGAGTTTAATTTTTTGTTGGTTTGTCTAGATTCTACATATAAGAGAGATCATGTGATATTTCCTTTTCTCTGTCTGACTTATTTCACTTAGCATAATGCCCTCAAGATCTACCCATGTTGTCCTAAATGGCAAGATTTCATTCTTTTTTATGGCTGAGTATTATTTCATTGTAAATGCATATCACATCCTCTTTATCCATTCATCTGTGGATGGTTAAGTTATTTCCATACCTTGGCTATTGTAAATAATGCTGCAATGAATATGAGGATGCATGTATCTTATTGAATTCATGCTTTCTTTCTTTTTTTTTTTTTTTTTTTTTTTTTTGGCTAAAAACCCAGAAGCAGAATTACTGGATCATATGGTAGTTCTATTTTTAATTTTGGGGGGAAATTAATCCCCCCAAATCCATACTGCTTCCCATAGTGGTTGTATTAATTTACATTCCTACCAACAGTGCAGAAGTTTCCCTTTTCTCCACATTTTTGCCAACACTTGATACTTCTAGTTTTTTGTCAACCTTTTGATGACAGCCATGCTAACAGGTGCTTAGTGATAGATCATTGTGGTTTTGATTTGCGTTTCCCTGATGATTAATGATGTTAAGCATCTTTTTATGTACCTGCTGGCCATATGTATGCCTTCTTTGGGAAAATGTCTATACAGATCTTCTGCCCCACGTTCATTTTTTACTTTTGAGTTGTATGAGTTCTTTAGGTTTTTTGGATTATTAGCCCCTTATTGGATACATGATTTGCAATTATTTTCTCAGTTGTCTTTGCATTTTGTTGATCACTTCCTTTGCTGTACAGAAGCTTTTTTGGTTTGATGTGGTCTCACCCATTTATTTTTGCTTTTGTTGCTTTTGGTTTCAATTTTTAAAATGTCAGATTACAAAAATCATCTCCAGGACCAATGTCAAGAAGCTTACTGCTTACATTTTCTTCTAGGAGTTTTATGATTCAGGTCTCATGTCTGTCTTTAATCTATTTTGAGTTAATTTTTGTGTATGGGGTAAGAGAGTTTCATTTTTTTCATGTAACTGTCCAATTTTCCCAACACCATTTATTGAAGATACTATTCCTTCTCTCATTGTACACTTACTCCTTTGTCGTAAATTAACTGACCATATATGCATGAGTTTATTTCTAATCTCTCTATTCTGTTCCATTGATCTATGTTTGTTTTTTTTTTAATGCCAATACTATACTGTTTTTGGGCAGCCCGAGTGGCTCAGTGGTTTAGCGCCAACTTTAGCCCAGGGCCTGATCCTGGAGACCCAGGATTGAGTCCCACGTCGGGCTCCCCCTGCCTGTGTCTCTGCCTCTCTCTCTCTGTGTCTCTCATGAATAAAGAAATAAAATCTTTAAAAAATATATATTATACTGTTTTAATTACTATGCATTGTAATATAGTTTGAAATCATCATGGTGAAACCAACATGGAGCATGGTGCCTCCATCTTTGTTCTCTTTCAAGATTAATTTGGCTATTTGGGGTTTTCTGTGCTTCAAAAAAAAATTTTAGGATCATTCCATTTCTGTGAAAAATGCCATTAGAATTCTGATAGAGATTGCACTGAATCTGTATATTTCTTTGAGTAGTATGGACATCCTAACAATATTAATTCTTCCAATCCATGACCACGGGATTTCTTTCCATTTATTTGTGTCTTCTTTAATTTCTTTCATTAATGTCTTATAGTTTTTATTGTAGATGAAATTTACAATGGGATTGTTTTCTTAATTTCTCTTTCTGATAGTTTGCTATTAGTATAAACACAACAGATTTTTGTATATTGATTTTATATCCTACAACTTTACTGAATTCATTTCTTAGTTCTGTCCAGTCTTTTGATGGAATTGTTAGAGTCTTCTATATACAATATCATGTCATCTGCAAACTGTGAAAGTTTTACTTCTTCTTTCCAGTTTTATTTCCTCTTTTTTTTCTGGCCTAATTGTACTGGGTAGGACGTCCAATACTATGTTCCGTAAAAGTAGTGAGGGTTGAACCTCCTTGTCTTGTTTCGGATCTTGGAGGAAAAGCTTTCGCTTTTCACCATTAGGTATGATGTTATCTATGGGCTTGTCATCTGTAGCCTTTATTTGTTGAGGTAAGCTCCCTCTATGTCTGCTCTGGTCAGAGTTTTTATCATAAGTGGATGTTGAATCTTGTCAAATGCTTTTTCTGCATCTTTTGAGATGATCATATGTTTTTAAATTTTTTTATTGAAGTGAAGTATAATTAACATACAGTGTTACACCAGTTTAAGGTATACAACATAATGATTCAACAAGTTGATACATTATTTGGTGCTCAGTATGTAATTGTAGTCACCATCTATCACCAAACAATGTTATTAAAATCTTATCAACTATATTCCATACACTGCACTGTTCATCTCCATAACTTATTTATTTTGTAACTGAAATTTTGTACCTCTTAATTCCCTTTATCTATTTCAGACAGTCCCCTGCCCACCCCTCTTCTGGAAACCATTAGTTTGTTCTGTGTAGTTAAGAGTCTGGGTTTTGTCTTTTTTTTTCTTTGTTTGGTTTCTTAAATTCCTTATATGAGTGAAATCATATGTTATTTGCCCTTGTTTGTGTAACTGATTTCATTTAGCATTATACTTTTTAGGTCCATCCATGTTGCAAATGGTTAGACCTCATTATTTATTTATTTTTAATTTTTTTTAATTTTTATTTATTTATGATAGTCACACAGAGAGAGAGAGAGAGAGAGAGGCAGAGACACAGGCAGAGGGAGAAGCACCCCCCATGCACCGGGACCCCGATGTGGGATTCGATCCCGGGTCTCCAGGATCGCGCCCTGGGCCAAAGGCAGGCGCCAAACCACTGCGCCACCCAGGGATCCCTAGACCTCATTATTTATTATAGCTGAGTAATATTCCTCTGTGTGTGTGTGTGTGTGTGTGTGTGTGTGTGTCTCACTTGGGTTGCTGTTTATCCTTCATTTTATTAAGATGGTATATCACAGATTGATTTATCCTTGCATCCCCAGAGGAAAGCCCATTTGATCACGGTGAATGATCCTTTTAACGTATAGTTGAATTTGGTTTTTATGTTGTTGAAAATTTTTGCATCTAGGTTCATCACTGATGTTGGTCTGTAATTTTCTTTTTGTGTGCGTGGCATCTTTGTCTGGTTTTGGTGCCAGGGTAATGCTGCCCTTATAAAATGTGTTTAGAAGAGTTCCCCTCTTTTCAATTTTTTAAGAAGAATCTGAGGACTAGTATTAATTCTTCTTTGAATGTTTGGTAGAATTCACCAGTTAAGCCTTCTAGGCCTAGACTTTTGTTGATTGGAGGGTTTTGATGACTGATTCATTCTCCCTGCTGATAATTAATCTGTTCAGATTTTCTATTCATAATGATTCATACTTGGTAGATTGCATGTATCTAGGAATTTATCCATTTCTTCTAGGTTGTCCAATTTGTTTGCATAGAATTAATTGTTCATAGTAGTCTCATGATCTTTTGTGGTTCTGTGGTGTTGGTTGTAATATCTCCTCTTTCATTTATCATTTTATTTATTTGAGTCCTCTCTCTTTTTTTTTTTTTTTTTTTTTTGGTGAATCTAACTGAAGTTTTGTCAGTTTTATTTATCTTTCCAAAGAATAAGCTCTTACTTTCATTGATCTTTTCTGTTGTCCTTATAGTCTGTTACATGTTTTCTGCTCTAATATTTATTATTTTCTTCCTTCTACTAACTTTGGGCTTCATTTGTTCTTTTTCTAATTACTTGAGGTATAAAGTTAGGTGTTTGAGACTGTCCTTGTTTCTCGAGGTAGGCATTTATCACTATGAACTTCCTTCTTAGAATTACTTTTACTGCATCCCATAAATTTTGGCATGTTACATTTCCACTTTTGTTTGTCCCAATGTACTTTTTAATTTTCCAGTTTTCTTTATATGATTAATTTCTAGTTTCATATCACTGTGGTTGGAAAAAATACTTGATATGATTTCAATCCTTTTTAAATGTAGTATGACTTGTTTTGTGGCTTAACATATGCTCTATCTTGGAAAATGTTCCAGGTATACTTGAGAAGACTATGTGTTGTGTTGCTTGGATGAAATGTTCTGTAAATATCTAAGTCCATTTGGTCTAACATGTCATGTAAGGTCAATATTTTCTTATTGATTTTTCTGTCTAGATCATCCATCCATTGATAGTGGTATTAAAGTCCCCTACTATTACTGTATTACTATTTATTTCTTCAAGACTGTTAGTATCTGGGTCATATATTTAGGTGCTCCTATGTTGGATGCATAAATATTTACAAATGTTATATCCTCTTGTTGAATGGACCCCTTTGTCTTTTAATAATGTTTCTTTTATTTTAGTTTTTGTTTTAAAGTCTATTTTGTCTGGTATAAATATAGCTACTTCAACTTTCTTTTCATTTCTATTTGCATGAAATATCTTTTCCAGTTTTACTCTCAGTCTGTGTGGCCTTACATCTAAAGTGTATTTCTTACAGGCAGAGTATAGATAGGTATTGTGTTTTTATCTTTCCAGGCACTGTATACCCTTTGATTGGAGAATTTGGTCCTTTTACACTTAAAATTATCATCAGTAAATATGTGCTTATTGTCATTTAGTTAATTGTTTTCTGGATGTTTTTATAGTTCCTCTCTTCTTTTCTTGCTATCTCCTTTTACAGTTTGAAGATTTTCATTAGTGGTACAGTTACATTCTGTTCTCTTTATTATTTGTATATTTACTATAGGTTTTTGCTTTGTGGTTACCATGAGGCTTCCACATTACAATTTATATCTATAAATTTATTGTAAGTTGAAAACAACCTAAGTTTGATCTCATTCTGAAGCTCACTATTTTTACTCTCCTTCCATGTTTTATGTTTCTGATGTCATGTTTTACATCTTTTGAGCCCGTGTATCCCTTAGTTAATAATTGAAGTCATAGGTATTTTTCCTACTTTTGTCTTTTAACCTTCATACTAACTTTATAAGTAATTAACCCACGATCTTTACTACTACCTTTACTTTTCCAGTGAGATTTAATCTTCTTTCGTATATATTCTTATTACTAATTAGTGCTCTTTATTCAGCTTAAAGAGGTCCCTTTAATATTTCTTGTAAGGATGGCTTAGTGGTGATCAACTTCTTTAGCTTTTGCTTGTCTAAAAAGCTTTTTCTTTCCTTCAATTCTGAATGTAGGTAGAATATTCTTGGTTGGGAATTTTGTTCTTTCAGCACTTTGAATATATTGTGCCACTGGCTTCTGGCCTGAAAAGTGTGTGCTAAAAAATCTGCTTGTGGTCTTATGGGGGTTCCCATATCATTGTACATAACAAAACAAGTTTTGTGGGTTTTTTTTTTTCTTGCTGCTTTTAATATTCTTGTCTTTAAATTTTGACATTTTAATGTGTCTTGGTGTGGGTATCTTTGGGTTCTTCCTATTTGGAAGTTTCTAGGCTTGCTGGATTTGGGTGTGTGCTTCCTTCCTGAAGTTAAGAAAGTTTTCAGCCATTATTTCTTCAAATAAGAATTCTGCCTTTTTCTCTCTTTCTTCTCCATCTGGAAGCCCCAAATTGCAAATGTTAATCCATTTGATGTCCCATAATCCCTTTATACTATCTTCACTTTTTTTTTAATTCTTTGTTTCTTTTTGTTGCTCTAATTGGGTGAGTTCCACTGCCTTGTCTTCAAGCTGACTGATCTTTTTTTCCTGCTTCATCAAGTCTGCTATTGAACCCCATAATGTAGTCTTCAGTTTAGTTATTATATTCTTTAGCTCTATAACTCCTAATTGATACTTTCTTACACCTTCCACCTCTTTGTTGAAGTTCTCACTGTGCTCATTCATTTTTCTCCCCAGTTCAGTATCTTTATGGCCATTACTTGAACTCTTTATCAGGTATTTTACTGATCTCCATTCACTAAGGTTTTTTCTGAGCTTTTATCTTATTTTTTTCATTTGGAATATATTTCTCTGCTTCTTCATTTCACTTGACTCTCTGTGTCAAGACACAAAAGCACAAACCATAAAATAAAAGACTGATAATATGATAACATGATAATAAAGAAAAGATCTAAACATAAAAAGACAGTATGAACAGTAAAAAGTAAACAAACAAACAAATGCCAGACTGGGAGATAATGTTTACAAAGCATAATGCTGGCATTTGATTTGCATCCAAAAAATGTACTTTAAAAGTCAAAGAAAGGATCCCTGGGTGGCGCAGCGGTTTGGCGCCTGCCTTTGGCCCAGGGCGTGATCCTGGAGACCCGGGATCGAATCCCACATCGGGCTCCCGGTGCATGGAGCCTGCTTCTCCCTCCGCCTGTGTCTCTGCCTCTCTCTCTCTCTCTGTGACTATCATAAATAAATAAATAAAAATTTAAAAAAAATAAAATAAAATAAAATAAAAGTCAAAGAAAAAGAAAAGATAAAAAGCTAAATTTAAAAATGAACAAAGGGTATGAGTAGGCAATTTTAAAAGATACATCAGGGAAATGCAAATTAAAACCCGACATCTTACAGATTAGAAAAAGTTTAAAAGTCTGACAATTCCAAGTATTGGCAATGATGTAGAAAGATGACTCTTACACTCTGTTGAGAAGAAGCATAAATTGGAAGAACCAGTTTGGAAAGTGTACCATAGACACCAAAATTACACTTCTAAATATAAGTTCTCTAAAGCCATGATTTTCAAACAGTAGGTCTCAATCCATGCAAGTTAATAAATCACACTCACCTTTTTTTTTTTTTTAATGAAGTAAGGCAAAAATAAAAAGAACAGAATATGCCACAGAGGCTCACAAATAGTAAAAGTTTAGTTTTGTGAAACTTTTGTTTCAGTTATAAATTTTCAGGTAGGTGTATACTTACACATATATGGTTATTCTGAGCACAGCATACAAAATTTATTTCTTATTGGGAGTCATGGTCAAAAATATTTGAAAACCATTGCTTAGAACAGCAGTTCTCAAAATGTGGCCCAGAAATTCCTGAGAGTCCCTAAGACTCTTTCAATAGAGCTACAAGTTAAAAACTATTTTTATAACAATACTACAATGTTAGTTACCTTTGACTCCCACACGGGTACAGTGGAATTTTCTAGAAGCTACATGATCTATAATATCAGAAGAGAATAAATGCATTAGTAGATATGAGAATCCAGCTACCTTCTATTAAAGAGATTTATAAAAATCTAAAGCAATGCTACTCTTCACATTATTTTTTTTTTACTTTTATAAAATATATCCTATAGCATACTTTATACTACTTTATAGGGTTTTTTAAAATTTTTTAAAATTTATTCATGAGAGACATAGAGAGAGAGAGGCACAGACACAGGCAGAGAGAGAAGCAGGCTCCATGCAGGGAGCCCGATATGGGACTCGATCCCCAGTCTCTAGGATCACGCCCTGGGCCGAAGGCGGTGCTAAACCGCTGAGCCACCCGGGCTGCCCTACTTTATAGTTATTAAAATAATTGTTATTCATGTTAACATATAATGGGTTTATTACATTATTTTAAGTGAGTTAATAAATTTCAGGTTTAATTTACAATGTGATAAATACTAGACATAATAGACATAACTCACATAAAGGAAGATCTTTGGGGTCCCTAATAACTTTTAGGAGTGTACAGCAACCCTAAAAACAAAAAGCTTAGGAAATGCTAGCTCAGAGAAACCTCTCCCATATGTTCCCAAGGTGACAATTATGAGAATTTCATTGGCACACTGTAATAGCAAAAGAAAGAAAAGAAAGAAAGAGAAAGGAAAGATGGGAAAAGAGGGAGGGAGGGAGAGAAGGGATGGAAAGAAGCAATTTAAATACCCATTTACAGGGAAATGATAATTAATTTTGATATATTCATACAATGGAAGATGATACAAAATTAAAAATTAACTAGAGGTACATATAGCTTGATAAAAATATAATGTTGAAAGAAGAAAGCAAGTTTTAGAAGGACATATACAAGGATAACACCACTTATATAAAGTTTGAAAACACTCAAAATAGTACTATATGTTTTTTATATGTATATAAAAATGGAAATTATGAGTAAGTATAAAGTCATGCAGAAGAAGATAAACAGTATATTCAAGATGGTGATTCCTGGAGTGGTGGTAATATCAGGGGAATAGTTGAAAGTGATATGAGATTGGGAAGAGCTTCAGTGAGAGGCTTCAACCACATTTGCAAAGTTTTGTTCCATAAGCTGAATAGTATGTCCTGGATGCTTATTATTTCATTCACTATACATTTTATATTTTTTAGATATTTCAAAAAGGTTTGCATTTGTATTGGTTTTGTGTTATATGACTACATTTGACTTGGGGTTTAACAACTATTTAGCTTTATACTATGTCATCTATGAAAACTGGAAAACTATAGGATGAGTGGCAAAAGGAAAAGGGAATTTGTGTGCCTACCTATGTGCCATCACTGCACTGGATAGTTTTTTTTTTTTTTCTTATTTAATCTTCACAACAGAATCATAAAGTACTGCACTGATTTTAATAATGGTAGAAAGAGGGGCACCTGGGTGGCTCAGTGAGTTGAGTATCTGACTCTTGGTTTTGGCTCAGGTCATGATCTCAGGGTTGTGGGATCAAGCCCCATGGGGGCTCTGTGTTCAGAAGGGACTCTGCTAGAGATTCCCTCTCTCTCCCTCTCTTTCTGCCTGTGCCCCTCCTCCATCTCTCTTGCTCTCTAAAAGTAAATAAATCTTTAAAAAAAGAATCTTAAAAAAATGGTAGAAAAACTTTCAAGTTGAGTCATCCTCTCAAAGTCATCACCAATCATTACAATACAACTGAAATGTTTAGATTATACAAAGTGTTAATGGTAGGTCTTCATGAAAATGATTTTTTTTTTTTATTTAATGTTGTCCCAGCACACACAGACCTGTGACTTATTTTTCACAATTTATGCGACTGATTTCATGTATTTTGACACTTTGGAAAATGCATTTTTTTTCTTTCTGATAAGTTGGGACAACTTGTGCCCCTCCATCTCTATGATATAATTATAGGAGCAGTGCTGAGGCATGTATTACACCAGTATAAACAAAAGGGCCACATCCAGAATGAGGGATAAAGATTTAATCCTCAAAACTGGTAATTGTCAAAATTAGAGATGTGACATTTTTCCTAAGCCAAAATCTCTCAAAAATAAGGAGGAGCACACACACACACACAATTAGCAAATGATAGTCATATGTAGTCCTATTCTCTCTGTTAAATAAAAAATACCACACTAAAATCATGAGATATTATTGTTTTGTCTTTCAAGGTAGCAAAGATTTTTTTTATAGGAAATATTCCATGCAGCAAGAATTGGACAATACATACAGAGTGAATTCATACATTTTTTTAAAGGAACAGAAATATATGCTGTATATACATTGCAAGCAATATATATACAATATGTACATGTGTATGTACATGTATACAAGTATACATCACCTATAGACACTGTATTACATAACATATGTAGTGTTTCCCAGAGTTCCTTTGCAAAGCCTTGGCTAGGCACACAGGTCTAGCACCAGGTACAACACTAGCACTGTAGAGTGTTGAAAAGCATTTGGTGACAAGGTATTATCCTAGTCTAATGTGACTGGGGAACACTGTGTTAAACAAACTTAAATAGATTTTCTTTAATAAGCTGATGTGCATAATAATAAACCTCCAAAAGATGATCTTTTGAATGCAGCAGTACCCAAACTTATTTATTATGATACCCTCCTTTCAAGGAAATTTCCTTGTGAATAATCTCACTAGAACACAGTCCAGGAAATGATGCACCTCACCATCCACAGTGCTCCATATCTCTATAATCTCATCCCTAGAATCATAAAGGGAATTGGCACTTGTGTAATAATTCATACCGTTGGCAAGGCTGTGCTCCTGTATAGATGCTGTCTTGTTATTACAATTGAAAGCATAGAGGATTTTGTTGATATTCTTTGAAATAAGACATCACCCTTTACAATGAAAACTTCTGTCTTCAAGCTCTCCTCACTTGCTATATCCCTAATAGGGACACTTCTCTGCTGTGAAAACCATCACTGAGAAGATACACAAATAGGGAAGTTGGAACTTTTTCTACTTTATTGGCAAAACACAGAAATGTCTCTAGAATTTTTTTAGACACAATACCTGTAATTCTTCCATGAAAATGTTAAATACCCAAAAGAGAAGAATTGACTTTACAGAAGTCCACACACGGATTCATTCCTGGCCTGTAACGTTAGATTTGCCTGTCTCGGTAGACTAGTTGTTAGCATCCCTGCCTGAGGGAGTAGAGCCGGGTGGGGGGAGGTGCAGGGAGGGGTGTGGGGCAGGTAATGCCATCAGCTGTTGCATGTGGAACTGCACCTGTGTGCCTACCCAGAGCTCTTTGAAGAAGCGTAGTCCCATCCAGAATATTTCCAGCCACTTGAATATTGGTGAAGACAAGTACATTGCTCCTTACCTTTGGCAAAAATGCCCGAGTCATGCTGGCTCCTCTTTCTTTTGGACTCTTACAGAATACTAATTTCAACTCAGACAATCTTGGAAAGGGTAGAAGGAATTTTTTTCCTCCTCTTCTCTGCACCCTCCAGCCAAGCTTTATTTATTTATTTATTTATTTATTTATTTATTTATTTATTTATTTTCCCCAGCAGAGGAGTCCTCAATCCCCTCTATTCCCTGCCAACCCAGATGGCCTAACTTTCCATTTGGTGAAACTATTATGTCCAAACCCTTGACCATGGCCACCCACTCTGTCTTCCTCTTCTCTTCTAGCTGACTTAATTTTTTGTCTTCCTTCCTTCTCTCCATCTAGATCTCAAAGCAAAACCCCATTCTTTGCTTCTTGTTTGTACCCTCTTTATTATTTTCAGGGTGAAGTTCCCAGCAGTCCTCCTCGACTTCCTGCCTCGAGGTAGAGAAGTGTCAGACAGACCAGGGCTCAAACTCCAACTCAGCTACTGTGTGGATTTGTGCTCTGGTTCCCTCATCTGTACAACAGGTATTTACTTTCCAGAGTTTGGGGAGAAATAAATGTATGCAAAGTACCTGATACTTAATTGGTGCTAACGAAATGGGACCAATTATTACTGTTGTTACGTTAATTATTATCACTTCAATCTACCAGTGATCCTTTTTCCCTGGACTTGCCCTCACTGTGCTCCGATCACTGTCCTCTCCCTTCTCCGATAGAGGCATGGGGCCCTGAGCCATCCCAGAATTCCTAGGTCTTTTGGCCAAGGGCATTTGGTTACTAACAAGAGCTTCTCCTCCTCCCATCTGCTTGGGAAGTGACCCACGGGTCACAATATTTTGCCGGAAGGCAATTACAACTAAATGAGAGTAGGAGATTTCACAACACCAGGCCACTACCTCTCCTGACCAAAGTGAAAATGTGGAGACTTTGGCCACAACTGGGAGTAAGGACTTCCGGTGCTTTCTCCCGTTAATTTCAAGGGCGAGGCCTCATTCCAGATAATCTCCAGGGCAAGAGGCTTCCCTCTCTCACATTTTAACTGTAGCCCCTGGCGCCAGACCCTCCCTCCATAGAGAATGTGGAGAACTCATTGTCTGGCCCAGAATTTGCTAAACTGAGGAACCTCGCCCTTACTAACCTGCTGTCCTGGTCCAGTTCTCTCTGGAGAACTCGGCGCCCCAGGGGGGGTCCAGCACAGCTGCGGCCTGCGGAAAGCAGCCCCTCAGATAAACAGGCACCTCCCTTGCCAGCACTGAGAGAAAAGCCAGGCCCCCGGGGCTCGGGGCCAGAGGAATTTAGAGGGCCTCCTCTCCCCTGGGTCAGCCATTTCCCTGAGCCCCAAGGCCCTCCGCACCCGCCCTTCCTCTGCCCTCTCCAGAGGGGCCACAGCTCCTCAGCCCACCCGTCCACTCCGGCTCAGCCCCCTTGTCCACCCCAACCTGCCTCCACCACTACTTCTAGGCTTCTCCTTGCTCCTCCCCGTACATGGAAAAAGCCAGCACAGTCCCTCCCATTCTGACCTACTACCTTGGAAGGCACAGATGGAGAGATTTTTTTTTCATTGTGCAACCGTCTCGACACCAGCCCTGTTTTAGGGAGAGAGGAGGAGGGACCACCAGTGTCTGGGTCTTTCCAATTTCTCTGTGGTTGAGCTCTCCTCCATGGGACTCAGTTAGCAAGACTGCGAATAGTAGAGATGACAGCTCTCAGGCGGACTGTACTAGATATTCCTACTTTTTTCTAGAAAACCTGTTCTGCTCACTGTCTGACAGAGGCAGCTTTAACTTTCCACAAGATCTTAACTGCACAGGCCATGACTGATTGGATCACAGGTTAACAGCTGACCAAAAGAAAAGCCAGTCGACTGGCTGGGCCATGGCTGGTGACTCATGTGGCTGGGCTCAAACAAAGTGGCCCAGTCCAATTTCTCTCATACATTGTGTGTTAAAACACACAAGTCTGTTGCAATCAATGGTGGCTAGGAAGCCACTGGAGCCACATGCAAGATGAGTAAGCAAAGGAATCTGGCCAAGAGAGAGGAAGAGAGTGCAGAAGTATGGGCAGAAGCACAGAGTGGAAGGCCACATAGGGACTGAGGAACAGAGAGCTACCCCTGTTGTGGGTCCCAGCCCCCAGCAACCCCTCTGAGCCTGACTTGACCGTTCATCTTTGTCCTGTGAGATTCTTCTATAAACTCTCATTCACACCTCTTCTGACCGGAGCTAGCTCCAACAGGCTTTGTTTCTTTGCAAGCATAAGAATCTTGACTAAAACAGTTTATTCCGAAGAGACACCAATGTCTCCAATGATTCCTCCAAACATGCTGCATTACAGTTTGAGTCTCCTGTTAGTTTGTCTACAAGAGTAAAAAACATAGCCATCACTTCCTGAACACTTTCTTTCATGCCAGGGAATGTGCTAAGAGCTTCATACACATTGTCTCACCTCTTCTCATCTCAGCCCTATGATGTAATATTATTATTCCTGTTTTACATGTAAGAAAACCGGCACCTTGAGAACAGATGTAAATTGCCCAAGGTCATGCACTTTCCCAGGAGCAGAACCCAGCATCGAAGTCTAGTTGGTATGATTCCAAGACTGTACTCTCCACCACCAAGATTTGTCTCCCATATAATCTGACAAGGCAAGATGAAGCCACGTCACTGCTACCTACAGGCATGTGGTTACAGGCCTCCAGAGGCTCTCCTGAGAATGACCCAATATTCCAGAGCTACAAACCAACAGGGATGCCCAAAGCGGGATGCAGAATTATGGAAACAACTACAGATACTGCTCACAACGCCTAGTGTCCCACAGGTGTGTCCTAAAGGACATGAGACATGTACAGGCCCAACCCCCTGCTCACTGCAGGCTTTCGAAAGCAAATGTGGGGGCGCCTGGGTGGCTCAGTCTGTTAAGTGCCAGACTCTTGATTTCAGCCCAGGTATGATCTCAGGATCTCAAGGTAGAGCCCACAACAGGCTCCTGCTCAGTGCGGAGTCTGCTTGAGAATCTTTCCTTCTCTGTCCCCCACTATTCCTTCCCTGCACCCCAGCTTGTGCTAAATAAATAAGTAAAATCTTTTTTAAAAAAGAAAGAAAGAAAATGGAATTAAGCAGGTTAGAAAAGGCAGCTACACCTGCAAAATTACCTACAGCAGTGATGACCTTTTGAGGAACAATTTCAAATATACTGAGTAATAGATCCATTTGATTTTTTAAAAATCCTCCCTCAGTTTACCCCTTGTGAACCCTAAGCATTGTTTAAAATTGACATTTTCTAAAGTAATTTCCTGGGGATGTTTTTTATTGTTAGGCTCCCATTTCGTTGCTATTCAACCCATTAAACCTGTCCATTTGTGCAGGAAAAGATAAAAATAGGTGCAGGTTGACGCTCTTATGAAGTATAGATGGCAGCAAAATATTCACCAAGAGGCTCAAGTCCCACTTCTGATCAACGACTATTGATTATCCCTCCAGACTATCTTCTAGGATAATGGAAATCATACTAGATGAAATCGTTTTATTGAAAAACACATTTATCTTTTCAGGGCAGCTGAGTGACTGGTCCAGGGGGCCATGCATAAGTAGAACACTCGTATGGGAAGGAAGGCGATGATAAAGGCAGATAGTAATTAAATGTGCCCTAGAAGTTGCTGGGGGTTTTTTAAACTAGATCTGTAATTATAGGGCTACTAAAGATGTGAAGGATATAGTTAAGGTTTCGTCAGCACTTTTATTGTAATACTTAGTGGGATTAGTCATTTTAGTGTTGCCTTTCTATGCCAAAAATGGAAGACAGCTGTTTGTGCTCCAAAAACTGTTTTTTAAAGGATAGTTCTGTTTATCAAGTGTCTTTTGCCACCAGGAAAACGTATGTTAAAGCTTTTGCACTGTCAAAATGAAGTAAGTCGGAATGATTACCTTAGCTGTTCTGTTACTCCAAGATAATGACAGGAAGCTTTCAATATGCAGAAAAGCCATGCAGGGATGTTAGGGAATATCGGGTACACAAGTATTCCAATTCCCATCTCCTGCCAAAAGGTATTCCTGATGGCACTGGTCGGTCCCTAAGTGCATTCCCTGAGCTCGAAAGCAGCGCAGGAATATTGAGAGGCAGCTGTATGAGGGCTTGGTGACCTATATCAAAGCCATCTTGTCACCCAAGGACAGAAAGCCAGATTCTTTTCTAAGACGGCACCTCTCACTGAATCAGATCTAGATCCAGGAGTTGTGACTGGCCTGGATGTAGTCCTCTTCCCAAGTATAAACCTCAAGAATGTGTTTCCACTAGTATATTAAATATTTGCAATCTCACACACCAACAAATCTGGAACTTAATTAAATTTTAAACAAAGTTCATGTTTATCATTTGTTCTTGGTTCCAACTTGTCAAGTTTCTCCAAGAGAGGTCATATTTATTTATCTCTCTTCTGTGAATGTTTTGAAGACTGTCTTATTCTTTCTTCCAGAGGTACCCAGTTATTTTGTTTCTCAATTCAATCAGTGACCGAACAGGAAATCTGATGTGTGGCTTACAGAAGGGGTTAAAAAAGAAATCCATAAAATGACCCTGACTCTTTCATTTTTTTGTTTCCTTTTTACCATATATTATCTTGTTTGGGATTTTGTTGTTGTCCTAAGGCACTGACTTTTAATAAGGTTATACTCCAGTTAGTGTATAAAGACATAAAACATTTAAATGATGAACACAAATCGGCATGCTAAAGGTGCTACTGGCACAGATAGGGCCACGCAACTCAGATCCCCCCTTCCAGAAAGGACTCACTGCCCCACTGCGAGGACTATGGTGAGCCTGCAGCCTCCAGCTGTAGCTCCCTCAGCTTTCAGGTCAAGGCCATGCTCCTCTCAGGAGGCCCCCAGAGAGCTGAGCAGCACAGTAGTATAGGGTCTGGCCATTTCCACCCAATGAGTAGCCCTCTAGCAGGCCATCTTTGCCCCAGGACTCTCCATTGGGCCGACACTACCAAGTCAGCGTGCAGGGCGATGGCTCCCTGTGCCTGATTCCACCTCCCCTTCTTTTCCTTTCATGGAGATCACTCCTCAGTAAACTTCTGCAATTCTAACTGTATCTCAGAGACATACCCTAACCTGCAACAATGTCAAAATGTTAACAGAAATCAAGAATGGGTTGGGACCAGGATGCTGTGGGTGTGCTTGTATGTCAGGGGGTGTTAGAAGGAATATTAAAGTTCCCCAAGGGAATTGTGAGGACTCATGAATTTTGGGCTCCACTGCCTTGAAAGATACCTGCACTTGGAAGCCAGGGAAGATCAGGAGCCAGTGAAGGAGACACCTGGGCAGACCGGTCCAGTGCAGGTCAAGGCAGAAGGGCACCGGGCAGTCGGCCCTTCCTCCCACCTCTACTGAAGAGACCGTTGCAATGATGCAGTGGGGGCACTTGCCTATCTCGCATTCAGAAAAACTTACCTTGAGTCCTAGCTCCCTGATGACCTGTGTGACACTGGGTGGATCCCTTCACTTCCCAGGACCTCCTTTGCTCACTGGGGATGATGCTGATTCTCCTGGCCAGTCCTACAGAGCGGTCAGGCTGAATCAAGTAAGACAGTGAAAGCGCTCCGTTGGCTGAGTGGCCCTAGGAAGACGGAAGGTATTATTACCGTGTCACTTCTGAAAGGTTAGGAGGAAGCTTGTATAATGGTAGCCCCAGGGCAACAGCACCGCCTCCTCCAGGCAGTGAGGTATGCAGAGCTTATCCACCCTGGTGGGGTCACTCCCCTGCCTTGCAGCACCACCCTGAATCTGAACATACATTTAGCTTATCTGAACTTAATGCTGAAGATATATTAGCATATCCCTACCTTTTCAAACGTATATCAACTAATCATTTTATTATTTTCTTCCTGGTAGAGTTGTAATTTAACCTGGTGATCCTGGCATCAAATATATATTCAATAAATATTTGTCAAATTGAATTGAACTGACCCTTTCATTATTTTGTCTCTGGTCTCTAAATGCTTTGTGACAGCTTTCACAAACTGATCTTTTATGGTACTGTACAATCCTGTTCTTTATACCAGAGGGATGATTTAGCCCCTGGCTCTTAAATAACATGTTAGCTACTCCCTTCACTAGAATTTATCAAGGCTGTGTGAAAACAAATATTCACGGGCTTTAGCTTATCTTTAGTGAATTTTATCCTGAAAAAGCTGGTTAGGATTCGAAGGTATTTCTTATGATGTATAATGTATGATGTAAAAATAATTGTGTTCTAGACAAATGGTAGATATTGCCATTTACTCTGGTTTGGTTTGATTTTGCTTTTTCCTACTCAGAATCCCTTCCCCCAATTTCTTCTGATAATTACACTCCCACTTTTTTGGGAGAACCACTCTCCTTACCTCCCCTTAGCCTTGGTGAAACTGCCAATCCCAGTAAGTGTGGCCCTGGCCTCAGAGTGAGGCCACAGTCCAGATGTACTACATCATGGTATTCATCCCTTTGGCCTAGGAGACTGGATCCAGG
Organism: Vulpes lagopus; assembly: GCF_018345385.1. Classification (NCBI taxonomy): domain Eukaryota; kingdom Metazoa; phylum Chordata; class Mammalia; order Carnivora; family Canidae; genus Vulpes; species Vulpes lagopus. The sequence goes on along the minus strand of NC_054844.1, from coordinate 37,777,815 downwards.
AATGTAGATACAACCCAAGCTGGACAAATTGAAGTAACTTATAGATGGTTGCTAGAAAAGTGGAGATATCTTCTTCCTGTAGGGTCAAGGCCAAAGCTGGTGTCAACATAGAGTTATCTATGGTCAAACCCCTCCTTTTCCACACAGGGATGTCTGTGTGCCCTGCATGAAATGAGGTCAAACTATAAAAGAAGCAAAACTGAGGGAGGGAGAAAGGAAAAGAGAGGTAAAGAGAGAAAAGAAGGAGAGAGAGAGGAGGAACAGAGAAGAAAATAGATTAAAGTGGAAAAGAGAAGAGATTATGTGCGGGCAGAGGGAGAGATGGGGGAAGAACGAAGAGAAAAAGTAGCAGAGAGGAGAAGGGCGAGGAAAGAGAACAGGGCATTGGAGAGATGGGTAGAAGTGGAAAGAGAAGGGAAAGAGATTAGTAAAGACAACAGTATAAACACACTATAGACAAAGTGAAATGTCTCTGCATTATCATGGTGGCTTACTTGCTAAATCACCAAAGAATTTTTGAGAAAGTACATTTTGTGATTGAGAAAATAACATACTTTTCTAGACTAGGGAGTACAAATAATCATAGAGTAACTTTAGGATCGTGGCCTTGAAAACTTTTGAAACACCATGTCAGACAATGCAACTTTACTATTTCTCCACCTTATACAATTAGGTGATTAAGATTCCTTAGTCAGAAATTACACCTTTATTCCCTTCCGTGCCTTGGACACAGTACTCAGTGAATGTCTGTGAAATTAATGTGGGATGGATGGACAGAATGAACACACTGAAATTTGGAGGCTCTCAAATTGCATCCTAAAGGCTCCTTCTAAGACCCCTTAATAAAGTGAGAAGTAACATTTGTCTGTGGCTTTCTCAGCCTCCTCTTTATGGATACTTTCATCCCTTTTTGGCACCTGCTCCATCCCCCAGTGCTTTTCCCACTTCCCATATAATAAAACCTGCCTTCAAAGCACAATCCAACACCCCCGCTATAAGAGTTGTAAATAGCCAGTAGAACTTAATGGTCTGTTCTTCACGGGTCCTCCTAAGGGCATTTTAAGAGGAGACAAAGAAAGAAAAGCTTTAAAATTCACAAAAATAAATGTGTAGTTCTGGAATTTCTGGCCTAAGTGAGCCAGTGCTAGAAGCATTTGGAATGATGGCACAGGAAGGCAGGGGCCTCCTGGGATTCCTGTGGTCACATGAGTGGTTTGGGTAACTGTGACACAAAGTCAGGGTTCAGGTTCAGAATTCCTGAAATACTGACCACTGGGCCCCAGAAGGAAACCCATCTGTTTGAGTCTGATTTCATCTGTTTACGTTTTGCATTTTTTTCTGGTAGGAAAAATACATAATTATTTTGGCCATGTTGTGCCCACTGAAATCACAGAATGTTTTCCAATGCTTTTAATGTCCACCCTGAAAAGAACAAATTTATTATTATTCCACAACTAATGACCAGAGTGTTTCTCAGAACCTATAAACAAAATATTCCTTATTAATAAATGAACACATACAGAGAAAAACAAAAAGGAAGGGGAGGGGCAATTAAAAACGCTCATCAATGATCAATTTGAACCTTGTTATAGAATGCTTCCAGTCTGCTTCTGCCTTGATTTACTGATGAAGAAAAGCATGGCTTTCTCGAAGAAGTATCAGGTAATTTCTGCCTCAAATCTAATGTTCATCTTGCTTGCCAACTCTGATGAATTGCTAATGGCTGAGTACAGCAGTTTATTGACAAGGTTGCCAAAACCATGTCCAATACAGTAGGAAAAAATGTACCATGATCGATTATCATCTGCCCTGGATGCAGTGGGACAAAAAGGTAGAGCACACGCCCTCAACTGTATTTGCCATTCTTCTTCAAATAACTGAAACCAGATTACCAGATTTCCCCTGGGTAAACAACGCAGCCTTCCAAGCAAGCCCATATACATCATAGAAGACCAGGTCTCAGCTAGTCAGTATTTCCTATTCTCTGGATTATAATTATAGGTTTCTGAATGATCAAATGACCCAATCAGAGCCAATGAAACTTCAGGGGATGCCACAACAGTGCCTTTTTTTTTTTTTTTTTTTTTCTGCAGGATCTCAGCTTGGAAAGACTTTATATTTCTTGGTAACTATCTTGCCATCATGGAAGAATCAATTCCGAGGAAGTAGAACCAAAATCTACTGCGCAAGAAAGAAATTAACCCGGAGGAATGGTACCAAAATTGACATAAGCAACTCTCGGTGGCCTCATCTTGGCCCCTATTGAAAGCCAGGCCTGAAGCCATACTTTTGCTTTGCTTAAGCTACTTTGGGTTCAATATTCTATTACTTGCAGAAGAAGAATACTAACAGGAAGAATACTAACAGACATAGCTGTCAATTCTATTTTCTCCCTCAGCTGTAACCTTTAGCAAGTTTCAAAATTAGTTTATCATAAAGAAGATATCAAACAAAAATTGAGGGTTAAGACTTGCAGGTACAATTTCAGAGGCATTCCGTAATTCTGGGGTCTCACGTGCCAGAGAACTTCGAAACACTCCAAGCCAAAGAAATATAAGCTTCACGAAGATTCAGACTTTACCTCCCATCTACCCCACTGGACATCCTCACTCCACTCTAAGAAATTCTGAGAAGTGACTGGAGGGCACAAAAAGGAATTCCTGGAATATGAGGGTGTTCTTCTGTCAAAGAACCTTGATATAATCAATGACTATTTACTGAGCACCTGCCACCTGGTAGGCCTGGTAGGCCCTAGTCAAGGAACTGAATCTAAGAGATGAAGATAGGGATCCCTGGGTGGCGCAGCGGTTTGGCGCCTGCCTTTGGCCCAGGGTGTGATCCTGGAGACCCGGGATCGAATCCCACATCAGGCTCCCGGTGCATGGAGCCTGCTTCTCCCTCCGCCTGTGTCTCTGCCTCTCTCTCTCTCTCTGTGACTATCATAAATAAATAAAAATTAAAAAAATAAATAAATAAAAGATACTTGCTTGAAGTATCTTTTAAAAAAAAATAAGAGATGAAGATAAAATATAATCTCTGACATCAGAGAGTCTGTGAGGTAGCACAGGACACCAACCTATATAAGCCACCTCATCAGCACTCCAGCTGTGTCTGATCCAGCGCTGTGAGGAGAAGTCCCAAGTTTATTTAACTCAGGTTCCATGCACGGAGACTAGAGGTATTTTTTTTTTCTCATAATAACTCATTTGAGTACACTCGGTACTCTGTAAGGAAAGAGAAATCTCTTGGATTAGCAGCACCAATGGAAAGAACCATTTCCCTTACTGGTTTATGTTTTCTTCCACCTTACCAATGAGCGTTCTCAAAGTGCCAGTCTCAGAAGTTCCCCACACCCTTCCCCTAAAAAGACTATGAAGACCTTGCATCTTTACAGCATCACCATTGTAGGGGTGCCATCAGGACTGAGAGAAACAACGGCTCGCTTTAACACACTTGTCTCAATGCGTTCTGGTCTAGTCTCGCAATGTGTATCTCCACCCCCAGATTCTTTTCCCCATCACCAGACCTGTAATGACTACTGGACACCTCTACTTGGCTGTAACAGAAGCATTTAAAGTACACTATGCCGTAAGTGGAACTACTTTTTCTATCTCAGCCTGCCCTACCCCATCTCAGTGATCAGCCCTGTCATCCACCGGGCTGCCCACACCAGAGCCTTGTTCCATCCTCACCTCCACTTATTCACCCCTCATTTCCCGCCAAACACAGCCTGTTGATTTCTTGTCTCCATCACTTCCTTCCATGACCACCAGCACCGCTTTGGTTCGGTCCACTGCTCCACTGCTTGCTCTCTCTCAGATTCCTGTTATTCTTCTAACTAGTATCCCCACTATGGCTCTAGTCCAGTTGCCACAGTAGTTTTGATAATTCAAAAATATATGGGATCCCTGGGCGGCTCAGTGGCTTAGCACCTGCCTTGGGCTCAGGTCATGACCCTGGGGTCCCAGGATCAAGTCCCGCATGAGGCTTCCTGCAGGGGGAGGGGAGTCCCTCTGCCTGTGTCTCTGCCTTCCTCTCTCTGTGTCTCTCATGAATAAATAAATAAAATCTTTAAAAAAATTCAAAACTATGATCATGTATCCCCTATTTCAAACACTTTAATAAAACCTCATTATCATCAAAATAGTCCTCACCATATTTTTCATTACATGACTTCTTCTGATTGCTCTAGCTTCACATAACTCCCTATATTATTTGCCACAATAAATAGGATTCTTTTTTTTTAATGCAGGACCTGAACTCACCCCTGAGATCAAGATCTGAGCTGAGATTAAGAGTCCCCAGCTTGGGATCCCTGGGTGGCGCAGCGGTTTGGCGCCTGCCTTTGGCCCAGGGCGTGATCCTGGAGACCCTGGATCGAATCCCACGTCGGGCTCTCGGTGCATGGAGCCTGCTTTTCCCTCTGCCTGTGTCTCTGCCTCTCTCTCTCTGTGTGTGACTATCAAAAATAAAAAATAAAATAAAATGTCTTTAAAAAAAAAAAAAGAGTCCCCAGCTTAACTGACTGAACCACCAGGTTCCCCAATAAATATGGTTTGAATTGCAGTTCTCCAAGTAGAAATTGCCCTTCACTGCCTCTGGGATTTTGCACACTGGCTGAAATAATCTTTCATTGCCTTCTGTCTGTCTTTTCCACCAACTCCACATTCCTTCATTTCCTACTTTCCCCTGCATTTTAGTTGACATGTTTACTCACTACATATGTGTTATATACTATTTCTCAATCATCTCATTTCTATTTCAATGACCTTGTGGTAAGCATATGACAAGAGGATTGAGCTATGAAGACACTGTTCCTTGAAACTAATGACCTGGTATTGCAATAATTTCTCCTACAATCGTGCAAACTATAGCTATGGAGTGTATAAGAAACCACCTGAATTTTGATTACCTGTGTGTGTATCTGTGCGTGTATGTGTGTGTCACATAAAACTTTAGAAACTGTAATTTCTAAATTCAACACCTCTCATGGGTGCAGTAACCCTCACTGTCCCCTCTCGGGGCCCTGCCCTTGATGGCCTCTGAGACAGGTCTGCACTGTAATCCTGCCCCTCTCACCCCAGCTCCTACATCCAAGGTAGCCTAACCCACACCGGCCCAACAAGACTCTTTCTCTTAAGAACAGAAATCTGGTGCTTATCTAATGTCCCTAGAACTGAGTCCATTTGACATGACTTCTAAATGTCCATAGTACCTCATCTTCAACTCACCAAGCCCACCTGTTCAACTCCTACTTAGGGCTTATGAGAATCTTCAGAATCGTTTAAGTGAATTCTCTCTTTTTTTAAAGTTACTGTCTGTGACTTCTCCCTAAAAGAACCTTTCTAACTTATGCAGCAGCAAAGTTACGAAAACCTATGAGGACTATATTTTCCTTATTGGTTCAGGTTTCTCAGTGGTGATATTATTATTAAAGGCACTTCATTCCATGAGTTACAGAATGCCTTATTAGATAAAAGGAAAATAATTCAATTGTATCTTGTTAAAGGTCTAAATTTCAAAAAGACATTTTTTTTTTAATTTTATTTATTTATGATAGTCATACAGAGAGAAAGAGAGAGGCAGAGACACAGGCAGAGGGAGAAGCAGGCTCCATGCGCCGGGAGCCTGATGTGGGATTCGATCCCGGGTCTCCAGGATCGCGCCCTGGGCCAAAGGCAGGCGCCAAACCGCTGCGCCACCCAGGGATCCCTCAAAAAGACATTTTTAAGAAAATCTTTCTCAATCATTTTTAAACCTTATATCCTGAAGCTTCACTTTAATGCTCTACTCAGAGCCCGTGTTTTGGAATCTAATGAAACCCTAAGAGAAGAACATGGCCTGAAAGTTCTACAGAATCTCTCATGTTGGGCAGCCCAAGTGACTCAGGGGTTTAGCACCGCCTTCAGCACAGGGCATGATCCTGGAGACCCTGGATCGAGTCCCACGTCCGGCTCTGCATAGAGCCTGCTTCTCCCTCTGCCTGTATCTCTGCCTCTATGTGTCTCTCATGAATAAATAAATAAAATTTAAAAAAAAAATCTCTCGTGTCAGAGGGGCAATCCTTATATCTTCCTTAACATGTAATCTGGTCCTAAGTGAAAAGACTATGGTGTATTTCATCAGTTTCTTCTAGCAATGACCAGGCATATTTTGAATACTGACTCCTTTCTCAGAATCCTTTCTATATTGAAAATATTACAGCAAACTGGGTTTTATAATTTAAAGCTGGCATTGAAAAGCACAATGATAAGACAATAAGAAAGGTCTGTAAATTCTGAAGGAATAATGAGTCTCTATTAATTTATAATTCTACTATATGTGTTGCTATTTGTACTTCATGCTGCTTCTGCTAAATGATCTTTTGAGTGTCCTTAAAGCTGACCTTTCTGCATCACACACAAAAGCTATAATTAGTTGAAGAAGAGAAATTCAAATTCCAGATGTCTGAGTGAGTATTTTATTTTAAAACCAAACACTTCCCCGCCACCCTACCCCACTCACCCCACACACAATCTTCTATTTCTTTTTAATGAATATGCAAGTAAGAAGAGGCTAAGTTTTTTTACATGGTTTCTTTGATAATTTAGGTTTGGGTTCAAAAATGCTTCAGACTCTTAGAAGTTTATCAAATTATACTAGACAGCAGAAAATAATGAAAGTAACTTTAAACTCAAAGGTTTTGCCTGTTAGCAGTGGTGCCCAACTGATCGGTGAAATTGTTCTGCACACAGGGAAGGACGCAAGGAACATCTTTACCACCAGCTCCCCACATTTGTCCAGGGTCCACCAAGCCCACCCGGGGGCAGCCCTCATGACTTCCATACCTAATGAACTTTTAACAATACTCCATAGGATGAGGGCAGCCCCAGTGGCCCGGCAGTTTAGTGCTGCCTTCAGCCCAGGGCGTGATCCTGGAGACCCAGGATCGAGTCCCACGTTAGGCTCCCTGCATGGAGCCTGCTTCTCCCTCTGCCTGTGTCTCTGCCTCTCTCTGTGTGTGTCTCTCATTAATAAATAAATAAAATCTTAAAAAAAAAAATACTCCATAGAATGAGCAGTCAAACCTACAAGTGGCCAAAATTCATCGAATTCATCGAAGTCTTTGTAGATAAACATGGGTCTCTCTGGGTTAACTATAGTCCTATGGAAAGGAAACTTATCATAGACTTCCCCAAAATGAGGCTTGCTCTCTCCACTAAGACAGATCATTAATGTCCAAAACTTTTGAAACATTAACTATTCACTTAAATTTTGGGAAATTGATGTTACCAAAAAGTCCCAGCAATTCGAGTCTCCTTCAGAGAGCAGTGATACTGGCTGAACACCATGATTTACATTCCATCTTCAAAGCGAGATAATGCAAGAATGCCAAAAATTCAACAGAGCCTTCTCAAGTAACAATCTTGTCCTTGAGAGAGCAGTGGGATTTTTGAGTTGTGGGATTTTCCACTCATTTCTTCTATCGTTTTCCAACTTCCTTGCCTTCAAGTGTCAACTGGCTCCTCTCAGTCACAGCTGTACAAATCACAAGGACTTTCATTGGCATGAGACATATATATTATTCATCTATCCGGTTTCATCTGAAGGAAATCCAATAAAGGCACAATTTTACTTTCCAATGAAATATTCAAAGCTGCTTTTTCCCCATGAGAAACTGGGCAGACAACTTCATCCATGATCAATGTAAGTACAAAACTTTTTTGCCTATTAGAGCATGTATGAATTTGATTTTATAAAATCCATGCCTGCTTTCTTCCCCTATGCTTCATAGCACTTTGTGTATAAATATGTAGCAAATTCAATGTTTTCACTAATTTATGAAGCCTTCTGTAACATAATGATACCAAGAATGAACACCCTGTCCTCTTCCTTGCAAATATTGACTTAAAAGGACACCTTGTTTACATTTGTGCTACATCCTTGATAGAATGCTTGTCCATATGGCAGGATTTGTTTTCCTCTAGTTGTAAATACAGTGGAGCAGAGTGGCGATACATTAAGTAATTCCCTTTGCTTCTGGGTTGCTGACTGAACTAGAACCCAGGTTTAAGGTCATCATGACCCTCACTTAACAGGCCCTCTGTTGCTAGAGGAAGTAGCTTGTGCCAAACTCAACACACACACACACACACACACACCTTCCTACTTGACAGAAGCCAGTTCTGAGTCCCAAAATCCCTAAAGAAGAAAATGAAGCTAACACTGGCACGGAGGTGTTTATCAGCCCCTGCATTTGCCGCAATCATGAGTTAATTATATGCTATAAGGAGACACCTTTCTCTCCTCCAGAAGATAGTTCACCACCCCACTCTGTGAGAAGGTTGTGGGAGACACAGAGTAGCAGAGAGAAACGTCCACCTGTCCCCCAGCCCCATGTCCTCACGTTCAACCGAGTTCTCTATGACTGAAGAATTACATCCTCAAATAATAACCATCAACCACTGAACAAAAAAAAAAAAAACAAAACACAGAGCAAAAGAAAAAAAGATGTGAGATCCATGCTCTCTGTCGGAAGATAAAAGTTACATTATAAAAGAGACAGCCACGTCTTTATAAACAAAACAGAACTTTCTCAACATCTCAGAGCCATCTCATTAGCCAATGCTCTCTCATCATGAGTGATCATGGTTATTTAGAGTCACAAGCAAAATATGGAGAGATCTGTCTGTAGGCAAGTGGAGACAAGGCATAATAAAGGAAGAGCTAGGTGTGTGAGGAAAATGATGAAGTGGACATACTTCAGTGCTTAATTCATAAGGAAGAAAATGTATCAACTCGAGCAGGGATTTAACCCCTTCTGGTTGGAACGTCAAATCCCCATGTAAACAGTTACTTCTATTTCCTTCAGCATAATCTGCTCTATATGGTTTGAACTTGACTTGGGTTTATTTCAAGCCTTGGTAAAGTCATCTCATAAAACTTCAACATGTAAAACGGTATGCATTTCAGTATATATAATTGTTATTTAAAGCTCACTGATTCCAAGTCAAGAAAGTTATAATCTGTGATGATTCAGTTCCGAGCCGCAGCAAGGTGTACTGTTGAACTCACTGCTGGGCACCTCAAATGACAGATGGAGAGAATGTCTGGGGGAGCTAAGAGGATGGCCCTGCAGCAGCTGATGTTGAAAAAGACCTTAATGTCAAATAATCCAGTGCCCCTAGAACACACTTTACCAGCATCACACAATCAGCGAGCCTATCTCTTCTACAAAGGCTTGTTCGCAAGCCTTGATGTTTATTGGTGACATCACCTTACTATTTCCCCATTTCAGGTTGCCCTCCTATTCATTTCCACCTAATTTTGTTGTATAAACATGTTGGGGCAAGGGAAAGAACTTTAGACTTCATATTCCTTTGTAAAGCATTTCATATTACCTCTGAGAAAAGGGTCCAAAAATGAATATTTTAAGAAATAAGTGGGAGGGAGAAGGAGTAGTTATTTCCTTCCCTGTTTTTCCCAAGTTAAAATGTTTTGAAGGGTTAGCACACCTGATGTTTATATATAAATAAAAATGATAATGATATGTGGCTTTTGCTTATCCCTGGAATTAGGCTAAGGTGGAGCAGGAAAGGGTAGAAAAGGCTATGACGAGACAGCCTTAGATCCACAGAGCTTAAGGTAGGATGTAAATGGGGGAGAGGGCTGCTAGTTGTGGAGAACTAGCACAAACTCTCAAGATCAACTGATTCAACCCATTTGTTTGAGAGCACAGAAACTGAAGCCCAAAAACAAAGAATAAAACAGTGAGGGTTATTATATAAAAATTGCAAACATTGTGGGAGCACCCGGCTGGCTCAGTCAGAAGAGCAGGTGACTCTTAAAATGTGAATTGTACATATTGGCCAATTGCTAGCTGTGTCACCTGGAGCAAGTTACTTAACCTCTCTGTGCCACAGTTTCATCATCTGTAAAATTAAGATAATAATGGTGCCTACTTCTCAGGCTTACTGGGAAAAATCAAATTGGTTACTACTTGTAAACTACCTAGAACAGAACCCAGAAACAAGAAGTATTTGATCAATGTTAACTCTTTTTATTTTTTTATTCTTATCATTACCACTATTATTGATACTTCAGGCAGGCCTTTCCCAACTAAATGTGGTTTTGTTAATGACCTGGAAAACTCAATCCATTGTGGATTGGCATGTCACATTGGCATGGATGTCAACATTTTGGGATACATTGGGTTGGGGCCTCACCTTGGCTTAGACCCAAACACAGGTGGGGGCAGGATGAGTCTCATCTCCATGACTAATCGCCATTCATACTTAAAAACACTTAGATAGCAACTCCTGAGTAGCCTTAAAAAAAAAAAAAAAAAAGCAACTTCCAGGAATGGAATTGAAAACCCAAGCTTTCTTGAATCCCAGTTTTGATTTTTTAGGAACTTTGGCCAAGCCGCTTCCTCCTACTTGGTAGTTTCCATATCTGTTGTTAATAACAATCTTCACCTGAATTATTGTAATGATTAAATGTTTTGAAAGAGCACTTTATGATCAAGAAATTTTACAGAGAAGCGTTCATCCTTAAAAGCACAGTGTCTTATAAAATATTTCTCTTATTTTGAAATCATAGGAAAAAAGTCATTCTTGCTTTCTTTCAAGGATTTAGCGTTGACCATGAAAATAGAATATGTCATGAGAATGTGCATGGAAAATGTATTCAAAAGAGAAAACACTGAGCTGGCAAGCTTAAAGGTTTGGGTTTTAACTCCAGCTTTCCCATGGACACGTCCTATAGCTCCAGGCAAGTCACTTAGACTTGCTGGCACCCAGCTTCCTTTCTTGTAAAACAGAGGGTGAATTAGATGAGCTCTCTCCCCTCTAAATCTATAATTCCGAGTGTCATATATACGTTTGCATGAATCCATGAGTCACTAAAACCTGGTAGATTTCAAAAATTTACTTAATAAACAAAATGTCTTATAAGCAATTCAAGAGATCTTGGAACTGACTCTCAAAACATTGCATAATCATGTTTAGGCAAAGACTTCAAACCCAAGAAGAACATCTTGGAATTGGGCCTCTCTTCACCACTACTGCAATCTACAGAAGACAGGCTGTCAGTTCACGTGTCCACACGCCTTCTGCCCTGAGGGCTCAGAGCACTTGAATGTCTCATTAATTCAAGGAGGACCTTAATAAATAGAAAATGGTATTGCCTCGTTCAAAATGAAATGAAAGCCTAAAAGCATGTTTTATTTCCATGACATTCTCAGCATCTCAAAATACTTCGATAACAACTTTAGCTTTCTCTCTCTCTCTCTCTCTCTCTCTCTCTCTCTCTCTCTCTTCCTCTCTCTCATATCTGACTGACTTGATCAATGTAACAACTTTGTGAAGTAGACAGGGCCCAGGGATTATTGTGCTCATTTTACAAATGGATATCCTGGGACCAAAAAAATAATTTGCTTCCTACTAAGAGTTGATGGTCCTCACACTTGGATCTCCTGATTCACAAACAAACCCCCAAGTCAGTTTAGGAGGGACCCACTGGCAATTATACACCTGCCTGGACTTGACCAGCCCCTCCCAATGCTTGGCTCCACCCCTCCAAGGACAAAATGCTTTCCTCTCACTTACTGGCCCAACTCACTGTCTGGGACCCCCGATGCAATGGAAGTGGTTCTCTGAATGCTTTAGCCCTTTTACAGGATTTCCATGGAAAAATAAAATTCCCAAATAGGAACAATGGGCTTACTGATGAGTGAATTAGACCCTGCTTCCCATACCCTGTGGTTTCTCCCCATAAATGTTTTTCCAGTAATTCAGTGGCTGCTTTGGGAGAGCTGTCCAGAACACTTTCATCAGGGCTATTTTTTCATCCTACAATTTTGGCCATTTCTCAGTTTATTTTTCACAAGGGGAAGGGGGATGGATCATGTCCTAGAGAGAAAGATCCTACAAAATCCTAAACATCTTAAGTCCATGAGATAATTAAGCGGATTTGAGAATTATAACTCCATTAACTGACTGAGGAGTGGATCAATGTCAAATCACAAATACAGGATTCTGAAAACAAAATGTAATTTAACATAACTCGCTTCCCAGCCCATGTGGTAGAAATAAGGCTGTGATATGTTTGATGTGCTTGCCCTGGGCTTGGTTGGCAACTAGAATCCAACAGAGCCAGTGGGTTGGGGACAAAAGATCACACAGAGATAAGCTCCACAAGAAACATGCCTGTGTTTGCGTAATATTCATGTTTCTACCTTCATAATACCTTAATTTTATTTAATCCCAAACTGAGTGGCAGAGGCAGCTACTCATCGTGGTATATATGGTTACATTGCTTCTTTTGATGGTCCTTTGGGAGAAGCATTATTGCTTTCCTTCTAGCTATTGAAGCAGAATAAACACAGCTTTAAATCTTTGACTCGTTTTTTCACTTACAATAGAAGATAGTGGCAGCCAGACACATCATTTCACCTGAGTCAGGTCCACAAATGTTGAGAACCTACTGGAGGCAAGGCATCATTTTAGATGCTTTGTGAGGCATTTTAAATCTGAGCAAGACACAGCCCCATCTCCCAAAAAGATATTTTGAAGTTTCCAAAAGGGGATGGTTCTTAAATCAAAGGGCTAAGAAATGGTTTTGTGAAGGAAGTGGCATTGAAAAGGAGTCCTGAAGCTTGGTAGATTTTTAGTAAATGGGTAAAATGATAGCAAATATATATATATAATGCACAACTTTAAATGGCACTATTACGTATATCATGCTACTGCTTAAGACAAGAAGAAGGAGTCCTGCCAAGAAGAAGCACACTATACACCAAGGCAAGGATAGGGAAGCAGCAGACATTTATAGGAATTAGCAAATCCGTTTTCATGCTCATGACAAGACTTTAGTAAGCACCCACTGTGTTCCAGGCATGCAGTATAGGTGATACAGAGATTCTGAGGCATAGATGTCTGTCTTCAAGTGTCACACAGCCTGGAGGAGAGGCTGATGTACTCAGCTCAGAAGTTAGGTGTCAGGAGGTGGTAGGAGATGAAGATGTCAGGCTACATCAGGACCATGTCAAGAGTGTCCTTAAAATGAAGTTAAGGGTCAGTACGTAATTCTGTGACAACAGGATTATTAAATATTTGGGGCTGAGGAGTGACAGTGATGGGTTAAATACAGAATTCACTTAGAGCAAATGCAATGCATTCGTTCAGAGCAAGAAGTGAGGAAGAAAGACAGGTTCAGAGGCAACAGCAAAGGTCCACCAGGCTACAGGCAACAGGGCTCTGAATACGGGAGCACAGGAAAGGATTAAAGAGAATGAAAAGGAGAAAGACTCAACCAAAATAGACAGTGTAGGACACTGACTTGCTTGAAAAGAAAACGTTTGAGATCAGGACACTGACAGGATATGGAGGGGAGGTGTTCCGGCAGCAGTTGGACATTCAGATGTAGGGTACCCAGGTGCTGGCAAACAAGATACATTTTGGTGCTGTCCACAAGGGAGTGGCTATTAAGGCCACAGCATTGAGCAAGATAGCTGAGGTAGCAAGGGCAGGTATAGAAAGAGGCAGATGGACACATTCCTGGAGGGTATTTACATTTATAGGGTAGAAGTAGAAAGAGAAGCTCGTGAAGAAGATAGGAGACATGAGAAAAAAGTTGAGGGTCAAGATAGTGCAGTACCAGGGAAGGGGAATGTTTTAATGAGGAGGTGTCAACAGTCAGATGCTAAGGAGAAGTCAGGAGTTGTAGACTGAGATGACATGAGCCATTGGATCTAGTGCGGAGGAGGTCACTGGCTGCATCTGAAAGAGAAACTTTAGTGGAGCCAACAACAGAGAAGTCAGCACTCAAGACAGGAAAGGGTGAGCAGTGGACAGCAAGGAAGTGGACTTTAGGAAGTGTGATGGAGGGATATAAAGTGGAAGATGTAGGGCACCTGGGTGGCTCAGTGGTTGAGTGTCTGCCTCCAGCTTCAAAACAATAAAGATGTAAATGAAGAGGGAAGGACTGATGGGGGCGGGGACAAGGGACTAAGGTTTGCAGAGAGGGTTAGCGCGGCAAGGAAGAGGGCACATACACCTCCAAAGCAAGTTCAAGAGAAGAAAGCCTGGGAGAGGAGGTGAGAATACAGAGGCTCTATCCCTAGATCATCTAGCCCACACCTGCGGCCATCATCGCCACCTCTCCTTGGGACGACTCACTAATTTCCACCTCCTGACCTAACTAAACTCCTCCTGAGCTCTTGATCTTTACATAAATGATCTACTGGACAAGTCCACCTGAGTGTCAGAAAGGCACCTCAGACTCAACCTGCCCACATCAAATTCATGAACTTTTCTCCCAAAAACAGTCCTCTCCCGCTCCCTTCTCAACAAACAGTATCATCATCCACCTAATCGCCCAAGTCAGAAAGCACTTCTACTGCTCTCAAACCCTCACACTCCAAAGTTTGAATTCATCTCCTGAAATCTGCCTTTGCCCCCTTCAAAGCTCCATCTTGCATCTAGACTGACCTCTTCTTGACTCAGGTCTGATCACATCCACCTCCTGTGGCTTCCTCTTCGTCAGGGTCAGAGTCTGACGTGACTGTCCGGACCCTGCCCACTACCCCCCCCGTCTCACCTCTGACCCTACCCAGCCCTCATGCCCTCTCTTTACTTTCTCTTCCTTCCACTCTTTTTTTTTTTTTTAAGATTTTATTTATTTATTTGAGAGAGAGAGAGATCACGAGCAGCGAGGAATGGTAGAGAAGATCGCAGAGCAGGGAGCGATCCGATGTGGGACTCAACCCCAGAACCCTGGGATCATGATCTGAGCTGAAATGAAGGCAGATGCCTAACTCGCTGGGCCCCCAGGTGCCCCTCCACTTCTGTGCTCTGTACACGCTGTTCCCCCTGCCTAGTACCTGCTTCCCTCCATTCTTTTCACCTGGTTAACCTCTATTTCAGGCAGTATGGGAAATAGTCTGCAGAATGGTTAGGACCAGCTCTGCCATCACACTGAATTCCAAGCCCACCCCTCTGCTCACCGGTGCTCTGCTCACCTCTGCTCCTCTGCTCAAGGTGCTTACTGTCTCCACACTGAATTTTCTCACCTGTGTGTGACGGAGTCCATACCTCACACAAAATTCATTGAAAGCACTGAAATCTGGGCCCAGCACATAATAACCACTTAGCAAATGTCAGCTATTTTTAAATCTTCTTCTTTACCACCTTGAGTCAATCACCACTTCCTGGAGAAGCCTTCCCTGACCAGGTCACTGCCCTCAGCCTACACTCTGAGCCTCCTTCTTTTTATCACAGATTTTTATATTTATTGGGGAGGATGAGTGGCTCAGTCAGTTAAGCAGCTGATTCTTGACTTGGGCCCAGGTTGTCATATCAGGGTCCTGAGATCAAGCCCCACATCAGGCTCCACACTCAGTGGGGAGTCTGCTTGAGATTCTATCGCCCTTTGTCCCTCCCCCTGCTTACACACACACACTCTCTCAATTACATAAATCTTTAAAAATTTTTGCATTTACTTCAAGATTTTTAGATTATGTCTGTCTTCTCTACCAGTTTGAAGTCTCCTTGAGAATAGGACTTTACCTCCTTTGCTCACACATACAGCCTAGGCACAGAATAGACACTCAACCAATATTTGTCCAATAAATAAATGAATAAACAAGCAAACAGGAGCAGCCCAACTGTGGCTAGAGTATGCAATAGTTAGCATACCCAGCTTGTCTTCTATGGAAAAACCCAATATTTTGCCACTTAGCCATTACATCCCTGCTTTTGCAGGGGCTAGATTAGCAGTGTTTTGTTTTTTCTGTGAATACCAGCAAATTATTATTAGCAATATGTATTTTTTTAGAAATCAGATGAGTCTGGGATAAAATTCATATTTGTGTGGCCCTCACTGACCCAGGACATTTGGTCATTCACGGTTGAGGTTGATGAAGATGATGATGACAATGATGACAATCTCATAATCATTAACAAGGCTTATGCATATTAGCATATTAAGTCCCAGCTACATCGGGCTCATCAGTGGCAAGTACAGGACAGAAAGCTCTTGAAGGTCATCTCATGTGCCAAATGAAAAACACTGAGAGAGCCAACCTCCTTGCTCCCTTTAGCCCATCTAAATTCTCCGTTGTAGATACACACACAGATGTCTACCTGGATGTGACATTCTCCTGTCTTCTAACCATGAACTGTGACCTTTGGGCTCATGAGGCAGGCCACATGGTTCTGCATCCTCCCCTCCCACCATGTCACCTTTCCCCGAGGTCTTTTCCAAGGAGGACCACTAAGATGGCTCAGATTTTATTCTAGGGAATGTTTTCTGAATAATTCTCTTGGTGTCTGATAATGGGTTGATACTAACCCCCTGAGAAACTCCTACACAACCCTGGACAAATATGAGAAAAGCAGATGAAGGATCCCTACAACTCCCAATAGATTGCTTTTACTACAACATGCAAATCCTTTAATGCCTCCCTTTGCTTCTACTAACAAAATGTTCTCTCTCTTGGATGAACAGCTTGGGAGCTTTGGAATGACACAGTGAACAACAGATTCTGTATTGTCACTAGAATGTATACTATTATCAATGACCTTTCTTTTATTGAGTCCCTAGGAAAGATGGCAAACCACAAGGCCCTAGGTGTGTTCCCTTCCAGAAAACGAGTTTCAATGCCTTGAGGGTAAACTCTAAGAGACTGTGCTCTTTATAGAACAAGGGAGGAGAATCAAAGTCTTCTTAGTGTTCACAGATATGTCTTGATCTCCTAGGGTTGTTTATCCTAGGAGCTCCTTTTGGCTCCTGGCAGACTGTTGTCTTAGTTGCAACAGTAAAAGTACGATTAACCACAATATGGTAATGTGGAAAATAGCACTGAAAACCCTTTGATTCCAGAACTTAGTGAACCTTTTTGGAGAAATCCATTATTGCCTTGCAATTCTATTATAAAACACATTAGGGTTTCAAAATGCAAAGTGACTGGGAAAAAAGGCTTATGTAACATTAGAAGTGAAAAAAAAAACAGATTGTAAAGTTGTGTCTATGCAAAGATTGTAACTATATGAAAATGAGATAACATATTGACAGTAACTGGAAGGAAACATTAAAACAGCTGGTTTTTAGAATGGCAAGATTACAGATATTTTTTTTCCTCTCTTTTTCGCTTGCTTGATTTCTGTTATTGTCATAATAGCATTGTTTGTACAATAGAAGGTTGTCAGCTAAACATATACTTTGCTTAAAATATTGTAGAAAATCATAATTCACTTGTAGCACAGACATTAAAAATTATACTCTACCTTAAAATTGAATATGGAAAACACGGAGCTACTCTATCTTATCTTTAAAGGCTACTCTTTATTTTGCAAAATAAGACATAGAACAATTTCTAGCGTTATTCTTAAAATTGGTAGAAAGGAAAAAAAAAAAAAAAAAAAATTGGTAGAAAGGAATTTCATTTACCTCCTTTGGCATCACTGACGACAGCTTCAAAAATTTTATTTTCTTCAATGAGAAATGATAGAACAAAATAGTTTTTTGTTAAATTTTCTTTCTATTATCTAGCAGACCAGAAAACCTCTAGGGATACCTGGTTGGCTCAGTTGATCTCAGGGCACTGGGTTCAAGCCCCACCGTGGGCACAGAGTTTACTTAAAAAAAAAAAATTAAGAAAACCACTCGGAAAAACTATCATCCATTTGCGGAATCCTTAGTAGGCCTGGGTCAGAAAATATTTCATCAAAAACATGCCATGTGACAGCAAATGCTTACAGACAGAATGCTGGCTGGGTGCTGACCACTAGATTGGAACCACTGAATTACAGGTGTACAGATTCAACTCCAAAACTAACCAGACAGTTCCTCCATTTCTTAGCCTTCTGGTTATTCAGTGTTTCACCCCACAGCAACCTATTGCCTATCAACGACACTGAATTTAGGGTTAGGATAAATCCCACACCAAATGGATGTTTCCTTCTTTGCAGAAATTTCCATTTGCATTTTAATGAAATGATGCTTATCCATAAGTACAGAATGCCTATTCCCTCCAGCATGTCATTAACAGGTTAAGGTAGTCTGTGGCTAGTTTGGACTTTATGTGCCTTTTAGAGCTCAGGCCTCCCCTTCTGTCCCTTCTATGCAATTGAATCCAACAAAAATATACCCAGCTGAGTGACTTCCAGAGCTTTGGGTCAATAAGCTCTACCAGGAGGCTATGGAAACACCATACTGGCTCTTGGACACAGCATCTCACACACATTAGTAGTTAGCACAGCTCATGCTGGACTTCTAAACAGTTCCATCAGGAATCGGCTGGACTGCATGTTCCTAACCTTCTTCACATGACTGTTATAGGTGGTAAGAGTTATCAGCTGCAAAAATAAATAAGCCCAGTGCTACAATAACAAGCAATATGCTGAACAAGAAATGAACATCCCAATACTGATAAACTGATGGTCACACTGAAGATAATAAACTTGGACCTGGGGGCAACAGGGGCCACGGAATGACTTTTGAGGAGAACAGGGATAATAATAACCTAGGTTTAGGATAAGAGCTAAACTGAGAAGCTGGATGAATGTAAACTAGAGAGAGGAGAAACTGGCTAGAATCTGGGAATTAAAAGGAAGCGATGGGAAAGGCTGAATTGGCTTGAACCCATGCAGCGACACAGTCATGGAAATCAAGTAGAGACGAGTTTAAATGGATAACCTGATGCCACAGATATGAGGCATGTTAATGAAGGAAAGCACGATGTAAAGAGTGAGTCAAAAAGAGTCAACATTTCTAGAAACTTGTAAACATATGCATGAAATTTTCATTTATATTTTTTGTCTGTTCTCCCTCTTCAATTAGAACGTCCGTTTCTTGACAGCACGTCTTATTCCCCACTATATCCACAGTGCATGGCATTTAGTAGGATCTCCATAAATAACTGTGAATGAATGAATGAATAAATGAATGAATACATGTGGAAACCCGTGGATCCTTAAAGATAAAGGATTTAGTTCCAGTAAGATGGAACACTGACTCAGAAATAATTCCATGCTGTTGAGCTACTCTAACCTGGATGTTTTGCTGAGGTAAGCCAATTAACCTCTCTGGCCCCCATTGTCCTTCTTGCTAGAACAAAGCCAACAATTGCCACTCTCTTGCTGAAGACGGAAGCAACGAAGAATAAGCAAGATGAAATCTGATGAGTGCCTGGAGTTTTATAAGAGGAAGACACTCTACTTAACTCTTCAACCCACCATCAAGATGACAGACATAGGCCAAAACAGCATAATGAAAGGCTCCAAAGTCACTCAAATAATTGGGCTACAAATCCCCAAACAGCCCTGAAACAATAATAGCCTCTCTGAATTTCCACCAAGCTGCGGTGTTAATGTAAACCCCAGGATGACAACTCAGTGTGGTAGTTCCTGAAGTACGAAAAACAAGGCCACTCCCCAGAGGGATTAATGATTGCAAAGAGAACGCACATGCCCTAGGCCAGAGCAGGTCAACTCCAGTACACAGGAGTCCACTGCTGCAGCAATGGGTCAGCAGCCCCAAGAAAGCTTACTTTCAGATCTTTTTGAGATCTATCCAACCAAATTGAAAAAAATAACTTAGTCTTAAGCTTTTTTATAGGTCCCACAAATGGAAGGGCAGCCCTGGTGGCTCAGCGGTTTAGCGCCGCCTTCAGCCCAGGTTGTGATCCTGGAGATCCAGCCTGGAGCCTGCTTCTCCTTCTGCTCCCTGCATGGAGCCTGCTTCTCCTTCTGCCTGTGTCTCTGCCCCATTCTCTCTCTCTCTGTGTGCTTCTCATGAATAAATAAATAAAATCTAAAAACAAAACAAATGGAAGCCAGCTTTTTAAGTATAAGATAATGGCTCAAGTAGGGACAGCTCTGACTTAAGCAAAATCACCATGAACCACCCTATTCTATACAGCATCTTCACTGCCCTTATCACTATGAGAAATCACCTTGTTCTTTTATTCATTTGTTCTTTGCTTGTCACCCACACTCTAGAACTGTGCTATCCAGTACCATAGCCACTAGCCAAATGTGGCTTTGTAAATTTAAATTTTTTTAATTATATAAGATTTTAAAATTCAGTTCATCAGTTGTCCTAGCCACATCACACAGGCTTAAGAACTACACGTGGCTAGTGGCTAACATTAGACAGCAAAGATCTAGAACATTTTAGAACATTTCCATCACTGTGGAAAATTCTTTTTTTTTTTTTTTTAAGATTTTATTTATTTATTCATGAGAGACACACAGAGAGAGGCAGAGACACAGGCAGAGGGAGAAGCAGGCTCCAAGCAGGAAGCCCGATGTAGGACTTGATCCCAGGACCCCAGGATCATGCCCTGAGTCAAAGGCAGATGCTCAACCACTGAGCCACCCAGACGTCCCACTGTGGAAAATTCTAATGGACAAGTTCAGCTCTGGAAAAAAAAGTTTCATGCAGAACCTAGAAGAATGTTTTTCAAACCATAGGCCTTGTTTCATTCATGAACTGAGATGTTCAGTGGATTATAACCAATATTAGTGAAATAGAAGATAACAAAACATATCACATTAAACACAGAGTGAGAATTCCTTAGGAGAATTTGTTTATATGTATGTATGTCCTAGTTGGTATTATAAATTGTATTTTTTATCATATATCATAGTTATTTAAAAAAAAGCTTCTGTGTAGTATCTGTATAGTATGGGCTGAAGATGTTTGTCGAATCAATCAATAAATGAAATGTTTTATAGAGTTTATCTGATTTAATTTACTCCCAACTACACCCCTGTGAGGTAGGAATTATTATGCTTTTTTAAAGAAGAGGAAACTAAGGTTATGGGAGTTAAGTGACCTGCCCAGATGACCAAACTTAAAAGGGTTGGAATTAAGAGTCAAATGTGAATCTCATAGACCGGAGATACTACGATCTTAAGAAGGGATCCATTGCTCTTAAAGCGCTCGATGTGGCTGGCTCTCCCACAGTGGGACAAGATGAGGAACTTGGGGAGAACTGAGAGAAAATCCGGCACCGGGAAATGGGCAAAGAGGAAGAGTCTTGAAGACCACTGAGCAGCCAGGGATAGCCTGGAGAAGGAAGATATGTCAGAAAGGAGGGAATGGTCAATGACAGAGTGGCCCAAATTTGAGGGGGAAAAAAGACTAGAAAATTTCAGTAATTTTAGCATTGAGGAAGTCACTGCTGACTTTGGCAAGGGTCAATTCAGTGAGGTAATAAGTTCAGAACCTACCACTGAAGGCTGAAGGGCAAGTGGCAGGTGACTGTAGACAACTTCCAGAAGCTTCGACTGTGAGTGGGAGGAGATAGGTGCAGTCAAAGCAGAGTCTCTGCTTATTTATTTACTTTCAAAATAGGATCTTCTGAGCAATTCCATATTGATGTGAACGGAGAGGCTGATATAAAGAGCAAGGGTGAGGAAAGGAACAGACTTCCGGAGCAGACAAGAGGTGGTGGAACCCAGGGGAGAGATGGACAGAGAGCTCCTCCCAGCTGACAAGGAAGAAGGGAGGAAAGGGAACTCACTGGAAGCAGGACATTGCAGGGGCTCCTCTCCAGTGGTCTCTTCTTCCTCTGGGAAGCAGAAGGAGCCTCTTCGTGTTTTGAATGGAGAGCAGAAAAGATGTGGAAAAGGTGTTTTTGGAAAATAAACAACAAGGCTTTATCTACTTTCCAACGTACACAAATCCTCAAAAGCCCTGTTCACAGTTGTCCTAAATCAGAAAGCCAGAACTTCCCTCCATCACAGCACAATAAAGAGTAGAAATACAAAATGTTGACAGAAGCACGCTCTAACCAGGTGAAAATGAAAGACAGAGCTGCCAGCAGCAAGCAGGACGGGAGGGCAGCATGGAGGGCCCGGGGAAAGCTGGAGCCTGTGAACTTTTAGCGACACCAGTCAGCAAACTTCCTGGAAATGCCTGGACAATCTCTTAATCTAATTGAGCCATTTAACACATCAGACCTTTAGTAGTAAGAACCTGACCTCATCTCTCCTGTGAACACTAAAAGCCTAAAGAAACAAACATCTAGCTAAGAGCAGAAGAAAAATGTAATAAATGTAGTCATTTCTGCAGGACATAAGAGGCCCTCAGGTACATAAAAATGAAAATTAAAGTTGGACTTTTTTTGTATCCAACTAAGAGTACCAGTACCGTATGTGTTCACTGAAAGTTGCCAATCCTGCGCTCAGAGGTGCATAGGATGATGCTACTATCACAGAGTTTATCTGAAGTTAGATATACTTAAGCCCTTCATATTCTAAAAATTCAGTTCAGTCTACCTCCTGAGTAGGAAAAAAACCAGTTCTTTCCTACTGTGTGTTTCCCTCCTGTCTATCTATCTCCTTTACTACCCACATGACACACTTCACTTCTGGTCACCAAATGTGTGGGAGGTTTTATCCACATCAAGGGCATGTTCTCCATTGCCAGCTGGGTGCCCTACAATTTAACTCAATTCTGGCGAGATCTGCCAGGAGGTAGCATCAGATCCCACAATATAAGGACGCGGTCTCACTAGATTGTCTCTCACTTCAGATGCCACTCATAAGTCCATGTTGTCACCTGTGCTTCTGATCGATTGGCTATAAATGTGAGGTTCCCACAACCCCCTCTTCGGGTTCAATTAATTCTCTAGAGTGGCTCACGGAACTCAGGAAAACAGTTTACTTATGTTTACTTGTTTATTACAAAGGGAGATGATAAAGCTTACAGATGAACATCCAGATGAAAGAGACGTATAAGGCCAAGTACGTGGGAAAGGCACTGAGCTTCCATGTCCTCTCTGGGCACATAGTTCCCCCTGAACCTGTACCTGCTCCCCAACAATTAGGACAAGAGATGCTCCTAGCACTTGTCTCACTTAGGAAATTACAAAGGTTTTAGAAGCTCTGTACCAGGAATGAGGGCAGAGACCAATATATTTTTTTTCTGTTATTTTACACCTTCCAAAACCTGTTCAGAGTTGTCCTAAATCAGACTTTTAAAACCTCCTCCATCACAGTGTAGTGATATAATAGGAATACAAAATATTGAAAGTAATTCCATTCCCAATGGCAACAACAGCCCTTGTTTCTCTTTTCTAAAACGTTTGTCTTCTCTACTTACACTGCCACCCTCATAACCTCTCACTCCAGCTCCCTCTGCTCCAGTGAGTCAATATTCTCTTCTTCCCATAAAAGTCAACATTCCTTCCAGAGGCCTCCCATGTCTTGATTGCAAACACACCGGCAATGGGATGGCACACTACCTTGTACTCTTCAGAGCCCAGTGTAGCTCTACAAGGCAGGGTCACATCTTCTCCCCCGCCGCAGCCATACCCTACCTAGCTTAGGGATGCCCAAAATATAAAACTCAGAAAGTATGCAAAAGGCCCCCACAACTGTCTTGGAGAGAAAATTGGATTCCTATCTCACACCAGACACCTACAAAAAATTCCAGATAGATCAAGATTTAAATGAAAAAGTAAACCATAAAAGAATGAGGAGGGGAAAGGTTGGAGAATATTTTAATAACTGCAAAGTGAATAAAGCCTTTTTAAATTTTGCCATAAAACCGAGAAGGTACAAAAGCAATGATTGATGGGTTCAACTCCATAAAATTTTTTAAATTTCTGCATATTTCAGAATACCATGAGCAAGATCAAAAGAAATTTTACTTTGTATCACAGACTAAGAACTAATTTTGCCCATGAATAAAGAGCTCGTACAAATCATTTGGAAGAAATAGTTTAAAAATGCACAATACATTCAAAATAAAAGAGATGTAAACTGAAATTACAATGAGAGACCAGCATTCAACAATCAGACTTGCAAAGACCAAAATATTTGAGAATATTATGTTGGCAATAATTTACAGAAACAGGTACATTGCTGCATCGCTGGAGGGAATATAAATTATCATAACCTCTTGGAAGGCAATTTGGCAATAATCACTAAAATTGAAAGTACATGTGTTACTCGAACCAGCAGTTGATTCATGGATATTTATCCGTAAATATATTCCCACAGGTGAAAATTCACTTTTTTATGCAATAACAAAAAATTGGAAGTAACCGAAATGTCCTTCCATGCAACATTGAGATAATCAGTCTGAACTGCCTGAATTGTCATGCATTGCGACGCGTAGATCTCCAAGATATAGCTAAGAGGAAAATGATACAGTTGAGAAGACTATATAAAATATGTTACTATCTGTATGAAAAGAGAATATATATACACACATATACTTATCATCTGTATGAAAAAATATGAACAAATGTTTGTATATGTTTATAAATATGTAACAGACGTCTAGAAATATATGAGAAACTGGGAACAGTAATTGGGAACTAGATGGCTGGAAAATAAGAGAAGGAAGATTTTCTATTCAATACACTTTATGTGGACATTTTGAATCTCAAATACATGTTAACCAATGTCCAGCAAACTAACAAGGATACCACCAACTTATATAAACATAAAACTCGCTTAACACTCCATAAAACTATAGGAAGTCTGATAAGGGATCAACTGACATCATCTCTGAAAGAACAGAGCCCAAAATAGGGAACCCTGAGGTTCTTCTCTAAATAGGAATTATGCCTGAACATTACAGCTTAGCATTCCTGTGGGCACAAAAACACACATGTGCAGTGGTCAGTAGCTTCACTGGTGGGCAGAACAGAACAATTCAAGTAGCTGATGTATGAGCCAAGGAAGCTTCCTTGCTCAGCCACCATTACATGACTCTGGCTTAGTTCCAATCTTAATTGAAGGTTAATTTTTTAATACTTTATACCAAGATAATCGCAAAAATTCAAACAATCAGAGAAAAGAAAAATCACCAAATTGTCCTGACTTGATCAGAAGGAGCATTTCTTCTGGCTCCACACCAGGAAGAGCCAAGATGGCCTCTGAGTTAAGTTTGAGTCTGATTAAAACTTCCTTCCCAAGACTGTACTTAGGTTGCTTTGTGGACTGCTTGTCATCAAAGAAATCTGGCACATTATGTAGAAGAGAAAGATTAATGTGATTCCCAAGTAAACCCAACAGTGAAATTCAACCACAGTTACTCAAGTTGATAAATGATTTGGAGTACTGGTACACTGTTGTAAAACACAACTGACTTTTTATAAAACAGGGAAGCAAT
Source organism: Vulpes lagopus (assembly GCF_018345385.1). Classification (NCBI taxonomy): domain Eukaryota; kingdom Metazoa; phylum Chordata; class Mammalia; order Carnivora; family Canidae; genus Vulpes; species Vulpes lagopus. The sequence goes on along the minus strand of NC_054844.1, from coordinate 37,752,699 downwards.
TTCTTCTCTTACATTTTCTCCTCCAGCATTTCTGAGCAGTTACATTAGGAAGTGGCTGTTTCCCCTGGCAGCTGGGCTCCATATCTTCACCACTAGAGAAGCAATTTCCAGTGCTCCAAACATCTGGAGAGCTGGCTCACTTAAAAAAAAAAAAAAAAAAAAATTGAACTTCTATTTCATTAAACTCTAGTGTTAATCATTGCCAAAAAGGCAAGAGTAGAATGCAGGTAAATTGAGCCTCAACCCAAACTTTGCAGTACCTTGGACTCTAGGTCTTATGAACAATGAGGCTAATGAATCCAGCACCCAGCACACATGTGAGTGTCAGGAGCTTTCCAATTCCTTTATAATTCTAATAATTTATCTTACTGCGCTACCAAGGTATGACTCTTCTTCTCTGTTTCCTTGTCAATAATAATAATAATAAATAATGTCTTGTCTACCTGTATTAGGGTTGGGGTAAAATTCAGTTTACTGTGCCTAGCACCATATCATCTCTGGGAGGACTAGCTCATAAAATAAATACCTTTTAACATTGTAGGCAAAAATGAGAAAGTAAAAGGAAAGCCATTTTACCTATCACAAAATTTTATAGCATAAAAGATATCTATTCAACTATACTCACAAATCCATATGTAGTAATTTTTTCTAATTTGCTTATACATTTCTACTCTTTTCTAACACAAACAGAAGAAAAAATTATCTCTGGATACTTCCCAAAGTGGATGCATTTTTTTCTTACCTGGGCGTATAGCCAATAAAGATTAAACTGGGGAAGGAATTGATATGACCTTGGGTAAGCACGTTAACCCTTCAGGATCCAGTTGCCTCTTCTGTAAAATAAGAAAACTGGATAAATAAGTACTTCTCAAGCCACAGTGTGTTTTGGAATTGCCTGGGGATCAGGCATCTTGGTCACTAGAGGAGGGTCTCTGCATCTGTCTTTTGTTTTTTTTTTAATGGGCTCCCCAAGAGACTCTTCTGATACATGTCAAAGTTAGAGAATCTCTAAATCCAATAATCTCTGAAGTCATTTCCTGCTCTAACAATCATTAATCTTTTTTTAAACATACTTTCCCTGTGTATACTGATAATCTCATAAAAATGCAAAACTGCAATCATAGCATGCTGTAGGGACATTTTCTTCTATTTTCCTTCTTTTGTGGGGCTTCCCCTTCTGCTGTTCATCCCTTTCTGCCCACAGCTTTCATTCTCCTTCCACAGGACCCTAGCTGAACACTCTATCAGTGATAAAGCAGGCAGAGTCCTGCTGGTCCCTTTTTATGGAACTGGATGCGGAATCCCAAGCCTCAGATGTATCTTTCTTAATCTAACTGAAAATTCTGTCTCCTCTCATTCCATCTCCCTGCCACCATCCAAATAACCCCATCTAAACAGCAATTGCTCCTGTGCAATCACAACTGGTTGCCTCTGTCTCCAGGGCCTACCTCGGTGCTTGACAGGCACTTGGTATTGTTTGTTGACTGACTAACCGGCTTTGAAAGAAGAAAATTTCAGGAAATTTGCTATGATTGCTTTGTGAGTCTTCATGAGTCATTGTCTTTACTGAATAGTTGAATGTAAAACTACCCAAGATAAATGAAGGTTGCAAAGGATCCAGAAAGCCAGAAGCCACAGTCTCCCATGAGCCCCATCTCTCTCAACTCACAGGCAAAAGAGACTCTGAAAATGGACATATGTGTATATAAAAATAAGAAGAAATAATGGCTCCCTTCAAAATGGTTAGAGTCCTTCAAAAGATCATACCCAAACCTAAATAAATACTGTGTGAAATCTCATAAAAGGTTTTTATGCTCAGTTTCATTTTATTATACTTTGTTAAATGCTTACATTGGGCAAGAAATTAATAAATATCTTACCGATGGATGGAAATCTTCATGAGACTGAAATTCAATTAGTTTCCTTTGGCAAAACATTTCCTTTGCAAATCTCTATGGATAAGAAATTGAGGTGTATGATTTGCCATCCCATGTTCTGCACAATGCATTGGAGCTCCCTCACCATGTTTTATTTTGTGTCCACCCAAACCACCCTGAGGTATGGGCAGGCACAAGAGTGGACATGACATCGCATTGCCCATCTCTGAAGTGCCAGGAAGGACTGTGCCAAAACCATCAGGGAAATGGACTGCACCGCCTACCTTGGCAACACAAACCTGTGTATAATAGCCCTCCTAGTCAGGTCACTCTTCTGGTGCTGTTAACATCTATTACAAATTGAATTAAGAATTCAGCGAAAGAGCCAAAGATGAAAAGAGTATGGCTCATGACACTCTCTCAAATCCTGAGGGAAAAAAATCAACATAGAGCCCAAACATTGACCTGTTTTTGAGAACACTTGCAACGGTGTTATGCATACTGGATAGCTCTCACAGAAAAGACTTTGGTCCTCAGAACTCTCAAGCAAAGCTTCTGGTACAGCCTTGCAATAAACATTAATCTGTTAAGTCAAGATTGGGACATAATACAGAGTCCATTAGGACCACACTTTCATATTACAACCTTCCCATGTCTATGAGTCACAGAGACCATGTGCAAGCATGGAATGAGAAAAATCAGAGGAAGTGGACAGGAAGGTTCCTCTGGTGAATTATATCAATTTCTGCTCCTGTTTGTAAGACTCTTCATAGATAATAGCAAACAGAGTTCATTTCTTTCTTCCAGGTGTATAATGACCTGCATAGTTCTCAGAACCTAATGTAAAAGGGTGTTTGTATTCACTCTCCACTCCCTTAAGAGGGACAGAGCTTAGTGGGAAGTGTGAATCTTGGAATGTAAATATGTCTGAAATGTTTAATATGGCTAATCCACACTGTTTAGACAAATTTTCCACAGAGTAGTTCCGTTAATGTAGAAGCGTGAACTGGGTCTGAGGTGAAGCAAGGAAGTCAAGCAGTTACTATATGTGAGATCTAGACATAAACAGCCAGTTAGATTCTATTTTCACTAGCCTCCATATCTGGAGAAATGTATCTAACATAAACTTGTGTCCACCAATTTTTTAAGTTCCATAAGAGACATCAATATCTAGAACTACAACAAATATATACTAATTCTTATTTTTTTAATTCTTATTTTTATTAAAATAAATGTTATCTATAATATACTACTAACATACATTTACATGCATAGTCTCCAGCTCTTCTATCAAATCACCCTTCATCCTATTGCTCGAACCCAAAACTTAGTCCCTGTGGTTCCTTGCTTTCCCTCAATCCCACACCCAACCCACCATTAGCTCTCACACAAAATATATCTTGATTCTTTCTACCTCTCCCCAGTTCTCTGGGCACCACTCTAGTCTGAGCCAAAAATCATCTCTCCCGCGTCCAGCCCTGCTCCCATTCCCTCCCATTCACAGATGAGCAACCCTGAGAACACTCCCTAATAAATTCTTACATGCTGGTAGTTTTCTGCATCAGTTTCCCAGGATCCCAGTATACAACAGTGTCATATTCTGGACATGTCTTGAAGGTATAACCAACAAATTTGCTGCTGAATGTGATGAAGGGCATGAACGAAAGGGAAGAGGCAATAGGAACCCAAGATTGGTATCTTAAGCAACTTGAAGAACCAAGTTGCCATTTACTGTTATGGGTAACTACAGAAAGAACATGGCGATGAAACTCAGTTTGGTTCTGTTCCTATGTGATGCCTATGAGGCACTCAAAGGGAGTTTCAATAACCACTTGGACTAACAAGCCTGGATCTCAAGGGAGAAGTCAGGGCAGAAAGAGAAATATGGGAATTGTTAGCATGTGGGTGGTAAAGGCTTACAACTGGATAAGAATACCTTTTGATCAAAAATATATATCCATCATAATTTTGGCTAGCCTTCCCAAAGTAGACTTTCTACATTAGTATGACAGTATTTCACTTTTGAAATTTGAGACTTACTTTGTCACTGATTAGCTATTCTATCTTAAATAAATCATTTAATTAACTTATTGACCTCTTGGTTTATCCATCTGACATGCAGAGACAAATAATAATTATAAACTCCAACTTCAGGGGTGGATCTGAGGATCAAATGAGAAGATAAGAAGGCATTTAGAAGAGTTAAAACATTACCCTAATGAGACATTTTATTTCTATTAGTTTTTTTTTCAAAAATATAGTTTCTTTGTTAGTAGGAATGAAAGTGAGACAAGAATTAAATTAAACATCCATTAAATTTCATGTAAGGGAAATAACAAAAGAATCATCCAAAGGGAAATACAAAAGTAAGTGAAACAGCATTAACAAAAATGGAAATAAACACATTGGAAAACATTGAAATTCTAGAACAGCTAAAACTCAATTTTTTAATAAGTTAAAAATACAAAAACATTTTGCAAATTAATAAAAAACAAAAGATGAGCTTACATATGACAAATGAATAAAACATAAAAGATTTTTGAATAAAGTGATTATCAAAAGTATGTTAATTGACTTAAAAGCTCCATTCAGATGATAATTTTTCATCTTAAAAAGAACATGAAAACAAATTTACTTCTCCTGGAAATTAATTGGAGTTCCTTTGTGCCTGAACAAGATATCATTTTGTGTTGTCATTTTTGTTTCACATCACTTTTTAAAATGAGAAATGGAATTCTAATTGTCTAGAAATATTTTTAAATTTTTTTAAATGGGAAAATATCACCAGACTAACTTAAAATATAAGGCAGTCCCATACTTCTGATAACCCTTTTCAACTATGCTGTGTAGGTGCACCTCATCCCGCTCCACCCACTGCAGTGTTGCTGGGTGAGGCTCTGCACAGAAAGGGTTGACTTGGAAGATGTCCAAGTCCTTTTCCCGTGGAGAATAAGGCTCTGGAAATTGAGCAAGCAGAGGGCTTGGGTACAAATATTTTATGTTCTTAACTTTAAGATATAATTAGAGATGACTGGGGCCCTTTCATTCTGGAATAATGTACTATCTTTGCCATGACAAGTCAAGAAGGATAAGAATTCTGATCATCTTGGCAACAGCCCTTCAGAAAGGTAGAAGTCTCTTTGGTGGAAATCTTCAGATGTCTTTTTCCTAACAGCATCTATTTCTCCTGAACTTGCCTCTCAAACTTGGTGTACCCCCTTTGGGACCAGTCCTCTTCTTCCTCCTCTCCTTCTCTCAGGACTGTACTCAGCTCCTATGTATTACTTTCCTATGCTACCTGCTGATGGAGGCTCTGTCCTAATTCTACCCCCCCTAAACAAGATGGGGTAGTCAGCTCAGGCTACCATAAACACCACGCACTGGGTAGCTTAATCAGTAGACTAAGATCAGGGTGCCAGCATGGTCAGTGTCTGGTGAGACCTCTCTTCCTGGCTCGCCAGCAGCTGCCATCTTGCCATGTAAGATCATCTTACGTGATCTATTCTTTGTGCCTGGGAAGGGAGAGGCAGGGCACTCTGGTGTCTATTCTCATGAGGACCCTAATCCTATCCTATCAGGGCCTGTATGACCTCATTTCTTCTTAATACCTCCTTCTAGGCCCTTCTCCAAATACAGTCTCACCTTGGGAGTTAGGGCTTCAGCATATGAATTAGGCAAGGGGTGTGGGGGAGGGGGGTAGGTAGGAGAGGCACAATTCAGTCTATAACAGACTAGGAGAAAATTCTAAAACTAATCTCAGAAACAGTGTTTTGAGATTTCATTTAATCCGATATAAATTTACTTTTACTTTCTGTTCTTTCATCCATCTGCACGGTCTTCCTCACTAACACAGGATGGGGATATACAAGATTCTCTTCTCAGAATGTAGTAGTATTTCAAAAATAGAATTACTTTAAATTCAGAGAAAGATACCAAACTATGAACAGCAATTACTTCCCAGGTGGAACTGGTGGAAAAAGGTTTGTATGAGGGTTGGGAGCATAATCTTGTTGTTTCCTAGTCTATATGATTGATGCGTTTTTTTAGATTATGACAAGAGACATGCATTCCTTTACAACTGAAAAGAAAAATAAAATATAAATATGGAAAAAAATTCATTGAATCAGAAAGCCAAAATTTAAAGATATTTGCTGTGAACGTTAAGGCTACAGGGGAAAAAAAAACAAACAGTTGCCTGCTTTTTTAGCATATTGTTTAAGCAACTCTGACCCAGACTTCTGAATTTTCCTACTTGTCATCCATCCCCTTTTATGTCCTTTTTTTTTTTTTAAGATTTTATTTATTTATTCATGAGAGACACAGAGAGAGAACGGCAGAGGCAGGCTCCATGCAGGGAGCCCGATGTGGGACTCGATCTCAGGACTCCAGGATCATGTCCTGAGCAAAACCCAGACTCAACCGCTGAGCCACCCAGGCATCCCACTCTTTTATGTTCTTTGCATGATTTTAAAGCTGGAAATAGATTCCTTAAGAATTTTAATAAACAAAAAGCTGGAAATTTTTAAAAAGAGCTTGCCTTATTTTTTTTTCATTTTATCTCCTGTTTCCTTCTGCATTCTTTTAAAGAATCCAATCTAAATCTACATCCTTAGGTGCACCTGGCTGGCTTAGTCTGTAGAGCATGTGATTCTTGGTCTTGGGGTTTGAGTCCCATATTGGGTGTAGAGATTACTTAAAAATAAAATCTAAAAAAATAAATTAAAAATAAACCTGCATCTTTTTTAGAGGTGGTAAGACAAAATCACCACGTTTTTTTAAGAATACCTGTTTAAAATAACATTTTAGATCTTATAGCTACTTTACATTATTCTAAGTCATGCAAGGATGACATGGAGATGACCTAAGGGGAAAAAATGAGCTAAGGAGGATGGATGGGTTGGTAAACAGTTCATCTGGCTCATCCATGAAACGCCAGTCAAGTGACCCTAGTTTCATCACGTGGTAACTCATTTTTTCTAGCTGGGCAACAGTCAATTTCCATAATGTGTGACGTGGGAACTGTGAAGATTCAGGAAAACTTGTCCTCAGTAGAGTATTTACTTGAAAAACTATGGCTGTTCAAGAGAGCCCAACACATAACAGGTATTCAAGAAGTATTCAGTAAATGAATCAAATTGGTAAAATTATTGATAACCTTACAGATGTATGATATCTCTAGAAATTAAATTTCTAAAAATTGCAACAGTTCAAAGACACTAATTCAAAAAGCTATCATTATTCTGAATTATTCTTTTTTCACTGGATTCAAGAAGGATCGGGGGAGGATGGAAACTAACTCCGATGATCCGAGGGGAAGAAAAAGAAACAGGAACATCTGACTAGGCTACTAGTACTAGTTCCAAGAGCTACTTTTTTAATTGAATCACAGGTTGGAAGTTGTTTAAATGACTTAATTTCTTTGAGCGGTCCACAGTTAGTGGACAAAGTGTGCCCTCTCCTCAGAATGAAATAGTTTGCTCCTACCCCCATCAACTGAGCCTCCTTTCTCCCCGGTATTTTTAGACTGCACAGGAAACACTCCACCGTAAGGAGGTTGCAATGTGACTGACCTTTTACCTGGAATGATACCAGCAGCACTGGCATGTGCCACCAGTGATGTGAGAACAGAGCTGACGAGAACTCTTCGCTAGACAATTGAACAGCTTCTTTTCATTTGACCTGATGTCTATCCCTTCAGTTTTGCAATGTCCTATAACTACACCAGACATCACTGATTTTAAAACAGGCCATACCGTACTTTATAATCTACTCTTTTTTTTAACAAATCATAAGAATGGATCATTATTTTTGACTGAAGATCCAAACGAATTAATGAAATGGCAGTCTAGCACAACTATCTTCAGCATGTACAGCTAGACCATTCTCTGCAGCCATCCAAGACTTCCCTGCGTGAGGGATCTGGTTACTATCTCGTTAGGATAGCCTGAGTAAATGTCTGTATCATTCCAATGTCTGCTCACATAACATAAAGCAACTGTCCAGAATTCTGGTCACTAAGATTTAATAGTGCAGCGTAATTATCCTTTGAATGTCTTTCACACTTAGCCATGAAATAACTGTTGGATAACTTTGGGCCCAATTTATAGAAAATCTTATAGGATACTTGCTTCCTTCATACTTGTAAACCAAAGAAGATGATAGCATCTTCCTTTCCTCTTATTTAATTATATGAATCAGAATCAGGTTTTTAAGTCACACCAGGTAATAAGTATACAACAGTACCTACACTCATTTTGCATATATTAACTGAAAACACAAATTTATTCTATTACCCTAAAATTCCCCTGGCAGGATTCTGGAGGTAGTAATCACCAAGTCTTGCTGAGGACACCCCCCAAGCTGCTCATCTCCCTTGCCAGTGGCACCACTCTAGTGGCCTGAGCTGCTACCATCACATGCCTACATTACTGCAACTGCCCACTGACTATCCTTCCTCTTACCTCCTCTAATGCATTCTCTGTTCCACCAGAGAGAACTTCCTAAACTCTGATAATGAGTCTGGAGTCTGATAATGCCTCTCCCAAATAAAACCCTTCGATAGATGCTCACTGCTCTAAAATAGAATGTTGGATCATGAAGATGGTCTAAAAATAATTGGACCCCTATACTCTGCCAGCCTTACTCCTCACCCTATTGTCAAACCATGGAGTATTCTCACTTTCGGGAGCATTCACTAAAGAAAATGTATGTTCAGGAAGCATCTAGCTTTTGTAATAATAGAGAGGTGGCTACTTTTATATTATTATACAGAAAAAGTCATCCTTATCAATCCCTAGCCAATATAATAGCTATAATTTGTTGAGTTTTTAATATGTGTCAGACATAGATATGTACTTCACATACATAAATCCTCATCTAATTCTCCTAATAAACCTTTGAGATAGGTAACATACCATATCCATTTTACAGATGAGATACCTAAGTGCTAGGACTGTGGATTCGTTCACTCAGTTTTCATTCATTCTCATTGGAATTTTACAAAGACAAAAACGACATCTCCCAGATATCCTTGAAGCTAGGGCTCTGGAAGTAAATTGGGTCCATAAGACATGGAGATATAGAAGGTAGAACTGAGGCAGACACTCCTTTCCTATCCCTTCTTGACTATTTCTGTGGGCAAGGAAATGACACCTCCTTGGCACCAGGCTACAGGGCCCATCCCATAGCCACCCCGGTGTTCAAAACTGTGGTGATGGCAGCAGGTTCTTGATCCTGGCCTAGTTCCACTGCTGGTCTCAGAGGTAGGAGCTCCCCCGGTGGGCCAGTTATGTTAAGTTTTGGAGCCATTCCTGGACAACTTTGGGACAACCTAGAATCTGCTTCTTCAGCCCTTTTAATGCTTTCATAATGCCTCGTCCTCTGTGTTAAATCCCTTCCTGTTTAGAATACTTAAAGTTGTTGCTTTTTCTTGTATCGAACCTGACAGTGTGCAAAAACCTAAGTGTTAAGCTGCTGAAACAGACTCCTCAAAAATAGAGTGGTTTAGGGGCGCCTGAGTGGCTCGGTGGTTGAGCTTCTGCCTTCAGCTCAGGGCATGATCCTGGGGTCCTGGGATCGAGTCCCACATTGAGCTACCTTCAAGGAGCCTGTTTCTCCCTCTGCCTATGTCTCTGCCTCTCTCTCTCTGTATCTCTCATGAATAAATAAATAAAATCTTTAAAAAAAAAAATAGAGTGGTTTAAATAAAACCAAAGTTTCCTTCCACATAACAGTTCAGAAGTGGGTGATATCACACAGGCTGGCCGGCTCTCTTGTCATCAATATGCAGCTTTTCTCTAGGGCCCAGAGAAGCTTCTGTTTTTATATTATTTCTCAGCCAATAGGAAGAGCCGGGAGATGGAGAGAGAGCAAATACCCAATGATTTTCAACCACATAAAAACTCTCTTTCACAAGCCATTGGCTAGAAATGAGTCACAATCAATACGTAATCACAAAGAAGGGTGAAGGAATATAGTTACTAGGTAGATAACTGTGTACCCTGCTAATACTTGGGGAGGGAAGGGGTAGGTGGTGGTGAAGATATCCTCTAAGAAAAAGAGAAAAAGAAAAACAGTTATCAGGGTAACTTACCAGTCTCTGCCATGTTTACCACTCTGCGCAGTATCCGTGCACACATTCTTCTTCCTGCGGATAGACCACATTCACCCCCACCCTGAAGCAAGATCCCAATCTATTGGCTTCCTTGTGAAAGTAACAAGAGCCAAAGATCTCTCTGGTCACAGCCCTTGAGCCAAGTCTCCTCTTTGATTTACTGGCCTTTAGGCTCAGCCTTTTCCTCTCTTTTTCAACTTAATGTTGGCTACCTTTGGTGAAAGCCATCCGAAACTGTTGGGAAGGCAATGTCTTTAATTCAATCTTTGCTCTGGGCTGACTTCCATTGTCTGGCCAAGCAGAACACTTAACAGAAAGCTCAGGAGAAAGACCTTCATCATCAAATTTACCTGCGGCTATTTGGGGATGCAGACAGATTTTTCCAACCTTGTGTGGCCCAAACTTCTAAGTTCTGAGTCACATTAGATTACAAACCATAAATGAGAAAGTCTCTATTATCAGAGCTCTATTCCTTTCTGTCTCTGCTTACTGATTAATGCTTGCACAACTTCCCTTTCCTCTTATAATACACTATAAACAGAAGTGAGAGCTAGCCAACATAACCTATGTTCTGAGCTCTTCTCCTTGAGTTAAAGGTCATTAGGCGCAGGGCTCATCTTCTAGATATAACCCAGGTTATAGTAGGTGACTACTTAAGCAAACAATATGCCACAGAATAACAAGTGTTACTGATTTTCCTAGCTAAAATATTGTGCCGGTGTCACGTTTTGCCTGTCGCTATCCAAAGCCACAAACTTTAGGTTTTTGTTATGGTAACATCAATTTCTGGTACCAATTTTTATATTAATTAGGGTACATGCTAAGGTCTTTAAAAAAAAAAAAAAAAGATCCCCTCAAATACAATGTCTTCATAACACAGAAGTTTGTTTCTCTCTCACCTAACAGTGCAGAGGCAAGCAGTCACCAATATGTGACTTTCCTCTCTGGGCTCCTTTTAGCTGTCCTATTATCATTTCCCAGCCAGAGGAAATGTTTTTTAAAAGTAATATCCAGAAGGTGCTACATGACTTCGGATGACACCCCACTGGTAAGAATTTAGTTTTGCAGCTACAAAGGATGCTATGAAATACCGTGTCTAGCTGAGTATCTGTGTGCCTTGCTAATACTCAGGAATCCCATTACCAAGACAAGCAGAGGAAAAGGGTCCCTGGAAGATTCTCAGCAGTCTCTGCCACCATGGGGACTAGAGTTACAATTGTTTGATTCCAAGATACCAAAGGCAAAACTACTTCCAAAACCGCCTTCCAATATTTTTAAGGAATGTTACGGCTCTTAACGCTACTCTTTCCTTTGATGACACATACTCTCCAGAATAAGAAAGTTATGATCCTTTGTTTCTCATCTTGTTTTCACTGGCTTAATCTTTCATTTATAGATTTATTCTAGCAGCCATCATTTATTGAATCCCTACCATGTGCCAGACATTCCGTTAGACGGTAGGAATACACAGATAACTAAGAATCATCTGAGATCCTTACTTAAGAGCTGCTATTTACTTGGATTACTTAGAAAATTCATACAACCACAAAAATTTGTTTAGAAGTAACGAATTCAAGGGAAACACACAAGAGAGAGTTTTATTTTTCACTTTCCTCAATTTTGTACTACTTACATCAATTGGCCTAACTAAAATTATAATTTAGTGTAAAATGAATCACTTAAGGTACAGAAATCTTGGCAATAAGGACAAGATTCAACTCCATTACACCTACACACTCTTACTAATCAACTGCTATGTTGATACCAGCTTTCCATCATGACAATGAAGCTGCAGTACACAGAAGACTTTCTCCACTAAAGGCCCCCAATTTGGAATCCTACTTCTTATGGATCGAAGCCAACACCAAAATATGCCCCAAAAGAAGCCAGACACAAATGAGTATGTACTGTTCTATTCCATTTATACTTGAAATATAAAAACAGGGGGGGAAAAAAACAAATATATGCTGTTAGAAGTGAGGATAGAGGTAGTACTTGGTGGAGGAATACAGGATGTTTCTGGAATGCTGATAATGCCCTATTTCTGTATCAGAGCGCTGATTACACAGGTGTGTTCAGTTTATAAATTCCATTTGATAATTTACTGAAAATTCTGAAATCACTGTCCTTATTATTTAGAAGGATCTGGAGAAACTTATGGGGTACTAAGTATGGTGCCAGTCACTGTGAAGGTTTTCGACAACATAAGGTATATGTGCCTTTCTGTTTCCCATAAAACTGAGGCAGGTGCCATATGAAAGAAAATATGGGGAATCAGGAACTCTAGCATTGTGTATCCATGTGTAAGTCCAAGCTGATACTCACCCCTTTCAGCCTCTTTTTTGAGCTACACCTGAACTCTAAGGCTCTTCTCTCTATAAATCTGTCTTGATCAGTCATTGTTGCCATTTTTCTCTTTTGATCTAAAGCAGCTTTTTTTTTTTTTTTTTGGCATTCAAATCATCAAATTAGGTAGACACTGAAAAAAAATTATTATACCATGACAAATCTGCATAGCTCTTTACCGAAGGCAGGACACCCAGGCTGAAAAACCCTGGGACAGGGTACTCCTTGACACAATGCATGGCCTGTCATTTTTCTGGATCTGTTTTGTCATTTGTAAGTCAAAGGAGCTGGATTGGATGATCCTCCAAAATCCTTCTGGATCAACGTTCCATTTCTGAGTTAAATTGTTCAAACCTAAGAAGTAGCAGAACCATAAACTCTGGGTTTACGGCTCAAGCCCAGTTTTCTTTCTACAGAAATGGATGTAAAAAAGCAACTTTAAGTCAGATTTTAAAATTCTTGTTGCCCAGAATGTGCTGGATGCTGACATCAACCATGCAAGGTAAATACATCATACTTGCCTTTCAGATGAGGAAACTGCCCCTCAGGTGGGCAGCTGACTTGCCCCAGTATGTGTGCCTGACCGGTGCCAGAGGCAGAATGGAAAGCCTCACCCTGCAGATTTCAGGGCCTTCCTCTCCCAAAACAGGCTTGCAATATGCCCCCAAATCAAGAAATAAGCTAAAAATAAATCCAGTCCAAAGCAAAAATAGTCCTTCTTTTTCAAGTTTCCTCCAGTTAAGAAAGAAAAACCAGAATTGGGAGTTTTGTTTATAAGAACAAAATATCATGTAATTTATTAAAATGGTAAAACTATGTACAGTTGTGTAAGGTCTCACAATGGCTTCAAAGCCCCAGCATGTTTTCCTATTTGATATACGTGTCTTTTTACTGCAGTTTACATTTTCTCTGGGAAGATATAAATTCTTTGGGGGTATAAAAGGCATTATAAGCGCGGAGTCAAAGATCATCAAGGGTTTTCTTTTTCTTTCTTTTTTTTTTTTAATTTTCAGGCAGACCACTCAACCTGCTATGACACCCCTACTAGGTGTCATGTACGACATGAGCCTGTCTTCATGGAAACAATTCTAGGACACACAGGAGGCATTGTGAACAAACACTCTTAGCAAACTTAGAAATATTTCTAATTGTTGTTTCAAGCTGGCTGATGATTGTTTTAGAACAAGTCTCCCACCATAGCCTGGAACTTAATCTGCAGAATTCCTTAAAAGACACTGAGACCAGCAGACAGTAATATATCATATGCCCAACAAAGACCAAAAAAAAAAAAAAATGTCCTGGACGTTGTCATAACTCTCCAAGAGTTGTTAGAGTTCACTTAAGTTCTTCTAAAAATACGACAGGTTAAACTTCCCCAGCTTGCTTCCTTTAGATGGACCATCAATAAATAGACAAAGAACAGTTGTTACAAAGTAGCTTTGAGAAAAAAAAAAAGTACAATATTTAATCAGTCCTTATTCTGTGATTTATCTGTGCTGTATCTCCCATTCATTTTTTATCTCCAAATTCTATTCTAAACTGAACCCTGAGGTTTGGGGCTAACACTGCATATAATAGGAGGAGTTTCTAAATCAGGTGTCATGAACCTGCCTACTTGTTTTTTTCTGTAGTTGTAAAATGCATGAGCATGTTCCCATTAAAGCTGTGTTCTCATGTATCCCTCACCCCCACCCCCCTGGCATGGTGACCTTATGGAGTGCGAGGAGAACACCTCTTAGAAACTGCTTACGTCCCATAGCACTTTCTAGTGTTCCATGTATCATTTGTGAAACATATTTTTAGAATCTATTATGCCAGAGGCCAGGAGTGACAAACATAGCACAGCACGTTGGACACAGCCCTGTCTCCACAGAAGTGACTGCCAAAAGGGATATGGCCAGGAACCCTGGGGTGCCCACTGGAGGGAAGTGGAGGGTCCTGCGGAAGCTCGCTGGAGGCCAGTAGAGGCTTCTTAGGAGAAATTGTGATTGGGCTGAGACTTGAAGGGCAAGTAAGAATTCACCAAGTGTAGAAGGGACATGAGGGGAGGGGTGCAATGTGTGGGAGGGCCTAGAACTGGAGAAATAGGATACCTCTGACAGGGCCCTGAATGCCCCATCTGAAGGCGTGCAGCAGCCATTTGCAGGTAACAGTCTAAGATACTGATGAAGTGGATAATGGATGTTCTGAGGCACATGGTGCTGAATGAAGACCCTGCATGCAGGGCCCCAGTCAGGGTCCCACCACCGAGGAATGCTCCTCCACGAACAGGACCCTGAATTGTACTCAATACCCATATCTCTTATCAGCATGTGCAGTTCGCACCTTTATTTGGGGCCCTGGAGAGCACAGGGACAGGGGAAGCTCTACTGCCCACTCGTCTACAAGCTTGCATTTGGGGAACGCTCACCACGTGGTGGGCCGTCCAATGTGTGTTGTGACTAGTAACAGCAAACTCTGAGTCAGGCACTGTCCTAAGCCTTTGTCATACGCTCGTGAATTTTTTTTCTTTTAATTCTTCCAAACTCTCCCTGAGGTAGTACACACTATTATCCCTTATTCTACAGATAAAGAAACTGAAGCACAGGGAGGCAGAGTAACTTGTCCAAGGTCACACAGCTCGCTGCTGTGTAGCATTTGAACCCGGACAGCCCAGCTCCAGCCTGAGCAGTTGGGCCCTGGGCCCTATGCTTCTCCACTTCAGCACAAGGATGAGCACACCAAGCCTCTCTTCCCTCCAGGCTTCCAGAATTTTTCATTCTGCAGGGGAAGGTGGACACAGACACCAGCCCAGGGTTCCAGAAACACCAATCACACAAATGCAACTCAAAAAAACAAAGTTCAGGAGGCATAGTCCATAACATGCATATAAAACAGCGTATATGGGCCACAGACAGATGGCTACCACTAACTTGGGGTGCTTCCCAAGTACCTGGCATTTCGTTTAAATTACCTCATTGCCTTCTTATAACAACTATGCAAGGAAGATAGCATCTGTTCATCTGATGTAAGAGGAAAGTCAGGCTAAGGTAAGTTGTGTCACCAGGTCCAGCTGAGGAAGCTGAGGTTCTTCTCCTGCTCACTGTGGCCTCCTTAAACTACAGTGCTTTATCCTTACTCCTGAGAGTCGGAATCGATTTCAGGTAACCTCTCTTTGTTGTAGGGAGTAAGGGGAAGTACTTCAGCTCAAGCAGTTGCCAGATTCACTTCCCAAATTCTACATCATGCTTACAGCTTCCTGATTACTTAGAGAGAAACCTCTAGCTGCAGACCACTCCATCTGAGGCTGCCAGGAGCCCTGCCCAGAGCACCATAAGGTAGAAAGGCATCATCTTGGAGTTCCAGATCCTACTGGGCCAGGGGAGAAGGGGTTTGAAGAGGATCACAAAGCAAAAGGGGGGGGGAGAGAAGAAGGGGAGGGTAGAGGAAGGAAAGGAGAAGGATGGATCACATCCACCCAGACAGCACAGCACAATTAAAGTTTTAATCCTTCCAACAAGATCTTCCTTCAACAGCAACAGGTGCCTAACCTATGCTGGTCAATCCAACCTCTGCTTTGGTGGCCAGGTATTCCAGGAAAGAAGACTAGGAAGCAAGGGTTTATATCTAAGGTCTCAGGAGGGGAAGATACATTTTAACCCTTAAGAACATTGCATCAAAGAAAAAGGAAAAGATGAAAATTATACCTTTGTTCTTAAGCATATATTACAGTTTTATAATAACATCTTCCTTTCCTCCTTCCTCCAGTCCCCCAGCCATGTGGACTAGTACAGTCACATAACCTGAAGATCAGTTTATATTAGTTTTTAACTTCTTTTGGAGAATAGAAAAGGGTCAAGGTATCAGACTTTCCAATGAGAAGAAAAGAGAAAAGAACATAGAGGCAAAGAAAACCAACCAAGCGTTTGGGCATCGAGAGTAGCAATGATTCAAATTAGAGTATAACAAAGGAGGGGGTGTGCAGCTGAGTCAAAAATGTAGTGATGTGTGTGATAAACAAAGGGAAGTGAATCTTGTCCCTTCTGGCCCGTGAGTGCAGACAGTGTGCACGGAGCCTGGTGGCAGCCTGCTTTCCCCTGGGGCTGTTTGGGGGATTAGGTAAATATAAACATCTTCAAATAACCCAAGATGTAAGAAATCGAAAGCATAACAAGCTGGAGTAGTCATCAGATGATATATTTAGGAGAGCTTATTTTGCAAGCTAGAATTACAGAACAGCAAGATGTGGTCAATTAAAAGTATTTAAGGATGAGTTTTTATGACTGGAAGGGAGTCCTGATCTCCGACAAAGAACAAGAAGAGACCACCATTCTCCGAAGATCAGGCAATAATTTTAACAAGCTGGCTCATTCAACCATTGCCCCAACAGCCAGTTTCTACATCAAGACTAGTTCAAGATTTCAACAAGAGGAAGTGGTTTACAAAAGAATTACCAAGAACTCAGAAGTATTTAATAAGGAAAAAAAAAAAAACCTGCTATACAAGGAAAAGCTTTCTCTGTATACCATTTAGGATACACATATTTTTCAAATTGGGGGGTGGTGCTAGTAAGAGGTAGGACCTTAAAAAGCAGATGCTACCATAAAATCACTACATTCACCAATCCTGTGCAGCCTTGAGGCATGGTCAGGCCCCTCACCTCCCTGGAGCCTCATAATTAGCTACTTAGGTAGAACGAGAATCGCACAGGAGGAAACGGAGGCTCAGGAAGGTTAGATATATTGATAAGGTCACACAGCTAATAAATGCAGGACTGAGATAATCCAATTTTTTTTTTCCAAAGCCCATGCTTCCCCCCATCGGGGCCATTTGTATCTCAAAAAATAAATTCTGAGATCAAGGATGTTAAAAAATTGAAAGGATTTCAACTTCTTTGACTTGCAGTTCAAACCTGTGTTCTAGGGGCCCCTGGGTGGCACAGTCTGTTGAGCGGCTGGCTCAGGTGGTGATCTCAGGATCCTGATCTCAGGTTGGAGGATGGAGCCCCGCTTGAGGCTTTGCACCCAGTGTGGAGTCAGCTAGTGTTTCTTTTTTTCTTTTCTTTTTTTTAATTTTTATTTATTTATGATAGTCACACAGAGAGAGAGAGAGAGAGAGGCAGAGACACAGGCAGAGGGAGAAGCAGGCTCCATGCACTGGGAGCCCGACGTGGGATTCGATCCCAGGTCTCCAGGATCGCGCCCTGGGCCAAAGGCAGGCGCTAAACCGCTGTGTCACCCAGGGATCCCTCAGCTAGGGTTTCTAACTCCCTCTGCCCTATCCCCCAACACTGCCTCTCTCTCTCTCTCTCTCATAAATCTTAAAAAAACAAAAACAAAAAACCGTCTCCCAAGTTGCCTTGACTTAGTTATCATAGCTCTTCTCACCTCTTCTGATGCATTTTCTCACTTCTTTGCCACTCAAAATGACCCCATTATCTACATGGAGCTTTCCTGAACACTGCAAATAGCGTCTCCCTTCTGGTTCTAAAGCAATGGTTACTTCACTTTCCCCAGCTGTCAGGTTTTGCTAGGTAACCTTTGGCCTGTATAGGATTTGCCTTACCCATAAAACTGTATGCTTGGGGGTAGAGGAGTCATACATGGGTTCCCTTTTGTGAGCCACCTGCCTTACTCCCTACAGCACCCACCACTGTACCTGACACACAGGAGATGCTCACTAACTACAAACTGAATTGCAAAGAATCACTCATTCTCTCAGCATTCTATTCTTGCATGATAAATTGCTTCTTGGCATCATGTAATTTGGGCATTACAATAACTTGTATGATATATTGTGGGAAATTTATCAATTTCATAAAATATGTTTCAGTTGCATGAGATTCAGGTTGCTGACTTTGTTTTAGTCAAAAAATTTATCTTAATTTCATCTGCCTCCATCATAGGGAAGAGTGGAAAAACAGTGATAGAAAATAATAAGAGTAATAATAATAATAGCTGATATTTATTAAGTGTTTATCATGCCAGACACATGCTAAATTATTTATATTTATTATTTCATTTAACCCTCATAGTCCCTCTCCTGAATTTATAGATGAGGAAATGGAGGCAAAGGAGAGAGAAACAACTTACAGGTCACACAGTTTGTAAATGGCAGATTCAAATCCCGCCCTGAAAGCCACATTTTAAATCAGTCGCTTGGTGCAGTTACAGAAACAATTACTTGGTAGTCTTTTCTAATGGTTCTTGAGTTGTAATCACCTTTCAGGACTTCTCTATTTAATTTGCACAGAAACACTTGAGATTTGTAATTGTTTTCTTCTGAATCCAGCATTTAATAAGCTCTGTAACTTTGAGAACACTACTAAAACTGAGGCTTTCTGCCTCCATTTCCTCCTCTTTAAAACACAAATGTGATTAGTTATTATAATGATTAAACTAGATTATGCGTGGAAAACACCTGTAAGCAGCACCAAGCTCCCACGCCCACGGCAGAGCTCTATTGGCATCAGCTTCCTAGCACTGTTGCTACTGCCTATGGCCCACCTTCCCCAACACTGGTACCATCTCTATTGTAGACATTCACTTACTACCACACTGAAGCATATTTGTGTGTCTCTCCATTGTTCAGGATGTGCTTTAAAACAAATTGGTTTGCCAAATATAAAAGAAATACGCCTAGACAACACTCTATGCTATTATAAAATATAAATGCACCTAAAACGGTGGCACATATTATTAGGCCATTGAATATTTGATGATAAATGCATAAATAAGCGAATGGATGGCCTAATAAAGGAATAAATGATCAAAAGCTCAAACAAGAAAGTGAATGACTAATAAAGTTATGAAGTTTAAATGGCTATGCATAACCTGGGAATAAATGAATGCAAAGAGGAATACAATGGAAGGCACATTTTTTCCCCAAGAACTGTATTTCACTGTAAGCCATGTCTCTATTAAAATGCAATTAATAGTTTCCCAAAATAAGTAGTAGGAAGTAACATTCAAAGCTAATGAAGTCTATATCCAATTATAGGAGAACCTCAATGAGATCTCACTCAAAACTGAGGAAGGAAGTCTATGGTCAGGTTTTTATTTCATCCTTAATTTCCCACGCTTTTCAAAGAGCCATATTCTAACTCTTTCTCAAACATTTGCAAGGAAGTATTGAGACTGTGAAAATAGATACTCCAAATACCTACACTAAATATTTACATTCTGCCTTTTTAGTTAAACAATTGACTTTGTTCTTTAACATTTTGGACAAAATACTTAAATGTTTTAAAACATCAATAACAAGAGGATATGGTTTTTCACCAGATAGTCTAAACTTGCTGGTTTCAGCAAAAGCTTCACAAGCAGAAATTGGGCAATTAAAAAATGTTAATGCGCACACGCCCTGAAAGTAAGAAAAAAAGTGGGTGGCAGTTGGCCATTTATTTTTTCTAACACAAAAACACACCTCTTCCATCTCCCTATGTTTATGTAGTCAAGACTTGCTGAGCATTTACATTCACTTATGTCACTGTGACAATAACCTCAATTTACTGACTTTACATAGGATTTATTTCAAAGGAGGTCTTAGTCTGGCATGCATTGGTGTATTACTTTTCAGAGCATCCCTGTGCATAGGGATGTAACTAGTATCTTATCTTTATCACACAAGGTTCAAACTGTAGGTACTAGTGGCTTGCCCAAAGGATACAAAGTCACGTAACTATTATCTTACGAGACTTGGCTTAGAACTCATGCCTTCTTTCATATTATAAGGTGTTTTCCCACAGGATTATTCTTCTTTTACATGAATTTAAGCAGTCACAGTGCACAGCTGGGCAGGATAGACATACTACCTAGGCAATTGCCAAGAAGGTTTTTGGAGGTTGGATTAACGTGACCCAGCAGGGGTTGTGAGATGGAGGAGAAAGAGAAGTGAGGCAGATAGAACTGTGCATGTTGGGTGACATTCAGTGAGCAACTTGTAAATTATCATGACCAGGTCAGCAAAAGGCAACTGTGTAAGAAAAAGTGAGAAACAGGAGCACGTTATAACATACTTCTTTCCCCAGTGGCCTCATTTGAAACTTCCACCCCAGCCCTCAGTTTTATATCCTTACCTAAAGGTCAGCCCGAACTTGAGCTCTCCTACCTAGGCTGGGGTTGCCCTGGCAGGAGCCAGGAGACCTGGATCTCTAGCAGCTGACTTGGGGCAGGGGGCTTTGTGAGGGGAGACTACAGATGGGGACATCCAGTTGCACCAAACCAGTCATATCTATGACACTGGAAATGGCACATTCTTTGAGGATGAAGCCATTCAAAGGTTCTCTGCTATAAAAGTCACAAAGGCATTTGGAATCCCATGGTCACCTCTTTCAAACCTGACTTGAGCTGCCAGGACTGAGTCACTTTCTTTCACTGTGGGTATCATTACTGCTGGCTAGTTCCACCTGTTTTAATATTTGGTAGATGACAAAAGTGACCCTGGAGAGCTGAGTGACAAGGGCAGCTGAGCAGGCTTCCAAACCAATTGTGAGAGAAACCAAGATAACCTTCCCATTACAAATGGGACTATGAAGGCAACTAGGCCAAAATAACATGTTCTAATAGGTACCTTTGTCTAAAGCTCTTTCCTGGGGTTAACCAGTAGTGGGGGGAGGGTGTTGTGGATCAGTTTAACAGTAGTGGAAGATGAAATGAGCTCAACTTCCAACAGTCAGAATGCAGGGGAGATATATGAAAACACCTCTGGACACATAAAACTAACAAGAGAGAAGAACGGCTGGACAACACAGATCTCTAAAAGAGACAGCTGGAAGCAAGATCCATCACAAGCCCTTCTAATGCTAGAATTCTCTAGAAGGAAACAGGCTTCTGTCAAATAAGGCACCTTGGAGAGAAGAGAGACAAAATCCTCTGCCATCTTGAAATACTCCTCCCTTAAATCCCCTTATCTTTGCCCTCCATGCAAACCCCACCATCACCCATTTTGTAAGTTAACGGCTACATTCTGGGATATAATACCAGAAACAGATTTCTTCCAGCAAAGCTTTTTATCCCACACAACTTCTCAAAAGCACTGGATCTTTCCAATCATCTCTCATGAGTGGATGAAGTGACTAATTCCTAACTATTTAAGCAATGAAGTTCTCCTCTGTCTAAATCTTGCAAATCCAAGAAAGGGTTGTTTGCTCTCATAGAAACAGGGACCAATGTCTAGGTGTGGTAAACAACTACTTAAAGAGAAGCTCAAAAGATCTGGGGTTTTATTTCAATCTTGCCGCCTATTATCTGTGTGGCCTTGAGTTAGTAACTCAACTGCTGTGTCTGCTTTCTTCCTCATAATATCTGCTAATGTCTCCTCTTTATCAAGCATTGTAAATAACAAGGATCCAGGACTCAACACAGTCTTTCTTCCTCGTGCACTTGGTCATTCACACTAACCGTTTCAGGTCACTCCCTAAGGACACTTTTGTTTCTGGAATGTGTATATTCTGATCATCAAAATCCCAGAAAAAGACCACAAACAGGCAAGACCACCAAGTTCAAAGTCGTTCTTTTACAAGTGGTTATATGATGTTAATTATATTCACCTCTCTGAAATCTAGTTTATCACTGAAACAATGTACTCTATAGAACAAGAATAATGTTGTGATTAAAAATTGTTTCAAGTTAAGAATTGTCAGTGATTTCAAAGGTAGACTTGAGGTAATTGTGTATTGTGTCTGAATAATCTGTGACGTTCTTGATGCCTTTTTCTACTGCTACAAGCACTGATATTTTCAGGATATTAAAACATCTGTGTTGGGGTGCCCAGGTGGCTCAGTGGGTTAAACATCTTCCTTTAACTTGAGTCATAATCTCAGGATCCTAGGATCAAGTCCCATGTCAGGTTCCCTGCTCAGCGGGGCATCTACTTCTCACTCTCCCTCTGCTACCCGCCCCATCCCCACTCATGCACGCTCTTTCTCTTTCTTTCTCAAATGAATAAAATCTTTTAAAAAATAATAATAAAAATAATGGTAAAACATCTGGAGTGAGTGGGGTGAGCTTGATGGCTGGCGGTGTTCAGGGACTCTGAGGACACCGTGACTAAGAGCCGGAAGGTAAAGTCCGCCCAGGACGAGATGTCTAATAAAACTTGCTCTCCTCAGGAACACTCAGAAAAAAAATGATATATTTTATTTAGGGGCGGGGCAAGATGGCAGAAGAGTAGGATCCCCAAGTCACCTGTCTCCACCAACTTACCTAGATAACTTTCAAATCATCCTGAAAACCTATGAATTCAGCCTGAGATTTAAAGAGAGAACAGCAGGAACTCTACAGAGAGAAGAGTCTGCACTTCTAACAAGCCACTCTGCACTGAGCAAAATGACTAGAAAGAAGAACTCACCACAAAAGAAAGAACCAGAAACAGTATTCTCTCCCACAGAGTTACAGAATTTGGATTACCATTGATGTCAGAAAGCCATTTCAGAAGCACAATTATAAAGCTACTGGTGGCTCTGGAAAAAAGCATAAAGGATTCAAGAGACTTCATGACTGCAGAATTTATTTATTTATTTATTTTATGACTGCAGAATTTAGATCTAATCAGGCCAAAATTAAAAATCAATTAAATGAGATGCAATCCAAACTGGAGGTCCTAACGATGAGGGTTAATGAGGTAGAAGAAAGAGTGAGTGACATAGAAGACAAGTTGATGGCAAGGAAGGAAGCTAAGGAAAAAAGAGAAAAACAATTAAAAGATCATGAGGAAAGGTTAAGGGAAATAAATGACAACCTCAGAAGGAAAAATCTATGTTTAATTGGGGTTCCAGAGGGCACCGAAAGGGACAGAGGAAGAGAAAGTGTATGTGAACAAATCACAGCTGAGAACTTCCTTAACTTGGGGAAGAAAAGAAGCATTCAGATCCAGGAGATAGAGAGATCCCCCCTAAAATCAATAAAAACCATTCAACACCCTGACATTTAATAGTGAAACTTGCAAATTCCAAAGAGAAAGAGAAAATCCTTAAAGTAGCAAGAGACAAGACATCCCTAAACAGAGAGCAGAATTCTAGGCATGGGTGGTTGACTCTATCTCCTCTCCTTGACTGTGAACACATACACCCAAAGGAATACAGACTTTTCCCCGTGCCTCACAAGAATTAGAATCAGAGAGGTGGTCACACTGTTTGCCCCTCAGCCCCCTATGCTCTACAGGTAATACTCTGAGGCCCACAGAGTTCAGGCATTTGCCCAAGATCACATAGCTAGACAGAGAGGTCTCCCTCAGCACGGCCCTTTCCCAGACCCTGCACCCCCCAGTTTCATCTTCCACCACCATGCAACCAGAATGGGCTCGCTCATTCACTCAGCAAAAATGTACTAAGAGCCCATCAGCATGCTAAGCCCTATGTATAACACAAGTTCTCATCAGCTAAAGCAGGTTAGGTTACCCTCCCTCCCCGGGGCGGGGGTGGGGCAAGCTAAAAAATCAAAATGAGCAGATAAATAGGTGAGAATGAGCCTTAACACAGTCTTTAAGGTTACGCAGACCTGGATGCGTAGCCTGACTGTACCCTTTACTCACTGTAGGACCTTGGACTTCGGTGTCCTCGTGTGTAAAACTAGGACAATTTCTCAGAGGTGTTTTGTAAGGATTAAATAAGATAATGTTGCCATTTTTTTGTCCACAGTGCATGGACAAAAGGTCTTAATAAGTGGTAGTAATTACTACTGCTACTGAGCAAATCACATGAGGAGTGGATAAGTTCTCTTCACTCCTCCATTCCACCCCCTCCCCAAACCTGCTACAGAGCACTCAGCTCCGGCCACCTGTACCACGGCAATGGGGCAAGCAATGGGGAGCCTACTGGGGCTCGCCAGGCCTCAGGTCCTGGCTCTTCCACAGGACTTCCTAACTCTCTGTCTCTCACTTTCTCATACACCATGACACTTAAATTCCTTGGAGTCTATGAATCGTCCACCAGTCCAAACTTGTACACATTCCTGCAAGAAAAATTCAGAACCTTGCCTAATATGTATTTAGTTAACAAGAAGATAGCAGATGAAGATGAGAACTGCTATCCCAAAAAAAAAAAAAAAAAAACAGAAGAAGTGTATTGTGAGCTTTCCCCAACACACCCTTTACCTATTGTCTCTGAAATGCATTTAATATGTAGCAATGTGGGGCATTACATGAAAAGCAGCCCTGGCTCCCTATCCTCCTGAGATCTCCTGGAGGAGATCGGATAAATACTGGTAAACACCCAGTGACGGATATGGAGACACAAAGGCAGTCTCGGCTATATAAAGACAAGCACCTGTTTGGAAAGGCTTCAAGGGAAAGAGTTCTAAAGGGCAGTGGGTGCTGGGCAGACCTCAGAGCTGACCGGAAGCAAAGTGAGGCAGTAGAGGGCAGCAGAAAGAGTGACCCCCTCGGTAGCTGAGGGCGAGAGTGAGGGAACCTGCAAACTTCTCCAGAACACCTTAGCGCCCACAGAGTTAACAAGAACCAGGGAGCTGAATCAGATTAGAAGACAGACGTAAATTACGTTGCACGCTCCACCTCCCATGTTTATCTGTATTGATCAGGTAATGAGTCGGCTCTGTTTACCTTTACCATAAGTGGGAATGCGAATGCCCCAAACCCAAGTAACTTCAAAACCCCAGAAGTGACTTCTTGGCCTCATCTAGATCACTGATGGCAGAACTTTTTTTTTCCTACTAAAGGTATAAGAAGAGCTAGAGAACTGCAAATCTATCTATGGTCTTAAAAATTACATTTTTATGAGATCCTGGGTGGCTCAGTGGTTGAGCATCTGCCTTCGGCTCAGGTCATGATCCCGGGGTCTTGGGATCCAGTCCCGCACCAGGCTTCCCTCAAGCAACCTGCTTCTCCCTCTGCCCGTGTCTCTACCTCTCTCTGTGTGTCTCTCATGAAGAAATAGATTTTTTTTTTTAATTACATTTTTATAAATGTTTTTGTTAACATGTCTTGCCACATAACATGGCAAGTTTTAATGACCAGAAGTCATTAAAGTTTATGTTTTTGCTTTATTTTTATTTATTTTTTTATTTTTTGCTTTTTGGACAATGATCTCTAATACGGCAACATGGTGTTGTCAGTGGATACTGTTATAAATACTTGTTGACTAAGCTGGTCATGCTCCTTACTCAGGTCATAAGGCACACACATATCCCTTTTAAGAAATCTTGATTCATTCCTCCACGAAGGCCCTGCAGGCCACACTGGTGATAATTTCAAGAGTAAAATAATATTTCTCCTTTAACAAGTTCATTTGACGTGACAGGCGCTATTCTAGTACTTTACTCATTACTTCCAGTCCTTGCTGATTAAGGAATCCCACCCTATGATAAAGCAGCTGTCATTACAGATGAGAAAACAGGGCCTAGAGAAGAGAAGCAATGTTCCCAGGTCACACAATTAATAATAAGTCACTGCAGGAGACTACAGTCCAGCTTTATCTAACTCCACACTGCAGCTGTAGGGTCTTGCTCAAGAATGAGACAGTTGAGGGGAAGAATCTGGGAAGACTCTCTCATCCCTATCCTTCAAATTTAAAACAAAAAACAAAAACCCCAGGGGCACCTGGGTGGCTCAGTGGTTGAGCATCTGGCTTTGGCTCAGGGCTTGATCCCAGGGTCCTGGGATTGAGTCCCGCCCGCATCGGGCTCCCTGCATGGGAGCCCTGTGCCTATGTCTCTGCCTCTCTCTTTCTGTGTGTCTCTCATGAATAAATAAATAAAATCTTTTTTAAAAAATGTCTTTGTAGACCTTTAAATTGTCTGTCAAATAGAAAATGAAATGAAATACCCAGTGAATGAGCCCCAACAATCACCACACAAGATTGAAACCAGACTTAAGCCAATGAAGAGCTCTTTTCCCAAGACATGACTATGGAAAAGAGGTCAGGTTTCTTCGGGCTCCCCAAACACCTTCTTCCACCTGCCAGGAGTTCTGCTGTCGAGGTCTAACACCAGCCAGGTTGAAAATAATTGCAGTTTGAGGGCTCACTTCACCACTGACAGCCAAAATAAATCTCACTTGTCAAGATAATCTCACAGGGAACAATCCACTGTGTCATGCAGACACTTGCCACTCAGAAAGATGGATCTTGCACAGCCACCTCCCTGCCCACCCTCCAGCCCCAGGCTCTGCTTGCAGTGAGGAGTGCCTGTGAGCTGGGAGCGGCCGCCAACTCCAACAGCAGCCTGGACTCCCCCGGCATGCTGGCTCCACAGCCCTCAGGAGGGTGCCTGGCCAGGGCACAGGAATAACATCAGTCTCTACAGAGGCAGCAGGGCAAGGCCAGTGTGTTCAAACTGTTGTTTCTGGATCGGTTCAGCAAGTCTGGGCCTTGGGAAACACAAAATTGGGCTGAAAGAGGCCCTTGTTAAAATGGAGCTGCCTCCCTTCTCTCTGCACATAATCTGGAGCGCGCGGCCTTTAGGACTCCTGTACCCCTCCCACCATCTGATCTGAACTTTGAGAAAACGACAGCCACCACCTTGGGAATCCACTGTGCCAATGATGCCACGGAGATGACACTTTCAGCTGACGAGCAATCCGAGCAGTGCTCGTGGAACTCACTAAATAAAAAAGTGGAGGTGAAGTGAGGTATGAAGCCCAAAAGACAGGTGACTTTATTATTTGAGAGAGATAGAGATAAGAGACTGGCCAGGAGATACAGCTCAACCTAGACAAAACCAAAGTAATGCTGGTCACTATAAGAAAGAAAGAAATTAAAAATCTAGAAGGAAAAAAAAAACCTGAAAAACACATCATCCTTCTTAAAGAAGGTACAGATATGGAATTCAAACCAGTTATATTTTCCAACCCAGAAAAATGTTGATCAGACTGCCCATTTATTTGGGGTTTCGATGCCACTCTATAGCCTCTCTTTCCAAATACCCTTCTTCTATTACTATATGAGTAGACTTTTTAAAATATTGACAATTCGTTTTTCTGAATCTCTCCCTCTCTTCCAGCTTGAGTCTCCAGGAATAATAATAATAATATAAAGGAGAGAACAATCTTTTTTAAAAGAAAGAAGAAAAAGAAGAAAGAAAAGAGAAAGAAAGAAAGAAAGAAAAAAAAATATCTGAATTTTTTTAAGATGTTATTTATTTATTTGAGAGAGAGAGTACATGCACGAGCCTGGGGAGGGGTAGATGCATTGCAGAGCAGGGACCCCGATATGGGTCTCGATCCCAGGACCCCAAGATCATGACCTGAGCTGAAGGCAGATGCTTAACCTACTGAGCCATCCAAGGGCCCCGGATCTGAAATGTTTTAGATATGAATTATGGTTGCCTGTAGAGGACATGATTTCTTTCTACACTGACTTTATGAACATATGCTCAGCAGTGGTTTCATGGTTTAATCCCTGGCTACTTTTTGCCTCTTGCTGGGGAGCTAACTACTATTGTTTTCTCTGCCTCTAAGCTCACACTCTCCAAGCTGCCCAGCACCCTGCTACCCAAGCAGCATTCTAAATTTTAAATCTCTCCATCTCTCTCTTAACATTTTTCAACAGCTACCCATTACCTAGAGCAGAGGTTCTTAATGTTTTCGAGACACCTGATGAGAGCTTTGGTTACTGTTTTCCACTTCTTGAAAGTGAATCACCCATAATATACCTAAAGTTCTCCAAAGAAGAAAGGGAATCTACCAAAATTGGAATGAATTGCATCCTATGTACAATACGGTACCATCTGTGGTTAATTTTATAAAATTAAGTCCTTTATGAAGTGGATTCTTCGCAGTTCTTTTAAAATAGATTTTTAAAGTTTATTCCCATACCTGTTTGCTAGTTATGTTGTGTCAAATACTTAAAAGAGTTGTCCAACTAAAAGATGACTTACACATTTTTAAAAATATTTTATTTATTTATTCATGAGAGACACAGAGAGAGGCAGAGACGCAGGCAGAGGGAAAAGCAGGCTCCATGCAGGGAGCCTGACATGGGACTTGATCCCGGGTCTCCAGGATCATGCCCTGGGCCAAAGGCAGATGCTCAACCGCTGAGCCACTCAGGGATCCCCAGACTTACACATTTTTTGTTGGCAAAGAATGAGGCTCTCAAGTTGTGTGACCTTTCTGTGCTGACTAGTGGCTGCCAGGATCACACAGATATTTTCAGAAAAATAAATATGCTTAACATATCTCTTCAAGGTAAAGATGACATATTCATCGTAAATAAGTATTTTTCTAAATAAATCTGCTATTTTGAAAATGGGTGTAGTAGGCAGTCTCTGAGACTGTCCCTTTCCTCCTTGCTCCCCCACATCCCCACCCCTCTCCCTCCATCCTTTCTTCCTGGTTCTTGTATAATTTCCTCCACTAGAGTACAGGCTGGATGTAGGCACTGACTTCTAACAAACGGATTTTTTTTTTTTAAGATTTTATTTATTCATGAGAGACAGAGAGAGAGGGAGAGGCAGAGACCCAGGCAGAGGGAGAAGCAGGCTCCATGCAGGGAGCCCGATGTGGGACTTGATCCTGGGTCTCCAGGATCACACCCCGGGCTGCAGGCAGCACTAAACCGCTGTGCCACCGGGGCTGCCCTTCAAGGCAACTTTGCAGCAAATTTAAAAGCAGACCCTCCAGGTAGAAGGCCTTCTACCACCACCCACCGACACTGCCCCCCTACCCGTCCCCATGCCCACCGAATAGAACTCCTACTTCAACGCCCAGCTTACAGGTCAACCATCTCAGAACATTTCCCGCTCCAACCCTCCCTCCTCCTCTCAATACCCTCACCATGTGGGGTATAAAGAGGTATAAAGGAATCTGTGATGCCTTTATTAGAGGACTCACCACGCTACGACATATTTTAAGGATTTGCTTATTTTTCACCTCCTCCTACTAAACTGAGGGCTTTTGACAACGTTTGCTCAGGAGCAGACAGTCAACAAACATCTGTTGAATAGATGAATGTACGGATTAATTCTTTTTTTTTTTTCAGATCGTTTTTCTGTAAGGCTCAAAGTGCAAGCTGAGAAGGACCTCTCCATCTCATCCTGGCCGGCTATCTGGCTATCTCACCACCAGGATTCAATTTCATAACTTTTTGTTTTTTCTCAAAAAAAATTCAAAAATTGCTGTAAGGATCAGATCCAGCAATTCAGATATCGTGTAAGCGGCGCTGCTGGGTGATAAGGAGCCAGGCCACCTCGGGTTCCATCCACCTGGGTCACTTGGCGCGAGAAATAGCCTCACTGCTGCTCAGTGTCCTCCCCCGATAAATGGGAAAAGGGTAACGCCTGGCAGCGGTGCCCCCCGCAGTCCCTGGATCCCGCCCGGCGTCCCGGGGGTGGGGGGGACCCCAGTGGACCCCGTCATCAGGGGACCCGCGGACCCGCCGACGCCCCTTCCTGCAGCCTCCCACACACACCAGGCCACCGTGTCCTCAGCCCCTCGGGCCCGGGCGGCCGGCACCCTACCTGGGGGTCTGCTCCCGCCCCGCCTGCCCCGCACAGGCCCGAGAGGCCCTCCTGCCCTCCTGCCCCCCACCCCGGGGGCCTCCCGCGAGCGCGACCTGGAGCCCCGCAGCCTTTCGGGCCCCCCAGTCCCCCTGGTGCCGGGGCTGGTGCCTGAGCCCCTCCGCGGAGCCTCTCCCAGCCGTGGACCAGGGGAAATAATAAAGCTTTTTGCAGCAAAATAATATAATAATAATAATAATAATAATAATAATAATAATAATAATTAATGCATATAGGTGTGGCACAGAGTAGTTCGATAAACGTTGATTATTAGCCTACTGCCCCGGCAGAGACATGAAGCAAGCAAGTAGCAAGTGCTAAATACACTCCCAGACTAGACGTGCCCTGCACCTCCGGTGAATACACACATGCACTTCAGATAGAAGTACCTGAAGGGCAGGGACTCTGTCCCCTTGGACTTTCCTTGTCGTGGTCCCATTGCCTGGCATATAGTAGGTGTGCAATTAACGTTTGTTGCTTTATTTCAAAACTGCCCATGTATTCCTGCCTTGTACAAATTTGGATTCACATTGTGTTTCAGATCATCCTTTGGAAAGCATTCTTAGGGTATCTATTGTCAGAAACAGGATGTGGGAAAATAGTTAATGTGGCTGATGTCTCAGGAAAAGCTGAGAAAGACTTGGGAGGAAATTACAGTCAATAGAAACCAAAAGTCAATCAGTAATTTAATGGGAAATGATTCACAAAAGCAGTATTTACACACAAGGACAGCTTGTCCCAGTGACTTTAGAAAGTAAAAAGAGTTTATTTAAAAACCAACAAACAAATAGCAACTTTGGCAAATTCTGACACAGAATAAAAATGTTTGCAATTAAATCAATTCTATTGTCAGAATTCTTTGAATTGCAAGTGACCAATAGCAAATTAACTAGTATAAGAAGTTAGTGGGTTCACATAAGTGACAGTTTTAGGGGTTTGTTGCAGGGACTTACAAACTGTCATTAGGTGGGTCCTTCGATCTATCTATCTACCCCTTTATCCCTACATCCATCCATCCATCTCTCTGACTCCTGATCCATCTCTCTAGCTTTCACTTTTCTTGGAGGCAAGCTTTTTTCATTTGGCAGAGAAAAAAAGGGCAAAGTCACCAAAACTTCAAGCATACATCATCCCAGTTCACTGGCCAAGAGTGGAAAGTTTCTTTTTCCTCTTGGGTCCGTATAGGGTAGAAAGGAATGCAGGGTAACCCAAACAATATTTATCTACTACATCCACAACGGAAAAAACACTCCGAATCCAACTACTCCAATGCACAAAACCCCTATCCATCTCATATTTTTTTCATGTGATATTTTGTCATAAGCATATTACCTATCGCTACATAGACTTCATAATAATCACTTTTAAGTGTCGATGTGACATTTAACTAAGTCCTTAGTCACTATGCAACAATTTACTTACGTCCTTAATGATTAAATTTTTGCAATTTCTAGATGTCGCTGTAATTTTAAAATATGGTAAGTATTCTCTTACCTATAGCACGTTACATTTTAAAAAGTATTTCCTTAATATAATTCTCAGAAATTGGATTAATGAGTAAAATTGTAAGAACATTTGCATAGATCTAGTCCTTAAAATATATAACCAAATGTATGTACCAAAGCTGTACCAATTTCCAGTGCCTCTAGTGAGGTTTTCACGCCACAGCATTGCCATGTCTTCATCAGCTTGGAGGTGAACTTTCATTAAGTCGTGGTCCCCAAACCTCACCAGTTCCTAGCATCTTCGCTAGCCCACTACCTTTTTAGCCTGACTCTCTCCTCTGAGGAAGCATAAGGAGGTTGCCTCGCCCCATTGCTAGCACATAGTAGGCATTCACCACAGGTTGTAAATCTGCAGCTGAATCTTTTATGATCCTATCCACGTTCCTAGGGAAAACTGCCTTTTGAAATGCTGGCTTTGAGCATACAAAGTATGGAACAAAGAGAAAAATGTATCCGCGGGGTTGTTTCTACAAAAAACTATATAAGAGGAAGGACTTACTTTTGATTTGTCTACTCTCTTAAGCTTATCTGTTTTGGCAGACAGATCTGAAGGAGTTATTCACACACAAGTGTAATGCAATCTTCATTGGTCCTCTTCTAAAGAAGGCTGGGGGGGGGGGGTGTTTTGTTTTGTTTTTGAGATTAACCACACCAACATTGCTCAATGTTGTGGGTCAAAAGCCTGGATGCCTGTCAGAATGACCTGTAGAGAGTTTTTAAAATGCAGATGTCTGGGCCCCATCCCAAACCCTCTAATTTAGAATACCCACAGGGTGGAACCAGGTATTTATGACTTTTTAAATCTCCACAGGTGATTCTGACAGCCAGGGTATAGGGACCAAATAAATCAACCAGTAATGAGGTATTAGTATTAACGTCAGTTGTTCTTCATCCTTCTATTTAAATTGAAAACAAACTTAATGAGGGTTTTCTTTCCTTCTACCTTTCCCCTGTCTCCTGCCTCCGAGGGGGGGCAGGGCTGGGGGGAGCTTTGTGGGCAGTCTGAGTCCCACAGGCCGTCCGCCCACCTCTGTGGATCAGCTCCTGGCTCCTGCACATTCCTCTCACCCAGAGGAGGCCTGAGCTTCTCTAGGTTGCCAGTGATTGCACCCGGGGCCTTTGCAGTGTCTGAAAACCTGGGAAGTTTCCTGGGCAAACAGATCCACACCATCTTGTCCAGAATCCACTCAACTCCTGGGTCCCTCTCGGAGTCTCCAAGGTCCTGACTCAGCCAGGAAGAGGGGTGCTATTTCTTGGGCTCCTTCAAAAACCCCACCAGTAAGTGGTCCATTTACAGAGCTTTATCTGCCTTCCTGGACCATGTGCTTGTTGAGGACAAATTTGCACATCTCCCCGATGGTGTGTAAGGCATGGAGCCTGGCACCTAACAGACATCAGTCAGGTATGTGATGAGCAAAATATGAGGGGAAAACTGACATCTACTCCATACCTGCTCTGGGCCCAACATGACGTGAGGCCTTTAGTTACATAGTCTCATGTACATAGTACATCGTCTCATAGTCTCATAGTCTCATCACATCCCTGTGAGGTAGGACTCATTAGTCTAATTTGCAGGCAAGAAGAGAAATTGTCAGCAAACGAAGTTCATTTCGTCAAAAAGGCAGGAGCCTAAAAAAAAGTGAGAATTTATTCCCCTCCTTCTTCCCTCTGCCTCATTTTCTCGAGATAATTTAAGCACACAGCTAAAAGTCTAGAGATCCTTTATATGACAGATGTACAGTGATCTAGAGATGATTGTCCTCTTGGTTGCAAATTATCAAATTGATGAGGTCTAACCCAGACAAGTGCCCTCTCTCTTTCTACATTGTTCATTATCGTGAGATCTTGGTATTTCAAATAGGATTATGCCATTTGGGCTGGGCTCTTAAGATTTCCCTAAGGGCCAAGGCTGAGTAATTTTCAGGTAATGAGCGTTAATGTCCAAGGAAAGAGACATCCTGAATCACCTTCTGAACCTGTGCCATGGAGCTGCTGTAATAGTAGCAGTAGTTCTAGAACCTTGCTTAATTGATCTTGTGACTTGAAACTGAATCACTTTCAAGGCTTCTCCAATATGGTTTTTGCCCTCCTGAACTATACTTTATTACAGTTACTCTTACCCAGACAAATGAAGAGAAAGAAAATGATAATTCTCCAGTGTTCCCACCTTCACTGAGGGGTCTCCAAAGTCATCCTGAGCCTCCTTTATCCACAAGGGCAGAGGGCACCACAAGCAAACTTTTCCCCGGCCTGAAAAATTATTGAGAGTGAGATGTAGAAGAAAGGGATGTTCTTCTACAGACTCAGGATTCAAGTTTCTAGTTCTCCAAGGCCTCTGAGGCACCACCCCAAGGAAGTAACCTAAGTTATACAAATCCTTGTGCACATCACCAGAGACAGAGTCTATATCAGTGTGGAATATCAGTATGCAACGTATAATAAAATTCACTAACCCAGACCCTGCTCACTTAAAATTTGAGGTCACAAAACCTTCAACCTGGCGCTCTTTCCTGGGACACTTGAGGACACAGAGGCTCAGAGAGGCTAAGTGACTTGCCAGAAATCACACAGCTATCAAGTCAGCAGCACTGCGGTTTGAGAGGTTTAAAATTTGAGTCCAGTCCTGCTCTGTTTATGAAAGTACTGCCCTTAACATGAAGGGAAAGATGAAATTTAACCTTCTTTTAAGGTAAAATAATTTATCATCTAGAACACAGCATAACTGAGGAGGGTATAGAGACGAGGGTAGACAGGAAAAATGTATGCTTTTCCCACTGGAAAAGAGATTGTTAGGCAGGAGGAAGAAGTAGGCGGTAAGAATTAAAAGGCTACTCTTCAATTTGCCAGCTGGGTAATCTGAGGAAAGTTAGCTGACGGATGTGAACTTCAAATTTTTTCATCCATAAAAGGGACCTACTCCCAAGATTACTATAATATTTAAGTTAAATCATACAGATAAACTAGCTGAAACTTAGTTGCTCAATAAATATTACATCCCTCCCTCAAAACAGCTATAAATTAATCATTATTCTTCTCCAGTCATTAAAGAGTGACCCTTAATTTTTTCATGGCCCATCATTGCATTTCCTTATTTGCTCAATTGTTTATTTTCTGCCTCTTTCTACCAGGAGGTAAGCTCAAAGAGGACAAGTCCATTTCTGTTCTCATCCCCAGTTCCTACTACAGGGCCTGGCCTACAGAGACAATTAGAAAAAACTGACAAATGACATAAAATAATTAAAAACCTCACAGGGAGAAACTATTTTTCCCTGCCATTATTTTTTTAGGGAAAGGTAATATTTTACTAATTCTTTTATCCTAAGTGTGTCCTATGTAAAGATTGTGTTTATATGCATATTTTATGTGTGTGTATATATATGTACATACATACACACACACATGAATCCAATATAGTGTACACTAATATAATATGTGTATACTAATAAGTCATGTAAAATATTAGGTTATGTATAGTATCATGTACTAATAAGTATTGCGTATATATGCACATTATACATGTAATTTATTACATGTGTAATAAATGATATAAACTAGATATTAAAATAAATTATGTACTAAATATGAGATACTATTTGCCATCAGGGAGAGGTAAAGGAATAGGTACTTGGAGAGGAACAAAAAGAAACTCAACATTAATCCCTAAATGTCTTATTTCTTTTATATGAAAAAATGATAGGCAGAGTAAAAAAGAAAAAAGCTAATTGAATAAGGGAGAAAAACTCGATGGGAAAGAGGCACTGATGTGAAAGAAATTAGCAGAAACTGACTCTGCCCTAACAACCTTATGAAGTAGACAGTCCTATTCCAAGTTTTCAGATGGGGAACTGAGGCCAAGCAATGTGTTCCAGGTCAAGTAGACAGCAGGTAGCAGTGGGGAAGTGAAAACAGAGGGTGTTGGACACCAGTCCCTGCTCCTACCTCTAGGATTCAGCTTGATTTCGAAGCTGATCAGATTACCATCCGAAGAATTCTCAGAGGATGTGTCTCTGGAAGAACCTACATCTTTATGAGAGCAATGTCACTCTCTAGAGGACTGGGATCACTGAGCATCCTTCAGGCAAATACTTGGGTTTGTGAATCGTTGCCCTATAATAAATAAGATAGTGAATTAGCAAGTTTTCACTAGATTATAGTCATTAATAACCCCCAAATCTCAGTTGCTTTTCAACAACGAAGATTTATTTCTCAGTCCCATTTCATTTGTTGGCTATGGCTCTGCTCCTGTTTTTTCATGCAGGATCAAAGCCAAAGGAGCAGCTTCTCTAGGAGACACACTGGACATGGCAGGGGAGAGAAAATAGAGGCCAAACTGCAATGGCCCTTGGTGTTTGCCGGAAACTTCCACTCAGACATGGCATACATTGCTTCCTCTCACTCTATTGGCCAAAACAAATCACATGGCCCACCATGATACCAAGGGGACCCAAAAGTAGACTCCTCCCACAGAAGCACTGTAAGTTGTATGGCTGTCGTGTAAAATTATTAAAAGGTGCACTAAAAAAAATCAACAATAATACAATATTCCATAGATTCCATGTTCTCTGCTTTCGGTAATCAATAGGTAAAGTTTCTGTTTTCATTCCCAACAAACATACTGACACTTTTTCTTACAATTTATTTACTTATTTTTAGAGAGGAGGGGGTATGGGAGAGAGAGAATCTCCAGCAGACTCCTTGCTGAGTGAGGAGCCTCAGGAAAGGCTCCGTCCCACCACCCTGAGATCATGACCTAAACTGATATCGAGTCAGATGCTTAACCAACCAAGCCACCCAAATAGCCCTAACACTCACTTTTTATCATTTACATAAATTATTTCTTTCAGAGGTTCAGGCTACTGAAAAAAAAGTATTTAAATATTCCCTGGAGTTCCCAGAAAGTTCTCTGCAACTTTCTGAGAGAAATGCCATAAATAATAAACAACCATCACCTGTTTTAATACTCTATGGTTCTTTCAAAAATTACAGCCACACCCTAACCCTAACTGATTTAAATATATTCTCTTAGAACCACAGATGTTAGTTGTGTAAAAATGACATTTCAAAAGAAACAAATGGCATAAGTACCCAAACTGGGTTCATTTTGCTAAACAATGGTTTGGAATGTTCTCATTGTGGGTGTTGCAGTCTAAATGAAAGGAAATTCAATTAGAAGTGCCTATGCTTGATTTAGTACTCTTGTCTCTGTATTCCCATTCTTAATATTTTTGAACAAGTGATCTGCATTTTTGTTTTGCACTGGACTCCACAAATTGAATAGACAGTCATGCTCAGAATAGATGTTCCCTCCCCTGGAACAATTTCTCTGTGACCCCTTCAGTAGAGTCAGGTGCCTCTCCCAGGTACATTCATAAGGCCCTGTGATTATGGCCCTTGATACCCTGTACTGACTTTTTCTATATTCTTTCTTTCTAATCTCTGGGTTCTTTGAAAACAGGAACATTGACTAATCCATCATTATATTTCCAGCATCTACTACCAAAAAAAAAAAAATACTTGATTAATAAATGATTATCAGACATGGCGAATATTTTCTTAAAATTCCCAATTTTGTGAAATGTTATTCTCCAGTGGAAAAGAAACCATTCAATCCTGCCATAGCATGCCTCCTGTGCTTCTTGCCAGGAATTGCCACTGTGTGTGTGTAAATATACACAGAGACCTTATCTTCTTTATCCATTTATCCATTAATGGACACGAAGGTTGCTTCCATGTCTTGGCTCCTATAGATAAATGCTGTTATAAAGATGAACTCCTTCAGCTTCTGTTTGTTCAGGAAAATCTTTATTCTTCCTTTGTTTCTGAAGGACAGCTTCTCCAGGTATAGAATTCTTGGATGACAGTTATTTTGAATAATCATCCTGGCCTGAAAAGTTTCTGTTGAGAAATGCAGTCAACATGTAGCCACTTCCCTCATCCTTCTAATGCAGTCTATCTTAGTGTCTGTGGTATAGGGGGTGCCTCAGCCTCATCCTTGTGTTCTGTGGTTCTCTTAGCACTGTCTTGTTCTTGAATAATTGTTAGTTGTTCTTGTGAAGGAGAGTGAAGTCAGAAATGACCCGTGTTGCCGTCCTGGTGACAACATTTCCTCCTCCTTTGAATAAAAATAAATGTCTGGGTATCTTAGTTAAGCCTCAGACTCTTGGTTTTGGCTCAGGTCATGATCTCAGGGTCGTGAGATCGAGGCTGGCATTGGGCTCCACTCTCTGCTCTCAGAGCCAACTCTGCTTGACACTCTCTCTCCCTCTTCCTCTGCCCCTCCCTGACCTCTGAAAGAAAGAAATCCTTTAAATAAATAAATAAACTGGAGTATGTGCCATGTGTTTTCAGAAGTTCTGGGCTGTTAACCAAAAACCAAATTGGGACAAATTACATAACATCAGCATTACTTTGGGATGGAGGTATGCATCATGGTAAAGCATGTAGGTCAGCTTGGGGCCCAAACATTCCTGAGTTTAAATTCTGACTCTGCTATTTATTTGCTGTGAGAACTTGGGTCATTTACTTAAACTTATCCATGTCCATTTCCTCATTTTTTAAGAGAAGATAATAATATCTACCACCTCCTGGGTTTGTTAAGGAGAATAATGAGAAGGCATAGAACACTTAGCACCGAGCCCAGGAAGTACAGGGAGACTCAGGAGCAGCAGGCACATCCCTCAAGTGGCTCAAATGCCCTTCTTCCCAAACACTCCTTGCTTTCCCTCCACCCCATTCATATGCTATTCCCCTCATCACTTCCTTCAAATAAATCTCTGGGTATAGACTCAGTTAATCTTCAATCCACAATGGTCAATAAAATATCATTAGAAAGGAATACCCTCCACCCTTGGGTTTCGTAGAATGATTCCTTTGGTAACACCTTTAGTAACAGAGGACTTAACGTACTCTAAAAATATATGAATACATCAGGGTTGCCTGCTCTGATATCAGTAAGGAATTCAAAGTCAAAAAAAAAAAAAAAAAGTCTTGCTTGCTTTCCTGAAAAGGATATGGCGTCACTGGTAACTTTCTGATAAGAGGCGGCTTATGCACAGAATGAATCTCCTAGGCCCCACCCAGGGGAATTGTTCTCTGTGACATTTTCCTTTCCAGTTGTTTTTAACATTCTTCATAAATAATATTTAACAAAAAAAAAACTCAATAGTAAAGCTATTTTTAAAAAACCTTTCATCAAAAAAGCATGTTTTATTTATTTCAGTTGATTGGGGTGCTTGAATGAAACCTGTAAAGGAAAAGATTTTATAAAACTATACAAAGAGAAAGTGATTTTTTGTTTGTTTGTTTGAAATGCCTTAATGAACCAAAGTCCTGGTCATGTTCAAATGCTACAGTAACCTGAGGTTCACAGATGGACCATCACACCTCCAGCAAAGTATGCAAACATATGGGTGTACCCACACATGGACATTTTTTTGAGTGTGGGAGCCATAGTTTTCATGAGATTTTCCAAAGGATCTTAAGTTCCACACCAGCTTCTCGCCCTTCCCCCAAAAGTTAGGTGCCATCATTCTGATTTGGTATCTTCATTGATACCAAATGATATTCATTGATATTTATAAATTGAATAGCCACTTCTAATTCTATAAATTCAGATTTCTATTTTAGGAATTTTTTCATAAAGGCATCATGTACATTTGGAAAATTTTAAGGTTAGAAAGAAAACTGGACTCTAAACTGGTTTGATGTGGGCAGCCTGGGTGGCTCAGCGGTTTAGTGCCACCTTCAGCCCAGAGCCTGATCCTGGAGACCCAGGATCAAGTCCCGCATCAGGCTCCCTGCATGGAGCCTGCTTCTCCCTCTGCCTGTGTCTCTGTGTCTCTCATAAATAAATAAAATCTTTTTAAAAACATAAAAATAAAAAATAAACTGGTTCAATGCAACGTTTCCATGCAAACAGGGATGGGATTAAACAGTTTAATATCCCTTCCCATTTTAAGGACTTAGTTACTGGTTTGCCACTTATTTAAAGGGATGACTTTGAATCACCTTAGAAATATCCTTGGCTCTGAAATAATCAGGACATAATAGCAACTCTTCATAAAATATTGTTCACTGCAATGTTGTTTATAACATCCTAATGTGAAAAAAAATCAGCAAGTGATTGGATTTCCTACGGTAGATTACTCTGCAACATTTTTTTAAATGATGCTTTCAAAGAATTTTAACAGCATGGTAAAGGTTAACAGAAGTAAAGTAAGCTTAAAACAAAGGGAACAAAACTATAAATATACATTTATATTTATATACATGTATAATATACATTTATAGTATAAATGTGTTGCAAAATTATAGGTAATGTTTGTATATATTCCAAAGCTGCCTCTGTTATAAGTAGCCTCAAAGGACAGATATCAAAATGTTAAAGTTGTTATCTCTAGATGGTAGGATCATAGATTGTTTTGTTTACATTTTGCTGTTGGTGGTGGTGTTCTCTTTTTTTAAAGATTTATTTATTTTTTTTATTTTTTTTTATTTTTATTTTTTTTAAGAGAGAAAGAGAGCATGAGAGTGGGGAAAGGGCAGAGGACAAGCAGACCTGAGCCTAATGCAGGGCTCCATCCCAAGACCCTGAGATCATGACCTGAGCTGAAGTCAGATGCTTAACCAACTGAGCCACCAGGTGCCCCATGTTCTCTTCAATTGTTCTTGTCTTATTTTTTTTTTAAACGAAAATACTTTTTTTGTTTCTGGTTATCAAATAACCATAAAATATTTAGATAGTGCAGAAAGACACCAATTAAAAAACAAAAATCAGGGCAGCCCGGGTGGCTTAACGGTTTAGCGCCGACTTCAGCCCAGGGCCTGATCCTGGAGACCTGGATCGAGTCCCACGTTGGACTCCCTGCATGGAGCCTGCTTCTCCCTCTGCCTATGTCTCTGCCTCTCTCTCTCTCTCTCTCTCATAAATGAATGAAAAATCTTTAAAAAAAAAAAAAAAAACAAGAAAAAATCACTTAGAATCCTGACACTGGAAAATGATACTATGAACATTTTGACATAATCATCCTGAGTATTTCTACACAGGTCCCCCTATACACACTCACTCGTGCAAACACACACACTACAAAAGAGAATTGTACACACGTGATCTTTATAAGTTTTTTTTTTTAAATACACCATTTCTTAGAGCAGTTTCAGGTTTACAGAAACATTGAACAGAAAGTAAGAACAGAGAGTTGATGTATATTCATTCCTCACCCTCCACCACCCAGTCCCCCTATAATGAACATCTTACATCAGTGGGGTCATTTGTTACAACCGATGAACAAATTATTATTATTATTATTATTATTATTATTATTAATCTAACGTTTACATTATGATTCACTTTTCTATGGGTTTTACCAAATGCATTAGACTATCACACAAAATAGCTGTCCTGTCCTAAAAGTCCCCTATGCCCCACCTACTCATCCCTCCCTTCACCTTCCCCCAGCCCCCAGCAACTTCTGGTCTTTTCAAGGTCTCCATGGTTTTGCTTCTTCTAGAATGTTACACATCATGTAGCCTTTCGGACTAGCTTCTCTCCCTTAGCAACAGGCATTGATGGTTCCTCAGTGTCTTTTCTGTGCTTTCCTGATGTGATAGCTCATTTCTTTTTATCACTAAATAATATTTCATTGTCTGGATATACCACACAGTTTACTGATCTATCCACCTACTGAAGAATTGGTTGTTTACAATTTTGGGCAATTATAAATAACACTGCTATAAATATCCACGTGCAGGCTTTTGTGTGGACATCAGTTTTCAACTCCTTTGCATAAATACCAAGAACTGTGACTACTGGATCATATGGTAAGACTGTGTTTGTTTGGCTTTGTAAGAAACTGCCAGACTGTCTTCCAAAATGACTGTTGTAGTCTGCTCTTTAATTAATGATTTATTGAAGACATCTTTTCGTATAAATAAATAATAACTGCATAGTATTCTACAGTCCATAGATCCTGTAGCTTAGCCATTCCCCCTATTTATGAGCATCAAGATCACTTCCAGTTTTTTGCTATTGCAAGCAATGCTGAGATAAACCTCTTTGATCTGAGATATATACCTCTTTGATCATTTGTCCAATTATATCTGGAAAATAATCTGAAAAAATTTTAAAGGCTTGAACATATTTAGTTTTCGTGAATGGCTACACAAATGTGCACTCGCACTTGAGAACACTGTACCACCCTTGTCTCTCATAATTAGTCCTCCTCAACCTCACCAACCCAATTGGTAGAAATGTCCATCTCAGTATTGCTCTGGCTTATCTTTTTTAGATTCCTCAGAATATTAGACACGTTTTCACTTTTGTTGGCGATTTGTATTTCTTTCTTTGTGAATTGTGTTCATATTCTTTTTACTTTTGCTATTGGAGTACGAAAGAGAAATTTCTTTGTTTTCTAAAATTCTTTGTATACCTTATTTCTGGTTTCTAGCAGGCAGTTTATTAGAATATGCACTATTAATTTAATAGTTCTTAAGAGCAAAGGGAAAGAGACATTATGTATACACTAACCTTGGAAAGGGTGAAAAAATAAGGAAATACAGTGTTTCTGTGATATGTGTTGGTTTTTGAAAGAAATCTAACTTTCGTGGTGGCAATTTTGATTTTTGTTTATTTTGTTTTGTTTTTGCCACATTAAACTTTTATGGTCAGATTTGTGAGCCATTCATTTGCATTTTCTGGCCCTGTTGTCACGCTCTCACAAGCCTGCTCTAGTCACAGAGTGTGAGTATAAAAAGGTTCACTTGGGCAGCCCAGGTAGCCCAGCGGTTAGCACCGCCTTCAGCCCAGGGTGTGATTCTGGAGACCCAGGATCGAGTCCCACGTCGTGCTCCCTGTATGGAGCCTGCTTCTCCCTCTGCCTGTGTCTCTGGCTCTCTTTCTCTCTATGTCTCTCATGAATGAATAAATAAAATCTTTTAAAAAAGTGAAAAGGTTCACTTTAAGCGTTGTCTAGCAGCTTAATGTGTCTGTGTTTTTTAAGATTACACATCTTTTATCCATTTGTAATTTCTCTAAGTACAATCCCATACTTTTTTCTCCCCAAATGGCTATAGCAAGTTGTCCCAGCACCATCTATAAAAAGTCCATCTTTTGGGCCACTTTATCATATGCTAAATCTCCATCTATATTTGGGGCAATCTCTGAACTCAATATTTTTTCCATCCTTCCGTGGCTTTTTGGAGCTAAGACCACACTGTTTAAATTACCATAGCTTTTAATATCCCAGATAACTTTATGACTCACCCCCTGCAAGTCTTCACTCAAATACCACCTTCTCTGAGAGTCTTCCTGAGCACCCTACTTACAACCACAACTTCCGTCTACCCCCACCCTGCCCTGCGCCCTCCTTCTATCTAGTCCCTTCTTTGCTTCATTTTTCTCCTTAACACATGTCACTAGCTGACATCCTACATAGTTTACTTGTTGTCTGCGTTTCTAAACTAAGTTCCACAAGAATAGGGATTTTGGTCTGTTTTATGCACTTTCGCGTCCTCAGTGCCTAGAACACTGCCGAGCACAGAGTAGATCTTCAAAAATAGTTGTTGAATGAATGAGTATCTGGTAGACAAGAGCATCTTATGTATAACCACGACCCTTTTTTTGAGAATTCACCAGCTCTTTTTACAAAATGATTTTTCCATGAAATATAGACTTGATCTGACCAACTAAAAAAGAAAAATCCATGGGTTTCTGATAAGATTACTGTTGAATAAAGAGATTGTTTTAGAAAGAATTGACAACTTTATAGCATTTAATCCTTCCAAGTATGAACCAGTTATTTTCCTTTTTTTCCTAGTCTTCTTTTACATCCCTCAGTATACTTGAGTGATTTTCTTCATAAAGGTCCTATGTATTTCATATCACAATGGTTCCTAATCATTTGGGATTTTGTTTTGTTTTGTTTTTTAAAGATTTTAT
The DNA here is from genome assembly GCF_018345385.1 of Vulpes lagopus. Taxonomy (NCBI): domain Eukaryota; kingdom Metazoa; phylum Chordata; class Mammalia; order Carnivora; family Canidae; genus Vulpes; species Vulpes lagopus. The sequence goes on along the minus strand of NC_054844.1, from coordinate 37,709,494 downwards.
CTATTTATTTGAGAGAGAGAGAGAACAAGCAGAGGGGTGAGGCAGAGGGAGAGAGAGAAGCAGACTCCCTAAGCAGGGAGCCCCATGCAGGGCTCTATTCCAGGACCTCAAGATCATGACCTGAGCTGAAGGCAGAAGGTTAACTGACTGAACCACTCAGAAGCTCCTCTTTGTGATGTTTTTTTGTTACTACTTACTCATTTATTCGATAAATGTTTATTATTGTTTACTATGTACCAGGCACAGCTTTGGAGCTAGGGAGACAGCAGTGAGCAAGATGGTGTCTGCCCTCATGGAGTTCACGTTCTAATGAAAATGGAACTCTTTTTTTCTCTTATATTTTTTAACTGGTAATTTTGGGTAGATAAGAAAGCTACTGAATTTTGTGCATTTACTTTTAACCTATCTTTTTACTAAAATCACTTGTTTCCAAAAGTATAAAGATGGATTTTCTGGCTTTACCAAATAAACAACCACATCACTTGCACTAGTGATAATTTTGTATCTCCTTTCCCACGGTATGCATCTCTAGATCATTTTTCTTTCTTTTATCCATTAGCACAATGGAGTTTTCCAATAGTCCCTATATTTACCCACACTTGAATTTCTGGAAACTATTTTTACAGTAAAAAAAAAAAAAAAGCCATATTTAAAAAAAATCTTTAGGTTCGTATAATATACCAGAAATTTTAATTTAGATGAATCAAAACATCTGATATGATACAATTCACATCCATTATATGCAACTGCTGTAAAGGTCACTTTGAGAAAATCTTATGTTCCTTTCTCTTTACTGGCAGATTTTTGATATAAAATTGATAAAAAAGGAAAGAAGACTGAAGCTGATTTATGTTTAGGTGGCTAATTAATTTATTGAACCAGCTACTGCTGAATCTAATTGTTTTTTGAAACAAAACATAAAACCATATTTCTCCATTGAAAGTTAGAAAATATTAAATCTTCTTACTTTTTATATTATTTTAATTTACTAATTCCTTATGTGAATATTGCAATAGCCAACTATTTCATTTGCATATCTAACCACATTGAAATAAGGCAGCATGAGTAAAGTTTTATGCCACATTTGTAAACTAAGATTTTCTGGGGAGATTCATTTGTCCTATTAAAATAAAATAGAGATTAAGGGCCATGATACAGTGCCCATTTCTACAGTTAAAAAAAATGAGACTCAGGAGTCCTATGTGTCTTGCCCATGCTCACACAGTAGGTCCCAGAGTTCAGACCTAAACTTTGATTTTCTGTTACCTGTGAAATATTCTTTCTACATGCTCTTCTTTTCACTTAGTATTATGCATGTAATTAGAAACACTCAAGTGTGTTTCCTCACCTACTTAGAAGATTTTGTCGACTGTTAGAATTGCATATTTTAGGAGGAAGTTAATTCTTATAAAATCCACATGCGATTTTTGATTTGATGGCACCCTTTTCCTGGAGGTTCAAATAATTAAGGTATGTTTGAGAAGAGTAAATTCTTACCACAGTCCTGTGTATGGGGGAACAGAAATGATGAGTCTCCTATGATATGAATCAACATTCTAATCATTTAAAAAATAGGTGCATTCATTCATAAGTGTCACAAAGCCCTCCCAACTGAATAGGAAGGAATATCTGAGTGGAACTGATAACAGCTAAGTCTGAAGAGGAAGCACAACAGCCCATTACAAGCTATTGAAAAATTCCATAAAAAAAAAAAAAAAAAAAAAGAAAGAAAGAAAAGAAAAAGACATACGGCAGGAAATTCCTGACCAGTAGTGTAATCTCTTACATAAATGTGCTGGCAGATAAATGGATTTTTATGATTTTGCTTACGCCCGCTGCATATTGCCTCTTTAGATATGTCACCTTGCAGATGTATTATAACTTCACTCTAGCGCTATTAAATGGTCAGATTCAATAAATTGTAGGTTCATTTTAATCCCTTCAAAATACTCTTGGCCCTTAGCCCAAAAGTGAGGGGAGGGGTGAGTAAACTAAAATACCCAAAGAAATTTGCTTTAAGTCTCAGGAAATATATTGAGAATTCAATACCCTAATTTACTATTATACATAAGGAATTAGGTAGTGGAAATTTTTACGTACTAATTAAGCCTACAGCTATAGAATTATAAACATGGCAATGAGAATAAAGAGCTAAAAAGTAAATGAAATAAATATGTACTAAGCTTCATGCATATGTTAAACACTGACCTGGATGTTTTACCTACATTATCTCATTGCATTTTTAGCAATACGGCACGCAAAATGACTATTATGTTCATTCTACAGATCAAAAAACTGAGTTTCTAAAACATGAAGTTATATAATCCATGCTCTCTCACTTCCTAGGCCGACCTAGATTTAGTCATTCCTGGCTCTATCACTTTCTGCCTACGCAACCCTGTATGAGTCTTGAACCTCTGTGAGCCTCAGCCTCCCTCTCCTCACTTGTTAAATTAGAGTGATGAGACCCACCTCACCACCTCAGGAGGCTACTGCAAAAACACTGCAAAACAAAGCACAGGTGGTTACTACTATGGACACTAGCAAACAATAGTTAAGGTAATAAGAGAAAATGACGGGAATTGATTTCCAGACTGTTTTCTCGGACACTTTGTTTTCAAATGTTTGATTATGCAATACTGTGCTATTTTCCAGGCAAGGTCTTTTGGGTTGAGTATCAATGAATCATTTCCTTCATATTCAGATGAAAGATATGCCTGGGTAACTCAGGTTCCCACCCTGCTTTATCTTAACGATCCATACATTGCAGGTAAGCAAACAATTAGTATTGTTAAGAATTTCACTTATAAGAGTCTAAGATTCCCTCTCTACAGATATTTCCAGCATAAAAGAAAAGGACTATTGTATTGGGCCATTGACCTACTGACTCTTGGTCTACAATAACAAGCTCTATGCCAGCAAAGAGAGAGACAAGAGAACCAAATCCAGAGTTTTCAACTTTCCTTGTTAACTAAATTTTCTTTTTTTTTTTTTAAGATTTTATTTATTTATTCATGAGAGACAGAAAGAGAGAAGCAGAGACACACACAGGCAGAGGGAGAAGCAGGCTCCATGCAGGGAGCCTGACATGGGACTCGATCCCAGGTCTTCAGGATCACACCCTGGGCTGAAGGCAGTACTAAACCGCTGAGCCACCCAGGCTGCCCTAAATTCAGTTTTCAAATTAAATTCTATGTGGATCTACAACATAAAAAACAGACAATAAAACTAATATTTTATTAGAATATTTTATCATTTCAAAATTGATACATGTGTTTAATGTAAGATTAATAAACTGAGAACAGTGAGTTTTAAGGAACACAAAAAAATTGAAATTATAGGCTATTCATGGTAGTGATACAGATCTTAACCTCTGTATCAAAATATCTCATTTTGTTGTTTTGTTTTCACTAAAGTGAGATAAGCCTGATTCACAAGATTGCATAGGAGAACAGTTTTTGTTAGCTGGTTGTTTTGTTTTGCTTTTGTGGTTGACTGTAGATTTGGTTGTTTTGTTGGTGTTCATATTTTTTTTTAAAGATTTTATTTATTTATTCAGGACAGACATGGGGGGTGGTGAGAAGCAGAGACACAGGCAGAGAGAGAAGCAAGCTCCATGCAGGCAGCCTGACGTGGGACTCAATCCCGGGTCTCCAGGATCATACCCCAGACTGAAGGCGGCGCCAAACCACTGGGCCATCAGGGCTGCCCTGTGTTCATATTTAATAGCATATATTGCTTTTCAGTTAAGCAGTTTGCCAAGAGAGACTTTGTTAGAAACTATGCACATAAGTTAACCGAACCATACAATTTAACATCATCAATAATTTAATATTGTTCTGAAGGTATGTGCAAGTAAGTGATTCCTTAGCTGGAGAATTCAAGAGAATCAGCTGAACAACTATTACAAACAATGAAAAAATCAATAAAGAAACATAATATGGAAAAACAATAGTCTTCATACATACAAACAGTAACCAGGAGACATAATAGAAGGAATCATTACCCAAAAAATTAATAAAAAGATAAAAATTCCTCAAGATAAACTTAACAGTCATTTTTTAAAAGACTAAAACAAGGGTTAAAAATAAATAAATAAATAAATAAATAAATAAATAAATAAATAATAAATAACAAGGGTTGCGTGGGTGGCTCAGTCGGTTGAGCATTTGACTCTTGGTTTTGGATCAGGTCATGATCTCCCTGTTATGGGATGAGCTCTGGGAGTCAAGTTCCATGTTGGGGCTCCCCAAATAAAAAACAAATAAAATCCTTTTTTATAAAAAGACTAAAACAAAAATATCATTTTTTGGTTTTAAAGACTCATCATCTTAAGATGTCAATTCTTTCAAAGTGAACTTATAAATATTGTGCATTCCACTCTCAAAATTACTAGTGGGATTTTTTTTCAATCTAGACAAGTTGATTTTAAGGTTCTGATATAAAACTAAGTCAGCAGTAAGAGCCAGGAAAAAGCACTTAGGGAAAAATAAAAAGAAGAATTAGGAAGGACTGATCATACCAATTATTAAAGAGTGAAAGAAGAAAGGGAGGGAAGGATGCAAGGTGAAAATGTAAGCCTGTATAATTGCTTGTGTCTGCACTGAATATCTCAGAAGAAATTGGCTATATTGGTTGGTTCTGTAGATGTCTTTTGCTCCATTTTAAAATTTTGCATCATATGCATGTATTATCCATCTAAAAATTAAAAAGATAAAATAATTTTAATAGGTAGATGTTAATTGGATAAAGATAATACTTTTCTGTTCTATCAAACTAAAGAAAGCATATCAATTACATTTAAATGTCTGGAATTCACTTGTGTATAGTAGGCTTACAATCTTAATCAGAGATTAGTTATACCTCTGTAATAGAAAATAGCTTATAATGTGGTATATTTTGAAAATTTCATCTTAGAATCTAGGACAGTTGAGGCTTCCAAAAGCCTTAGCACTCAGAATAGCCACTTAAAAAAAGGAAAAAGAAAAAGAAAGAAAAGTACCTGTTTCTATAACGGCTGCCTAGGAGATACATTAAAATACAATTTTTAATACAAATACATTACTTTTCTCCTTTCCACCTCACTAGTACACAAATTTTATAGACTTAATGGAATAAATGAGAAATTATCTTATGATTAACTACTTCTTTGTCTTGAATTTCAGCAGAACTTCAATGATACTAGGAGGCATAAAATCTGTTAAAACCCTTAATATTGTCCCTGGTACACAGAGGCACACAAGAAATACTTGTGGAATAAACACTAGCTACTAAAGATACTTGGTGAGTTGTCTTTTGAGATCCTAATGCCATTAAATGCCATTAAAACTATGCTAATTGGGATTTTTTTCAGGTGTAATTTTTTTTTTTTAAGATTTTATTTATTTATTCATGAGAAACACAGAGAGGAGAGAGAGAGAGAGGCAGAGACACAGGCAGAGGGAGAAGCAGGCTCCATGCAGGGAGACTGACGTGGAACTCCATCCTGGGTCTCTAGGATCAGGCCCTGGGCTGAAGGCGGCGCTAAACAAGCCACTCGGGCCGCCTGGTGTAATTGATATTTTTAAACTCAATTTTGAAAAAGTTGAAATCATAGAATTAGTACCAAAATAGTATCAATACAAAAGTAACCAGGAAAGAAAACAAAGCCCATATTTTCCAATAAATATAGCAAAAATATTCTAGTTGTTCTCCTATGATCATTTGGTCATTCAAGATCCTTGAAATGTATTATTATAAAAAGACACATCATTCCTTGAAGTATTAGAATAGTGGGAGCAAAAGTCTGAACACAACCTAAATATCTATCAGTAGAGAACCAATTTTGAACAAATTCTAGTATCTTTATGGAATGGAACACTATGTAGCTATATAAAAGAATAAATTAGGGATCCCTGGGTGGCGCAGCGGTTTAGCGCCTGCCTTTGGCCCAGGGCGCGATCCTGGAGCCCCGGGATCGAATCCCACGTCGGGCTCCCAGTGCATGGAGCCTGCTTCTCCCACTGCCTGTGTCTCTGCCTCTCTCTCTCTCTCTGTGTGACTATCATAAATAAATAAAAATTTAAAAAAAAAAAGAATAAATTAGGTTTCTATATGCCAGTGTGGAACAAACAAGATATTCTGTTAACTTTGTTAAGAGCACAAAACTGAACAAGGCGGCCTGGGTTCTCAAGTCACTGCATAAAACTGCACACAGTTCAAACGTCCCTCCAAGATCCCTTGGAGCAATGCCAGTTTGGAGGCTCACAAACCCTCTCTCCGTAAATCCACAAACCCTCTCTTGGTAAATCCTGCATTGAGCTGGCATTCCTTTGGCACCGAAAGACATTTCAGTTCTTCAGTTACACATTAGATGAAGCTGAATTCCCTTTAGGGGCCATGCTGTGTGATAAATACAGTCTTTAAAAGCTAGCCGCTCTTCAGCCACAAAGAAAGAAGAAATTCCTGCAATATGCAACAACATGGATGAATCTTGAGGGCATTACACTAAGTACAATAAGCCGGTTACAGAGGGACAAATGCTGCATGATTCCAGTTATATGAGGTCTCTAAAGTAGTCAAATTCATAGAAGTAAAAAGTGGTGGTTGCCAGGGGCAGCAAGGAGGAGAAAGGAAGAGCCGCTAATCACCAGGTATAAAGTTTCAGTGGTGCAAGAGGAGGAAGTTCTAGAGATGTGCTGTACAACACTGCACCTGTAGTTAACAATATTGTACTGTGCACTTTAAAATCTGTTGAGATGGTAGATCTCGTGTGTTCTTACCACAGTGAAATAGAAATAAAAAGTGAGCCTCACCCTCGGCTCAGGCTATGCACACTCTGAGGGTAAGCCCAGCTGAAGGAACAGGAGGTTGGGGTGTCGGTCTCCTGCCCACTCGCTGAGTGAAATGGCAGGTGTGGTCACCAGCACTGATTCTCTCCTGATTTGGTTCCTTTGTTTTGTTTCTTTTACTATTAATATGTTTGTTGCCTACTATATACAATTGATTTTTTTTCACTTCAGATATTTGCAGTTGATCTAATAAATCAGGTTCACTTATAGCGAACCTCCTCTGTAAAATTCTCCCACTTGTATAAAATAATTAAAGGACACATATCCACATATGTACTACCTGTACATGAACTATCTAGAGGGATCAAGAAACTGGAAATGCAGGTTACTTTTGCCAAGAACAGAGGACCTGAATAACTGGAGTCAGGATACTGTTTTGGTATATTGTGTATTGTTTGAATGTTTTACCATGTATAGCACTGTATTTTTTAAAAAAACCTACAAATAAAATACTATGTTTAAAAATGTACACAATATGTAAAGGTTTAAAATTATTTAAGATTTAAGCATAGGCTGAATAACTATTTACCTCCTGTTAATAACTACATACTCCTCTACCCCAGTTCTTAGCTTTCAGGGGGCTCATGGAATTTTTGGAAATTTGATAAAAACTAAAGCCCTCCTCCCAGTAGAATACAGATAGATCCATACACATAAATCCATGAGGTCCATTAACTCTAAATGCATAGCTATTATACCACAACATCCACCTGGGATTCTTGCCAAAAATGTTTAACCTGAATCTATTCATGAAGAAATAATTAGATAAATCCAACATATGGGACATTCTTCAAGGTAACCAGCCTAAATTCTTCGAAGATTCAATGTCATGAAACAAATAAAAACAAAATATAAATTCAAAGAGGTGAAAAGACACAACTAAATGGAATGTGGGAACGGTGATCAAATCACGAATTGGGGAGGGAAAAAATCTGTAAAAGACATATTTAGGACAACTGGGGAAATTTACATATGGATTCTATATTGGATGATATAGAATCATTGTGTATCTCAAGGGTGTGATCATGCCTCTTAAACAGGCAAAATGTCAAGAGCTCTGTAACCTACTTTTATGGTTCAAAAAATACACAAATAGTGCAAATAAACATGATAGAATGTTAACAATTGATACATCTGTGTAAAGGGTATATTGGTACTCATTGTACTATCTTTCTAAGTCCAAAATTGTTCAATTTAAAAAACTGAAGGAGTGGCACCTGGCTGGTTCAGTCAGTAGAGCATGTGACTCTTGATCTCGGGGTCGTGAATTCAAAGCTTCACATTGGATATAAAAATAAAATAAAATAGGGGCGCCTGGGTGGTTCATTTGGTTAAGTGTCTGCCTCCAGCTCGGGTCGTGATCTTCAGTCCTAGGATCAAGCCTCACTTTGAGCCTCATAACAGGCTCCCAGCTCCCTACTCCCTGCTCAGCGGGGAGTCTGCTTCTCCCTCTCCCTCTGCCCCTCCTCCTGCTCATGCTCTCTCTTGCTCTCAAATAAATAATCTTTAAAATAAGATAAAATTTTAAAAATAAAAATAAACTGAAGGGAAAAGTTCCCTTCAGTCTCTTCTAATACACCACTACCACCAAATTTTCCCTGCCCTCCTAACTTACCCTTTGGCTTTCCATTTCTGCTTGTCAAAATGGATTGTTAGTGCTGTTCAAGAAATCTAGTACTTGATTCATTTCTTCCAAAAGTAATATGAAGTACAATGTCTCAACCTGAGCCCATACTTCCTTTGCCTTTGTCTCTCCTGGCTCACCTTGTGAGCTTGGTGTAGTCAGGAACTTGCTCTTGGCATCTTCATAACCTGTGTTGAAGCACAGTAAGGGAAGGCAACAAACGTGAACTGAGCTGAGCCTCTGGACCAGTTCACGGATCTCTAGCACATCCTTTGTTAACCCTTTAGGAAAGTGGCTAACAGATTTCATGAGAAGAAGGAAAAAATGCTGAAACCAAATAATTAAAATGAAATTCTAGGGTTACCCCTTCTATGAGGATGCATAAAGAGAGCCATGCTTACGGTAGCTTTGCACTACCTTAGTAAGAATATGGAAATACAAAGCATGCCTGAAGTAGAATAAAGTGAAGGTTTCTGCACTGCCATCTGTGCGTGCTGCTGGCTCTATCTGACTTCCACCTGTTAGCTTTTTATTCCTTAATATCGTGCTGACGGCATTTTCAGTGGTGATGGAGCTGAAGAGCCTGTCATTGGCAACATAGCACCATCCTACTTTAGAGCAAATAAAACTATTTCAAGCAAATTGGGAACTAAATGACAGAAAGTGCCACAGATGGAACACACTGGGAACAGGAGGGGAATGCTGCATTGTTCATAGTCCCCACTGCCCAGGAATGGAGTGTCTCCAAAATGCTGGCAGCGGACCCGAAGCTGACTATCACCATGTGTACACAGAACATGCCAACTGAATCGTATTCATCTTTGGGAATAAGAAGAAGCTCCTTTATTCTGTTACAACAGGAATCAAATCTATCCACTGTGATCAGTTTTTCACTTTTTTCTTTTTATTTTTTTAGAGAGGGCCTGGGAGAGGAGAAGGACAGATAGAGAGGGAGAGAGAATCTCAAGCAGATTCCATGCTGAGCGCAGAGTCCCATGCAGGGCTCTATCTCACCACCCTGAGATCAAGACCTGAGCTAAAATCAAGAGTCGGATGCTTACCCAACTCCGCCACCCAGTATCCCCCCAAAAAGGGTTTCCTCTTAACTTTACTCATTGCCTGTTATTTTTCCTTCTCCTATACCCTCTCCTCTCTTCAGAGATGTCTCTAGAAAGGAAACACATGGCCCTCAACCAGTCGACATTTAAATTCTGCAGAACCTTCTGAAATATATTTTGTTTACAGTCAGGTTTAAGAGACCCAACAGAGCCTTTATGAAATTCATGATGATTGGTTAAAAACAAAATTAAATTTAAATAAAAGTATTACTAAGAGTATCAGGAAAGGTAAAAAATAGGTCTGAGGACTTTTTCTAGAAGAACCTAAGGCTAACATTAAGTTACCTGGTTTTAGGAAATTGCTTATTCTTTTTACAACCAAGTATTCCTTTATTTCCTGTTCTCCTTTTTTTCTATTAGTCCAGGAAGACATCAGAGGAGAATAAAAGAGGAAAAGGGGTTTAAGAAAACAGAAAATGAAAAGGCCATTTCTTTCCAAGCAGTAATCAGGCCAGAGCCAGTCCACTGAAATTCCTAGATTTAGATCTACCAATGCAGGAGGTCTACTCTGCCTAGCTCTGGACAAAACATGCATAATTGCCCCACACTGGTGTGTGACCTGTTGTGTTACCTGCCTCTAATTATACAGTGGATCCTACCTCTTGCACTTCCTCTCCCAATCACTACTATCAGTTGTTCTGGGCCCGGGAGATCAGATATTCAGATTCACCATCTCCAGCTCCCTGCTAATACCAGAACTCTGGATCTGGCTAAAGGAAGGAAAATGGTGACTCACTTTTCACTGCTGAATAGTTTCAGCCCTGACTTCTTTCTAATTTAAGAGTCCAATAAAACCTAATCTCTTGATTAAGCTTTAAAAAAAAAAAAAAATAGGGCAGCCCGGGTGGCTCAGTGGTTTAGTGCCTGCCTTCATCCGAGGGCGTGACCCTGGAGACCCCGGATCGAGTCTCACGTCGGGCTCCCTGCGTGGAGCCTGCTTCTCCCTCCGCCCGTGCCTCTGCCCCTCTCTCTGTCCCCTCTCTGTGTATTCTCATGAATAAATAATAAAATCTTTTTTAAAAAATAAATATAAATATATAAATAAATAAATAAATAAATAAATAAATAAATGAAGGGTCGCCTGGAGGTGCTCAGTTGGTTAACCAGCATCTGCCTTCAGCTGGTTAACCAGCTCAGGTCTGCCTTCAGCTCAGGTCATGATCCCAGGGTCCTGGGATCAAGCTCCGGGTAAGGCTCCCTGCTCAGCAGTGAGTCTGTTTGTCCCTCTGCCTCTGCACCTTCCCCTGCTCAGGTTTTCTCTCTCTCTCTCTCTCAAATAAGTAAAATCTTTATAAACAAACAAATAAATAAAGATGTTTGTAATAGCAGAGCACACTGGCCCAAGACAGGGGTTAGGAACTAGGAGAAATGATTGGTGATGTAAAATATCTTCCCTATCCTAGCCTCTTTTGTATCTCCAGGTCCTTTCTTCTGCATCTACCTGCCCTCTCCTCCTTTTTTAAAAACTTCATTTTAATTCTAGTATAGTAAACATACACTGTTAGTTTCAGGTGTACAACATAGTGATTCAACAATTCCATACACCAACCACCCAGTGCTCATGTTAAGTGACTCTTAATCCCTTTCACCTAATTCACCCGTTCCCTCCCCCACTCTGGTAACCATCTATTTGTTCTCTATAGTTAAGAATCTGGTTTTTTGTTTGTCAGTATTTCTCCTTTGTTCATTTGTTTTGTTTCTTAAATTCCAAATATGAGCCAAATCATATGGTTTGCCTTCTTTTGACTGACTTATTTTGTTTAGCATTATATTCTCTAGATCCATCCATGTTGTTGCAAATGGTAAGATTTCATTCTTTTTTATATGGCTGAATAATATTCATATATACGTGTATCTATCTATCTATCTATCTATCTATACCATATCTTCTTCATCCATTCATCAGTCGATGGACATTTGGGCTGCTTCCATAATTTGGCTATTGTAAACAATGCTACTATAAACATAGGGGTGCATATATCTTTTCAAAATAGTGTTTTTGTTTTCTTTGAGTAAATACTCAGTAGTGTGATTGCTGGAACATAAGGTAGTTCTATTTTTAATTTTTTGAGGAATCTCCATACTGCTTTTCAAATTGGCTGTACCAATTTGCATTCCCACCAACAGTGCTCACAGGTTCCTTTTTCTCTGTATCTTCACCAACACTTGTTTCTTGTGTTGCCTTTTTTTAAGCCATCCTGACAGGTGCGAGGTGATAGCTCATTGTGGTTTTGATTTGCATTTCCCTGATGATGAGAGATGTTGAACATCTTTTCATGTCTCTGTTGGCCATCTGTATGTCTTCTTTGGAGAAATATGTTCATGTCTTCTGCCCATTTTTTGATTGGTTTATTTGGTTTTGGGGTGTTGAGTTATATCAATTCTTTACATAATTTGGATACCAACCTTTTATTGAATATGACATTTGCAAATATCTTTTCCAATTCAGTAGGTCATCTTAGTTTTATTGATAGTTTCCTTTGTTGTGCAGGAGCTTTTTATTTTGATGTAGTCCCAAAAATTTAATTTTGCATTTGTTACCCTTGACTCAGGAGACTTATCTAGAAAAATGTTTTGTGTCCACTCCCTTTTTGTCTCTTTCTTTTGACCTCTTTCCCACCCTATGCTGGTGTCAATTAGTGACTGCTAAAGGCACCTGACTTGCTAAACTTACTGTCTCCTGGAGTCAAGACTATAAGCTTCCTTCTCCTTGTCACTCATTTGTCGGTTAGTACACAGCTAGTCCAGTAGTTCTACGTGCTCTGATGTTTATTGACAAATGCTCTGTACCAAGTACAAGTGAAGAGAAGAAAGCCTTATCCTTGTCTGCAAGAAGCCTGTGCCCAACAGAGGAAAACAAACATATACAAACAACTAAATCTAACACAAAAGAGAATCACAGGGATGCCTGGGTGGCTCATATGTTGAGTGTCTGCCTTTGGCTCAGGGCATGATCCTGGAGTTCCGGGATTGAGTCCCACATCAGGCTCCCTGCATGGAGCCTGCTTCTCCCTCTGCCTGTGTCTCTGCCTCTCTCTGTGTGTCTCTCATGAATAAATAAAGTATTAAAAAAAAGAGAGAGAATCACAGAGATGAAAATACAGAGGAGAAAGTGATTAAATACTAATGAATAGTAATTTCACCAATCCCTACCCAGATTACACTGTAGAAAAAAAAACTTTTCTAAAAACACTTAAACAGACAAAAGTGCAAAACAAAGACTTGTTGAATGTCAAAGAAATCTCCAACCTCTCCTCCCAAATTTTTGAAAGGGGTGAGGCATTGCACAGTACAAATGCTTATACTTTACCAGAAAAGGAACTATATAGATAGAAGACCAGGGTAACTTCTTAAAACATTACATCCCACCTGTAGTGACTCTTATTCAAGATTAACATTTATTTCGCCACAAGATGCTACAAATAGCTGCTTAAATTGCGTAGCTCCATGAAGACAAGCAAAGGACCTAGGTCTACACAACATAAGCGGAGGTGGGGGTAGGATATCCGACTGGTAGTTTATTCCCCTTTCCTTCTTTTCCTTATTCAGGGAATTAAGGAAGTTCAGGGAATCTAGGATATTAAGGGAATTAAGGGAGAAAGTGGGCCTGAGTGAGTAACCTAATAAACATTTTCTAGTGTTGGGCAACCATGACATATGGAAAGGGCAACACCACTGGGAGAAGACAGGAATGCAGGGGAGAGAAGGGCCCAGTCAGAGGCAGCATCTGAAGCCCCAGAGGCCCTGACTATAAATAACTGCCTTCCTCCACATCCCCCACGTCTTCCCAAAGTTACAGTTAGATTCCTGGCCAAAGGCTACATCACACTCCTGTGGCTTCCTTTCCCAAAAGGCGACATTCCCTAACCCAGTGTGGTGATGACTGTCAGTGACCTGCAGGGGTTTGGGAGGCCAGTGCCTCCTTATTTGATTCCGGCTTCCCATTTGCCAGCTTTTTGAATCTTCATGCTCCCGCTTCCTCATCTGAAAAATGGGGACAGTGATGATGATGACAATGATAACCAGCAATCATAAAATAGACATTGTGCTAAGTGCTTACATGCATTACTTATGTAATCTTCAGAAAAAAACTATGAGGTGTTACTAATCATTACTATAAATAATTATAATACTTTCTCCTCTACAGATGAAGAAATTGCAATTCTGAGAGGGGTGAATTAACTTACCCAATGTCTGACCTCACTGCTTGAACCCTTGGTCCCTTATCCTATTGTGACAATACCTGTCTAAACGGGATGTTGAAAGGGTTAAGAATGTACACTGATTAATGCTCTTGGCATTATTCTTGGTGCTACTGCTATCGATGGTGATACTGTTTTTGTTGCTTTTCTCTCTTTCCAGATGCTGAGAGTTCTGAAGTCTATTAGGCACAAATTATCAACTTCTCCACTGGTAAGTCTAAATCGATGCCTTGAGGACATTTTTGAGCACCAAGAAACAAAACCAATATACCCATTAGATGTTTCATTATTAAAGTATATCTACTGAGAATAGATGAGAGATCAAGAGGCAAGGAAATGGGATTCGGTACCAGTATTTCAACTTACTACCTACCATGGTCCCCAATGCTTTTATTTTTAAAAAGTTCAGAATGACAAAATATTTGTACACTGTTCTTACACGTTTCACTTCAATTTCCTAAGTTAAAATACGTATCATATACTAATTTTTGACTATCCAACCTGTATTGCTCCATCCTTATCTTCTAATTCACTTTTCATTATCGTGGAATAATTGTGATCAACGTTTAAACTTCTGATGTGCTAACATGCCAGTCAAATTAAATATAACAAGCCTTTGGCATACACCTAGAGACTTCCCTAAGTAAAATAAAATTATTGCATTTCATCACTTCCTTCCTATTGCCAACTGATGTCCCCATGTCTGAAAGGGTCATTTTCAAGGTACATATCTATTTATAATACCGCATTGACTGTCTTCCTTCCTCTGGCACATTGTCGGTGACCTTGACCATTTCAGGACTGATAGAATAGTGCCATCAACATATGTTGATGAACCTCTAGACATCTCGTAAGAGATTTCATAGTTATTAAAAGCAATAAAGAGTGACAAGGACAGTTCTATAATGCAATACTGCCTGTCAAGAGAAAAATGTCACACTTACCGTAAAGTACCCAGAGGCATAATTAGGGGTGGAAAGAGGAGTGATTTCCTGAACACAGTAATGAGGGGCTAGGGTAAAACATGGCAGGAAGGGAAGGTGTCTTCTCTCCAACATGCCTGAGTAGGACCACCGTCCACAACAAAGGGCCAGGTAATAGTGGTGACTGCATGTCCAAAATGTGGAGTACCAGTAAATGCCCATGTTAGCAGCACATGAAGAGATGCCAGTAAGAATTTCTGTGTAGAAATAAGATGATCTGAATTGTCTAACTTTTCTTAATGGCATCAATATGAAAACTAAAATAATGAATCCTCCTGGGCACCTTCTAAGAACACTAAAGGAATTTAAACGTCAGATTTCCTGAATGCTCATACACATAAACACAAATCCATACACCCCATAGAGCTATAAATAAATTCTGCCTAAAGGTCTCGTTCCTGTTCACATATGTCTCCATAAAATCTGGTAGGATCTCCTCCCCTTTATCCTAGCCTTTATCCTTGTCATTCCTGTCTATTGGGGACAGGAGGTTAAAAAAAAAAAAAAAAGACAAATAAAATGGGCTCCAGATGCCTGTTCAATTAACTGAAAAAGTCTGCTTGTTTAAGACCAAAAGAAAAAAGTGTCCCTGTACCCCAGCATTAAGTGCTTATGGCACTTCTTCAGGGCTCCAAAGAAGTTTAATATATTCTCAGCCATCCATCTAGCTCATTGTGAGATTCCTGGTGCATGGCTGTAGACAAAGGTCTCAGCAGCAGTCCCAAACCCTCTGTCCTGGTCCTCTGCCTTCTGTTGGCAGGGCGGAGCCGGGGGCGGGGGGGGGGGGGGGGGGCGGTTGACACCACTCCTGCTCCTCAGTGTTAGCAGTGGCTTCAGAGATGGAATAGCTTTCCTCCCAGTGACCTTTCTAACCTTATAGACAAATCATCGTTCCTCACTTTTGCTCGCAGTCTTATTGTCCTGTCGGCACCCACTCCTATCCCAGCTCCTCCACTTCTCAACTATGGGACCTCTCTGGGCCTCAGTTTCCCCATCTGTAAAAGGAGGATAGCAATGGTGTCTACTGCTGCCATGACATTTATGTTGCTTAAGGGGCGGAACGTGCTTAGAACAGTCCATAAGACATCATGAGTACCAAGTCATTGCTCTAGCTTATATTATTCTTACTAGCGGTAATAGCAGTTAGCAGCACTAGTAATGATAGTATTCTCTGTCACCAACTCAAGGGATCCCAAAGCTGATATCTTTTCCTCTTTTAGATTACATTGAGGATGGGACGCCTGGGTGGCTCAGTGGTTGAGTATCTGCCTTTGGTTCAGGTCACGATCCCAGGGTCTTTGGATGGAGTCCCACACCGGGCTCCCCACAGGGAGTCTGCTTCTCCCTCTGCCTGTCTCTGCCTCTCTATTTCTCATGAATAAATAAATAAATTCTCAAAAAAAAATTACATTGAGGGTGAATCACTTAGATCCCCCTTTTAAAGAGCCTGGCTTAGAATAAAGCCTACTGCCAATGCTCTGGGACCTCTACCGGAAGGTTTTCATTTTCTCTTGACAGGAGGCACTGTCGAAAGTGTCCTTGCCACCTCTCTAGTATTAATAACTACCAAACGTAACTAGAGAATCATTAACATGTCAGTGATCTGATTCCATGGGTTTACATCATGATGGAAATAGTCAAGGTCACAAAAAATATGAAGAAGGAAAACAGCAGCTCCTTGATACCGAGCCTAAATTTTCCCCAGCTTTTCTGTCATGGGTACTTTTTTAGGATTTTTGTCCTATATACTGCCTGTGTTTGATGAATTAACTGTTCCCTGACTACATTTTGTTTTTTGAATAATGCCTCAGCTTATAGAATTGAATCCAGGTAATAACAGCAAATGGCAGAAAAATAGTGGTCTAAAATCATCCCCAAACCCAAGCCTCTTCTCTCAGGATGAAGTCCAGAGCTGTGGCAAATAGACTGGCACATTACTTGTTTCTTCTAACCCAAATTTCTAGTAACACTCAAAGGCTGGGGTTTTGAAATATTTTACCTAAGGTTTAAAATAATAATAGATCCAATCACTTAAGTTCTTTTTTGTTCATCCAATATTTGAAATCTTTATAAGCTCTAAAGTAATATGTTCTGGTTACTGAAAATTTCATTTTATGGGATCCTATAATTTCAATACATGTCTCAACCTAACTTATTCTTGTTTCACCCTAAATCTAGAGGGATCCTGACACCAGCCAAAGTAGACATGGTCAGAAATACTGACATAGACTTATTTACTTAGCCATTGTACACATTCTTCACTGGAGGATGACAGATGTGTTCAGAAATAAGTAACTGAAACAATAATAATAATAATAATAAAATATTATTATACTATGAAATTTCTTTCAAAATTAAATATATCCTCACTTCAGTGTGGTTGGAGTAAAATAGTCAGAAGACAATGTCTGCCTGCTGGTGGACTGATCCAAAAGCAACTCTTCTCAACACACTGTCCGCACTGAAAGGGCTCAGAAAGCTGTCCCGTGGATGGCAAGAGAGGCTCATATCCTACCACTACCTCAAATCAACACATCCCAAACCCAAAAGCCTATACAACAGGTTCTGCACTCAAATCCAAGTGATATAATCCATCTCATACAGTGATGCAATCCATCCTGTACAACATCAAAGTATGGCAAGGAGTTGAGAGTGGCATCCCTAGACTAACTCATTCCTAGGTACTAACCATACCTGGAGTGGAACTCACTCTCTTACTTTTGGGAACCCCAGATGGCACCTTAGCAACAGTCAGTGAGTGACCCCCTCCTCACCATCCTTCTATGCATTCTTTCCCTCTCCTCTAGAGCTCCTCTCTCCCTGTGGTTTCCACTTGTCTGGTGTTCTGACCATCAGAGTGGGTTTTCAGTAATACTCATTGTCTACTCCACATGGTTCTATGACTACATAGGCAAGATTCAGATGTCTGTGGGTGGAGGTGGTTGGGGAGGAGTCCCTTACAGTGATCTGATCTCTGAGAGAGACCACCTTACATTGCAAAAGTTACCCTCCATCTCCTCACCCATCTAATTGGCTTCCAACTCAAGCCCGTGTTTCCTCCTCAGTCATGACTCCTTCCTATCTGTAAGAGTCACCATCTCTGTGAAGACTTTTCCTTACCACTGCAGTTAGCAACTGTCATCCCCGTACATCACACCCGTGTGTCTCTTTATTCAGTCAGGGCTTTTCAGGTCCTTTTAGGGTCTCACACTTTCTTGAAAATCTGATAAAAGTCATGGGTCCCCTAAAAATCCACATGCTCTTAAACTTCTATGTAAAATGTCAGGACTCTACATTTTAAACCCTTTACTATAAAAAGCATCATGGTTATTTTGTTATGACTATTTATTTTCAAACCCGTCTGCCTTATTAGAATATATGCCATTCTAGGACATGTTCTTATCATGTTTTATCTTCTTCCTTCAATCCCTTTGTGTGTAGTGCTCCATTTAGTATGCATAAGGTACTAAAAAAGGTCAATGAACTGACTAGTACAATATTTAGGTATTAGGTTAATACAGCATTTCCAAATACTAGTCATTAGAGTAACACTCACAATTTTTGCCATATCTGCTACAATTTGTCCTTTTGTTTACTTTAAGCTTACCACTTGTGGTAGGTTATTTGCAAAATTATTGCCAAAGATTCTTTCCACCTTGGAACATGTGTGCCACTAACCTCCCAAAAATATATAAAGTCTGTTTTTCTTCCCTTTGGTTCAAGATTTGTCCTGTGACTTGCTTTAACCAATGAAATGTAGCAGGAGTAATGCTTTTTGACTCCCAAGTCTAGGCCTTAAGAGACTTTGCAGCTTTCTTTTTTTAATGTCTGGAGATCCACCTATGATGTAAAAAAGCCCAGGCTGGACTACTAAGTTATGAGAGGCCATGTGGAGAGAGAGAGGCTCAGCCAGCTTCATCCATTCCAGGCACTCCAGCTGGGCTGGCAGACATGACGGAAGCTGTCTTGGACCTTCCAACTCTATCCAAGTTGTCAAGATGAAGGAATGACCCCAACAGCAGACATCACATGGAGGAGAAGAATTGCCCACGTGTGCCTAGCTAACCCATAGAATCCTAATAAACTGTTGTTTCTTAAGCCACTATGTGCAGGGTAGCTTGTTTAAACATCAATAGATAAGTGATTTACTACTTTTCCTTAAATAAACTTTTTTCAACTTAAGTACATGTTAAAAGAAAATTTTGTCTCTTCCATAGATGGAAAATTAGTATCACTTTTTTCATAAAACTAAACGCAATAAAAAAAAGTAATATTATTCACTTCTAGCCAAATGCTGCTGCATACAGAAGTCTCTATATTAGTTCCAAAGGAAGATACCTAAATGTCAGACACGTATTAAAGGTACACCAGAAGTAAACTGGAAGTCTCTCTTTGCTGTAAACTGAACTGAAAACAAACAGAATGAAAATAACATGCATACTTATCCTGAAATGTGCTATTATTTATCACCAGAATTCATCATTTTGCAGCTATCGGTACTAAATAATAACAAAGGTGGTAAACAGCCACGGCAAAAATTCAGAAAGTTACTCAAATGACTGACATTTGGAAGATGCTGTATTAACCTAGCACCTAAACATTGAGACAGGCAGGCAGTCAACACCTTTGGTACCTTCTACACAACAACACAATGCTAAACAGAGAGGTTTAATGAAGAGGCGTTAATGCTAAACAGAGGGGTTAAATGGAAGATAAAACATAATGCAATCCTGTCCAAGAAATACTTATATTCTACTGGAGGAGACAAGAATGTGAATAAATAGTGTCAACTCATTAACCATGGTAAATGTAACTGTTAGATTGAAAATGTAAAACCCATGGACTCAGACTCCAAATCTCTTAACATTCTGCATAAAAGTTTGAGGGTAGATGGCTATTTCTGGTCTCATGACTTTCATCAGATCCTCAAAGATGTCCACTGGAGTCCCACTCCATAATTTGGGAAATACTGAATTAGATAATGCATACTATTGTTCTTGGTTCAATTGCTTCTACCTCAAGACTTTTCCAGATCACCTAGACATTCTTTTTTTAGTTTGTAATTCTGAAATCAAAACTCTGACCTTCTCTTTTCCCTTTATGGTTTTATACTTGTCTCACATAATTATACAAAAGTTCTTAAATTCCCTGATGACCAAACTCCCCTAAATATCTCAACCATATTTTAAGCTCTTTGAAGCTAGACATGTCATATAACTTCCTGCCTTCTATTTTATCAATAAACATCTGTTGAATGAAGAATAAACCTCCTAGAACTCCTGCAGGAAGTTTTTCCTGCTGTCTAGGACTGATTAAAATGTGTTTTCTATTGCTCAGACTATGAACACTGAATGTGTATTAAATCTGAAATGTTTGTATAATAAAATAGTTGGGGGGGGAAGAAAGCACCAAGTTCTTCCTGAAATGTTCTATGTGTACATTCATCCACATCTGCCTGGACTGGAATTCTGTGTCTATGTCTGTTTAGGTCAATGTTGAAAATTGTAAATGGTGTGGGGACTGTGCTTGTTTACATACTGTGTGACGCAGCTTTTGCCATGTTATTTACACACAGGGCCGTGGGACCTCTCCCAGGCATGAAAAGTGCTGCTGTTGACATTTATGCTTTTCTCATTCTTTCTTCTTTTATTCTCTTGCTTCAACATAGCAATTTTGCTTCTCTCTGGAACTGAAATCAATGAAAAATATAGATCTCTAAAATTTTAGTACTCTCATCATTCTTTAAAAAGTTAGCCATGTTGAGGACTGAGTGAGCTGAAGTCCCCTCTGTTCAGAGTTCTTGAGGGTTTGACATTTAAATTTATTCTAAAATAGTTTTTGCATGAAAAACCAAGAAAGGGAGGATTGTGGTTTGTACCTTGGCATGGAATTTTATGTGAGTGGGACAGAAACAGAGTGGCGGTGTTGGAGCTGTCTGCAGGATTTACTGGCACTGATTAGGGCAGGAGTGGTCCAGTGTCCAAACAAGCACATAATTCATATGACTAATTCTAGCTTTGCCTAATCCTCTACCTCCACACACCCCCACAACACACACGATCAACATATATGGAGATGTTAACAAAGCTATCATCTCATTCTCTTAGACTGTTTCTCCTCCATGATTCTCCAGGCCTGAACTTTCCCACAAAGGAAAGGGTCTTTAGGGCAAGAGATTGCAAAAGGCAGCAGATCAATGGGAGAATTCCTGCAAAACTTTCTGTGAGGGGACAGAATGAAACATGTTTTATTCCAAGATATTTTCAAGTGAGTAGACTTCTCAGCCATAGGAGCATCTGAAAATATTACATATATATAAGTAAGTTATATTATGTTATATATAATAATATATTTACATATATAAAAAAGTTTATATATATACATTCTATTATTTTTTTCTAAATAATTTTTAACCTTAACTTTCATTTTTTTAAATATTTATAAAAAAAAAGAAAAAAAATATTTTATTTATTTATGAGAGACACAGAGAGAGAGAGAGAGAGGGGCAGAGACACAGGCAGAGGGAGAAGCAGGCTCCCTGCAGGGAGACTGACACGGGACACGATCCCAGGTCTCCAAGATCACACCCTAGGCTGAAGGCAGCACTAAACCGCTGAGCCACCCAGGCTGCCCTTAACTTTCCTTTTTAAGGCATGTTTAAGTACCACGTAAATATACTCCTTGGGACACCTGGGTGGCTCAGTGGTTGAGCGCCTGCCTTCGGCTCAAGGAGCAATCCCAGGGTCCTGCGATCGAGTCCCACATCGGGCTCCCTGCAAGGAGCCTGCTTCTCCTTCTGCCTGTGTCTCTGCCTCTCTCTCTCTCTGTGTGTGTCTCCCATGAATAAATAAATAAAATCTTAAGATAAGTAAATAAATAATAAACAAACTCCTTGGTTACATGTGTTAAATTTTAGTTCTTGAAACATCCTTTTCATTCATTTGTATCCCTGAACTTTTTAAATAATAACACTTCCTTACGAGTTTGATCTGATTAGCCATGACATGACACAATAGTGTACAAAGACTTAATACACGTTATGCATGTGTAATAGAAAACACCTGCCACTTGGAACGTACAGCTCACCTAGCACAAAGTAGCAGATTTTGAGGAAAACACCTGGCACATGGGATAACTGCCAGATGCATGTTAAAGCCCTGCCTCCAGTGGCCTCACATAATGATTGCAGTGACAGCCCTTGAAATAGCAGGCATCAAGCTGAACTCTCACATCATTTTTCTCAGAGCTTCTTCCAAAAGAAAACAAAGCAGATGTGTGTGTGTGTGTGTGTTTTCCTGTGTTGAGGGTACAAAGTTCTAGAAGTAGATGTTCGACGGTGCCTGAGATATCAACATAGCAGATAAAGAAAATGGGGTGCATATGGAAAGGGTTAAACCAGAGATCCTGGAATGATTCCAAGTTCAAAAATCTATTGTGCTCTGGTTCATGGCAATTGAGTGAACACAAAACTCTGTTTCTCCCTAGACCTAATGAACAAAAAGAAACAGTAGAATGTCAACCAAAAGGTGGCTGGAGGATGAACAAGTGGGAAGGTGCAGCCCAAATGCAGCCCATCAAAGGCTGTGGGGAGTAGAGCAGGCTCTTGGGTGCTTTAAGCATCTGCTCTAGTGAATGGGATAAAAGGGCCATCTGTACGTTGCATGCGTCTGGATATGTCCTCCACCTGGTGAAGACATCCCTGTGCACCTGAATGGATTGTGCATTCACACAATCATCCCTGTGGTGGGATCCTCTGTAGATACGAGCCAGAAAAAGACATTGAATCTTAATCTTGGGAAGTAAAACATCCCTTCCTGTTTCCACAGGTCCATCCCGATAGCAGTGTGGAACAACTCAGAAACAGTCAAACTGTCTGGATTCAATTCCTTGCTCTATTGTTTATCAATGTGCGGCCTTATGTTATTGGCCAAACTGATTTGAGGCCAAGTTTGTTTTGTTTTGTTTTGTGTTTTAGAGAGAGAGAGAGAGCGTGCGCACACAAACAAGTGGCGGGGGGTGGCAGAGAGACAGAGAGAATCTTTGGCAGGCTCCATACCCAGCATGGAGCCCCATGCAGGGCTCAATCTCATGACCCTCAGATCATGACCTGAGCAGAAATCAAGAGTTAGAGGCTTAACCGGCTGAGCCACCCAGGCGCCCCCAAGCCCAAGTTTTTTTAAACTGCACAATGAACATAAATGTAATGCCTGCTTTACCAACATGAAGTGGTGAGGAGAAAGACAGCTTTGTGAACAATGCCTACATGTGTGTGCCCACAAGGGGAGAGGAAGAGGTTAGTCTTCCATGGAGTGCCCTGGTGCACATGATACACCGGATGTATGGCAGATGGCACCGTAGTCTAATATGCTAACTGCCAACGAAGTTCACCTGAGCCACACTGAGTGGATGTCTGTTCTCCCACCCATGTAGGTCCCTCTGTACTCACACCCCAGCCTCACTCCTGTAGCCATGTGCGAGTTCATGCTCCTGACACTTGTGCTCTGGAGCCCATCCCTTCTCACCCAGCACATTCCTCTGGCAATTGTCCACCCACTCCTGCATCATTGAGTTGTTGTTCCCTAGTGGATCATGCCTAGCACACAAATGTGCTGTAATAACTTCTTCCATTATAATTTTTTTTTAATTCTCCTTGTGCCACATCCTCCTCTAGCTACCATTCCATTTCTCTTCCTTTTAAGAGTAAAACTCCTCAGAGTAGTCTGCCTCCTGTCCAGCTTCTTCCACTCCCTCTGGAATCCATTTCAAATAGCTCTTACCCTCATTACTTTATTGGAATTGTTAGTGTGAAGTCACCAGTGATCCCCATGGTGCTACACACAAAGGTCAGTTCTCAGCCTCCCCTCACTCACCCTGTCCAACACTGGACACACTCGCTTATTCTCACTTCTTAAAACCCTTGGTTCACTTGACTTATGGGACTTTGTTCTGCTCAGAATCCTAGAATAGGAATACTTCTCACATGGAATAAAAAACAAAGCTTTAGAACGGCTCAAAAGGCCCTCTTTGACTACTCTTCTGTGAAGGTTCTTCCAGATAACCAAATAATTCATTTCCTGAATTCCATCAGCTCAAATACCAGTTTCAGTCTGCAAGTCTTTCCCTGACCCCCTAGGTAAAATAACTGCCTCCCTAACATATCTCCCTTATTTGAAGCTTAATATTACAATCTACATTATACAAGTATAGGTTTACTTATTTTATTTTTTTATTTTTTTTTTTTTTGGTTTACTTATTTTATATAAGCTTGTTTTGTTCATGGCCCTATCCCCAGCACCTACAGCAGTGTCTGCACATAGTAGAAATTCAGATACTTAAGAAGTGCTCCAGTGAAGAAATCCTAAGCCCTGGAAACTGAGCAGAGGCTGTACACACAGCCAGCCTTCAATGTTTAGTTCAGAAAGGAGAAGTCAAAATAGAAGTGGACAGTGCTAGGGATGTTCTGTGCTCTCTATTTATGTTGGATCAGGTAAATTTCTCCCTGTGAGAGTATGAAGTGGGATAAACCTTTGAAAAGATTCTACAGTACCAAAGAAAATGCTGATGTCCTGTTTGGTATCCTAAACAGAAGCGTATGAAGATATGATCTCTATAAAATAAGAGGAAGGAAATTCAAGAACGAATTGACAAAGATGAAAGGACAAGAGAGTACGAAGCCACTGGTATAAGAAAAAAATGCAAGGAAACTCAAAATCAGAATTAAAATGTTCCTTTGACGCAGAATCATAATATGTATTCAGAAAATTAATTGTTGCATCGGATCACTTGAGGTTCCCTTCCAAAATGCAGAACAAAAGTGGAAAAAATGCATTAAAAAGATAAAAATTATTAACAAGGTTATTATCTTCAGTGATTTTTGTTGTTGTTCCTATATACTTTTTTCTATTTCTAAATTTTTCGCAATGTGTGTGTAGAATCATAATAATCAGGAGGAAAGGGAAAGGAAAAAATTAAATATGTATCTTAACACTGTTTATAGCTTTTTTTTTTTTTTTTTTGAAAGGACAGGAAATTCTTTTCTAGCTCACTGGGCCCCTGCAGCCTACTAATGCTATTCTTTCTGTCTAGCATCCAGTGACATAATCTAGAAATTCCCCTAACACTTATTTTGTTGGATATCACTGTAGGATTTGGCTTTTTTAATATGACTAGATCTCAGAAGGATTCCGATACTTTGGATGAAATTGGGAGTATTGAGAAACAAACACAAAACAAAGGGTATTATTTTCTTCATTTTCCTCAACTTTTTAAAAAAGATTCATTGAATTACTTTAGAGACAGAGAGAGATTGGGAGAGAACAAGAGAGAGACAGCATAAGTGGGAGTGGCGGGGAGAGGGAGAAAGAATCTCAAGTAGACTCCAGGCTGAGCAAGGAGTCTGAAGCAGGGCTGGATCTCACCACCCTAGGATTGGGACCTAAGCCAAAATCAGGAGTCCGATGCTCAACCAACTGTGCCATCCGGGCACCTCTATCTCTACTGTGCCCAACCATTTTGTTTAAATGCCTATTAGGGCAAAGAGTGTCAATCCACTTAAAAGTATAGATTTTGGGGCTCTCTGGGTGGCACAGTTGGTTGAGCACCCATCTCTTATTTTAAGCTCAGGGTCTGATTTCAGGATCATGAGATTGAGCCCCAATCAGGTTCTGAGCTCAGCGAAGAAAGAGTCTGCTAGAATTTCTCTCCCACTCCCTCGGCCCCTCCCTGCACTCAAACACACACACTCTCTCTTTTTAAAATAGGTGAATAAACCTTTAAAAAAGAAAAAAGTACATATTTTGGGCAAGGGATAAGAAAATGTGCTTGGGCTACAGGGCCTATGTGATTGTTAGTGTTCTGATGGAGAATCTGCCTCAGGATTCTACAGCCCTTATGTGGTGGCCTTGGCTGTTTTGGGTAAGCTTCCAATACTGAATCAGGGTTTTTAAACTGCAATTGGCCCTGCTAATATATAGTGTTATTTCTTTCCCTCCTTCCCCAAATTTGCAAGCTTGTTTCTTCTTAAATGCGCCATGAGATGATGCATGAATGCATTTTATTTCCTCAATGGAAATGTAGATGCTGCACAGCTGTTAGACTTGAAATCACCAGGTGGTACTTGGAAGCAGGAACTAAGATGCTGTTGCCAGGGTAACCACACATTCTTCCAGCTATGGGAAGAGCTGCCATGTTTTCTATGCTCTTAGGAATATAGTTATAAAAGGATTGGCTTAGTGCATATGAATATTTACTATTTAAAGAGAGCACTCATTTCTTCATAAACCAGTAGAATATTTTTTGATTATTCATATGCCTCAAAAAGACATTTTATCTTTTCAGGGCATCAGGTGTCATCTTTCTTTGCCATTATAATTGTAAGGATCCAGTACTAACTAATATTTTATGGTACCAGTAACATACCGTAACATACAGTAACATGAATACATTAGATTCATTTTAAGTAAGCAATTAGAGCTTAGTATTTATACCATTGTGAATTCTGTAAGAAGAATGTATTTAATTCATCAGTCATCTCCCTAGAATCTGGGAGATCTAGAGGCTAATCTGAGATTCTCAAAATTGCAGGCATTTGACAAACCTATAAGGTGGGTTGGGACCACTCTGGCAAGGAAGGAGCAGTTCCACACCACTCAGAACAAAGCAGAAATGAAGCCAATGACACAAATATTCTTCCTTCCTCCCACCCTCCCTTCTTTCATTTTTTAAAGATCTATTTGCTGAGCCCCTAATTTGCATTAGGGCTGTGGCCAGGGCTGTGAAAGTTTCTTTAGAGATTAAACCCAGCAGTGGAGGTGATGGTAGTATGGCCAGCTTCACCCACAGTTCTAGGTTTTGTCAAATTGTTTTCCAAAGTGGTAGTGTCAGTGAAATCCTCCCATGAGCAATGCATAAGATTTCTGTTTGTTCTACATCCTTACCAACACTTGATCTCTGGTGGATGCAAAATCCTATCTTCCGACCTTTTAAACTTTGCATTGCCCTGATCACTGTGCTCTCATGACAACTCGATATTTGAGCTTTCTTTTCTGTATATTGCTTGTTCATATCCTTTACCCATTTTTCCATTGGGTTGCCTTTCTTTATTGACTTATAGGGATTCTTTATGTATCCTCTTCATGAATTTTTTTATTATATGTTTAAATCTCTTTCTTCCTTGCTTACTGGTCTTTCATTGCTTAAGCATCTTTTAATTTCTGAAGTTTCTCATTTTAACCTTATCAAGTTTATTTTTTGTCCATGTTCTTCTTTATGTTTTTTACACATTTAAGAAATCCTACCTATTCCAAGTTCACAAAAATGGTTTTTTAGATGTTTAAAAATTGTGCTTTTCACATTTATGTCTTTAAGCTATCTCTAGTTAATTTTTGCTTATGGTGTGATATGGGAAGCTAATTTTTCTTTTTTTCCCCTACTGTACCAAAATCCATTACTGAAGCATCAAAATTTTCCCCAATCTGGCCTCTTACATATACCATGTTTTCAGATACATGTGGATCTGTTTCTAAACTTTATTAGTATTCTGCCTTAATGACTATAGCTTCATAGTAAGTCTTGATATCTATTAAAGTAAAATTCTGCACCTTGTTCTTCAAAATTATCTTAACTATTATGGGCTCTTTGCTCTTCCATGTAAAATTTAGAATATCTTGCCCAACTGCTATTGTCATCATAAATATTTTACGCTATGGATTATGTGACTGATTTTTACACACAAAGATTAATCAAGTGCTATACAATATGATCAGCGGGAGCTTGGATGCTAATTAAGTTGCATATATGAATTCTAAAAATGCCATACGCCAAAATCATATCAAAAAATGATTGCTGAATGACTTTGGTTGATTATGGATATTGACAGACTTTGGATCTTTCCTCAGAAACAGACTCGGCCATCTCACTCTACTTTGTATGATGCTACCATCAGTAGCCAGTGGCTCACTGTCCCCTCTGGATCAGTGTTAGGTAGGCAGGAGCTTCCATGATTCCTGAAGGAGGAGGAAACCCTAGCACCAGCATCAGTATGGGAGGTGAGACTGAAAAATGTCTCACTTAGGGATGCCTGGGTAGCTCAGCAGTTGAGTGTTTGCCTTCGGCTCAGGACAGATCCTGGGGTCCCAGGACCAAGTCCCGCATCGGGCTCCCTGCATGGAGCCTGCTTCTCCCTCTGCCTATGTCTCTGCCTCTCTCTCTCTCTCTCTCTCATGAATAAATAAATAAAAATCTTAAAAAAAAAAAAAGAAAATGTCCCACTTCGTCTATACTACTACTCCCCTAGCACCTCCAGGCTGCTTGCCCCTCAGAGTTCTCAACATTAATCACACCTCTAGGATAGGATTTAAATTAATCTTTGTACATTCAGAAACTTCAGGCTTGTCACTGCTTCAGCAGCAAATGTACGAATCTTGGGGAGCTAAGATAATTTTACATGTATCTTTACATTCCTCTCATATATTTACTACATAACAGTACTCAGAAATACCTTTTTTAAAATTATAATAATGTATAATAACTTGGAGCTACTATAGCTATCGCAGTCTTAATCAAATGCTGGGTATGAGCTTTGAGCACATTTTATGCACCAAGCATAATTCTCAATACTTTGCATATGACTTCAGATCATCCTTACAACACTCTTGCAAGGTAGATAATATAATCCCAAACTTACAGGTGAGGAGATTGAAGACCAGAGAAGTTATTGCCTAAGGAAGGTACGTTATACTATAACGTATAAGTAATACATTATAGAGTGAAGATTCAAGCCCAGAAATGTTCAGATTTCAAAGTCTTTGATCCTCCCTATAACACTTTAGACTATGTTAAAAATCTTCTAGTTTAAAACAATAAACAGGGGCAGCCTGGTGGCTCAGCAGTTTAGCGCCGCCTTCAGTCCAGGGCCTGATCCTGGAGACCGGGCATCGAGTCCCATGTCAGCCTCCCTGCATGGAGCCTGCTTCTCCCTCTGTGTGTGTGTGTGTGTGTGTGTGTGTGTGTGTGTGTGTGTGAGATAAACAAATAATCTTTAAAAATAAAAAAATAAAACAATAAACATAGCATGGGGCACCTGGCTGCCTCAGTTGGAAGAGCATGTGACTCTTCATTTTGGGATTGTGAGTTTGAGCCCCACATTGGATGTAGAGATTACTAAAAAATAAATAAACTTCAAAAAATTAGAAACAGGATCCCTAGGTGGCTCACTGGTTTAGCACCTACCTGCCTTTAGCCCAGGGCTTGATCCTGGACTCCAGGGATCGAGTCCCACATCGGGCTCCTTGCATGGAGCCTGCTTCTCCCTCTGCCTGTGTCTCTGCCTCTCTCTCTCTCTCTCTGTCTGTGTGTGTGTGTCTTTCATGAATAAATAAATCTTTTTTAAAAATTGGAAACAATAAACATAATGTAACTATTTGCATTTTAGGGATACTAACTTTCAAATTGCCCTATGCTCATATGGTGAACAATTCATTTATTTGAAATGCAGTTAGTGCTACCTATTATATGCTAGGCTCTGGATAGTCTTTTTTTTTTTTTTTTTTTAAGATTTTCTTTATTTGGGTAACCTGGGTAGCTCAGCAGTTTAGCGCCTGCCTTCAGCCCAGGGCGTGATCCTGGAGACCCCGGATGAGTCCCACATCAAGCTCCCTGCATGGAGCCTGCTTCTCCCTCTGCCTGTTTCTGCCTCTCTCTCTCTCTCTCTCTCTCTCTCTCTCTCTGTGTCTCTCATCAATAAACAAAATCTTTAAAAAAATTTTTTTAAAAAGATTTTATTTGAGAGAGAGAGAAAAAAACACAAGCAGAGGGAGGGGCAGGGGAAAAGGGAAAAGCAGATTTCCTTGCTGAGCAGAGAGCTGGGGCTTGATCTCAGGACCCTGGGATCATGATCTGAGCCAAAGGTAGACACTTAACTGACAAAGCCACCTAGACACCCCAAGGCCCTGAATATTCTTAAAAGCAGCTCAAAATTAACCTGAGTGTCAACACACCCTGAGAAAAAGTTAGAAAAGGTGAAAATGTTGAATTAGCTGGGACACATGATAAGCACAACAAAAAAGAAAAAAGAAATTCAAGGTTCTCTCCAACTGATTACTTTGAAAAGCTGTAGAAAAAAAAAAAAAAAAAGAAAAGCTGTAGAAAAAAAAAAAAAAAAAGAAAAGCTGTAGATATGCTAACTACTGTAAATTTTGCTGAAGAATTGTGCATTATCCTTTTGTCTAGTTTGAGTTGAAAACCCTACGAATTTTAAACCATTCCAAAAGATTCTATAAGTAAGTTGGAACAAAATCACAGGCTAGCTACCAATATAGATATTTCCCACTACATGAACTGTGCTACACATAATCAAATGAGCAAAATATGTCTTAAAATTGTACTGTTGGGTAATTCTATCTATGGAAGGGGAATCTTTCACTTTAGTCAATAAAAAGTGAAAAGCCTGGATGTCTTCATAGCCTTTGGGTAGCACAGTATGTAGACCTCTGAGCTTTAGTTTTCCAGTTTGCAAAAAAGGAGAAAATCATAAAAGCAATTGCAAAATCTCAGGTTGATTACATGTGATAATGCATTTGAAGAGTATTTTTTTTTTGAAGAGTACTTTAGGAAGTATAATGTGTTGCATACATACGACTTATTGGATAGAAGTTTGATGATCAAAACACCTGTTTCCAAAGCTATGCTTGGACCATGAGTGAACTAAAAATAAAAAAGCAGAGTTCCTACTCATTTTAGAATGGAACAAATCCAGAGTAGGAGATGGGAATGAAAAATGAGGAGTTTCTAAATGAAAAGGGATAAGATTAGAACAATAGAATATATTCCAAGTTTCCTTAAGAATATGAGTAAATACAATTGAAACAATAAAACTTTGTATAGGTGGCACTCTCTTTGTGAGGGGATAGTAAAGATCCTGATCCACACCTTCCAAATTTCAGGACCACTGAAACTGTAATAAAAGAATCTGGAGAGATAACATTAAAGAATTAAGACTTTCTGCTATGTTTGGTTGAAGTCCAAACTTTAATGGGGATTTTAACCTATTGCATATCCAATGAGGAATCTGACTGTGGATAATATTGAAGAGAAATATTTGATGAGAAACAGAAGAGGCCAAAACTCACAAATCTTGTGAGGCCATTCCTGACATGATTCTATGTCGACAGACTGACTGGTTTACCCACGGTCCTTCCCAAGCTTTCAATCTTTCAGCTACAGCTTGCAAACCATTGGAAATAAAAATAAAATAGTAATAAATAATAATAAATAAAATTAAAAATAATAAAATGCATCATCTTAAATCATAAATGGATGTAGGGAAAAAAGAACCAATAGCATTGCAGAAATATGATTGATGGCTAAAAGGGTCTAATACTCTGGTGTGTCTTTCTCTTTGTTGTCAGACTCCTAAAAGGTCCAGTGGTACCTTAACCCTAAATTAAGTGTCTTAATAAAACCTCTGATGGAAAACAGCTGTGGACTGTCAGCAAGATGCTTGTGGATTATCCTAAGTAGTGATTAGCAATTGTCCATTGGATTCAATGACAAAAACCACTAAACCATCTCTTCCTCAACCCCAGCTATTTAAGTAGACTAAGTACAGAATGAACAACGCATACTCTGAGCAGAAGCATAGGAAGTGATATGCAAAAACCTGTCTCCGGAGCTATGGCATTCAATGTGTAGTTTGTGAATGGCACCAGATCCTGGAGAGAGGGGAGGAGGGGGCTGCAAGCCAACCTGTACTCCACTTGTCAGGTTCTACGTTCTGGGACAAGCTCTGTCAGCCAGCCTGAAAAGGAGTTGTCTCCAAGGGAAAGGCCCCATGCCTCTGAAGGGCTGCAATAGCATAAAACTGTCACAAAACTGTCACATAGACTAGTGGGCCCTGCTGACTCAGCAGTAACTCCCTATATGACTTAGGGAAAACCAGAACTTTTTCATTTCATCCAGAGTAAGCCCTTCATATTATTAAACTACAAATGTTTGACAATCCACACACTGACCATGTCCATCCATCACCCACTGATGGGTAACACCAAGGGTCTTTAGCTTTAATTGGAAATAACATAAACAAATTATCTAGCAAGGTCTCACTCTCTGAGGCTTTAAGCAAGGGCATGACACTCTGGTATACTTTCCTCACCTTCTTGTCTTCCAGCTTCAGCCCATTGAATGGAAGCAGCTAGAAGACAAGTCTTCACAACAGTGGATTAATTCCAAGGATTGTTTTTCTTTTAACTACTGATATGTTGCTTCTGCTGGTACTCGATATTAGCATCTACGACTGGGCAAAGACAAAGTTTGAGATTTTTTTAATTTGTTTAAATAAACACTTGCATAAGTGTTTAATACGTATTTGGCATAGTTCTAAGTGCTTTCTTTACGAGCACAGACTCATTAAATCCTCACCAGTCATTATTCATTCTTTACATTTGTGAAAACGGAAGCACATAGCTAGCAAAAAGCAGAACCAGGAATCAAGCTAGGCAGTCTAGATCCAGAATCCATTCTCCAATCTAAATTGTCCGCTGTGGTTGCCACTCTAGCTGCAACAAAACAGGTATATCTGAGAAATATGTTTTCCAATATCTCCACCCAGTGAATAATGTCCTAGGTTAAAGTCTTTGACAAATAAATGTTGTCGTCCTGAAAACCAGATACAATGCCTAAATTTTTAAAAATGTTTTTTAAAAGATTTTATTTATTTATTCCTAAGAGGCACGAATACAGGCAGAGAGAGAAGCAGGCTCCCCGGAGGGAGCCTGACGTGGGACTCGATCCCAGGACCCCAGGATCACAACCTGAGCCAAAGGCAGATGCTCAACCATGGAGCCACCCAGGTGCCCCTAAAAATATGTTTAGTATCACATCAAAGAGCCTATTAGAATGCAATGTTCTCAACTACAGTAAGTAAAGACCAGGTTTGCTTTGTATTCAAAAAAAAAAAAAAAACTCACATACTTTCTGCAGACAAATCTGAAACTTTTTTCAAAGACTTATTTATTTTAGAGAGAGTGGGGTTGGGAGGAG
The DNA here is from genome assembly GCF_018345385.1 of Vulpes lagopus. NCBI lineage: Eukaryota > Metazoa > Chordata > Mammalia > Carnivora > Canidae > Vulpes > Vulpes lagopus. The sequence continues at coordinate 37,676,701 of NC_054844.1, read as the reverse complement.
TGGGAGAGAGAGCTTCAAGCAGATTCCACACTGAGCATGGAGCTGGATGTGGGGCTTGATCTCACGACCTTGAGATCACAACATGAGCTGAAACCAAGAGTCAGCTGCTCAACCAACTACGCCACCTAGGTGCCCCAAATCTGAAATATTTTAAAGCAAAGTGAAATACTCGCCCTCAGCTCCTCACTTTCCAGAACCAAGTGATACAAAAATCCCGTATTAACAATAATCTGACTTGTCAGAGAAGACCTTCGGCACTTTTTCTCTTTAATTCTTGTTTATAAATTCAGGTTACAAAGTTTATGAAGTGAAAAATGTCAACTGTGTTTAAAAAGGCAAAGAAGAGTGGAGATCCCTGGGTGGCTCAGCGGTTTGGTACCTGCCTTTGGCCTAGGGCATGATCCTGGAGTCCTGGGATCAAGTCCCACATAGGGCTCCCTGCATGGAACCTGCTCCTCCCTCTACCTGTGTCTCTGCCTCTCTTTCTCTTTCTCTCTGTGTCTTTCATGAATAAATAAAATCTAAAAAACAAAAAACAAAACAAAACAAAAGGCAAAGGAGAGGGGGAGTCTTTAACCAGGACTTCCCATGAAGTTGGTCTTCAGAATGACAAGCAGTTTCATTAGTCAGAAGAAGGAAACTAAATTACTACTCCTTAGATGGACAGAGGAACTTCATGTTCATCAAACTGGTACTCAAAAATGAACTTCTAATCCTAATCAGATACATATGTGTGTGAATACATGTATGTATGTGTAAATATCTATGTTTTATAAGGTTGGAATCAGCTAGCTTAAAGTATCCTGCAAATTATGGCCAATTTAGAATCAACTTTATAAAGTAACTAGGAATTACTAGTTAACTAACTTCAGGTTCCTCCCATATTCAGAAAGGTGGATTTTAGCCTAATGGATTAAAAACATAAGTACTAGGTACTTGCTGAGAGCACATCTGGAATCACTTTATTCTGAAACTGTTGTATAATGAGGTGCTAACATAGCCAACTACGGCTCACCCCCCACTGAAATGAGTGTGTGTGTCCTGGACTTAACCCCTTTTCAGTAGCAAGTTCAAATTCCAGAACAGCTTGTCCAGGGATCATGTTGGCAGGAATGTGCTTGTCTTGGAAACCTATGGACCAAAATATGCTCATCCTTAAGAAAGGTAGATCCTGCAGATAATGGACTGGCCAATCAGTGGTTCTCAGATGTCTCAGAACCGTTGGGTCTCCTATCCTTACTCTCTTTCCAAAGTCAAGCCCATATTCTCTTCAGCACAACCTGTGAAACAAAAGACAATAAGCAAGAAGTTGTAACTAGTCCTAACAAAACATCAGACCAAGACATTTTGGGAGAGGCAATTTTCAGAGATGAGCAATTTTTCACAATGTCATTGATAAAGCATATGAATGGACTATAGATTGTGCGGTTGTCAATTCACAAGTTTTCTGGTGGAAACAGATTTATCTAATTGCTGAATAAGATTTATTAATTCCCTAGAAGGGAAGGGAGAAGAAATGGGTAGGAAATATCAGAAAGGGAGACAGAACATAAAGACTCCTAACTCTGGAAAACGAACTAGGGGTGGTACAAGGGGAGGAGGGCGGGGGGGTGGGGGTGAATGGGTGACGGGCACTGAGGGGGGCACTTGATGGGATGAGCACTGGGTGTTATTCTGTATGTTGGCAAATTGAACACCAATAAAAATAAATTTATTTAAAAAAAAGATTTATTAATTCCCATGACATGACATTCTGAAGTGGAATGAGAAGACGAGAGACCTAGGTTCTAGCCCCCGTTTTCCCATTAACCAGTAAGTAGCTAAGCCAGTGATGTTGATTTTGTGCCCAGCCTCAACTGCTTCCCTTCATAAAATTAGTTCAGATAAATCTTGAAAATCTCTTCCAATTCAGAATCTTAGACTCAAAGTTTTTTACTGAACCTCAGACGTGCAAATATAGATGTATGTGTATGTAGATGGGAGGAGGGATTCCAAACAACCTGTTGAAGAGTAAAACAGGCATGAAAATCCAGATGCTGCTCTATCCTATTCAGACAAGTCTTTAGTTATCATTTCTTCCTCATACAGGTCACATGGGGTGCTCACTGAAATAGGCTTTGAGTTCCCATGGTTTATACCTTTCAGTCTCTCTCATTTCCTTCCCACTTCTTACCCACCATCACACCAAAAGGGATATGGTATGGTGCAGAAATTTTCAAAACTGTACAATGCCATCCTTCTCCCTAAATGTTATTATTTTGAAAAATAGAGCTATTTTCACTTTAGGATATTATTTATGTTAGCACATTATTGGTTTGTTATTTTTCAACGACTTAAGTATGTTTAAGATTCTAATATGGCAAACATCAACAGATAAAACCCACCTGAACAAACCCTTTGCAGTCCTCAATAGTTTTAGAAGTACAGGGATTGGGGGGGAGAGTCCTAAGTCCAGAAAGTTTGAGAACTACAAGTACAGCAGAGCCAGCCTGGCTGACTTCAAATCCCACTTGTACCACTTACGAGCTGTGACATTGCGGACAGTTGCTCAACATTTCTGGGCCTCAATTTCTTCATCTATCAAATGGGCATAATAATAATCCAGCTCACCTCACAGTATTGTCATGTGGCTTATGAGTCGGTACATGAACTGTACTTAGAACCATTGATGTTATCCATTCCTGTCTTTGGTAGCCTTCCCTTCCTCTTCACCACTTCCATTCCCCTGTTCTCTCTCTCCCTTTTGTTTGTTGTTTGTTTTTGCTTGGTTGGGTCTGGTCTGGTCTAACTACTGCTGCCTCTGCCTTAGCCCAGCAAGTAGCTGTGACCCACATTGCTTCTGCCAGGGCTAAAGGTGTAGCTGCCCAGGTCCCCCCCCATCGCAAGCACCACTTTCCTCCCCCTGTGCTGTACAGCCGGCTGTATTTTGAGTTTGCCCTTCACAGAAGCTCCATCAGCAAAAGACAGCTGGAAAATCAAAGCAAGCAACGCTAAATTTTTAAAAACATGCTATGTCAGATGAATTAAAACGTAAAGGAGAAACTTAAGCCTTAGGAATGATCAATGAAACAGAAGAAGGACGTAGAGGGAAAATGCAAGCAATTATATTCATTCTTTAAAAGAAAACTTGGTTGGGGTGGTGGTGGGGGGGCATCTGGGTGGCTCAATTGGTTAAGCACCCGCCTTTGGCTCAGATCATGATCTCGGGGTCCTGGGATGGAGCCCCACTATCAGGCTCCCTGCTCAAGGGGCAGTCTGCTTCTCCCTCTACCTCTTCTTGTGCTCTCTTCCTAAAGTAAATAAATAAAATCTTAAAAAATATATGGTATTTTTCTGCCTCATGGGTGGTGGGGGGGGGGGTTTAGTTGGACAGACACTAGTGCCTACAGGCCTCCTTCCAAATTTTGTAAGTTTTCACTGCCTTCCAGCTCCTTTTTTAAATCTTTCACCTCCCAGAATACCCTTCCCTCCCAAGAAACTTCAAGGCATCAACTGGTGTAAATATTCTGATGAGCCAGATTCCCATCATATGCAGTGACTGATAACTATTTAACCTTCAGGGGAGGGGTGGCTTTGACCTTTAATAATATATGTAATCATAATGCCTTCTTTTTATATATTTTCTAATCTCTAAAGTATTTTCACTGGCAGCCTGGGTGGCTCAGCGGTTTGGCTCAGCGGTTTAGCGCCGCCTTCAGCCCAGGGTGTGATCCCAAAGACCCAAGATCAAGTCCCACGTCAGGCTCCCCGCATGGGGCCTGCTTCTCCCTCTGCCTGTGTCTCTGCCTCTCTGCATTTCTCATGAATAAATTAATAAAATCTTTAAAAAAATATATTTTCACATGAATTTTCCTTTAGTTCTCAACAATCAGCATGTTATTATTCGTATCTTAGAGTTTAGGAAACTGAGGCTCACAGAAGCTGGCAAACTTGCCCTGAACCACAAAACTTTGGACAGAAATTAAACTGGAGTACAAATGAAAGTGGAGGATTTTTTAAACCCCGGAAGGGAGTGGGATTGGCTGGGCAAGGAGGGGCGGGGCCTAGTGGGGAAAGGTGGAACTGGACTATTTTTGTCAGGGGGTTACCACTTAAGCAAATCTGCTCCACTGTGGAAATTACCTGTACTAATTCCCCAGGGTTTTTCATAGCTTTTGCATTACCTCCACAACTCAAGCTATACATTTTCTCAGAATTTCAAGATTTATCTTTATTTTTTTAATTTACTAATTTGTTTGCACAATAGCTACTTCGGCTACCTGTTCTAAGAAAGTTTTAAAAAGGTATGCCAGGATGCTTTCATATTGGGGCTGCTTCCGAATAGTGTCCGTAAACTGACAACTGTTTGTATTGCATGTGTGATATCATTAAATATATATTTGGTCATTCCAAAACTATCTGGCATTTGTCCTTTACCAACATTACTATTTTAGTTTCTCAATCATGTGAGCTTAAAATGTACAGCTGAATCTAATGAATGTCAAACTTGTGCAGCGACTCAAGTTGATCAGAGTGCTTTTACACAGAAAAACATTTAAGATTCACAAAGGATCTGTTGGGGGTGAATATTTACTTTTTTTTTTTTTTTTTTTAAGATTTATTTATTTGGTATTTATTAATTTAAGATATTTATTTATTTATTTATTTATTTATTTATTTATTTATTTATTATTTATTAATTTATTAATTTAAGATATTATTTATTTGGGATCCCTGGGTGGCTCAGTAGTTTAGTGCCTGCCTTTGGCCCAGGGCATGATCCTGGAGTCCCAGGATCGAGTCCTGTGTCAGGCTGCCGGCATGGAGCCTGCTTCTCCTTCTGCCTGTGTCTCTGCCTCTCTCTTTCTCTCTAGGTCTATCATGAATAAGTAAATAAAATCGTAAAAAAAAAAAATTTATTTATTGGAAAGAGCGTGCAAATGAGCGGGGGTAGGGGCTCAGAGAGAGGGAGAATGCCAACGCAGACTCCCTACTGAGTGTGGTGCCCCATGGGGAGCTCAATTCCAGTACCCTGAGATCATGACCTTAGTCAAAATCAAGAGCTGGCCACTTAATTGACTGAGCAACCTTGCCCGCCCCCTCCATTTTTAAAGATTTATTTATTTCAGAGAAAGAGAACAAAGGGTGAATAGTCACTTTACGGAAAACAAAGACAAATCGTTTTGAACCATCACTCCTTCTGAATAGGTTTAAATTTGCATTAATTTAAACACAACTGTTAAAGAAGAAAGTGTTATCTACAAGGAGTAAGACATCTGAAATATGTGATGTTCTTTGCATGTAAAAGAACTAAGCAATCTTAAATATTTTTAGCAATAGTGGTATGTTTAAGCCAATAAACTCTTCTTTGACCTATTTTTTGTAATTTATCAGTTCTGTCTAGCAGAACTTACTGCAATAATGAAAATGTCTATTTCAGTGCTTGCAATAGGGTAACCACCAGTCACATGTAGCTATTGAGTACTTGAAATTTAGCTAATGCTAGGAAGAACTTGGTTTGTTATATTTAATTTTAATTAAACAGCTTTGTGTGGCTAGTAGATATGCATCAGACAGAGCACTAATAAGGTCCCTCTACAGCAATAAAAAATCCTATGATTCTATTATTCTAAGGATCCCAAACTATGACGCCAGGATTAAACCTGTGGTTAATAAACTGAACATTAATTAGGTACTGAAGTAAAATTGGCTAACCATACAGAATTTTTCAGTTGTTTTTGTTCTTATTTAGTACACTCCAAGAAAACTATTAGGTGCAAAATAACAAGTGGGGCAGTAGTATATATACATAGCGAAACAAAATATATATCCCTGGCATTGGGCAGTTAGTACCTAATGAAAAGATGATGGAGGGACCCTGGGCAGCTCAGTGGTTGAACAGCAGCCTTTGGCTCAGGTTGTGATCCAGGGTCCTGGGATCAAGTCCTGCATCAGGCTCTCTGCTAGGAGCGTGCTTCTCCCTCTGCCTATGTATCTCTCATGAGTAAACAAATAAAATCTTTAAAAAATCAATTTTTTTTAAATGATAGGGAATACAAGGAATAAGAAAGAAGGGAGGTTGAGTAGTTCAGTATGGAGCAAGAATGGACAATGTTCCCAAGGGCACATTGGTCTCCTGGTTTCTTAAATCTCAATTCAGTACATCTTTACAAGATAAGACTGATGCAAACTCACCCTCTTAACCAGTACTACTGAGTTCCTATTTTAGGACAAACAACTGTGCTGAGCTCTGGGGACACACTGTTGAGCAGCACAGAATGTCTGCCGTTCAGGAAACTTACGCATCTCCTAGGAGGCAAAGCCACGTGAACAAGCAATGAGAATACAGTGTGGTTATAGGTGCCACCACAGTAGCCTCTGGGTGGCAAGTGAGCACACACAGGAGGCTTCTAAGCCAATCCTGAAGGGGTCAAGGGAGGTTTTGAGGGCAGAGAAGGAGGTTCCAGAAAAAAATGAAAGAAGGGAGGGACGGAGGGAGGAAGGAACCCATAGTTACCTTCTTAGTGAATGTACCCAATATTACTGTTTCTTTTGGAAATTTCCTTTTCACTTTACGTTGTCATTGACCATTTCAAGGGTGTTCACTTCTTGAGTATGTTTCAATCAATATATACTTATCCAACACTGACAATTGAGAAGCCTCATCCTCACTTTCCGGGAGGTCTGACCACTTCCTAGGGGCTAAAGGTCTTTGAAGACAAACACTACTCCAGAGAAAAAGAAGTTCCTAGGTCAAATATGTCAATACGCTTCCATGTATAAAACATGTAATACTGCCTTGGAATGCAGGAGTTCTTCGTAAGTTTCTTTTTTTAAATTGTGTGTGGTTTTCCACTCAAACTAAATTTAGACAGTTCTTCGAACTAAACTTCAGGAAGGTTAAATGAATAAAAGGGGGGGGAGGGAGGAAGGAATCCTGCCAAAATGTAAATTTAATATTTCAATACAATTATGTTTGTTGGTAGGAAATTTCCATAGCAAGTGACCACAGCGAGGGATTTACCTCCAACAGCCTGGCTTCAAATTCCAGTTGCTCCACTTACAAGCTGGACGGCCTTTGCCAAGTTATCTGATTTACGTATGCCTCAACCTCCCTAGCTGTAAGGGATGAGGTAAGGCGTATAAGGAGACAGAAGCAACCCCCACCTCACAGAGCTGACGAATTTAAATATGTTGACATAGGGATCCCTGGGTGGCTCAGCGGTTAAGTGCCTGCCTTCAGCCCAGGGCGTGATCCTGGAGACCCAGGATCAAATCCCACATCAGGCTCACTGCTTGGAGCCTGGTTCTCCCTCTGCCTGTGTCTCTGCCTCTCTCTCTCTCTCTCCCCCACACACATGAATAAAATCTTTAAAAAAATAAATAAATAAATAAATATGTTGACTATATATATAAATACGTGAATCGTCACATATTTATAATGAACTTAAAACAGGGCAGCCCGGGTGGCTCAGTGGTTGAGCCTCTGCCTGCAGCCCAGGGCCTGATCCTGGGGTCCTGGAATCGAGTCCTGCATCCAGCTCCCTTGCAGGGTCCTGGGATCGAGTCCTGCTTCTCCCTCTGCCTGTGTCTCTCTCTCTCTGTCTCTCATGAATAAATAAATAAATAAAATTTGGGGGGAAAAAAAAAACAAGACAGCACCTATCTCAAGCAGTACACAAGTATTCGCTATTCTTCTTAGTTACAAGAATTCTAAGGGCAGAAACAATATACGCCGTTCTGGTGCAAAAGTCAAACAAACAAACAAAAAAGCGTAGAAAAGGCATCGAGCAGGTCCAGCAGCTTTTTCTAGCCCGTGTTTTCGCCTCGAGGTGGAAAAGAGAGGAAAAGGCCCCAGAACAGGCTGCCAGGAGGCCCGGAACAGAGCAAACCCCCGATGCCTCCGCAGCCAGCGCAGCTAGTAAACAAAAATCTCAACTTTCTAATTCAGGCTGGTAGTTTCTTTCCTTTTAATTTGCTTCCAACCCTTTGATGGGACGACTTGAGGAAAAGGAAGAAGAAGAAAAAAAAAAAAAGGCCACAATTACTAGAAAGAACGTAAACGGGGGCACGCACTTGAGATCAAACAGTTGGGCGCGCTCCTGTAGAGCAGCGCCGGGGCCGGGGTGTCCGCGCCGCGGCTACTCAGCACAGCAGGCGGACACAGGAAACCTCCGGGGCGCCGCCTCCCGAGTGTCCACGGGGGACTCACGTGGGACCGGCTGCAAGGCCGGGCCCGCAGGCCTCCCGGGGCACGCGGGTCGGGCCGGGCCGCACCCTCGCTTCCGGCGTGCGTGCGTGCGAGCGTGCGTGCGTGCGTCCGGCGCGCGCGCCCCGCCGCCGGGGCTCTCCACGTCAGGAGCCACGTCCACACGCGCGGACGCGTGCCACGGGGGCGCCGCCGTGCCCCGCGCTGCGATGTCCGCGGCGGGGCTCCCTTCGCGGGAAGCCGCAGGCCCGCCCGCCCCTTTCCTCCACGCAGCCGGGGGCCCGTCGTGCCGTCCCCGTCCGAGCGCCGTCTAGGTTCCGCGTCGCAGGCGGAGGCCAGCGTGGCCCGCCCGGCCCCGCCCCCCCTCGCCGCGCCGCGCCGCGGGGCCTCCGCACCTCCAGGGCCCGCCCCTCCTCCTTCTCCTCCTCCTCCTCTTCTCCTCACTCGCTCCTCTCCCCGTCGCTTCCCCGCCTCGGGCTCGGGAGGCGGCGCCTGGTGAATCACCGTCACGTGGGCCCCCGGTGCGCAGAGGCGGGCGGCGTCTCGGCGGCTCCGGCGCTCGAGTGGAAAATTCCCGGAGACCTACTGAGGCTGCGCGCCGGAGGCCCCGCCCCCTCGCCGCGCCGCGCGCCCGCCCGCCCGCCTGCCCCCGTCTTCCGGCCGCGGCCCGGCCCCGCCCCTGCGGAGGTTCCTCGGTCCCCCGGGGGCTGCGCTGCGCACGCCCCGCCCGCTGCGGCCCCCGGGCTGGCGCCGCCCGCGCCGCTCGCCCTCGGGTTGGCCGCGCTCGCTTCCTTCGCGCCCCTCCTTGGGGCTCCGGGCCGCCGCGCGGCCTTGCCCCCGACCTTGTGCGTAGCCCGCTGGCATCCTGGCGCCTCCGCCTTCGCCTCTGGGGCGCCGCAAGCGCCCTCGGGGCCGCCACCCCAGATCCGCAGGACACGCCCCGCCCCCAGCCCGGGTGGCGCGGGAGACAAAGGCGGGGGCAGCCCGGATCGGCGTCCTGCCTGCCGCGCCGCTCAACGCACCGCGTCGTCGCCCCGGCAAAGCGCACGCTCGGCCCAATTTTCTTGCAACTTCCCCCTGCTTATTTGCTTGGCAAATAAACAAGTTGTTTTCTCCATCCCGTAGCGTTCCTTGCTTCGCTTTCCCAACCGCGAGCGACATTCATTCCCGAGACGGCAACTTTGGGGAGTCGGTTGACCTCATGCCCCCCCAGGGCTGACACGTGGCTACACGATGACATTATCCGCCCCCCCCCCTACCCCAGGGGCGTGCTATGCGCGCGGTTCACCTCCAGAAAGCAAATGCATGTCACAGTTTGAGCGGGCCGGTGGCTGTGCACGACCCCTCTGGGTGGACGGATGTCCCCGGACGGGGTGGGGATGAGGAGTGGCCTTAGCGCCAGGTGTCCCCAACGTGAGGGCTACCTGGAGCTGGAGGGAGGGCTACCTGGAGCTGGAGGGAGGGCTACCTGGAGCTGGAGGGAGGCATCGCAATCAGACACGGGGTGCCAGGGATTAGTGCTAAAACCGGGAGTTTCACCTGAGTTAGGATTCCAGAACCAAGCTCGGATATTAGAATGCTTTCCGTCTCAGAACCAGAATTTCGGGTATGTTAATTTTAATAAACCCCTAATTGAGTATCTTAGCCCTGGGCAAAGAAAGATCCAGAAACTGACCCAAGTCTACTGTGGCCTAAGAGTGGTTTGAGTAGAACACATCCTGCAGTTGGCTGTCATTTCTCTTTGGGCGAGAAAACAGACCACTAACAAGCCTAGAAATAAAGGTATTTTTAAACCACCTTATTTCGGAGAATTTTAAGAGAGTGAAAATTCTAATTTTCTAAGGAATGGAGCGTACGTACTACTCTATTCCATAAAACATAAATCTCCTCTCTACTAAGTATATACACATCTTGACTTCTTAGCTTAATTTGTGATTCTTAGTGAGAACTTGGCACGTTCTGAATAACCTGGAAGCGGGCACGCGAGAATTCTCGTCTGTGATTTTGCTTTCACATTTCACTTCCCAAGCCACTTATTGCTAATTAGCAGGTGTCAGTTTGTCCAGTGCAAGAACTATGGTCAATAAGTCCTTCATCTTTCTGACACTGTTTCTTTTTCACTTTCATTATTACATATCACACCTAGCAAAATAGACTATCCCAGGGTCACATGAAAAGGCCAATGGATAAATACCACAAAAAGGTCATTATTCAAGCCATTCCTTCCCCCTTTCCTTGGGGAGGAGACAAGAAAAACAGAGTACTGACACTCTGGAACGTTCTATAGTCCTGACAGAAGTGAATATATTGGTACTAAAATATCTGTAAAAGGGATCCCTGGGTGGCGCAGCGGTTTGGCGCCTGCCTTTGGCCCAGGGCGCGATCCTGGAGACCCAGGATCGAATCCCACGTCGGGCTCCCGGTGCATGGAGCCTGCCTGTGTCTCTGCCTCTCTCTCTCTGTGACTATCATAAATAAATAAAAATTAAAAAAATAAATAAAATAAAATATCTGTAAAATTACCTAAATCTTTTTATTTCTTTCTTTTCTTTTTTTTTTTTTTAATTTGAGCTTCCGGGGACACCATGATTTTCTTTTTCTGACTGCAAAGTGAGGTGTCTACCTGCAGAACAGTAATGCTTCCAAACATATGGCTTCACAATATGCATCTTGTATTTTTTGTGCAGGACTATGTTACCTAATTCTGGCCAGTAGGACCTAAGATGTCTACAACAGTACTTCCAGGAAATGTTATCTCTCATAATAAAATTGATTCGCAGAATTGACATTCCTTTCTTTGTGGATGTGGCCAAGTCTGCATATGACCCCTGAAACCACTGCAGCCAACATGTGACCATGACAGGAGACATCTCCAGCATGCCAAAGATGTCAGAGTAAAGAGATGGTGAGCTCTTAATCTTTGAGGAGATTATCAAGCCCAAGAATTAACCCTATGACTGCCCTATCGGCTTCCTATTATATGGGACAGTATGTGAGTCCTTATTACTTAAGCCACTTTTCATTGCATATTGGGTTTTTTGCAATAAAATGTTTTCACTGCTGACAGCCCCTCTGTGGAGGCCAGCCTCCAGGATAGACCCCAATGACCCTCACCTCCTGGCATTCACATCTTTGTGTAGTCCCCTCCTACACCGAATCAGGGCTTGCCAGTCAGGCCATCAGATAACTACAGAGCTAACTGTCAGCTGACTCCAGCCTCATAGGAGACTCCAAGCCAAAATGCACAACTGACCTGCTCTTGAGTGTCCGCTTCACAGACTGAAACTTTGAAATTTCAGCCACTAACTTGTGGAATCATTTATTACACAGCAATTGCTACCTAATGGAGTATCCTTCAGCACCAGAAAAACATGCTCAAGTCACCAGAGGGCTCTGGCAGTTAATATTATTGCTTTGGGCTTGAGAGCTGTCTTATAAAGATAAAATACAACACTGCATTTGTTGAGCACCTACTAAACATAATGCCAAGAATAAAATACATAAAATGGGCAGCCTGGGTGGCTCAGCGGTTTAGTGCCACCTTTGGCCCAGGGCATGATCCTGGAGACCCGGGTTCAAGTCCTACATCGGGCTCCCTGCATGGAGCCTGCTTCTCCCTCTGCCTGTGTCTCTACCTCTCTGTCTCTCTGTTTCTCATAAATAAATAAAAGCTTTTTTAAAAAATACATAAAATGATAAGAAATTTGTTGAGGAAACTGGGAGAGATGACTGCTAAGAAATATGTAAGTCATTGGAATAAAGGGACAGCTGTGGTTGGGGAAGGGCAAGATTTCACTATTTCTTCATAATGCCAGCATCCATACTTGAATTTTGAATAACACTGTCTGGACAAGGATGTCAGGCTGTGTACATTGCAAAAGGTCATATTAATTAGGTGAAATGGAGCCATTAGAGAGCAAGTTCTTGGGATCAGTTCTCACACTATGGCTTACAGAAGACTGGGTGGAAGAAAAATCTGCCCTTTTCCAACATCGACTCCGTTTATTATTTGCAAGGCACTGTGTTAAACATACTAATTCTCTAAAAGAACTCTATGTACCTGGTGCTGTTTAGGCACTGAAGATTGAGTGATTTGGCAAAACAAAGGACTTTTCCTCTTGGAGATATTTCACTAAGACGTCCGGGAGAGAGACAGGTAGGGGGAGGTCACAAGCAAATAAACAAAGGATTAAATAATGTATTTTCAAATCATGAAATAAATGCTATAAAAAAATCACATAGGACAGTGGTAAAAAGGAGATTGCATGCAAGGGGCAACTTTTGCCAGAATGGTCAAGGAAGTTTTTTGTTTTGGTTTGAATTTTTTTTTTTTTTTTTTAGGAAGCAACACTTAAACTGAGACCTAAGTGATAAGAAACCATCATATAAAGATTGAGGCAAGGAGATTTCTTGGCGGAAGAAAGAGCAAGTGCAGAAAGTTATTCCCTGAAAGGGAATAACTTGGAGTGCTTTAGGGAGAGAAATAAAAATCAATGTGGCTAGAATGTGCAGAGAAGAAAAAAGAGATGAGGCTGAGGAGGTAGGCAAGGGCACAACCTGGTAATGCCATGGAGTGAGGAATATGGATTTTATTCTGTTTGCCATGAGGAGTCACTGGAGGGCTTAAAGGAAGAGAAATAATTCATCCCCTTAAGCAAGGGATTTTATTTTTGTTCTGAGATCTTTCTGACTGCTGGGTGGAGAATGGAAAGTGAGCACTAAGTGCAGAAACCCAGAGCTGAGTTAGACGGTGGCTTTGGCAGTGATCTAGAAGAGGAGTGACAGTCACTTGGACCAGAGCAGTGCAGAGGGTAAGAAGTGGCAGGATTCTGAATTTGTTTGGAGGCAGAGCCCTCAATATTTGCTGATGGATTGGATATTTGAGGATAACAGGGCTCAAGATGACTCTGTGATTTGGGGCCTAAGCTATCTCATGAACGGCATTTTTGTTTTTCTAAATTCTAAGAATTAAGAGAGGAACAGTTTTGCTAGAAATCAAGAGTTCTGCTTTGGCTAGTAAGGGATGAGATAGATGCCCTCTAGACATACCAGATAGCATGTTTCCTCCTGGTCCAAGAGAAGCTCAAAACTCTTTACTCCTGCATGTATTCATTCAACAAAAATGTGTTGTCAGGCATGTAATAGGTGCTGGAGCGAACAGTGATCAAAGCAGATTGTTAACCTTAAAAATAAAACTGCCAGTTATTTTACCAGCAAAAATGGGTTTATTTGGAAAGGGCAGAGAATTACAATCCGGGACAGGCAAGCCAAGGCAAAACCATAGGCAAGTCCAAAAAACAAAAGAGAGGAACCTTATTTTATGGAGAAGAAGGAGGAAATTGGGAGGGGTTGTTTTGAACAAAAGTCCATTGGAGAGAAGCAAGAGTTCTAGTGATGACAGTTTCTCATGTACTGAGTTACAGGGGTAATTTCTTATAAGATGCAAGGTACATCTTCTCATGTTGGAGCCTGTAATTCCTGATTCTTTCCTGTTGAGGATTCTTCTGTTGGGTCTATAATTGACAATTCTTTCCATAATTGATGTTGAGTGGTACCAGAACCCCTACCAGCCTCCCGTTCTAGCATCCCAAATCCACTTTAGTGAGGTTTCCCTTTATTAATTTTCACGGGATTAAATTCCAGCTTTCACAGAGCTTATAGTGAGGGAGATAAACAATAAATAAGCAAATAAGTAAATATAATTCAGGTAGGGATAGATATTACAGAGGAAAAAAGCATATTTAATTCATCCATCGACTCGGTAAGTACCTTCTTTTTTACAGGTTACTACGCTGGGTATGGTTAGCCAGACTCTATCCTGAAAAGACACGAACGTAAAATCTGTTACATGAACAACACAAAAAGGGCCACAAAGAGATAAGCATTTATAAAGCACTAAGTTCAAGTAGAATGAGCACAGTCTCAAATGGAAGCATCTAATAAAAAAAAAAACTAATGAAAGGTGTGATATTTAAGCTGAGTTTCAAAGGAAAGATAAAGTTTAGATATACAGTAATGGCAGGGAGCTGCCTACCACAGGAACTAAAGGATAGAGGTAGAAATATAGGCTAGGGCCAAATCAAAGAAAGTCACAAAAGCCAAACTGAAAAAGAAACCATTTAGGGGTGCCTCAATCGGTTAAGTGTTTGACTCTTGATTTCTGCTCAGGTCATGATTTCAAAATTATGAGATGGAGCATCAAGGTGCTTGCTTAGCAGGCAGTCTGCTTGAGATTCTCTCTCTCCCTCTGCTCCTCCTCCCAGGCTCCCTCTCTCTCTCAAATAAAAACAAGGAAAGAGGAAAACAAATCTATTTGGTTGGAAATGGAGACTAGAGAGAAGCAAATTTATTTATTTTTAAAGATTTTATTTATTTATTCACGAGAGACACACAGAGAGAGGCAGAGACATAAGCAGAGGGAGAAGCAGGCTCCCTGCAGGGAACCTGATACAGGAGTTGATCCCAGGACCCTGGGGGTCACGACCTGAGCCAAAGGCTCAGACCCTCAACCACTGAGCCATCCAGGCGCCCGAAAGAAGCAAATTTATTTAAGCCCATTTCAGGCAAAGTGAAATGCTGGATAAATAGGTTTTTGAAAAAAGAAAAAAAAAATTTAATAGAATTTTGAAGAACATCCTAAAGACCAATTGTTTAGCAACCATTTGGGAAAGTCAACTCTTTATGCCCACAGGAAACAAAACTCTTGTACTTTATTAAGTGATAATGGTCAAATAATTCTACAGAAGAAAACTACCCCCCCAAACTTCTTTTTTTTTTTTTTTAATTTATTTATTCATGAGAGACAGAGAGAGAGAGAGAGGCAGAGACACAGGCAGAGGGAGAAGCAGGCTCCATGCAGGGAGCCTGATGTGGGACTCGAACCCCGGACTCCAAGATCACGCTCTGGGCCTAAGGCAGGCACCAAACCGCTGAACCACCCAGGGATCCTCCACCCCACCCCAAAACTTCTAACAATCTACCTTGACTGCATTTCTGAAAATCCAAAGCTGACAACTGATATTTGTGGTTATTTTTCTGTCTTCGGATAGGTTTGCTTTCAGTAGCTTTCAATATTCTTTGATCCCAACCCACGGTAAGAAATACATTTTACATCATAACTCAGAATATATGCATATGTATAAATCAAAATTAAAGTTTTATAGACTAGTACTTAGCATTACTATATATAGCATAGTGGTATCTCTTATTCTAGTTTGTTCTTCCGCACTAAAGAAAATAAAAAGCTCATAGTAATCCTTTGAATTCATCTCTGTCCACCATTGGGCTCCATTCTGCAATTTGAAAAACATTCTTTTAAAACATTGGCTTGGAAATGAAGCAAAATTGTAGCACTTCTGACCAACAAGCATGAGGCAGCACAGGCACTCAGGAACTGGGTTAGGGCACCATGTCCCACGCATTTTAGCCCAAAGCGTAACCGTACCCGCAAAACCCCAAGCACCTAGGGCCTCCATTGGAAGTCACTTCAGTTAGTAGATATACTCCAGATTGGCCTTTGAAAAACTGGGAATTAGAAATCAGATGCTTCGAGGTCTCCCCCTTTTTCTCTTTTTCCTCATTTACTGTTCAAGATCTTATACAGAGATCAGAACAAGATTACAGCCCTCCCCTCAACACACACACAGACACCCTGAATTTTACAGGTTCTCTTAAGTATGTGTTGCAGTACAAACCACCAAAAAGTCCAAAGGACAGGCCACCCAGCTGTGAACGGTGCAACTTGCCAGCCAAAACCACCAATCCTGAGGGCTTCCGTAGCACATCTGACTGGGCAGGGGGACTCACCGGGACGAAAAAGTGGTTTAAGACCTTTTGATTTTTATCGGTGGAAACCTGATATAGAGAAACTTGCAGGGAGTCCCCTCCAACCCACCACTAAGAGTGCTCGCCTGACAAGCGTTGATGGGTGTTATTAGGGAATGAATGTGGAAGAAAGGTAAGTCTTTTCAGCTCCCAGTGCATGTCAAATGCCAAACCTGCCTTGGGGAAGTGCACAATCTCCCTGGGGAGACCAGACTACAAACAAACTGGAACAATTCTGAGTACAAGACAGCACAGGTTTCAAGAAGTCCAGCAACCACATGGTCTAGAAAACAATTCCTGCAAAAAAGACGGGGGCCAGCCTGAGCGGCTCAGTGAATGAGCCTTGAGTGATGGTGAGGGGAAGTTGGGCTGTAAAGCAAGGAAGAGTATTGTTAGGTCTGCCCAGCAGGAGGGGTGGGGAACAGTGGAGTGCAGAGGGGAAATCGGGTCCTCCCTTGTCACTCCTGAACCGCCTGTGCGGGCCCAGGGCACCCGTAGCCTCACGTGCCACGGAAATAGACAGCTGTACAGATTTCCTCAGGAAAACATTGAAAGCAAAAATTGTGATCACACCCAACCCTTTCCTCTCTGCCCTGCCCAATCTCTCCCACGTCCCCAAAAGGAAGAGAGCAGTAGGTCAAACTCGTTTGTTTATTCATTCATTCAACAAGCATTTCTGCTGAGGGGCCTTTGTTTCCAGCAAGGGACGGACTCGTGCCTTTTCCGCAGCACAAAGTATTCCGCAGCGAAGGGGCCCCCTAGTTGCCTGGCTCAGCAAGACCACATCACCACTGGAAGGGAGAAAGTCTCCCAGACCAGCATTGGGGGGGGGGGGGCAGCGCCTTTGTAAATACAGGGGAAGAGAGGCGAGGAGGGCGAGGAGGGCGAGGAGAGCCCTCCAACTGGGTCGGGGGTGCTGGGATGAGCGAAGTGGGTCTGCAAAGGGGGACCCTGTCCCCCTCCCCAAAAGAACCAGCTTCCCCACCCATCCCCACCCCCACCCCCACCCCCAGCCCCAGCCCAGGCCCCATCGGGATCCCCTTCCAAGAGGTCTGGCTGGCAGGTCAGGATGCAGCAGCATTTCCCCCATGCAAGGGTTTTCCACGTTCATACAAAAAAAGGGTGGACGGAAATGGAGCTGCCAACGGACCCGCTCAGGCTAGTCCTGAAGAGTGAAAGCAGGTCTACATGGAGAAGAAAGAACCAGAACAGAAACCGGCCATGGAGACGACGCTGTTGCGTCGGTCCAAGTTTGAGAGAGAAAAACCCCAAGCAAACCCCAGAAATAACAGGCAGGGAAGGGAAGGGTTGGGTGGGCGGGATGTGTCCCCAAAACGCCTTGGGGAGAAAGCAAAGACTGCTGGTGACTCGGAGGGAAGGGCTCAAGCAAGGAGGAGCCTCCGTGAAGGCAGCCGCCGGCGCGGGGCACCCATCGGGGCCGAGAGGAGCGCGCGGGGGGCCCGGGAGGAAGGGGTTAGGCTCTGCCCGAGGGCGGGGGGGCGCCAGCGGGCGGGGGCGGGGCCTGCGGGCCGGGCGGGCCGGGGGCGGAGCCCAGGTGGTGTTGATACACAAAGACCAGGCACCCGGGCGGCCGCGGCCCCGCCCCCTGACGCGTCCTCCGGGGCGGCCGCTATAACCCGCGGGCTCGGCGGGCAGCGGCAGAGCCGCGCGTCGCCGCCGTCCCGGAGCGCTCGGCCCGCAGCAGCGCCCGCAGCCCGGCCACGCGTCCCGCACACTCACGCCTTTCCCTCGAGACGCCGGACGGTTGGGGCGGCAACTTGCCATATTTCCCTTTTTTTTTTTTTTTAACTAAAAAAAAAAAAATTTTTTTTTTTTTTAAATTTTCCTGCCCATTGTTGGTTTGGGTTTTTTTTTTTTGTTCGACGATTTCGGTTCGGCGGAGGAGAAGCCGCTGAAGGCGTTTGCGTGACGTTTCCGGGATCGCAGGCGCGGGGACCACCGAGGTAACGTGCGCGGGGGCGTCCGTGCCCGGGGCGCGGGGCGCGGGCGGGAGTGGGGGAGGGGCGGCCGGGAGGGGCCGCGGCGCGAAGGCAGCTGCGGGGGTCACCTGCTCCCGGGACTGGCGGGTGACACGGGCCGGGGGGACCCGCCTCCGCCTCCGGCCGCGGCCCGTGCGGGGGTCGCCGCCCTCCTCGGAGCGGGGGAGGGGCGCGGCGCGGGGGCCTCGTGCCCGCCGAGAGCGGAGCCGCATCCTCCCGTGGGGGGGGGGAGGGGGGAGGGGAGGGGAACCAGCCCGGCCCCGCGGCTCCGCTGCGGCAAGTCTTGTGACTGATTTGCATTAATAAGAAAAAAAAAATGAGCTCGGAGGGGCCCTGGGATATGGGGGCAGCCGAGGAGGAGGGTTGGGGCTTCTGGAATAGAGGCCACGGCGGGGAAAGGCGGGCCAGGAACATTTGATAATCGGCGATCGATATTGCATCAGTTTCCTTTCCGGGCATAGGAGGGGCCGGCCGGGCGCCGCTCGCGAGCCAAATGCCTGTGGACGGGTGTGCTCGAGGGCACGGGCGTGCGCGTGTAAACAAACCCTGGGCGCCGGGGAACGGGCGCGCTCTCCCCCCTTGTCGGGGGGGACCCGTGTCAGCCCTTGCTGCCCGCCGCAGAGGCATTTCCCCACCTGGGGACTCCGGGCACGAAAAAGCCGATGACGCGCATCGCCCGTTGCAAAAGGACGAGGAGCTGGGGCTCCGCGCTGGGGCTGCGCGCACGGCCGGCCGGCGCCCGGGTGCGGAGTGCGCGCTGCACGCCCGTGCACGCCCCGCGAGGCTGCAGGAAAAGCCTCCCAGGGCCCCCCGTGCGCCCCTCCCCGCGGACGGACTGGGGGTGACGGGGAGCGCGCCACGCTCGCAGCGGCCGGAGAGGGGCCCCGGGGTCTGGAGGGCGCGGGCCTCTGCGGGCGCAGCGCAGCGCAGCGCCGCGGCGGGACCATCTTTGTTCTCGGCGGCTCCGCTGTCTGTACTTTTCCGCCCCTCGGCGCGCCCCCGCCCCTCGCGCGCGGCTGGTACTTTTCCACTCGCCTGGCCGGGGATGAATCAGCCGCGCTGCGCCTCCCGGCGGCGTCACGTGACCGCGGCGGCGGGCGGGCGGGCGGCGGGCGGGCGCGCTGCAGTCCTGACGCGCCGCCTCTACCTTGCTCGCAGGCAGCCGCGCGGGCCGGTGCACCGCCAAGGACAAAAGCCGCCGTGTCCAGCGCTGCGCCCTGTGCCTCCCGGGAGCAGCATGAAGAAGGCCGAAATGGGAAGGTTCAACATCTCCCCCGATGAGGACAGCAGCAGCTACAGTTCCAACAGCGACTTCAACTACTCCTACCCCACCAAGCAAGCCGCTCTGAAAAGGTGGGAGAAGTTGTGAGCTCTCCTCTCCTCTGCTTTCCCTTTTTTTTTAATTTTTGACTTTTTTTTTTTTAATTTAATTTTATTTTTTTTAACGGCTTGCAATCAGGGGCTCTTTACCTAGGACTCTGCTTCTGCTGTTGCAATGCACAGCTCCCTCCCCAGCATCTGGAGAGACTGTGCAATCTCTGGGGGACAAAAAAAAAAAAAAAAAAAAAGTATCCGATTGTCGCAGTGACAGTCTCTGGGGTGAAAGCCGACTCCTGCTTGACACTTGGGCATTTCGGGGAAGGTGTGTGACAGCTAGCTCTTTGTGTTCCCGCGACCCGTGGTATTTTGCAAAACGACTGAGAATTGCTTTTTTTTTTTTTTTCCTTCACCCCCCACCCCCCCTCTTCACAGCCATTATGCAGACGTAGATCCCGAAAACCAGAACTTTTTACTTGAATCCAACGTGGGGAAGAAGAAGTATGAAACAGACTTTGTAAGTTGGAAATACTCATTTTGTGTGTCTGTGGCTTTATGGAGTAAAAAAAAAAAAAAAAAAAGAATAGTTTGACTTTTAGATTTCAATCTAACTTGCCCAAAGCTGGTTTTCTCCATTTAATTATTGTTATATGTTTGGTTATCGTTTTCCCTCTATGTAGCATCCAGGTACTACTTCCTTTGGAATGTCAGTATTTAATCTGAGCAATGCGATTGTGGGCAGTGGAATCCTTGGGCTTTCTTATGCCATGGCTAATACTGGAATTGCTCTTTTTATGTAAGTATGTGTAAGTAGTGAGTCTGCCATGCAGGGCAGTTGATCTGATGATAAAACGTGAAACTTTTGGCTCCAGAGACAGAATTTACAGTTGAAATAGTTGACTTAAAAAAGAAAAATTCTTTGTGTGAAATTTACAATGAGAAACCGGGAAACCTTAATTAACTCTGATATGTAAACTGCATGATAACCAAGAAAGCCAATTAAGAAGAGCTGTAGGACCACAGTGAAAACTGATCATTAAACCAAAATCAGTGGGAATAGTTAAAAGTTGTAACGGGTTGGATATTTGAAAAGAACCGTGGATGATAAATCCAGGGTAGTTAGAAGTTTTGTTCTGGCCAAATAGGAAACCAAATTAATTAGGATGGTACCTCCAAGTCCATTTATAAATTGGCATAGTCTCCCCCAAAAACCTTTGTATAAGGCGAAAAGACTTTTTAGAATACATGGGGTGTGGTGGTATTTGCTTAACCTGGAACATGTTTGTTCTAAGAAAAGTGAGTCATGATTTTCTGGACACTGAAAAGAAACCCATATGTTGGGGTTGGGTTTTTTTTATTTATTTTTTTCGCTTTTTGTTTTTTTAATATTTATTTCTTCCAGGTCTGTGTGATTGCCACATGCCATAGCAATAAAATAACTATTTTAATAGTACCTGTTTTTAAACGTTCTTTCTCTAGTTACCCAGTTAAAATGATTTATTCCTGTGCTTCCTAGCATAAATGCCTAGGATAGGACTTTGGATCTATAGAAGACTTGAGAACAGTGCTGCTTAACTGTTGTGGGGTTACTGATTCTCAGATAATATCAGAAAAATTGGACCCTATTTCCAGAGGAGGGAATAGTACAAGACAAAAGTACGTGTAAACTTGAACGTACATTTTCAATGAAGTTTGTATTGTAGCTGTTGAGTTTAGGTACCTCTGGGCTCCTTACCTCTTAGGTAAGGCGATTTCTGTGGAGGATAGTATGATTTGTTGCACAAATGAAGAAACCATGCCTTACAGGGAGCAGGGACTTGTCCCATTGTGACAGATGTGTTTTTAGTTAGCTGACTGGTGCCATCTACTCAAGTTATTTTCTCCAGCAGAATAGAATGTTCATGAAAAGAAAAGCGGACCTTTGCAAAGTTGTGCTTTGTGGTGAATATCTGTACTGAAGTTGAGCCTGGCTTTGAGCATGGGAAGCTAGGATCCCAGCAACTTGCTTCATTAGCATGAGGCTCCCTGACTTCTCTTACTAAGGTGAAGGACCAGGAATTTACATGGAAGGGACTCTTAAGAGTTTTTTAAAGTTTTTACTGGAGAACTCGAATGACCTTATTGTTAAAATATTCGAAATCCTTCCTGACTCTTACTATGAAAACTGGAGATCAACTTTAAATGCCGCCAGCGTGGTTCTATTTATCATGAGATAAGATGGCACCTGTTTCATAAGTAAAAACAAAATTCTGATGTTATCCTTGCACTTCTGAAATTACACTGTAATAGGGTCTATGTGCTTGAGCAACTCTTTTAATAAATGGTTAAATAACCTTGAGAGTGTGAAAGTGAGTTTTTAACCTCCTCAGTATTTTACAAGGTACTTTTAGGGGATGTAGATAGAGGTGTAAGAGGTAAATGGGCCAAAACCCATGTGGCTGCCACGGCATGGTTAAACAACTCTAGCAAACCTTATTAGGCAGACGCAGACCTGAGGTTGAAAGCGACCTCAAAGGTTATAAAGTCCATTGATCCCTCGTTGTAGTTAGGACTGAGTTTGTCAGCATACTTTGAACATTGTTTTTGATTAAACTAACAACTTTGTTCAGTGAGAGGTGAGGCCGGAGGTGTCATTTTTCCACCTCAGACTAGGCCCCATAAAGCTTTTGGCATTAGACTGGCAATTCAGTGCCACTACCTAGGTTTTAAGTAACAGACATCAGTTTCTTTGCTAGACCTTACTATGGTACCGGATTCAGTATTCCTGTACAGAATCAAAATAACCACCTTGTTTACAGAGTTTTCTACGTGTTTCCCTGATTTGGGGGAGAGGGGGGTTGTTTTATTTTTAATAGAAAGAAATTTGTATTTTCCTTGGCTTGCCCAGGAGGGGAGGAAAGTGAATCTGGAGTGAGGGAGAACTTGTATCCTTAAAGGAAAACTAAGTGACATTAGGGAACCTCTGGTTCCTCCTTTTTTTTTTTTTTCTTTAGATTTTATTTTTATTTTTTATTTTCCCTGATCCACCCGATTGAGCAAAGAGCTAGCTAGCCCGTCAGACTGATGGGCTGGGCTCCTTGTTCTAGCACAGGCATTGTTTAATGTTGTCATAATACCAGGCCTGTATTCCACACCATGGCACACAATACAGCATATCTTCACAGCGGTTACTTCTGACTTGTGCCCAGTTATTTGTAAAGCTGTGCCCGACACTTGAAATGTTAGTATCGATGTCCCTTTCTAGTCCCATTCCTCTGATGTAGTCCAGGTGGTCTCAAGGTCTTTCCTGAATCTGTCTCAGTTTGGATTTCACAAGTGCCTTGTGGGCTGGATTTACTGGCAGACATACCCATCATTTAAAAAAAACAAAAAAGCAGAGAATCGGCAAGAGTACAGTTAAATATTATGGTGCCAGAACCAAATTATAAGTCTTATAACTCCACCACCTTAAACTTAAGCTTTCCTGGGTCTCCCGACACCTTTGGTGTGCAGTTGGTAAAGCCCTGCTCTCCACCAATACTGTAGAACACCTGAGAAGCGATGCGAGTTTTTAGTACCAGATTCAGAGATGTTGACACTCTAGCCAGGATTGTAAACACCAGGTCTTAGGGGCTTTCTATCTAGTACAGAAATATTAGGACACGTTCCATATTCAGTGTTTCAGTAACAAGCAAAAGATTGTCTTTAAATATAGGTGTGCTTATTTATAACCCCGTGCCTTTTCCTTCTCTCACCAGAATTCTCTTGACGTTTGTGTCAATATTTTCCCTGTATTCTGTTCATCTCCTTTTGAAAACTGCCAACGAAGGAGGTATGGTAGCATTCTTGCTGTTTCTAAAGCAATTAACGCCTGTCAGGATTTTCCTCCTTTGCTTCATGCTTCTGTGTTCTTCGTATTTTAGGGTCTTTATTATATGAACAGTTGGGGCATAAAGCATTTGGATTAGTTGGAAAGCTTGCAGCCTCTGGATCAATTACCATGCAGAACATTGGAGGTAAGAATTTTTTAAAAGGTGATTTGGGTAGACTTTTTGCTCTTTGTGTAGCAGAGTGGTGACACGTTACTTTTGGTGTCACATGCCACATTTTGCACTTGTAATGGTATAATTTTGTTTTCCTCCAGCTATGTCAAGCTACCTCTTCATAGTGAAATATGAGTTACCTTTGGTGATCCAGGCATTAATGAACATTGAAGATACAACTGGGTAGGTGCTAAGTAAGGTTACTCATAAGAAAAATTACAGTCTAAAATGGTTAGATACATTTTCTCAAAGGTGGATACAAAATAATTATTAATGAGTTATTTTTCCTAATGTTCCTGTTGAAATTTACCAAGAAGTCCCTCATGGACTGATTTGAACTCTTAAGAATGAAAGCCGGAAGATTGAAGCTCACGCTCTAATTTTGGACAATATCTTTAACCCGTGTGTGAAAGCAGGTTTTTTTTAGAACTGAACTTTATATTTATTCCCTGAGAAATTGTAGCTGAATAACTCACAAAGTCCAACCTAAGTCAGGTTGAAGCTTTGAATTACATTACAAATCAATCCTATCTGATTTTTTTTTTTTTTTTTATAAATTTGAGTTTTTAAAACTTAATCTGTTCAAATGCATAAGACCAGAAAACGGATGGCGGTGCTGTAGAAACCTTATCCTTGTAACACAGCTATTCCTCCCAGCGGACTAACAGGTTTTTATCTAAAGTAAACATGGGGAAGAATAATTTACTTCCCCACCTACTTGAAGCTCATTATCTCAAAATAGAGAAGTGTGGTTATCTCTTTGGCTTAGAAATTGAATAAGCTGTTCTTTAAACGTGAGTTTTCTGTGGGGTCTTTGTTGCTGAAGTAAGTAAGTGGAGTGGAATTCACAGGGCATTAGAATTTGAAAATAGTGACTTAAGAGGAGGGTATGGTTGATTACCTGGAAAGGAAAAGATACTGCTAGAACTCTTAAAGGAGACCTGGGTAATATTTTCTCTAAGTTCGGGAAGGGACCTTTTGACTGTTTTTGGAGTCAAGGTGGGTCAAGGTGTGTGTCACAACATACTCCTGACAGTCTGGAATAAATCCTGGTTGGGGGCGGGAGTTGAGTTTTGTTATGTGTCTTTGCCTATGTATTTTACCTAAGTATAAAAAAATTTTCTTGCTGGGGAGTTGAATAATTATATTTGTTAATAGATGTCTAAAAGGAACTTGCTTTGAATTGCCTTGTTTCTAGCATTAAAAATTGCAAGCTAAAGCTATGACCGAGTTGGTGTACAATTTTTCTAAAAATGCTTAAAGATAAGATTACTGCCTTAACAATGCTGCTTTGTACACTACATTAGTATCAAGCCTTTAAGAAGCATTTTATGTTATGAATCAGCTGGGCAACCTTCCCAGGGCAAACAGTGAGACAAAAGTTATACTGTTCATACCCCATTTCTAACCTGAGTAAATATTCAGCTAGCACACACAGTTAGAAATTTATTCCTATGTATAGGTTTTTTGTGAATAAGCAGTGCTTTTTTCCAAACCTGCCTTAATTTTTGTGTTTATTTTTATAGTATATCTATGAAATGAGTCCAGTAAGAAGAAGTATCTAGTATTCTGGGGGTTCTCATGATTGGTTTTGACCTTGTTTTTTTTTTTTTTTTTTTTTTTTAATTCAGATTGTGGTATCTGAATGGTGATTATTTGGTTTTGCTGGTGTCACTGGTGCTCATTCTTCCTTTGTCACTGCTGAGAAATTTAGGTGAGTAAACCCATCTCTAAAGGGAATTCTCACTAGCTATATGTCCTCTTAATAGAAATTGAAAGCTAAAAAGCCCCAAGAATGTAACTTTGGGAGCTGCCGCATTACACGCCTAGGCCTTTCAAAATCCCAGCATGATGGCTTCCAGGCAGGGCTGGGATATTTTGTTGATATTGGAGGATATCTTTGCTTTTAAATGATGATATGAAATTAAAGTCCCTTTTATTTTATTAGCAAGTGTTTTTAAGTAATTCTGTATGTTAGTGTGTAAGAATTAGAAATTTGGTGTTGGGTTCATACTAAAGTCTTCCAAGCAGACTTGGGTTGCTTGGTTGAGAAGATATATTTGCCTGAAGTCTGTTGTATTGAAGTAATAATTTCTGCCACCCCTTACAGGATATTTGGGATATACCAGTGGCCTTTCCTTACTGTGTATGATGTTCTTCCTAATTGTGGTAGGTATAACTTTTCTTTAAAGCTAGAGATTTGTTTATAAGCCCAGTCATGTTACCCAGTTTAACAAATGCAAAATAATATGTTGGCAGGTGATTTGCAAGAAATTCCAGATTCCTTGTCCTGTGGAAGTTGGTTTGATAATTAATGAAACAATAAACAGTACCTTAACACATCCAACACCTTTGGCATCTGACATGGTGTTTAATGTGACTGATGATGATTCTTGCAGACCACGTTATTTTATCTTCAACTCACAGGTAACTAAATATAATTTTTTTCTTTAGTTTTTGCTATTAAGATTTTACTTATTCTACAGAGTGCAAACACAACCAGGGCAGGGGGGAGCAGCTCAGCTCCCCACTGAGCAGGGACCCCCGATGCAGGACTTGATGCCAGAACCCTGGGAGCATAACTCAAGCCAAAGGCAGAAGCTTGCCTGACCCCTAATTTTTATCTTCTTAAGAGCAGATTTTAGGGAAAAACAGAAGGGAAAATCCACTGGAAATTTGAAAATAACTTCCATGGTACGGGGAGGAGGGGTAAAAGCTACTCTTCAGAAAACATGAGTAGTTAATTATTGAGTTCTTGAAGACTGAGAAGAAAGCATTAGTTTGTATCTTAAAATGGATGGAGAAATGAAGTAATCCTGTGATGTTAGTAATTGACACTTTCTGAAGTTAGGATGTTGATCACAGTGAACAGATTGGAAGAAGGGAATCTAATTATGCAAGGGAAAGTTGTAGTTTTGATTCTAAAATTGGTTACTATAAAATACAAACTATAGAACTGGGATGACCCAAGTGTGTGACGTGAGGATTTTAAGTAAATGTTTTCATTTTTTGCAGACTGTCTATGCCGTGCCAATTTTGACCTTTTCATTTGTCTGTCATCCTGCTATCCTTCCCATTTACGAAGAACTCAAGGGGTGAGTGCCTTACATGTTTTTTATAAAAATTTATTGGGAAGGTTAGACAAATACCAGGTTACTGCTGTAACTACTGCTCAAATACATACTCGTATTTTTCTTTGAATTTATATAGCCGCAGCCGTAGAAGAATGATGAATGTGTCCAAGATTTCATTTTTCGCTATGTTTCTCATGTACCTGCTTGCTGCCCTCTTTGGATACCTGACATTTTATGGTAAATAATGTCTAGCTTTCAGAAAACACTTGATGAAATGAAATTGATTTTTTTTTTATGTGTATAATTTACCACTTAAAATTCTATCTATTTCGGTGTATTTCCTGTTTGGGATCAGAAACTGATTTTTTAGAGCTTAGAATTTCCTATAATCTCTTTAATGAGTAATTTCTTGAACTCCGGTTCATATCATTAGTCATTTGATGGCTTTTTACATGATGTATTTGCATCTGAGTTCATGCTGCCTACCACCTTCAAACTCTACAACACAAACTGTAAGCCAGACTGTGGGATTTAGCTATTTAGCTCCTGTTGGTTTTGATGGGGGTCATGTGGCTAAATCTCTACTTGGTATTTAGAAAAATTTTCCTTCAATGTTATTTTAATTGCTTTAACCCTAATTCCAAATTAATCTTATTAGCCTCTTAGTTTATAGCCGTTCTGTGAGTAACTCATAACTTTGGTACACATTTGCTCTAAGTTAGATTTCCCACCTAATGTCTAGAGGAAACCACTCACTTGAAGTTTTTCTTTTTTTGTCTTTCCCCATAGAACACGTTGAGTCCGAATTGCTTCATACCTACTCTACTATCATGGGAACTGACATTCTTCTTCTCATTGTTCGTTTGGCTGTCCTGATGGCTGTGACTCTGACCGTACCAGTAGTCATTTTCCCAGTAAGTAATCACTAGTTCTTCTCACTAGGAACGAGTTTTTAAACAGGTGAAGACTTGTGAGATTTTCCTCTTCTGTGAGAAGGGAAACACTGTTAGAGCAATACCAAGTTGGTGGTTTGGAAGGGATTTTTTTAAATACTTGGTAGAGTTTCAAAACCTCCTGGGTAATTTTTTCCATAATTGGAGATCTAAAATGATCTTCCAATGTTAAGGAAACAGTAGTAGAGGAAGGGGCACAATCTTAAGCATTGAGAAAGCTGCTTTGCTTTCCCCTGTTTTTTTTTTTTTTCTTAAGATATTGCCCTTTATTTGGGGATCCCCCCCCCCCCACTAATGTAAAGCTGGAATTTCAATTTCTCTGTTTGTTTTTGCAGATCCGTAGTTCCATTACTCACCTGTTGTGTGCAACAAAAGATTTCAGTTGGTGGCGTCATAGTCTCATTACCGTGTCTATCTTGGCATTTACCAATTTGCTGGTCATCTTTGTCCCCACAATTAGAGATATCTTTGGTTTCATCGGTAAGTTTTAGAAGGTGTCAAAAGTTCTTTCACATACCAGGGATTTTAAAGTTTTAAAAGGAATGACCAGTGATTTCTCAAACAGCCTGTGTTCTTTTCCAGGGGCATCTGCAGCTGCTATGTTGATTTTTATTCTGCCTTCGGCCTTCTATATCAAGTTAGTGAAGAAAGAGCCTATGAAATCTGTCCAGAAGATTGGGGTGAGTGGGATATTCTGCTCTACAGGCACAGTAGCAATCTTCCAAACTAGAATTTCCTCTCCTGATTTTAATTTTAGTTCCTTAGCTACCTTTTGTTAGAGTTCTGCTTCTCCTTAGCGTCTAGTGAATATTTCTAGAATGGAGTGCTTCTCAGGTAGAAGGTTGGGGCAGGGGAGGTGAAAGGGAGTTGGCCTTTGAATACAGGCCTAAGTTAATCGCAGGAAAGCTGTTGAGATTTTTTTAGCGATAGGAACCAGAGATAAAGAGCACATGGAAGGTGTGGAGATACTGACTCAACTTTCCACATTAGTTTAACCCGTGTATGTGTGGCTGTCTGTCCGCTGCGACAGACGCTTAAATGGGCCTCAATGTATAAAGGAAGGAACTGAACTGTCTTCAGAGCAAAGCTCTAGGGGGCTGTCGCTATAAAGTCATAAAATGTTGCTTTAAAGCATAATAACTGACTTTACAAAGAGTATGTACATTAAGTACAGAAGATCGGGGTGGTGAGGTTATTTAGGAAAAAGACTGACTTTTAGTCCTTAGCCTGCTCCATATATAGATTTAGTCTGATTAGAGTATTAGAATTGTTTATAAACAACCGTCATCTGTTTCATTTACTTAGCAAAGAGAATTATTTATCCTTCTTAAGTTTAAATATCTTTAGCAAGAGAAAACCTTTTGTAAGACACTCGACAAAATTTCAGTGATCACAAGCCCATTTTTAAAAGTAGAAAGGAATGTTTGGCAGTTATGTTTTCTTGTTTGCTGATCAATTTCTCTTTGTGCTCACCACAGGCTATGCTCTTCCTGTTAAGCGGCATAGTGGTGATGACCGGCAGCATGGCCTTGATTGTTCTGGATTGGGTACACAATGCCCATGGAGGTGGCCACTAACTGGCACCACGAAAACTCCAATAGCCCACTTGATGCCAGTGTTGAGTCAACTCTCAACTTACTATGAAATTTCACCTAATGTTTTCAGTTTCACTTCCTTTTGAAGTGCAGATTCCTCGCTGGTTCTTCTGAGTGCAGAATAAGTGAACTTTTTTTTTTTTTCTTTCTAAAGAAACTATTCTGTATGATAGAAATGGATATTAACAACAAAACCACGAGTCTCGGGTTAATGGAAGTGACAATTTTATTCCATTCCAGAGAATGGACGAACTCTTAACTTTTATCAAGCCACATGTTTGGCTATGTCATTGTTTAACTTGGATATTTTATGATTTTACTTGAATGTGCCTAATGGAACCATTCGATGTGAGAAACAATTCTTATTAATTTACAGCAAAGTATTGAAATAACCATTGAGAAAAACACTATTATTTTTTTGTACCAAAAATATTTTAAGACCTCAGAAGCACTATTTTACTTTTAGAAAAATTGCCTTTTTTTTTTCCTGAACTTTATCCAAAAATGATTGTCCACAAATTCCATAAAAGAAATTCATTGGTATTTAAAAGTAAATATTAATATTGTGACATGATTTGCCTTTTTGTAGGCATGATAAGCCAAATACTTTTTTTAAACCCAAAAAAATTTTTAGAGAAAATGATGTAATGAAAAATAGTACCATGAATAGAAACATAGTTTTCTCCATTCAGACTTCACCATTAAAGACTAATTGATTGATGATTGCTATACCAAATCAGATGAACTCGTTCATCACTTTACTTCTCTGGCCCCAAATAATTTGCTTCATTCAGACTGAAATATTTATGGCTTCAATTTATTAGAATGAAAGATACATAATGCAGATATTTCTATGGAGAGTAAAATAACTAATTTTGAGGTACCAAATAGTGCAATTGGGTAAAACAGGGTTTATTCAGTTGCATCTGTCTCCAGAGTTGAGTTGACAGCTCTGGGTTTTTTGGGCCAGCCCTTTTTTTGACATTGCTTCCAGCAGTGGAAAATGGGCATTTGATGGCTATAGGCCAAAACTGTTCTATCCAGAGAGTACAACTTTTTGAAATGCTCATCTGCTACTGGAAGTGTGAATTACTTGATAATGTATGGCTTAGTCGTGTTCATGTTTTGTCTACAGTAGAGGTCTATCTAATTCACAGGTTACACCGATATTTGGTATAAGTTCTCTACATAGGCCACTGGGTTTCTCATGCAGTAAGTTTCGAAAACTCATTTGCACTGGATCGTCATCTCATTCTTGTACAACACAGAATTCTTTGTTTACATCCAACAAGTGGTTAGCTAGGGAAAACAGTGCAACCTGAGTGTAAGTAGTTGGTCCAACTGCATGATCACCCTTCCATTTCATTGCCAGTTAGAAGTGAAAAAATTACTTGGCTTTAAGAGCACATTTATTGTACGTTACGGTGTATGGTGAATATATTGAATAATGTGGTACTTTGCTCATCAGGCATAATGTCTAAAATCTAATATACATAATTCCATTAGTGGTTGAGGGAAGCAAATAATGGAATCATCAATTGGTCCTCTGGCTCTTAAGTTTTTCTCTTAAAACTAAGCATTTTTAGTTTTAGGCAAGGGCCAGAAATGTGGCAGACATGGTTTTTGTTACACATTCTTGTATTATATGTGACTAAATTACAGACAAGATAATGTCTGTGAAGACCCTTGTGGAACTGGAAGACGTCTTGTAGTGCTACATTGGGTGAAACCAATGGTCCGTTTGTGTTTCTGCAAAAATAAAAAGTAATTGGGGACCATCGAGAAGGGCAGTGAGAAGATGGATTCTATGGCACTGCTTTCATTTAATTGGGCTTCAGCACTCCCTTCAAATCCAGAACCTCACCTCTAGTTCAGACCAAGAATTGGCACTTCCGCTTGAGTTCCCGGAAGAATTCCTGATGCACATCTGAGACCTGCCAGAGAATACCAAGGAGAGTTGTTTTCTACAGTTTACATCCTTTTGTGTGGGAGAAACTACCGTGGCAACCAGGAAGGAATGGAAAAAACATTTTCTTCTCACAGCAAATTGATTTGGGAAGACTCCTTCAATCCTCTTTTGGCTGTTTGAGGTTCAAAATGAACTGCCTAGGGTAAATTCCATTGCATGATTTTCTTGGAGCTATCTTGTCTGCCTTGAGGTTCCTAAAACAGTGAATTCCCATTAATGAGCAGTCTTCAGTATTAAAACCACTGTCTCGTCACCTCATTTTGCATTACTGTCTTCCGTGGATGTTTCAGTTATAACTGTAATGTTATTTATAGAACAGCATTAATCCATTAAAGCTAACCTATTTTTCAATATTTATGATAATCTGTACATACATTGTCTGTCCATATGTATTTGTAATATAGGATGTATATAATGTCAAGTTTGGGTCTTGGGTTCAAGTGTATATATTCCTGTAAGTTTCTTAACTGCATTTTGATGAATTCACATGTATCTATAAGAATTGTCCCCAAAGTACCTGTACAGAGATTTCAATATAAACAAATTGACTAATTATGTAAACACTAAAAATTTAAAATATTGCCTAAATTGCATTTGCAATAAACAGACTGAATGAACATCACTTTTTTTCATGAAAACTTGGTGCAAATTCAGATCTCTTGTTTAAATTTTAAATAAGGTCTAATTTTCAAAATGCAGTAGTTTCAAAATGTGATCTAAGGTAACGGAATCAAATGTGATCTAGTGTAATGAAAGATCTTTGAGAACCTGGGTGTGTTAGCTTTCTGTATATAGTGTAAATACCCCCACTCTGCTGTTGGAGGCCAACAGTTCCACTAGGACTTGTTGGCAAAGAGTGCTACACCGTTTCAATGAAACAATGTATGTTTGTTTTAACTGAACTAAAATAAATACATGCTTAATCCTGAGTAGCAGTGTTTTCTTTGAGGTTATGGGATAAGCAGTGTCTGATGGGTTTTACATCGGTGCTGAGTAGGTCCCATATAATGATAAGGATTCTAAGGAAGAGGAGAATGGTCAGGGAAAGTTGGTTTTTGGTTTCTAAGGTTTGCAAAGTGAGGAGGCACCTCAAGGACCCAGGGTTGGACCTGCTATAGGTAGGCCACTAGCGCATCAGCATCATCTGAGAGCTTTCTGGAGCATGTGCCTACCCAGGTACTGCTGAGGGGCATGTGAAAGTAAAGGGTGCACCAATCCAGGAAGGGAGAGGAAGCGCGCTGGCTGCAGAGGAATGTGCAGACAAGCTGAGACTAGATGTGAGGGGAGTTGCTAAAATACACCAGGTAGTTCAGGTATGGCCTGCTGGGAGCCTGGAAAACCTAGGGCGTGTGCAGTGAGACAAAAAGCAAGATGCCTCAGAGCAGCAGGCGTGCTTGGGAGTGGTTGCAAAGGCAGGGGAAATTTTCTGCAAGAAAATAATCCCGTCGTGATAGTCAAGTGGGAAGGGGTTATGTGTGGTGAGAAAGTACAGCAGAATTTGCAACACGTCTGAATTGGACAAAAAGCCTGGAGGAGTTAGCAGTTACTTGTCTGAGAAGTTTTAATTGAATGCTTACTGCATACAATTAACATGCCCATGGGAAAGAGGGTGGGGTTATGTGTCAGACTCCACAGTTTTAACAGAATTCATACACTTGCAATGAGCCATTCTAGAAAAATGATACCGAAATGAAGCACCATGCCAGTTTATTAACCCCAAATAAATATATTTGGTGGGTAGGTCTACTCAAGGGACGAAAATACAGCTCTGCAACCAGGGAGTCAGCTATTCCCAAAAGACATTTCCAGTAAACCTGAGGAATATTCTAGGAATGTTTCTAACTAGAGAACCAGAGTAGACCTGACTAGGAAATACTCTTTCTTGGACAACTGGCTTAGTTAAGTTTCTGGTAACAGTAAAGAAAATCATTTAAATTAGCGTAAGCAAAAATGGTGGCAGAGGAAAAGAACTTAGAGGACCAGGTACCCCAGAGAATTAAAAGATAGGCTTCCCAAAGG
Organism: Vulpes lagopus; assembly: GCF_018345385.1. NCBI lineage: Eukaryota > Metazoa > Chordata > Mammalia > Carnivora > Canidae > Vulpes > Vulpes lagopus. The sequence continues at coordinate 37,643,740 of NC_054844.1, read as the reverse complement.
TCAAATGCTAGATTTGTTCGAGAGACCTTCAAGACAGACACCTTCGAGAACTCACTGTAGAGCTCTGCAGTTAGATTCTGAGCAATTTCTTCAGCCAACGTCTCAAGATAAGCATTGGCCAATAATGAGTCCTGGTCTCTAATACAGGCAGGTGGGCAGGATGACACAGCCCTGGTGGGGAGAATAGTTCTCAGAGGGGGAGTGATAGGATCATGGGCTGGAAATAGGGTCACCAACTGTTGCAGCTTTGGCACTGCAAGTATTGCATCCTGGGGGACCCCTCAGTCCATGCAAACTGGGATGGTTGGTCACTCTTGTTAGGAAGGCACGCAGCAAAGTGATCAAACAACCTCATGATACCGATCAACTCATTCTCCCTGGATTTCCTTTTTCTAGACTTCTAGGTAGAACCACTGTCTTTTATGACTTCGCCGCAAGTCCATGATTATATCTTCCTTAAATCACATTTTTTTTCCTGATTTCTCCCACATGAATAGTAAGCTTTATAAGAGCAGACATCTTTTTATTAATTTACCCCCAACATTCACAACAGTCCAGCAAATACCACATTAAGTCCTCAAAAAAATTGTTGAATGAATAGACATGGCCTGTATCTCTTATAGCATAGTTGAGAGGAGGCTCAAACTTCTAAGGAAAAAAAAAAAAACCTTACTAGATGCTTGTAACATAAATGCAGTGAGTACTATGAAATTTAACACTCTGACTCAAACAAGATCGTTTATTCATCTCCAACCAGAAGCCTAGGCTGTGATCTGCCTCCAGGTGGCAGACGCCATCTTTAACCTCTACTCCATAGAAGTGATTTTGTGGCGGTGAAATCCATTTCAAATGCTAGCCAGACTTGGTTGTACTCCAGGTGTTGTGAGGGGAAAATTCACACAGCCAGTCTAGTTCTTCTGGTGGCTTGCTACTTATGTCTTCAAGGGAACCACGAATATTCCTTGGGCAACTTCTGGGAAAGTGGGCCTCAGAAGGTTTCTTCTGTTAGTGATTGACGATTCTGTTGCATACACCTGAAACAACAGACCAGGCTATACTGGCTTTTCCGGTTACTCTACACAGACACCAAGATTAATGATGTGCACCTGGTTTCATTGTTGGGGTCCTGAGGTTTGGTTGCCAAGACTGGTTGCCAAGCAGAATATGCCTACATAACCGGTCCCCCATAAAAGCCTTGGACCTTGAGACTCGTTTTTGTTTCCCTGAGGAGAGACATTCCACACACATCCCTGTAGTTCACTGCTGGAAAAACCGCACTCATTCCTGTGTGGCCTCGGCCGAGGAAGCTCTTGGAACCCTGTGCCAGACCCCTCTGGATTCCACTGTTGCATATCTTTTCCCTCTTCCTTTTGCTCTGTATCCCTTGCTGTGATAAATCTTAGCAGTTAGTATTATCTGATTTTGAGTCTTGGGAGTCCTTCTGGTGAATCACCAAATGAAATATGTGTATGGTATCTGTTTTTTTTTTTTTTTTTTCTACACTATCAGTTTGCAAACCTCAATACATCTTGCCTTCTCCAGGAAGAATCTATTCACAATGAAACCTCAAAGCATTACTGAGCACATTTCACTAAATATTATTTGGGGTGTGGGGTATCAAGAGGGTTAAATAGCAAAGAAAATTTCTTACATTGCACGTCCTACTGTGTGCCACTTTGTAAAATCCCACTTGACGTATTTCTCCTCCCAAGTCCCTTTGGCTGCGCTGTAACCTGGAGATCCTCTGTCTGCCCTTCATCCCACAACATAACACAGCCTGTCTTTGATTCCCGCGAGTAGTTCAACTCTGTCTTCAAACCTGTCTATCCTTCTCAGATAAACGAAAGTTTTTAAGTCATCAGGACTCACTTTCCTGAGATGGTTTTTTACTGGACATAAATTTACTTACTAGACTCATCTTAGTATCCTTCTTAACTACTTACTTTCCCTACAAGGAGTTCTGACAAGTTCAACTTTCCCATCTGATTATCTGAAAAATATTTGATGTAGAGTCCAATCTATAAAAGAGATAAAAGCAGAGCTGTGCTGGCTAAAATGGTGAGGGGTGAGGTCTACATCCTAAATGCTGTGGCTTCCAACCTCTCTCCATCTGATTAATCTCTCCACAATGGTCTATGAGGGAGCCCTGGAGCCCTATGGAACATGGTTTGAAAACATGGCTCTAAATTCTTTCAGGAGAACAAGACCCAAGATACTAAGAATCCTGCCAGTCTGAAGCTCACCTACTAAGTCACCATTTTCAAACAGTCTCTTCTCATTGACAAGGTGGGGGGGTTGTAGCATCCTCTCTGTAACCCTATGATCTTGACCTCTGTACCACCCAAAGACCTCAGATTGACACTAAGGTCACATAGAGGTCAAGTCTCCTTGACTATGATCATGTGGCTGAGGAAGGACTCAGGTCCTTCCAGGTATCTACCTCTAAGGTGGAGTAAGTAAAGAAATCAAAGTAAGGAATCGATACAGATATTGAATAATCTATTTCCTGCCCCCTAATCAATGATGATGCCATTGCCAAGAAGTGCCTTCCATTTGCTGAAAAAAAGCCGTAGTCTTTTCAAATAGGTAGGGGAAGAAATCTTTAAAAACATTGAATTCCTGTTAGATCTAGTTCTGGAGGTCTTTAGTTTTAAAAGGGCAAGTGATCACAAATGAATCCCGGGAATCATCTGTTTCTCAGAGGTTTCTGGAATTATTTTCAGGTCCTCAGTGTATAACTATAAACTTCCAAAGTTATACACTGTTTTTACTGGAAATGTGGCAAAATCATACATTGATATAATTTTTTAAAGTGAGGCATCTGGTCAACAGAAAGTAAAAGAAAGCAAATATATTGAAGATGCCTATTTTGAAGCTGTAATTCCAGTAAGCAACTGTTTATTTTTCTTGAGGGGAAAAGTACCCCTTAAGTTTTGGTAAATGATGAATTTTCTTCCAGTGTCTTCAATCTCCTGCAGCCTATCACAGAATTGCCCTGTTTTCCAAGCCAAGAACAAGCTATATTTGTTTTTTATTTCCTTTCATTTTCTTTGTATTTCTCCTCTAAAGTGACTGAAAGTCTCAAGAGATGTGGAACTCAGAGTTCACAACCCTTTTGCTCCAGATAGGGGGATTGTATTTTTAAACCAATCCCTAAATAGAAAGATCCAAAGAAGGAAATATGTGGAATATGAAAATCTCTTCTCAAAATGCATGAGAGCCTCATAAATTTGAAAACATTCTTCTCTCATAAACTGTTCCAAAAAGAAATGTTTAGTCCTTACTGCCTGTATTAAAGGCAATGAGGCAAGAAGAGAAATTCCTTCTTGCTTGTGAGAGAAAGAAAGCCTAATGAATTACATTTTAAACAAGCACCCTTTCTTCTTACACACACACACACACACACACACACACACACACACACACACCATAATACACTGAAAAAGTCTTGGGGAAAAGCATGACCTGGTAATTGTATTGTGTAAAGACAGGTGCAAGCTCTGGTCTGCCATTACCAGCTCTCTGATCTCCAGCAAGTTCCTTAACTTGCCTTTGGCCCACTTGGTTCACTTTGTAATAAAATCTAACATAAGTCACATCATTTAGTGCTTACTACCTGCCAGATAGCACTGAGGGTAATCACTACCATCCCCTGAGGCAGGAGCTTTTTTTTTTTAATCCAAATTTTGCTGAAGAAGAAATTGAGGCTTGTAGGTCAAGCCTCCCCCTTACAAGGTTAAGTCATTTGCCCAGAAAGTGATGAAGTTGAGATTCAAGCCTCAGTCCTGATGTCTTGCCATTAATTAACTTCCTATCAGAGTAAGGATGAACATTAACTGCCCATTGGGGGGATTGTTTTGGAGATGGAGTAAAGTAACCCAGAAAGTGCCTTTTGCTGTGTATATCACACAATGGAATACTGTAAGCGCTGAAAATGAACGAGCTACAGTTCATTTTAATAAGACTTTCGAGAGGGATGCCTGGGAGGCTCAGTGGTTGAGCATCTGCCTTCAGCTCAGGGCCTGATCCTGGAGTCCCGGGATCTAGTCCCACATCAGGCTCCCTGCATGGAGTCTGCTTCTCTCTCTGCCTATATCTCTGCCTCTCTCTGTGTCTCTCATGAATAAATAAATAAAATCATTAAAAAAAAAAAGCATTCAAAGATGGAGGAATTTTTCCCTTCTTTTAAGAAGTTCAAGATCAAGTGATCAAGCGAGGGGAACAGATGAATTGCAATTTAATATTAGAAGTGCTATCATAAAGCGGTACAGCAAATAAGAGAATGATTTATGTAGTATATGAGCAAGAGAAGGCTTGAATGCACACTTGGAATTTGAATCCCAATCCTGCACTTCCCAGATGTGTGACCTGGAGAATGTTATTTTCCTAAGCCTGAGTCTGCATCTCCGTAATGGAGAAGATAGTACATAGCACGTAGACAAGCATAGGATTCAGGGGGAGGGTTAGTACAGTAAAGCTTACATAAGCTAATATATATCATTTTAACTGTTCATTCAGTGGCGCTAAATATATGTGCAATGTTGTGTGACCATCACCATTCTCCGTGCCCGAAACTTTTTCATTATCCCCAAGAAAATAAATCTGTACCCATTAAACAACGACTCTCCTTATCCCCTCCCTTCTGTTCCTAGTAATTTGTTTCCTGCTTTCTGTTTCTGTAAGTTCATGAATTCTAGGTACCACGTATAAACAGAACCATATATTTGTCTTTCTGTGTCTGGCTCATTTTTTTATGTTTCTGGGTCCATCTATGTTGTTGCACATAACAGAATTTTATTCCTTTTTATGGTTAAATAATATTCCATTGTATGTAGATGCCACATTGTGTTTATCCTTTCATCTGCTGATGGGCACTGGTCGCTTCCATCTTTTTGGCTATTGGGCTATGAACATGGGCATACAAATATCTGTTCAAGTCCCTGATTTCAGTTCTTTTGCATACATACCTAGGAGTGGAGTTGCTGGATTATAGGATAATTCTATGTTTAACCTTGTGAGAAACTCCCAAAATGTTTTCCATAGTGGCCGCACCATTTTACATTCTGATAAGCAAAGCCCATGAGTTCCCATCTCTCTAACCTTCACCAATACTTGATCTTTTCATGTTTAAAAAAATCAGAGCCATCTTGATAGGTGTAACTTAAAATAAGAACAGACTTCAGCTTCCTATCCTTGACGCATGATTCACAGAAAAGACAGAGGGCCTCTTCGGACATGAAAGGTAAAACTCCCCCCTCCTTTTTCCTTCTGGGTCTAGTCTGGAAAAGTGCAATTAATGGAGAACCCAAAAAGAGGTGGGAAAATGGAAAACAAGGGTTAAGAGTAAAGGGAGTGAGGAGGAAGGAGAAGGTACATTTACAAGGCAGAAGGCTGAGGTACTCCAAGAGGCAACCAGAGGACATGCTTTGAGGATAAGAATGGGCAAGGGGGGTCCTGGATGGCTCAGTGGTTGAGCATCTATCTTCGGCTCAGGTCATGATCCTGGGGTTCTGGGATCAAGTCCCATATCGGGCTTCCCATGAGGAGCCTGCTTCTCCCTCTGCCTGTGTCTCTGCCTCTCTCTGTGTCTCTCATAAATAAATAAATAAAATCTTAAAAAAAAAAAAAAAAGAATGGCCACGGGACTTTTAAGAGCGATGTAATAACTTAAACACAATTATATAAATTGCATTTTTTTTGTTTTCTTGAAAAAACGACATAAGCCAAAAAAAAAACAAAAAAACAAAAAAACAAAAAAACGACATAAGCCCATGGTATAAATGAAAAGCCCCGTCTTTCACTCCTGAGCCCTCCAACCTCCAGGTCCCTCCCCCTTAGGCATCTACAATTAGCAGCTTCTTGTGTATTCTTTCAGAGATATTTGGCATAATGTTCAATTTTATAGTGTATGTTGTGCTGCAATGCAACATGCGACTGTTTTTCTCAAGACTTTGGTAACGACCTGCTACCCCCAACTACCTCATGCTAATGAGTGTGGTGAAGATAAAGAAAAGGTCCAGGTTCCGTGTTTGATATAAAGCTGAGTGATGACACAGGCAGGAGAAAAGATCCAAGTGAGGTCAGGGATTCAGGAGGAACGGAAATAGAAAAACAAGAAGACACAAAGAAAACAACCAAGCTCTCAGACATGGGCAAAAATCTTGGGGAAGACAGTGTTTATGGTAAGGGCTCACACAACATTGACTCTCATGCTAAAGACACAAAGATCCCAGACGCCTGGAAGACTCATTCAACCAATATTTGTGTTAAACAGACCTACACATGACTTATCAGGATTCAGTGAGATATTGTGGGTAACGCCTTTACCCTGGCACCGAGATATGGTAAGCATCCAATAAGTGATAGTTGCTGTCATCATTTATTGGTTACTTACTGTTTGCACGAGCTGGGAATACACAGATACACAGGGTCCTTAAAGAACTCACACTGATGAGGATAACAGAGAAGTGGGCCACCGATTACTGTGACTGGCTTCTTTCCCTTAGCGTAATGTTTTCAAGGTTCACCCATGTTGTACCATATATCTGTGCTCGATTTCTTTTTATTGATGAATAATATCCCATTGTATGAATATTTTTTGTTTGTGAATATACCGTATTTGATTTATCCATTAAATGATAGAGTTTGGGATTGTTTCTACATTTTGGAGATTATGAATAATACTGCTATAAACCCTTGCGTACAAGTTTTTGAACAGACGTATGTTTTCATTTCTCTTTAGTCATACTTCTTGAATTTTCTACATTTCTTTGTCTTTTTTAAAATTTTTATTTATTTATGATAGTCACAGAGAGAGAGAGAGAGAGAGAGAGAGAGAGAGAGAGAGAGAGAGGCAGAGACATAGGCAGAGGGAGAAGCAGGCTCCATGCACCAGGAGCCCGACGTGGGATTCCATCCCGGGTCTCCAGGATTGCGCCCTGGGCCAAAGGCAGGCGCTAAACTGCTGTGCCACCCAGGGATCCCTACATTTCTTTCTCTTATTGCACCCCCCTCCCTTCTCTTTCTCTCTCTCTTTCTCTCAATTGAAATTACTTTGGGGGCAGCCCGGGTGGCTCAGCGGTTTAGTGCCGCCTTCAGCCCAGGGTGTGATCCTGGAGACCCAGGATCGAGTCCCATGTCGGGCTCCCTGCATGGAGCCTGCTTCTCCCTCTGCCTGTGTCTCTGCTCTTCCCTCCCTCCCTCCCTCCCTCTCTCTCGAATAAATAAAATCTTAAAAAAAAAAAAAAATGAAATTACTTTGGGCCTGTCTTTGGTGGGACAGTCACATTTACCCTGAGCTAGTCTGTCCAACTGAAAAGTTACAGCAAGTGCCACCCTAACCAATACAGAGATTTTTAACAATATGTCCTATGGCTGTACATTGATTTGATCCTCGCTATGGGTTTGAGGGTTTTTTTTTTTTAATTTTTAAAAATTTTTAAAAGATTTTATTTATTATTCATGAGAGACACACGGGGAGAGAGAGAGAGAGAGAGAGAGAGAGAGAGAGAGAAATAGGCAGAGGGAGAAGCAGGTTCCCCTTGGAGCCCAATGTGGGACTCGATCCCTGAACTTTAGGATCATGCCCTGAGCCGAAAGCAGAGCTTAACTGCTGAGCCATCCAGGCAGGTTTGAGTTTTAATCAGACTTTGTCATCAGAGCATTTCTTTAATGCTACTTTTTAGGTTCAAGCTTCAGCAATGGTTGCCTTTTACAACCTTATAAAATTCCCAAATTTGTGGACACTCTATTCCCTTCCCTGCATGCAAACTGGCCAATTCTTTCCTAAGCTTATCTATTTCTTCTAATACCTTGCCAAAAGTCATCATCGGCAAGCAACATACATTCTATTCTCCAACCTCTTTTTCTTAAGCCATAAATTATTAGAAATTCGATGTGCCACACAAATTACTTCGGATGACAACTGTACCAAATGTTTTGCTCCTGCAGAGTACGGATATACATCCTTTCATCTTCCAGTAATAGTTTTCTACCACCTGCTACTGGCCCCTAAGCCAATACTTCATTTTACAGGAATGTAATTAAAATAGAAATTTCTATGACATCCCAAATCGGCTAAGTTATGCTCTGGTAAAACAAAACTCAACGAAACTAAACAAAAACCTGAGAATGTCAGCAGCTTAATCTTACAAAAGTTTCTTGCTTATGCTTCATGTCCAATGCAGTTCATCGAGGCAATGAGAAAGTAAAAATAGCTCGGACTGTAAAAATCCATCCTGCCATTCATCAGATTGGAATAAAAGACACAGATAAAGCCAGCTGCAGAGTTAACAGGAAACAATATTTTCCCCAAGGACACACTGCAGCTGTAAACTGTCATCACACCCCTCCTCCTTTAAGTGACTACTGCTTTCTCACTCACTGAGAAAGTATTGTCTAAAATCAGAGATGATCAAAATTTGAAATACTTTGATTTAAATTGTTTGAGATGATGTCAGTAAGAATGAAACAACCCACTTGCCTGGGGGGTAAGTTACTTGGACGCAGAGAAGCAATCTGGATTTACAGCCCAGGTGCAAAGCTTCAGATAAGGGGTTTGAGTACATAACATTCCACATCTATCTTAACTTTTGTTTCCCCCAAGGAAACAAGGCCTTTGGTCTCTTGCAGTCCAGACGTGATGTTAAACACTTTACCCAGCCTTGCTTTGCTTGGAACCTATCAAAAGACTGATTTATTTAAATTTTACCTAAACTCTACTCTCCTGGAATCGTATCAATCCTAACTCTATCTTTCCCTTTGTTTGGTGAGATGCCCTGCAGTTTCTCTAGTGTGTGGTCCCTCCCCTAGCAATGGGTCAATAAATCTGATTTTGCCTAATAAAGGGGTTTGTTTTTTAGTGGTTTGGAGCTGATTGGGCTAAGAGAAGACATTCAACTCATTATAAACTTCTGGCATTGGAAGATCTGTATTTTATATAATGAAATAATTGGAGGTTCTTGTCAAACCCTGTCTTGAGTCTAGAAACTATCTTTGCTTTCTGAAGATTGCTCCTTTCCTAGAAAAACAAAGCCAGCTGGTCCCTATAATATAAACCCTCACTCAAGAGCTATGAGGTTTAGAAATAACAGTAGCTGAAGTCCTAAATGGTTCATGGTGACTTGGGTCCCAGGTTGTCTCTAAAAATGCCATGGGTGCACAGCCAGACTACCCACTGAGCCCCTTTCTGTCTTTGTCCCTCTAAGACCAATGATCCGGACAGAGGAAAGCCCTGCACTGTGTCACCAGTAGCTGCCATCTCTCAATAATATTTGGAGAATGAAACAGAAGGAAAGGAACTGGAAATATGCAATCCTTTTTTCACTCCCCATCATCAATGTGGTCATTCCTAGAGAATAAGCAAGGTGTTCAGAAGTGGTTAGTAGGAATCGCACCAAGAAGCCTCAGAGTTAGGTATCAGGGAGATGCTCAGGGAAAGAAATAGGATGTCAGTCACTGTCCCCACAAGAAACAGAGGGGGGCAGGATTAAAGAGGTCAACGAGGAAAGATGAGGCATCTGAGACAAGTACTAGCAGGAAGCCATTATCACCACTTGTTCTGAAAAGGCAGAGACAGAAAGGTAGAGTCTACTGGGAGGTATAGAAGAGGGGTCTTTGGCTGTAGAGGGATGAAGCTATGGCCAGGATCACAAGGAAGCGAGGGATGGGAGTTGGTTAGAAAGACCATAAGGATAAATATCCCAGGGGACACCCCCTCCAACCCCCTGATGGCTCAATGGTTGAGCGCCTGCCTTTGGCTCATGGTGTGATCCCAGGGTCCCGGAATCGAGTCCTGCACCTGGCTCCCTGAAGGAAGCCTGCATCTTCCTCTGCCTATGTCCCTACCTCCCTCTCTGTGTCTCTCATGAAGTAAAAAAAAAAAAAAAAAAAAAAAAAAAAAAAAAAAAAAAAAGAATAAATATCCTAACCTCTCTACCTTCACCCTCCAGTCTGACTTCTGGTGCCTGCCATTGGCCAAACCCAACTGGACTCCAAAAAGCCAAAAACTCAGGAGCTGTTTTAGTGAAGCTCAACCTCTAGAAAAGCACAGTTCAGGGTGGAAAAGAATAAATAATCACATAAGGTTGAGGGTAAGGTAAATGGAGACTGAGAAGCATATGTGAGTTGAGGAAACAAAGTAGAAGATAAACTTGGACAAATACATGAGTTAGGAGAGGCACTGGTGAAAAATTAAGTCTAATGTAGTGAGTCCCAAGGTATTAGAAGCGAATAGGGGTCCCTAGTTCATGACCAGATATGGCTGCCTTGTCATTGGATGGGTCATATCAAAAGTAGGGCCACCAGAAGTGACTTCAGAAGTTTAAAAATGTATCATAAAGACTCGCTGGGGGGTGGGGAGGGCAGTCCTGGGTTCAGATGTCTCTAGTCCAGGAAGCTGTCCCTGGAAACTGGGGTATCTTTGCACTTCCACCATAGTCCTCAGGTATTGCTATATATGGAACTCAAGTGACATCAGCTGAAAAGAAAGCTGTTTGGGCTCAGGGAAGGATCATCTCATTTGACTTTAAGGAGGTTGTAAATGATTGATTCTGTCTCTCTATTTCTCATTTAATTTATTTTTGCTTTATTTTGGAGACTGTTCTTAGAGGACCTAGTAGTGGATAGGTTCATTGACTATTATAGATAATTTCTGATAATAACTGACAATAAAACTAGCTGGCAGGCTAAGAGGATTGGTGCTGTTATTTCTAATCTGTTTTATAGATCAGAAGTTATTTTTTTTCAAAAAGCGTGATTAAATGTATGATCCAAATAAGCTCTGAATCTAATCACATTATGTGCTTTTTTTTTTTTCTCTCTGCAGGAATTTTTCTATTGGTAATTAAGAAATGATTCCTAGTCCCAAAATATCAGTTGTCATACCTACAAGATTAAAGACATAGCATAATTTAAAGCCTGTAATATTATTTCAATGTAATTCCTTACTTTAACATATTGATGACATTGTTCATTTTAATCCTTAAAGAAGAGCAAATGGAAAAGCAATCAAATACTCAAATTCGTTTTTAGAGGAGACTTTATCATTACTTAATGGGTTTTCTGTTTCTGGAAGAAATTCATTGCTTAAATAAACAGGGCATAGGAAAACAAGCCTCACACTTACTAGTAGAGAACAGAGGTAGAATGCAAAAGCTTAGCCTCAAACTTCATTAGTCATTCTCTTTAATTCTTCATGTCAAATGCGTAATGCTGTTTTGGCATTACTCTTAATAAGAAGAATTCTTCTACCTCTCCAGGAAGCGGGAAACATTCAGAAAACAAACATTGCCTCAGAAGCTTCAACTGATGAATGTGAATAGAGAGTACGAATATTTCCATAATCCTCCAAGTGAGCTGGAGCAAATTTACCATTAATGTTGCCTGCTTTTCCTGGAAAATTCTGAATTTTATTTTTCAGAATAAATTGGCTTTATGTAAATAACCTTCAGGTTATTTATGAAAATGCTCTAACTCTGCTATGGTGAAGTTATATATAGATGTGATAAAAAAAAAAAAACAAACAAACAGGTCTGTGAGAACCTAGTCATGCCTTTCTTTTCCTTTTTCTGAAAGCAGCTTTAAAAAGGGGGTTCCTGGGTGGCTCAGTTGGTTAAGCATCCAACTCTTGATCTCAGCTCAGGTCTTGATCCCAGAGTTGTTAAGTTCAAGCCCCAGTTGGGCTCCATGCTGGGTGTGGAGCCTACTTAAAACAATAAATAAGTAAAATAAGATAAAAATGTCTAGCATTAAAAAAATAAAATAAAAAAATAAGGTGCTCTATTTTGATATAATCCACATACTATAAAAATTACCCTTTTAAAGTATACAACTCAGTGACTACAACAGAGTTGAATAAATACAAATATGTATATATTTATATACATACAGACATATTCCATTGTATGAACATACCATATTTTGTCTATTCATCAAGGGATTGACATTTGGGTTGTATCAACTTTTTGGCTATTATGAATAATGCTGCAATGAACATTCATGTACAAGTCTTTAGATGTATGTTTTCAATCCCAGTATACATTTACATAGCTTATTGACATATGCTTTTTTTCTTCTGCATGCCTTCTAAGAGAAAGACACTTTATCATCAATTATTCCTTCACATTCTCTTAAGTCTGAGTAAAGAAGAAAGTAGGGGCAGCCTGGGTGGCTCAGCAGTTTAGCACTTGCCTTCAGCCCAGGGCATGATCCTGGAGACCTGGGATCGAGTCCCACATCAGGCTCCCTGCATGGAGCCTGCTTCTCCCTCTGCCTGTGTCTCTCTGCCTCTCTCTCTGTGTCTCTCATGAATAAATAAATAGATCTTTAAAAAGAAAAAGAAGAGAGTAGCTAAGGAAGGTAAAAGAGAAGGTGACCTGGAACCCCAAATACCCCTTTCCTGATTCAAAATAAAGGGGTACATTCACCAAGGTCATCTGGCAACTGTACATTTCTTTTTTTTCCATAGGAAAAAAATGTAAGTAGGCAAACTAAGAACACAAGTGTGTGTGTGTGTGTGTGTGTGTGTGTGTATGTAAATACTTCATCCAAAAGGCAAATAAAAAGTGAGAAAAAAGACTTTCAAATTTAAATACTAATATTATTTAAATTGTATTTCTTTTGAATTTCTGATCTCTAGGTCTTGTGGGGGAAAACTAAGGCATACAGCTAGGTCTTGAAAGACTTTATTTTACCCTTGTTCTCAGAGGCCAAATGCTCACTCAGGCCCAGTTTGTGATTTTAGGGTAAACTCATGTGAAGTAAGTTGCTTTCTGTATGCTTATTTTCTAAATTTAATTGAAAGCTCATTCTCTCTTTTAGGAAATCCACTACAAATCTGCATGCTGTTGATATCATCTAATCATAAAGCAATGCTCTGGGTGTAATTCCCCTCCACACTGTAAAGTGGCTATATTATGCTGAATAGTGACTCATCACTAAGCAGAATGAGCAGGAGAGAATTCTGGAGCTTCTCAGTATAGTGGTAACACACCTTGGCTCTCACTGGTGTCAGGCTCCGTGTATTGTATCATTACCCATGCATTTTCTCCTTAATCCTCACAAAGGACCCCACAGGTAACTGATTATCTCCATTTCATGAATAAATAAACTTAAACTTGGAGAGGTTGCATAACTTCCCAAGATCACATAGGTAGTTCCTTGTGGAACTCAAATTCAAACCCAGATCTTCCTGACTTTTTCTGACTCCAGAGCCTAAATTTTTATCCACTTCATTACAGTGCCTTTATATATTATGAACCTGGAAGAGGGCAAAGAAACCTATATCAAATTTGCCAAAGGATTTCACCCATTTAGAACTTTGGCTCTTGGACAAACTCCTTTGCATAAAACAGAGCACAGAATCAGGAAAGAAACAAAAAAAATAAGTTAAAACGGAGTTTATAAATGTCGTATACTAAAGCACACACACACTGCTTGTAGGGATAATTCCTCAGGTTCTGTCTCAGAGATTTTTACTGTGCTAAAACATACATAATGTAAAATTTACCATCTTAGCCATTTTTAAGTGTACAGCTTAGTGGCATTAAGTATGTTCTTATTGTGCTATCATTGCCACCATCCATTTCCAGAAATCTTTTCATCTTGCAAAACTGATACTCTGTACTCATTAAACAATAATTCCCCATTCCCTCCTCCCCTCACCCCCTGGGAATCACCATTTTACTTTCTGTTTCTATGATTTGACTAAGTGTCTTTCTTTGGCTTATTTCACTTAGCTTAACAGTCCTCAAGGATCATCCATGTCGTAGCATATGTCAGAATTTCCTTCCTACTTAAGGCTAAATAATATTCCATTGTATGTATATACCACATTCTGCTTATCCATTTATCCGTCAAAGGCTACTCAGTTTGCTTCCACGCTTTCATGTTGCTACTGTGAATAATGCTGCTATGAACATGGATGAAAAAATTTCTCCCCAGGACCGTGCCTTTAAATTTTGGGGTATTTACCCAAGAAATGGGGTTTAATGGATTAAACTGAAATTCCATTTTTAAGTTTTTGAAGAATTGCCATATGGTTTTTCACAGCAGCGGTTCCATTTTACATACGCATCAACAGTGCACAAGGGTTCTAATTTTTCCAGACCCTAGCTAAGAGTTGCTAAATTTCTGAGGGTTTTTTTTTTTTTTTATAGTAGCCATCTTGGTGGTTTGAAGTAGTATCTCATTGTGGTTTTGATTTGCATTTCCCTAATGATTAGTGATGCTGAACATCTTTTCAAGTGCTTGTTGGACATGTGCATATCTTCTTTGGAGAAATATTTATTCAGGTTCTTTGCCCATTTTTGAATTGGATTTTATTTTATTTGTGGTTACCATGGGGATTACATTTAACATCCTAAAGTTATAACATGCTAATTTGGATTTATAACAGCTTAATGTCAATAACATACAAAAACTGCTCCTGTACATTTCTGCCCCTACCCCTTTCACTTATTGAGGTCATAAAATGACATCTTTATATACTGCATGTCCAAAAACATAAACTGATAATTTTTAAAAATGTGTTTGTCTTTTAAATTATGTAAAAAACAAAATGTGAAGTTATAAACCAAAGTTGCAATAATACTAGCATTTAGACAAATAATTCTTTTTTTAAATGGATCAGTCTCTTAAATCATGCAAAAGATAAAAGATGAAGATACAAACCATTGTTACAGAGATACTAGATTTTATAATTGTCCTTGTATTTATCTTTGTTGGGCTTTTTATTTCTTCACATGGTTTTGAGTTACTGTCTATTACCCTTTCATTTCAACCTGCAGGACTCACTATACCATTCCTAGTAAGGCAGTTCTTTTTTTTTTCTTTAAGATTTTAATTTATTTATTCATGAGAGATACAGAGAGAGAGTGAGAGGCAGAGACACAGGCAGAGGGAGAAGCAGGCTCCATGTAGGGAGCTCGATGTGGGACTCAATCCCGGATCTCCAGGATCATGCCCTGGGCGGAAGGCAGGCACTAAACCGCTGAGCCACCCAGGGATCCCAAGGCAGTTCTTTTTTAAAAATATTTTATTTATTTATTCATGAAAGACACACAGAGAGAGGCAGAGACATAGGCAGAGGGAGAAGTAGACTCCTTGCAGGGAGCCCGACGCTGGACTCGATCCCAGGACCCCAGGATCACACCCTGAGCCAAAAGCAGATGCTCAAATGCTGAGCCACCCTGGTGTCCCTCTAGGTAGGCAGTTCTAATGGTAACAAACTCCCTCAGATTTTGTTATCTGGCAATGACTTAATTTCTCCCCTTAATTTTGACAAATAGTTTTGCTGGATATAGACAGGATTCTTGGTTACTAGTTTTGTTCTCTTAGCACTTTGGATTCACCATCCTACTGTCTTCTGGCCTCCAAAGTTTTGAGAAATCTGCTTATAATCTTATGGAGGATCCCTTGTACGTGATGAGTCACTTCTCTCTTGCTGCTTTCAAGATTCTCACTGTGTGTTGATAGTTTGATTATAAACTAATCAGTTCAGTGTGAGTGTCTTTAGGTTCATCCTACTTGGAGTCATCAAGCTTTTTGAATGGTGATACTCATGTCTTCATAAAATTTGGAGAGTTTAAGCTATTATTTCTTCAAATATTCTCTCTGCCTCTTTCTCTCCTCTCCTTCTGAGACTCCCACAATATGTGTGTTGATCTGTTTGATGGTGTCCCACAGGTCCCTTCTACTCTCTATGTTCACTTGATGGTGTCCCACAGGTTCCTTAGACTCTCTATGTTCACTTTTCTTCAATCTTTTTTCTTTCTGTTCCTCAGACTTGATAATTTCCATTGAGCCATCTTCAAGTTTAATGATTCTTTTTTTATTTGCCTACTCAAATTTGCCTTTGAATCCCTCTAGTGATTTTTTTCATTTCTGTTATTGCAATTTTCAGCTTCAGAACTTCTTTTTGGTTTTTCGGGTTTTTTTTCTCTCTCTATTGATATTTTCATTTTATTCATACTTTGTTTTCATGATTTTCTCCACATCTTCTTTTAGTTCTTTCAGCATCTTTAAGACAGTTGCTTTAAAGATTTTTTCTGGAAGATCTGCCATCTGGTCTTTTTCAAGGACATTTTTTCCTTTGACTAACTGTTTTTCCCTTGAATGGGCCTTACTCTCTTGTTTCTTTGTGGTCTTGTGATATTTTTGTTGTTGTTAAAAACTTAACAGTTGAATCTAATAATGTAGTAACTCTGAAAATCGGATTCTACCCTTTGCCCAGGGTTGTCTGGGTTTTGTTTTGATTTTATTTGTTGCTTTTATTTCTGTTTTGATTGTTGTGAGCTATCTCTTTGTCAGAGGTCAACCTGCAAAGTAAAATTAAGGTGTTCTTAGGTCTTTTCTATGCATGTACTCTTCTCTGGGCATGTGCAGTGACTTTCTAATGTTCCCATATATGGACTTACTTTTTTTTTCTTTTTTTTTTTTTAAGTAAGTCCATGCCCAACATGCGGTTTGAACTCAGAACCCTGAGATCAAGAGTCAGATGCTGTACCAGCTGAGTCAGCCAGGCACTCCTGCAGTTGCTTTTGAAAGTCTTGAGATCTTTCTTGTTTTTCCAAAAACAAATTTTTGGCTTTTAATGTCTGACTCCCAGAAGGGAAAAAAGAAAAATGAAGGGGAAAAAAGGCCATTGGCCCTTCAAGTTCTCTGGAAGTCATGTCAGCCAGAGCAGGAGGGACTTGCAAAAATGGGGAGAAGCGCAACAACAACAGCCACTCCCTTCTTTGTCTGCATCTCTGTGATCAGAGCAATAATTAGTGATTGGAGTGTAGATCCTCAGTGTTTGGAGGACAGGGTTCTTACTGCCCACACCTACAAGCTGCATATAGGCTTCTTCTGGAATGCATTCATGGCTGCCTGTGGGGGATCTAGAGGGTGAGGGCTGGGTAGCTGAGACTGTGCTAAGAGCTGAAATTGACCAAAATTAACTACAATTTACTGCAATTTACCATCCAAACCTTCCTCTGGAAGTTGCAAGCCTTCAACAGATTCCACAGTTCCAAAATAGTTACATCAGACAGAGTCTGCCAGTATAATTTTTGTCTAGGTAGGGAAACAGATTTCTGGCACTTCCTATTCCACTATCATCCCAGAAACTTTTTATTGTTATTTTACCCAAAATTCTAATGAGATTGGGTATCTGGTTTCCAAGCCCAAAGTGGATCAGAAGCAGTAATTCAGAAAGAGGGCAGCAAGCAGCTACAGGGAGGCCCATGGCCTCATACATCATCCATGGTGCCAAAGCACTGCTGTCCCTACCTCAGTGCCTGGTTTTCAGCCATCCCTGCTCCACTGATGGTTATTGCCCTGCTGCCACCACCTCCCATCCCACCTCTCCCACCCACTCAAGGGCTTTTCTCACTCTCCAGCTAGTTGGAGACGCCTGCTTTTCCTGACCAGCTGTTTCAGAGAAAGTTGCCACAGCAAAGATGCTGTATCCTAGGTGATATTTTTTTTTCCTTTCCTTTATTACTATCTTCTTTTAAGAGCTCAGAAGCATGCCAGCTGCTTTTAGCAGTCAGATCCTGCTGTTGAACCTGAGCCACTCTGTCAGAATAAATCTTTACTCAAAAGAGACTTTTTTCCTCAAAGTCTCAACTGCATTTTCCTAAAGTTTAATACATCTTAAGAAAGAAAGATCTTTTGGGGGGATTCTTTTTTTTACCGTTAAAACCTTCTACATCTGAGGCCCATTTGTTGTAAATTGAATTCTGATTCACTCCCACTGAGCTCCTGAAACAACGCAAATCGGGAGATACAGTTAGGCATCTGTCTGCACATCCTGTGGGAGTCAAATTTCTGGAACTTTCCAATTCAGTTAGGAAGTTAGTTCACCCAGATCCTGCAGACTAGGATCCTCTAGGGAGTGGTGCTTCCTTGTTCCACATGCCAGCCTATCAGAGGCTTGCTCTGGCTTAACAAAAATGCTGTTACATCATCATTTGCTTTTCACCACGTTAGTAAGCATACACAAACACACAATGTGTGACATGCATGCAAGCATGTGCGTGGTACACGCATGCACACACACACACACACACACACACACACAAATTAACTTTAATATTCAATCCTGGCAACAATACAATAAAACTATTGTTTTCAAATATTGATGATGGCATTATAAATTGGAACATATTTGAAAATCAATATCGTAAAATGTATCAAGAACCATAAAAATGTTCATTGACACAGTAATTCTTTTAAATTATATGTATAGTCTCAGAAGATAATCTAAAATGTGAGAAAAGCCATGTCCTGCATTATTTATTATGCTGAAAAATTATAAGAGAATTAGTGGTCACCAATAAAGATATTAGAGTAAATATATCTGCTGACATTCTATTTTGAAATTAAAATATTTTTGATATTGGTATTAAAAGAATTATAAAGTCTATAGAACATTATATTTATGGTACGATAGCTACCATTCACGGAATGCTTATTGTGTCCGGGGCTATGTAGTAGCTATGTGGTGGATATTATTTCATTTCTGTCTCATAATAATTCTGTGAGGTAGGTATTACTCCCCTTTAAGGTTCTTTTCAAGGTTCTTCTTTTATCCCCCCTGCTTCCTTTCAATTATCTCTCCACACTGACTTCCCTTTCTACTTAACAGAAAGAAAATTCCTTAAAGAAGCTCCTACCTGACTTTGGAGCATGGGTTTTTAAGCATTACCCTAAACTGTCTCCTATTCAATATAATGTTAAACAGAGAGCAAAAAGAAATCAGATACAAAAGTATTATATCCCACACAATTTAAAGTTTAAAGATGTTGCCTCTAGAAAAAAAAACTTGGAAGAGAACATACAGAATTGATGACGGTTGTCTTAGGGTACTATACTATCCCTAGACAACTGTCTACCCAGTAGACAACTGTCTGCCCAGTTGTCTTAGGGTAGTGTAATCTGAGGGGGATGATATTTTACCCCAAAATTTCTGTAACATAGCTTCATTATTCTTTTAAGCATAAGCACTTTAGGGACGACTGGGTGGCTCAGGGTTTGAGCATCTGCCTTTGGCTCAGGGCATGGTCCTGGGACCTAGGATCAAGTTCTGCAACAGGCTCTTTGCAGGGAGCCTGTTTCTCCCTCTGCCTGTGTCTCTGCCTCTCTCTCTCTGTGTCGCTCATGAATAAATAAATAGAATCTTTAAAGACAAACAAACAAAAACACTTTAAGGCCCCCCAAATGAAAATAATAGGATTTTTTTTTCTTTTAAATAATTGGAGTCTTACATGATTGATCCTTTCCATGTTCTAAAGCATTCTTTATGGTCATTGTAATACTGTTTTCAGAATTTTAAAATATGCCAAGTAATAAAAAAAATGTGGTCTATTCCATTCACAAAAGTAACAGTGGTTAAGCTTTAAAGTCTTAGAGCTTAAGGAGAGAAGTAAGTGTACTCTCATACAAACACGTCAAGATAGTGTTTTTAGGTTTCAATTTTATGTATATTGGCTCACTTGATCTTTCTGACACCTAAAAGGTACAACTTCAACTTTCTGAAAGTTGTCCGGAAAGCCCACTCCCTAGGGTTTCAGGGTAGCCCCAGCTCTACCCTTTCTCCCGGCTGCTCTACGTGCCCCCAGAAAAGGGCCACTGGGGCACCTGCCAAACACAGCATCCTGCCCCACTCAGCACAGCTGGAAACACAGCTGCAAGCTGCAGCTGGCTGAGTCCCTGGAGTAATCATCACTGAAAAATGCTGAAGAGGAAGCTCTCCTGAAGGTTCTTCCCTCACCACCACTCCCTCTTTCTGTTCCTTTAGGCTGACTCTTCCACATAATAGGAAGAACAGTTAACAGCGGGTGAGAGAGGAGGAGCCTCACCCCTTCCCTGCTCTTCGCCCAGGGACCAATAACATGACAACGACAGAAATCCTGGGGACTCATACTGCCCCCGCCAGGCAAAAAACTCAGCCGAAACTGAAGCTTTTGTTCAGAGTTAAACACGGAATGGGGAACACAGAGGTTCTAAATGTCACTCTTCTTTTTCAAAAGAATGGGATTCTTGTGATTATACAAGGAGCACACGCTCAGCGTGGAGAAATGAAAATGAATTTAAAGAAGAAAATAAAATCCCCCTAAGTCTGTTCCACCAAAATGACCACTAACAGTTTTTGAAAATAAAGTCCTGCCTTTAAAAAAAATAAAAACGATGTGACAGGGACATTTATCAACACTTTTTTTTTTTTTTTTACTTTCACCATTTAAGACTCCTACAGCATCTAGTATTTAATTTTTTATTTAACATTCCTTGTAATGTCCCATTTTCCTAGCCATGCTGCGCAAATGGTTTTAGTGCCTTATGCATAAAATCATAACTTTAGGAACCATTCCCTGAAGTTGGGTTGTAATATTAGCACCATCTGACTCCTCTTCCTGTATTCCTTAACTCTGCTGAATCCTCATGGGCATTTAGCATTCTCTGGCTTCAGTGAGAATTGAGCACAGGAAGAGGAAAAGCAGGCCATCTGTGCAGGAAGGTAAAACCAGTGTAAATTAAATGGGGTGTGAAAAAAAGCCACTTATGCTCTTTAAATATGTGCTACTTGAGAGGAATTCTCACCTGTGTACAGAACTAATCACTGAACACACAGGCTTCAGGTGAATGACCAGTTCTGAGTGCTCTTTGTTCAAAAAGCAAAAGCAAAAGCAATGCTCTCTCTCTCTCTCTTTTTAAATAGTGTCTTGTAGCTCCAAAATGATCCAAGAGATTTTAATCAAACCTTAAACATTCCAAGGACAGTAAGCCGAAATCAAAACAAGCCTCTGTCTCTGGCACCTGTGCCGATTTCCTCCCAGCTCTGCTTACCGGCTCAGAGTTATTTTGGACTTTGTATGCTCATCCTGTTTGCTCACACACTGCCATCTCTCCTCATTGATGGGTGTTTGTTGGCTCCTCTCTTTCTTTTCTATTTCTCCCATCACACTCCTGCACCTTGTCTTCAAGGAGACACCAGTAATGGAATGGCATGGTGTTCAAGAGTGTCAGATTTTTTTAAAGGTTTTATTTATTTGATAGAGAGTGAGCACAAGCTAGGGGAAAGGCAGAGGCAGAGGGAGAAGCAAGCAGACTCCCCACTGAGCAGGGAGCCCAACGTGGGGCTCAATCCCAGGACCCCGGGATCACAACCTGAGCCAAAGGCAGAGGTTTAACTAACTGAGCCACTCAGGCGTCCCAAGAGTGTCAGGTTTGAAGTCACATTGTGCATTTGAATTCTGTCTGTGGCAACTTGAGCAAGTCACTATCCTCTCTGTCCCTCAGTTTCCAATCTGGAAAATGGGAATAACAGCATCCACCTCATAGGACAATGGTGAGAAGTGCATGTGTCACTTTCTGTAAAGCACTTTAAAAAAAAAAGATTTTATTTATTTATTCATGAGAGACACAAAGAGAAAGAAAGAGGCAGAGACACAGGCAGAGGGAGAAGCAGGCTTCATGCAGGAAGCCTGACATGGGACTCGATCCCGGGTCTCCAGGATCACGACCTGGACTGAAGGTGATGCTAAACCACTGAGCCACCCAGGCTGCCCTGTGAAGCACTTTCAGAAGAGTGCCCCACACTTACGGGCTCTCATCCTCCCCCTACGCCCCACCTGCATAATTACAACTACCTCTGTGCCAGTTGGGTGCTTCCCATCCATGTGCCAACCCTGTCTAAGCTCTTTATATAGTTTATTTTTATTCCTTACAACAATCTGTACACTAAAAATTACATTCCATTTCACAGATGGGAAAACTGACACTTATAAAAGTTAGAGTCCATCCTTTACAGCCTCTTGAAAATTGCAAAATCCTTTTTAGTTACATCATTTCTTTGCTCAAATGTCCACAAGACAGTCTATTAACTGCCTCCACATTGCTTCAGCTTTCCAATCATGGGAATTGGGTAGCGCCTGTTAATTCATTCTCACTGCAAGCAAATATGGCCATCCCATGTCTATTCCTGAAAACAGCTCCAGTCCTGAGGTTGCTTTTGGTTCTACTCATGCCCCTCTCTTTCCTCATCACCATTTTTACCCAAAGATTTAAATCTCCATCTTTTCCTAGAATTACAGTGAAGTGCTCTACCCCTATACTTCTTGGAGTACATACCCCATAGTTTGAACACATTCAGTCAGTCTCTTTAATTTTTCTTCCACAAGAAATGTTCACACTTTCAGCTAGAAAGAAGAAAGGAGCCATTAAAAAAGAGGAAGGAGAAAGAAGTTTAAGTGTCAGGAGTTTAAAAAATCAACACATGTGGTCAAGGATAAAAATGATTGGTGTATGTTGGTGGAATTTTGGGACAAAGCATCATTAAGATTTCCCAGCCACTGATAAAGAAGCATAGTGTATTTGCAGGTGGCTATGATGGCTTCAGTATGCGAGGTAATCACTTTGGGGTCTGGTTAAAATGCAGACTCTGATTCTGTAGGTCTAAGGTGCAACCTGATGTCCTGCACTTCTAACAAACTCCTGTGTGATGCCAACACTGTTGATTCTTGTGTAGCAAGAATTAACTGAAGAACTAATAAAGAGATAAAGAAATAAAAATAATGTATAGAAGACAAATACTCATGAAGGAACAGAAAGACTCAAAGTTTAAAAGGATTTCAACTACACATTTGACTGGATGTATGTTTTCTTCTTTTATATGAACTTAGACCCTAACTCTGTGCTCCCCTCCACCATCTTCAATCTGTTACTTGTGCTCCTCCTAATACATTCTGATCACTCCTGAATTCCGCATCCACTAGCACCTTAGAATAGCATTTAGGGTTCTTTAGGGATCGGGAACTTTCACAGGTACCTATGCAAAGTATTTAGGAAGTTGTAATGGATTGAAAGGAAAGGGAGAGAGCCAGATCAGGAGTCAGAATTAGAGAACTTGGAGGAATAGCCTCGTGGTCCAAAGCAACATCTTCTCCAAACAATATTTAGAACACATGATCTGACACTGGAATAGCCAAAGTGAGCACAGATCATATATTTGAAAATTTGAAAGTGCAGAACATATTGTCAACACACATACAGGGAATGATCAAGGGAACTAGAAATACTCATGCTGAGGCAGGGAAGACAAGCAGGTTAGGGTGGGGTTGGCCTGGGCCAGATGGTAGCTACGGAGAGAACACTCTTGAGAGGTTGCTCTTGAGTATCTAGTGTCTGTCGTGTGGAAAGGAGGGTTGGCTGGTGAAGGGCAGACCCAGGAGAAACAGAATAACCTGAAAACAAAACAAATAACCCCATGTGGCTAGACCCATCCGCTTATCGGGGATGTTGTAAAGGAAATGCCAGAGTCCCATCTTGGAAAGATGTATTTCTATGAAGCTTCCAAGATCCATCTGGCCACTCATTTAGCTGCACCTGTGTGGCCACTGGCACACTCAGGCAGGTCTGGCTGGTTCAAGGAACCTCCTGAAGCCCTCACTTAAACTTCTTTCTCCTTCCTCTTTTTTAATGGCTCCTTTCTTCTTTCTAGCTAAAAGTGTGAATGTTTCTTGTGGAAGAAAAGTGTAAGAGACTGACTGGATACCCGATGATGCCTTTCTGAACCCAAAGTAGGAACCCTTGTGTGTTGACACATAATCCGGTGAGGGAGTGGAAAGAGCTGACACGGGTCGTATTCAGCAAAGCCTGGTCACAAAACCCTGCCCCTCCAGAGGAGGAGCAGGTAGAGTCGGAAAGAAGGGCCCCACTGCTCCACCCCCCTGCTGCTGGCTCTCACCATGACCCTGACACGGGTTAAGAAGGTGGGGGGCTGAAGGGGCGGGAGCAGCAGAGCAGATATTGCCCCTTCCTACCTCCTGTATAATATGAAAAGGCCCTCTGGGAGCTGCATACCTGAGGTTCTCAGCAATTGCCTTAATTAGAGTTGGTACTTTGGCAAGGGCTCATGGCTAGAAGTCACTGAAACTGGAGACCAGACACAGGAGAGGGAGGGCAGGAGAGAGTGGGAGTGGCAAAAGGAAGGAAAGGAGGCTGATAAGGGAAGTGAGGAAGGCACCAGGGTTACCCTTTGCCCTGGGCTGGCAGCGCCACAGGCTGCTCATTCCTCCTGTCTTATCTCGCCCTTACATTCTGTTCCAGAAGTCAGCTCCCTTTCCTTTCCAGGGGAAATTCAGCAGAGGAGTAAGTGCACTCACTGCTGGTCTCCCCAGAGAACGGTCTGTAGCAGCGAGGACTCTGCAGCTGAGGTGTGTTTGTGCATGTGCGCATTCCAGTATGTGGGTGTATGTCTGAGGGCTTCGGGTTTTGCAACATCAACTGATCTGGAGAAGCACGTGTCTTTAACAAGCGGTGATGATGATGGTGGTGGTGATGGCGATGATAGCTAATATTTACATGGCTCTTTCTTGCTTTTCTTTCTTTCCTTTTTTTTTTTTTTTTAAGATTTTATTTACTTATTTGAGAGAGAGAGAAACTGGGAGCACAAACAGAGGGAGGGCTGCAGGAGAGGGAGGAGCAGACTCCCCACTAAGCAGGGAGCCCAATGTGGGGCTCCATCCCAGGACCCTGAGATCATGACCTGGGCCAAAGGCAGACATCAGCCAACTGAGACACCCAGGCGCCCCTACCCGGCCCTTTCTGCGTGGTACTATTACCCTAGAGGCTTTATAGACACGTACTCACTCAATCTTCACAATAACACCGTGAGTGGGAACTGTGTAACCTCCACTTTGCAGACAAGGAATTGAGGGATAGTGTGGCTAAGTAACTAGCCCAAAGTCATGCAGCCAGCCCAAGGAAGAGTCTAGGTTTGAATTCTGGCTGTCTGGTTCTGGAGGTCATTTTCTTAACCATCAGGCTCTACTGTCTCTCATGCCGACTACAAATAGAGTTAAATATGTGTTCACGTAAAAACTACCAATTCTTTTTTTTTTTTTAATATTTTATTTAATTATTCACGAGAGACACAGAGAGAGGCAGAGACACAGGCAGCGGGAGAAGCAGGCTTCATGCAAGGAGCCCAGTGTGGGACTCGATCCGGGACTCCAGGATCACGCCCTGGGCCCAAGGCAGGCGCTAAACCGCTGAGCCACCCAGGGGTCCCAAGACTACCAATTCTTAACAAGAGCTAATAAATAGTAAGCAATAAGTACCAGGCCCTATTTAATCTTGAATCTCATGTAATCCATACAACGAACCTATGAGATTGGTACTGCTCTCATTCCTATCTTACAAGTGGAGATACGCAAAGACCGAGGTGGTTAAGTCACTTCCGCACACGTGCTTCTTACATGTGGACAAGACTAGAATTTGGGTATATTTAGTAACAAAGCTCATGCTTGTGAGCAGGACCCTATACCAAAAGAAAGAATGAGTGGCATCTAATTTACTATTTTAGGTTCTTCATTAAAATCAACAAACAATTCAGGAATGCCCCTCTTTTTTTTTTTTTTAGATTATTTATTTATTCATGAGAGACACACAGAGAGAGAGAGGCAGAGGCACAGGCAGAGGGAGAAGCAGGCCCCATGCAGGGAGCCCGATATAGGACTCCATCCGGGGACTCCAGGATCATTCCCTGGGCCGAAGGCAGGCACTAAACTGCTGAGCCACTCAGGGATCCCCAGGAATGCCCCTCATAACTTGCATTTTTACTCCCATGATAGGAGTACAATTTTACTTTGCCTCCCTTTCAAAAATGGGTCACCTTTGTCTCCCTTCCCCATGCCAGGATATCCACCTTCATCTCCAAAAATCTATTTAAAGGTGTACCTTATGCCTTTAATGTCTTTCCGATGCTCACACTCATTTGTGTAGCTCAGGCAAGCCATCAAAAGAATTAATTACGTAACTACTTCAGTTACTTTGCCACTGGTACAGGAGCAAAATAGCAAACACCCTAATAATTAACGGGATGGATAAGCTCTGCAGATCTTTGTGACTACAACTATATTTCATTCATCTCCTTTCTATCCCAACAAAGAGTCAGGTGCGTGGTAAGCAGTCCATAAATATTCATTAAACCAATGAATGAAAAAAAACTGAGTTATGCTATGGGGGTTCCCCGGGCAGCTCTGTTGGTTAAGCATCTGACTCTTGACTTCCACCCAGGTCATGATCTCAGGGTTGTGACATCGAGCCCCACAATAACAATGGGCCCTGACACGCTGGGTGTGGAGCCTGCTTAAGATCCTCTCTCTTTCCCTCTCCCTCTCCCACCTCACTCATGTGCAGGAGTGTGTGCACGTGCTCTCTCTCTAAAATAAATAAATAAATAAATAAATAAATAAATAAATAGAATATTTTAAAGGCGGAGTTATGCCAGAATAGAGGAATAATTTCTAATTGTTTTGTCTGGTTCTATCCCTCATATTTACAGCATATAGAAAAAGACACACAGGCATTCAAAGCAGCCAGACCTGAGTTTGAACTCAGCTTAGCTGCTGTCTACGAAATTTCGACTAAGTTCCATCCCCTCCCTGCCTGTTCAGGAATGTATGGTGAACTTTGATCCCTTGCTATTCCTCCTGGCTTCATTTTATTTTGCTGTTTCACAAGAGAAGGGGATGGAAAACAAAGGAAATGAGCATCGAATTCTTCGACCCTAGTTTTTCATGCCCAAGAGTCAGATAAGTCAGAACAATGAGAACCCTAGGATCCTTCCTTTTTGTATTTCTTCCTGTTTGTGACATGAAGTACAGCAGGCTGTGTGTATTTTAAAACCATTCTCTCAAGAATTTTCTAATTTTTTAAAAAGATTTTTTATTTATTCATGATAGACATAGGGAGAGAGAGGCAGAGACACAGGCAGAGGGAGAAGCAGGCCCAAGGTAGGGAACCCAATGTGGGACTCCATCTCAGGACCCCAGGATCACACCCTGGGCCAAAGGCAGGCGCTAAACCCCTGAGCCACCCAGGGATCCCCAAGAATTTTCTACTTTTGCATTTACATTTATATTTCCTGAGTCCACACCGATGCACGATGGGGCAATCATAAGGCCCAATTTCAGTCTGTGCTACAGAGGACACCATGGGACACTGTCCTTGTCCTCCTTTGGAAGCCCACAGAAGCCCCCATTTATTTGCTCTTTTGCAGAAGTATCTTGACCACAGAAGGCTGATTGGCCCCAGGGCACCTATCCTGCCCCTCCTCTAACTCAAGGCCACCCTGAAGGCCTGTCACCGCTTGGGACTCCCTGGGGGTGTCCCTTTGTCTGGTCTTGCTTCCTTCCCTCCAGGGTAGATCCCAAGGTAATCAACTTCCCGCTCATTAGTCTCAGTCTTAAGACTGACTCTTCCCCAGAGAATCCAAAACTTCGACAGATACCTACTTTGTGGATTATTAAGTATTTTTGATAACTTGGACCGAGGCTCTCTTTACTGGAGAGAGCCAACCCAAGTGGTGTCTTTCATTTCGACCTACAGAATCTCCACGACTAGATCGGGGGTCGCTACGACCTGAGCGCATCTACTGCGGTGCGGGAGGCGGCTCGGCGTCCGCAGGGTGGGGGGGCCCAGCGGACCCCGTCGGTGGGGTGGGGGACACAGTGGACCCCGTCGGCGGGGTGGGGGACCCCGTCGGTGAGGTGGGGGGACCCCGTCGGTGAGGTGGGGGACACAGTGGACCCCGTCGGTGGGGGGTGGGGGGACCCAGCGGACCCCATCGGCGGGGGGTGGGGGACCCAGCGGACCCCATCGGCGGGGGGTGGGGGACCCAGCGGACCCCATCGGCGGGGGGTGGGGGACCCAGCGGACCCCATCGGTGGGGTGGGGGACCCTGTCGGTGGGGTGGGGGGACCCGTCGGTGGGGTGGGGGGACCCTGTCGGTGGGGTGGGGGGACCCGTCGGTGGGGTGGGGGGACCCGTCGGTGGGGTGGGGGACCCTGTCGGTGGGGTGGGGGGACCCGTCGGTGGGGTGGGGGACCCCGCGGATACTGTCACCGGGGGGGTTGGGGGACCCCGTCGGTGGGGTGGGGGACCCTGCGGACCCCATCAGCGGGGGGTGGGGGTACCCAGCGGACCCCGTCGGCGGGGGGTGGAGGCGGGGACCGTGACACGCTGCCTGGATCCGGCTCAGCGTCGGCAGGGGGGACCCCTGACCCGCGGACGCCCCTTCCTGCAGCCTCCCCCACACACCGGGCCACCGTGTCCTCAGCCCCTCGGCCCTGGGCGGCCGGCACCCTACCTGGGGCTCTGCTCCCGCCCCGCCCGCCCCGCACAGGCCCTCCTGCCCTCCTGCCCTCCTGCCCTCCTGCCCTCCTGCCCCCCCCCCCCGGGGCCGCCCGCAGACCCGCAGACCCGCAGCCTTCCGGGCACCCCCCCCCCACGTCCCCCTGGTGCGGGGGCTGGTGCCTGAGCCCCTCCGCGGCCCCGGGCAGCCGTGGACCAGGGGAAACAATAAAGCTTTTTGCAGCAAAACCCAAAACCAAACCCAACTCCCCTCCCCCCAAACTCAAGTACATAAGGTTATTTATGCTTTCCTAATACAGAAATGTAATTTGTCTAAAAATGGGTGCTTTACTATTATTATTATTATTTTAAGATTTACCTATTTATTTGAGAGCCTGGCAGTAGGGAATCTTCCCTGCTGAGCTCTGAGAGGTTGCGGGAGGCTCCATCTCAGGGAGCAGGAGGTCATGACCTGAGCGGAAACCAAGCTTGGGATCCTTAACTGACTGAGCCACCCAAGTGCCCTCATTTTATTGTCTTGAAAATGGATCTATGGGTCAGGGTGCCTGGGTGGCTCAATCTGTTAAGCTTTGGACTCTTGATCTTAGCTCAGGTCATGATCTCATGGGTGGTGAAATGGAGCCCCACTGGGCAGGGAGCCTGCTTAGGATTTTCTCTCCCTCTCTTGCCAGTTCTCTCTTAATAATAATAATAATAATAATAATAATAATAATAATAAAAGAGGCGCCTGTCTGGCTCAGTCCGTAGAAAATGAGACTCTTGATCTTGAGGATGTGAGTTCAAGCCCCATGTTGGGTGTAGAGGTTATTTATAAATAAAATCTTAGAAAAATAATAAAAATAAGGGTTATTTTAAAAGTTAATTTTCTTTTCCTTTTTTTTTTTTAGATTTTTATTTATTTATTCATGAGAGACACAGAGAGAGAGAGAGAGGTAGAGACACAGGCAGAGGGAGAAACAGGTTCCATGCAGGGAGCCTGACATGGGACACGATCCTGGGGCTCCAGGATCAGGCCCTGGGCTGAAGGCAGGGGCTAAACCACTGAGCCACCTGGGCTGCCTTAAAAGTTAATTTTCTATAAATTAATTTAGGAAAAAATTGTAACCTTCTGCCTGTACAGTATATTTCTCAATGTATTCAGTACGTCATTTATATATTAGCAATATTTTATACTTTACTCTTAAAGTGTGCTTCTTTTATATATATATAAAGATTTTTTTTATTTATCCATGATAGACAGAGAGGGAGGCAGAGGCAGAGGGAGAAGCAGACACCCTACTGAGCAGGGAGCCTGATGTGGGACTTGATCTGAGGACCCTGGGACCATAGTAGATGCCTAACCGACTGAGCCACTCAGGTGCCCCCCTCTTTTATATTTTTTAAAGTAATCTCTACATCCAATGTGGGGGTTAATGTGGGGGTTCAAACTTATGACTTCAAGATCAAGAACCACATGTTCTACCAACTGAGCCAGCCAAGCCCCCCTATATATTCAAAATTATAGATAGAGAGCCTATACATTTCTTTTACAGGAACTCTTAGATTTTTATGCGTTTTTATGGTAAAGGTTTTATGTGTATGTTCACATTGACTTATAGGCATAAAAAAGTTCAAATCTATGGTTTTTGTTTTATTGACTTAGTAATGATCTTAAAATTCATGTGGAATAATAGATAAGAATAACTAAGAAAAATATGTAAAGGCTTGTGCCCTAGTTGATATTAAAGCCCACGACAAAGGTCTACTAAATCAGCATAGGTGATAAAAGAATAGGCATATCAGCAGACAGAGTAGTTAGATCAGGAGTAGGAACTTATTACATATATATTTTAAAGTGTGATGACATCTGATAAAGGAGGCGCCACAGCAGTAGAGAGAAGGAATTTTCACAGCTGGTACTAGAATAATTGGTTAGTGATTTGGAACAAATCAATTTAGATTCTTAACTCTTGCTCCTAGGTGGATGAAAGAAAAAGCCCAAGTCATAAGAACTAAGGCCAAATTCTGGTTAATGTTGTATCTGTGAAATAAATTTGTAGGTGTAAGAAAAAAATTCAAGAGTTTATTGACATAAAAATTTTAACCTTCTGAACATAACTAAAAAGCAAACAGAAAGTTGAAAAAATGCATAATTAGCTACAATTATGACTTTTAAAATATAAAACGCTTGCACAACTGGATTTAAAAACACTAAAATATTGGAACAATGAGTAAAGCCTATGATATAAGAATTCATAGAACAAATTTAAAAAGGTCTAATAAGCACATTTTAAAACTTCAGTAAAACCAGTAACAAAAGAAATGCAAATTAAATCCAGAAATTCTTTTTTCACTTACTACTAAATTATGAACAAAATTATAATTCTCAAGACTGCTAAAGATGCCATGTCACAAGTACCTTTACATGCTATTAATGTTTTCTTTTATGGGAGTTCAATTTGCCAACATATAGCATATCACCCAGCTATTAATGTTTTAATGCATACTCTCTTTCTAAAAAGTGATCTTAAATTTGTATCAAATATTTTAAAATATTGCTACATTTAAGCCCTTTGATTCTACTTCTAGAATTTTATCTTACAGAAATACTCAGAGATGGGGAAGAAGTATTATACACATATATAATAAAACGAAAACCTGAAGTTAATGAGAATGCAAAACCATATGATGGGATATTTCATAGTCATTAAAATTTATGTTTTTGAATAAATGTTAATGATGTAATAAAATGATCATAATTTCATAAAATACAGAACTGGACATGATTCTGAATGTAGAAAAGATGGGCACAAAAACAAAATGAACTAAATGTCAGTAGTGCTTATCTAATGGTCTATAAACTTATGGGTGAGTTTGGTTTTCCTTAGATTTTACTGCGTTTTCCAACTTTTCTACAGTGAGTAGAAATTAACTTTGCAATTTTGCATATATGTGTGTTTGTATTTAAGGAATGAACAGGAAGTTAAAAAAATGGAAACATATTGTTAACTATTCTTTGGAGAAGCTTGCTCTCAAATAGAAGAAAGAAAAAAGCTGCATCTAGAGACAGATGTAAAATCAAGAGAAATTTCCTCCCTTTTTCCTTGTTTTTCTTTCCTCTCCTGTTTCCTCCCTCCTCATCCCTTTCTTTTCTTTTCTTTTTTTTTTTTTTTTTTTTTTTTTATCCCTTTCTTTTCTAATGATGAGAGGTCTGAATACTTTACCGTCAGTAGAGAAGGGAATGAAAATACAGTAGTAAAGAAATGAATGCAGGAGCAAGTTTCCAAAGATGACAGAATCAGTTAAAGAATGCTGCCTTTAAAAGGAATTAACTTCAAGCACATTCCTGGAAGACACGAATGAATGAATGAATGAATGAATGCACTAACACCATGCAGTATGATAGTTTAGCTGCAGTTCTGTTCCTTCTCAAAACTGAAATCAGTGGATTAAGAATAACAACTTGAATAGAGACAAAGAACTATCATATTCATGGTTAAATTGCTATTGCTAAATGGTTCATATCCTAACTATAGGATTATATCTAAATTCTCATTTTTGTATGAAGGGCAAGGAGGAACAATAGAACAAATTGGAACTTTTCTTTAAAGTACAAAATTTAATTGGACTCCATTTACAAATGTTAATTTCATTCCCTGTTTTTTACAGGGAGTATGAGGTGGAGAATGCTGGCACTCATCCCAATAATTCTGGAAGTAAAAACTTCCCGATCATTAAGGAAGTGGTTTGGGCTCTGAATTTTCTAGATAATTCACATAAGCTAGAAAACTGTTAAGCTAAATATACTACTTCTTAAACACAGGCTGGGGTTTTGTTTTTTGTTTGTTTCCTTTTAAGAATGATATTCAATAGACACCCTTGGTGTTTTAAAATTGTAAATTATTCATCATGGGATTCCAAAAATTGCTGTTCATTTGATAACATGTATACAGGCTCCTAAACTTTCAAAACTTAGCTAAATGTATATTTGATAAATATTTTATATTTTTGTTATATTCCTTGTCCTTTTAAAGACCTGACATTTAAATTAAACATGAAACAAGGGACACCCGGGTGGCTCAGCGGTTTAGCGCCTGCCTTCCTTCGGCCCAGGGTATGATCCTGGAGTCCTGGGATTGAGTCCTATGTCCGGCTCCCTTCATGGAATATGCTTCTCCCTCTGCCTGTGTCTCGGCCTCTCTCTGTGTCTCTCATGAATAAACAAATAAAATCTTAAAAAAAAAACATGAAACAATTAGAGCTACTTAACTATATTCTATTTACTCTTTCATACATTTATTAATTGCACAAATATTTATTGAGCTCCCATTATGCCTGAGGTGCTTGGAAACAAGTGAAAACATGCCATTTGACTTTATTGACTTTATGAAGTTTGGAGACTAGTGGGGAAGGGATCTTTGAATAAATAATTTCAATGTAGAGAAGCATGTAAGCTACTTTGGACTTCAGAAATGGCAAGTGACTTCTAAACTGCAGTGGAGACATTAGGTGATCAAGAGCAGTTAGACTGAGTTTTTGGAGGGTCTCAGGGAAGGCTGATGTGGAGTAACAAAGTGGACCTCGGGGAGAAAATACTAGAACTCCTGTTTAGATTAATACATAGACCATTGGTGACCCTCCCTCAGCCCACATGTTAGAAGGGCTCCTGTCACTCGCAGCACTCAGGATATCTTGAGGAAGGAGTCCAGGAAGGTATAATGGTGCCCTTGTTAATTTGTCTCCTTTTGGCATATTGTGATGTATTGCTTTTCTGTGTGCTTAGTTGATTAAATTAACAAATTATATTTCAGTTTAACTTGTCCTCCAAAAATGAACAAGTAGATTGAAAAGATCCGTCTAAAGAAACTTCAGATTTAGAAAAAATAACAATACAAGCATAAGGAAATAAAAAAAAGTAGAACTGACACTCTCACTCCTAGTAAGGGCTCTTTGGTTGGTCACACTGCAAGGTAAACCAATGCCTATCTAGTCAAAGTGATAAGAAGTCCATTAAAACAAACTCAGAATTATCAAGTAAGATTTATGGGCTCTCTTCCATGGTCATTAATGATGATCCTTATCTAAGTGTACATTTGTAGGTGGACAATGAATAAAATAAGTCTTTGTAAATTAGTGGATGAGATTGAGAAATGAATGGCTTCATTCACTTCTTCGGGAAGCTAACGGTGCACTCCTCCATCGGGACATGTGTTTTTGAGGTTCTTTCCCAGTTATGACAGCCATTAAATTCAGAGTCAAAATAAATCAACTCTGGGACCAGACTTGTGAACTGCTGTACCACGAACATTAAGAACAATTTTAAAAATAAGGTATACTGAATCAAATACATCCCATTAAAATGTTAACATTTTAGTAATAATTAGGAATATATTTTAGTAATAGAACAAAATATTGTTAAATAAATATAAAATGCAAAATCCTATTTAATTGTTAAAAACTTGGGGGAATGTTTTTAATGTATATAATAAACGGGACGGTAATACACATATGTTATTGACAAATATGTACATGTACATATCATGTTGAGTAAGTATAATCAGGTGCTTTTAATGATTCAATACATAATCAACATCCTTGGGAGAGAAGTTGGCCAGGAGTGAGTTGACGGAAGCTCATGCTAGTGATAGCCACGAGGATGGAGAAGATGGAACAGATGCAGAAATATTTAAGCGGTGGAGCAATGGGACTGGAGATTATTCCTTTGAAAATGCACACTGGACCATGTCCATTACCCTCTCCCTGTTCAAACCCTTAGCATAAAGAGGACAGAATCCAAACAAGTCCTCGGGGGAGCCTTCCTGACTCCCAGGCTAGTGCATGTTCCTCTGTCACTCTCACAGAATCATACTCTGAGTTCTTTTCCTCGGAGCATTCCTCTCCATCTGTAATTTTTACATCCACTGCCAAGATCATCTGAGGAATACTGGCCTCCCACTCTAACTCCAAGCTCCGTGAAAGACCAGCAAAATGCCTGGCACTGGGACGCCCGGGTGGCTCAGTGGTTGAGCATCTGCCTTTGGCTCAGGTCATGATCCTGGAGTCTTGGGATCGAGTCCCACATCAGGCTCCCAACATGGAGCCTGCTTCTCCCTCTGTGTCTCTGCCTCTCTCTCTGTCTCTCTCATGAATAAATAAATAATCTTAAAAAAAATACCTGGCACTTAGTAAATGTTAATTCAAAGAATTAATGAATTCAATGTGAAGAGTGAAGGAGACAGCCAAGAGACTCCCCTTCTCTTGGCTTGAGTGGTTGTGCCCATGATGGTGCTCTTTCCCAAGATGGCATCTATTGGAGGAGAAGACTTTGGGTTGGGGGAAGAAATGATGAGCTCAATCTTGGACATGTTACATTTGATTAAAGAACTTTGAGCATTTTATTCACGTGTGTATAAATAACTATATGTGTATAAATATACATCGTATAAATAACCATAAACATGTACAACACAAGACTATCAGTTTTACATCTCTTGTTAAATTACCCCCTTTGTGATTATGAAGTAGCTTCATATGCCTAAAATAAACTGAATAAAGAGTCCTTCAAAATGGATATTTCTGGTTATCTCCTATTTTAAGAACAATCATTTAGAATAGAAACTTATTTTAGTAAAGCATGTTACTCTACTCAAGTAATGAATAGGATTTTTCCCCCTAAGAATGCCTACAGTAAAAAATAAAATAACATGAAATAAAAACAAAAAGCAGCCCCTCCATTTCAAAGCTATCTTTTCATCAGAAAAGGCAAAAGCTGCATTTCCCCCCAGTGAGACTGCAGCATCAAAGAGCGTCAGGAGAGCCTCCAACACCCTGGGATGACCCAGCTCTAGTCCTGCCCTGATTGCTCCATGCCAAGCATTTCCAACTTGTTTCAGATGTTCCTGCCTCCTGATCTTGTCATTCATATTCTCATTTTCTTGTCTTTCTTATCTTTCCCTGGTGTCTTTCAACCACTTCTCTATCACTTTCCTTTCTCTCACTCTTGGATGCAGATCCTCTCTCCAGCTCTCTTGCGTTTGGATACCCAAACTGATAAGAAAGAAAGAAGGATCACATTGGATCAGAATAAAGGAATAGTCAGCTCTGTATCCTGTTTCCCAAAGTATCTCTAAGGGCTATGGAGGGTTTATAGCTCTGCCTAGCCACTGGAGCATTTTATTTCAATTTGTCATTTATGAATTTATGTCATCCTTGCTTTAAACGAATACTTGGGGGGGGGGGAATGAATGCTTGGAAACATGCCTTTGACCTTTACTTGTGTGATTCTAAAGCCTGTGTCCATGCCCTCTGTGCTAGTAGTGACATCTTTGTGTATTATATTTAGGGTGCAGTTTCTCAGAAGTGAAACTGATGAAATCTAAGTTCCTTCAACTTATTGCCAAACTGTTTTCCAGTAACAATTTTCATTACTTGTTGAATACTTAAGATATGTTGTGAACTCTCTTAAGTTTATTGACATACACATTTCACCTAACTTTATGAGATAGGTATTATGGTTCACTTCTGTTTTTTTTTTTTTTTAAGATTTTTAAAATTTATTTATTCAGGGAGAGAGAGAGAGAGAGAGAGGCAGAGACACAGGCAGAGGGAGAAGCAGGCATCATACAGAGAGGCCGACGTGGGACTCGATCCAGGGTCTCCAGGATCACGCCCTGGGCTGCAGGCAGCGCTAAACCGCTGTGCCACCAGGGCTGCCCTGGTTCACTTCTGTTTTAAAGATGAGGACACTGAGGCACAGAGACATTAAGTAACTTGCCCAAGGTCACAGAGCTAATAGGCTGTGGCGTCAGAATTAGAACTCAGGCAATCTGGCCCAGAGCCCACACTCAAACACCTAGTTTGCTGCTTTACAAAAAGTTGTACCAATTTCCACTGGCACCATTAGTAAGTACATGCTAAGATGCTACACTGCTCTGGAACACTTCTACTTTTTAATTAATACATTATTAGGTAGATCCCAAACTTCCCTTTCTCACCTTAAAGATAAGGTTGAGAGCCGAAATGGAGAGCTAACTATTCTCTAATACCATCTCTCTCCCCATTACCACAGAGTGGTGAATGAAAGGGAGTAGAGGCGTGGGCTTGATACTCAGTATGGGGTGAGGACAGTAAAGTACACATTGTGCCCCTAAATTCAGGCTTTTAACAGTCAGTGCCGCATGCTTTTTTTCTGCAAAGTGTGAAAATAATAAACAAATATAACTTACTGAGCACTTATGCCCCAAGCAAGCGTTATGGTAAGTATTCTGTAGACACTGACTCATTTGACCATGAGATGGGTATTATTACCCCATGTGGCAACCAGCTAGGGAAATACAGTCACAGTTGACCTGTGCAATGATGCCTAAATGTCAGATAAATTCGACATCAAACTTTCAGGACTGGTCATCAGCCCTGGTTCTTTATCTTGCCATACAGTCGCAATACTTAATGAACCCTACTCCCTGCTCCCCTAAGAGATGAAACAAATAAATGACCCTACAAAGCTGGCCTGGGCCCAAATCAGAGACAATAGACACCTTTAAAGAGGCTCGCTCTGGGATTTTAATTTACATTCAGCTTAGAGCTGGGATTGTTGACCTCCTGCCAGGACTAATCAACTACAAACCCAGCGAGGTAGAATGTTCATCTCAGTGCTGGAAGAAGGGACAGTAGGATCTGTCTGTCACAGTGCTACGGAGAAAGGTTAGTTCTCATAGTGCCACGTGTCTGGAGAAAGATGGCCAGGACAACTGGGAATGCCTTTAATGGCAAATTACTTTTTGCTGCGGCTGTTTAACTCCTAGTACCAAAATATTGGCATCTATGGATATGATCCAAAGAACAAGAATGATAAAAAAGGGTTAATCCGGCCAAGAAATGCGATTATATCAGTCAAAAGAAGAACCAGTAATTTCAAAGACCATCTGTGATTTTAGAGTAGATCCTATCAATAGGGATTTAAAAAAAACCAATTTCAGAATAAATAACTTATTTTCTAATAAGGTAAGTTTTGTTCACAGATGGCTGTACTGCTTCTGTTACAAGTAGAAAATGTACAGGACACTTATTCTGAATTAACCTCACCAGTCGACTTTTCTATTTTTTATCATTATTAAAATTCAGACTGTCCTGAAATAGTCCCTTGTAGATTAAAAGGAAAAACGACATATTCAGAAGATAGTATTAATCCTATGACTCAAGATTCATCCACAAGATGTCTGCTAGCATTGGGCCAGATGTATTTGGAAAGTTTTGAAGATGCACGGAGAAAGCACATTTTCTCCGTAAGTGCACAGCTAGTGGTGACCCTTCTAGCTATCCCGCCGGGCAACCCACCCAGGGAGCGAGTGCAGGCCAGGTGAGGACACGGTGAAGCTGCATTGAGAGCAGCTGTGACTTAAGTTTAGGCTGAATCCTCTTTGGGGATCTTTCTTCACAAAGCTACCCCTCCTTCCTGGAACCAAACAGAAAGGACCTATGGGGCTACCAGAAAACTCCCAGGTGACCCCAGGTGATTCAATTCTCCTTTCACGATACAGATTCCTTCCTCAACATCACATTCAGAGCAGACACAGAATTTTCATTTTCTTGGTTTCCTGGAGCAGTGTCCTGACTACCTTTGTACCATTTTGGGAACATTAGACACTATCGACAACAATGCCTTTGGAGTTCACAAACCCATTATATATATATATTTTTAAATTTTATTATTATTTTTTTTCACAAACCCATTATAGAGCAAACCGACTCCCTGGATTCTCTGGAAACAGGCCAGTGGTTTACCACCAGAAGGCACAGGGGCCTGGGACCTGTCCCACCCCTCGGCCCTCCAAAGAGGGTTGTTTTCACATTGGGCAACATTTTAGACCTAGACACAGAGAATCAGCTTTGGAATCAGCTCAAGATTCTAGAGCTAGATGGGCCAGTTAGACCTTGGGATAATTTCCTCAGTGTCTGAATCAGGGGTTTGGATGGCCGGCACCTCTTAGGAATGTTGTAAGGATTAGGTAAGAAACCATCTGTAGGGAGAAATGGGTGGCCCAGCGGTTGAGCATCTGCCTTTGGCTCAGGGTGTGATCCTGGAGTCCTAGGATGGGGCCTGCTTCTCCCTCTGCCTGTGTCTCTGCCTCTCTCTCTCTGTGTCTCTCATGAATAAATAAATAAAATTGGGACACCTGGGTGGCTTAGTGGTTGAGCGCCTGCCTTTAGGCCAGGGCCTGATCCTGGAGTCCTGGGACGGAGTCCCACATCGGGCTCCCCACATGGAGCCTGCTTCTCTCTCCGCCTGTGTTTCTGCCTCTCTCTCTCTCTCTGTCTCTCATGAATAAATAACATCTTTTTAATAAATAAATAAATAAATAAATAAATAAATAAATAAATAAATAAATAAAATTAAAAAAAAGAAAACCACACACTGCAGAGAGCAGGAAGTTGATCTGAGCAACCCCCACTCCGGCCCCTCACCCCCAGTTCCCCACGCAGGAGCAACCCTTCTTTCAGCTTCGTTCATGCTTACTTACACTCTCCTTCTAGGTTGTCAACTCATATCCAGATGAGGGCTGAAGCTCCTTCTCAACCCGAGGACCAAGAGTGTCTGCTTGCAACAGGCCGTGCAACAGGCCGTAGTGTCACGGTTTAAAAGACTTGAGCATAGATTTTCAGGAATCACTTCCAGGCTCCCCCCTTGCAACTGTGTTCTGCCTGGAGCGAACAGAGCGGATTCCGCCTCTTTGAACCTACTTTCTTGTTTATACAGAGAGGACAGGACCTAATGGAGCAGGCTGGAGGGATTAAATGAGATACTATTTACGTGTAAAGTTCATAGCACAGTAGCTGGAGAGGAGTAGCAGTTCCATTACTCCCGAATCCAATTAAAAAAAAAAAAAAAGGCTAGGTAAAAACTGCAGCCTTTCGGGTGCCTAGAAACCAGCAAATGATGGAAGGATGAGCTTGAAATCAGATTCTCTCCAAACAAATAGTGATGAACATACATCCTGCCTAATAAGGTAAAGATTTCAACAGCCTTTGGAACTATGCTCACAGTTTACCTACGAGGCCCCTTCAGATTTCTGTCCTTATTCATTAGAATCACTGTGTCGGGCAAAGGTGCACACTACTTACAATTACTTAAAATAAAAAAAGAAAAAAAGTTAACTCCATACCACATCAGCTTCCTACAGGAAAGGACAGGGGGTTGGAACCAACTCTTTGAAGACCTGTAGAATATTCCCGTGCTGCGGGTACAACTGACCCTCTGTTGTGCAAGTTGGGAAAACAGGACTAGGACAAAAGCGAAGCAGGTGAGGCCACCACGTCAGAGGCGGAATCTGAACGCAGGCCTGAGGTGAGCTCCCCTGGATTTCCCATTTCTCAAGCTCGTTCACCCACAGGCCTTCTCAGGGAGCTACTGCCCAGTGGATGGCTATTGCCATCTGCTGCCATTTGGGGGGATGGAGTGGGGGGGGGGAGACTTTGAACTACCAGGGGTTTGAATGGGGGGGGGGTGTCCTCTCACTTTTCCAGACGTGATTAACATTTTTTTCCCAATAAAGCGATTGGTGGCCGCTCCACGCGCCCGCCTGAGACGCCGCAGGTAGACTGATCTTCGGGTGATGATTCCCCTTCCCCTTCCTGTTTTGATGGAACACGGGGACGGCCCGATCCCTGCCCGTGGAGAGCTCGCGTCCCCACCCCGCAAACGGGCTTTGTGACCGCGGCCCAGCTGGCGGAGGCGCAGGTGGGAGCTCCGGGCGCCATTTTCAGGAAAACCCAACCTCGGGGCCGGGGGCGCCCGGGGAGGTCCGCGCCGAGGCCGAGGCGAGGGGAGCGGGCCCCGCGGCGCGCGGGCAGGTGCGCGCTCCCGGCTCGGCGGGTCGCGCACGGGGCTCGGGCGGGCGGCGGATCGGACGAGGGGGGCGCCCCCGCTGCGGGCCGGGGACAAAGGGGCTGCAGGGGCGCCCGTGCGCCCCGCGCGGCCTCCCCGGCCCCCGGAGCCCGCCCCGCACCCACGCGCTGCGAGCTGCCCGCGGCCCCCCCGCCCCGGCGTACCCCGAAAGCCGCCCCCCAGCCGCTCCCACTCGCGCCCCCGAGGG
Source organism: Vulpes lagopus (assembly GCF_018345385.1). Classification (NCBI taxonomy): domain Eukaryota; kingdom Metazoa; phylum Chordata; class Mammalia; order Carnivora; family Canidae; genus Vulpes; species Vulpes lagopus. The sequence goes on along the minus strand of NC_054844.1, from coordinate 37,603,529 downwards.
CTCCCGGTGCCCCGCCGCCGCCGCCCGACCCCAGGGGGGCGTGGGCAGGGTCCGCCGCCGTGCCCGGTGCCGCCGCCAGGGCGCCCAGCGCACGCCCCCTCCCCCTCCCCCTCCCCCTCCCCGACGCGCGGTCGCCGCACCCTCTGCGAGCCGCCGGCGGGGAGTCGCGAGGCGCGGCCGCCGGCGGAGGCGCCATGTGACGGGGCTCGGCGCGGGGACACGCGGCTCGGGCTCAGGGGCGGGCGCGCGGGAGGGGGGCGGCGGCGCGCGGAGCATGGCCTGACTCTCCCCGCCTTGGAGCCGTCACGAGCCATGGATGCGCCGAGGCGCCGCGCCGCGCCGGGAGGAGGAGGAGGACTGCGGCCCGGGACCCTCGGAGCCCGAGCGCGCGCGTGTAAGTGCGAGGCTGGCGAGCGGGCTGTGGGTGGGGGTTGGCGGTGGGGGGAGATTCTGATGCAATCGGGCCCGGGAGGAGGAGGAGGAGGAGGAGGAGGAGGAGGAGGAGGAGGAGGAGGAGAGCCCGAGAGCGCGGGCTGGGGCGGCCACGCCGCGCCGCCTGAAGGTCGCCGGGAGCCTCCGCCCTTCACCTTCCGCGGGGACCCGCCGCGCACGCCGGGCCTCCCCGCGCAGCCCGCCGCGACCCCCGCCGCCGCCCGCGCGCCCCGGCGGCCCGACCTCGCGCGAAGGCCGGCCACGGCGCGGGGCATCCCGGAAGGGCGGACGCCCGGCCTCCTCGGGCCGCTCTCCCCCGCAGTGCCCGAGGTAAGGCGATTTCGCTTTGGGGGCTGGGGGGCGGGCGAGCGGGCGGCGGCCGGGAGGGGAGGGGAGGGGAGGGGAGGGGAGGGGGGAGCGCGGCTCTCGCTGTCGGGACGAGCCCGGGCTCCCCTCCTGCACCTGTGCGGGGCCGCGGCTCCGCCGGCGGGCGCCGCACCGATCTGGCTGCGGGGGTCGGGGCCGCGCGGGGCCGGGCGCTCCGCCGTTACGCACGCGGGGTCTGGGCTCTCGGGGGGATTTCCTGCGTCCGCGGGGCCGTTGGAGAGCAGGTGATGCGCGCGGGGCGCGGGGCGCGGGGCGCGTGCGGCGGGGCGGGGGGCGGGGGGCGGGCGGCCCCCTCCTCGGGCTGGGCCCCCTCCCTCGGCGGCGCCGCGTCGGTCGGGGGGCTCGGGGGGCTCGGGGGGCTCGGGGGAGGCGGCTGGCGACGCGGGCGGTGATTCACGGTCGCTCCCCGCCCCAGGAGGCGAGGACGAGAGGCGCTGCTCGGGGAGCTGGCGAACAAAAGGCCGCCCCGCGCGGGTCCGGGCGCCGACCGCCCTCGCCTCCCCTCGCCTCGCCCCTTCCCCTTCCTCCTTCCTCCCCGGCACCTCGCTCGCGTCCCTAAACGTTGCCACAAAAGGGCCTTTGAACTCGCCGCGCCAGCGCCGGGAGGAAATCCTGCGCTCCGCCGCCCCGGCGCGCGCCCTGGGGGCCCCCCGCCCGCGCCCCCCGCGCCCCGAGCGCCCCGAGCGCCCCCAGCGCCCGGCTCCTCCGCACCCGCGGGGACCCCGCAGGTCACGGGGCTGCCCGGGCGCTGCTGCCCTGCGGAGCCGCCCCCCCCCCCCCCCCCGGGCTTGGGGTGACCTGCGATCAGAGGATGCACGGGAGCGGATGGCGGCAAAAGGAACTTGGCGGTCACCGCGTCCGCGCCCTTCGGGGCGCCTCCACGGGCCGTCTCGGGCTTGGGAAGGTGGGGCTCCCCCTTTGTGCCTCGCTCTGCGGCGCGGACCCCCTTTTGGGAGCGCCGCGTCTCGGGTGGAAGCCTCTGCGCCTCCGGGATCGCGCACTTCTCAGACCAATCCCTGGCGCCGCGCGTGGCTAGGAGTGAAAGGGACCCCAAGCGCGGAGAAACGGCATTTATTAGTATGCCAAGGGGTTTTGACATCTCTGCAGTGGAGTTTTTATTTTTTTTTATTTTTTATTTTTTAAAATCCTCTTTTTTTCCTTAAAAAAATCCTTTTTTAAAAATCTCCTCTCAGGGGGAGGAGAGAATAAAGCAATGGTTTGCAGACTGCAGGGTACAGCCAGGCTGTAATTTGTCACCTTGATAGAAAAAACCGGGTAGCAACTTGTGTTTCTGACGTCAGGACCACGGAAATAAAACCTGAGCTAGGTGGCTGGCTGGCCTCATTGTTAACACATCTCACTGCGGGGCGGGTACTCCTGAAATCTCTGTGAAACAGCCCAGAGGAGCCACCGATCCTGGATTTTGCTTCGGCCCCAACCTCAAAATGGCTTTGCCCCTCTCAGTCACATCAGTTCTCAGCATGTCTCCTTAAGGCATTTAGGAAACTTGCCTAGTCTGGTTTGAGATCTTAAAACCTTGATGCGGTTTATTCACTTCCCCTCCTGCCCCCAAATATTCAATAAATATTTCCTACTTGAGGACTTACTATACGTAACTAAAGTTCCTGTTTCTGTTTCCCTTTTTCCTAGAGGAAACCGGCAATAAATGCACGTATAATGAATTTCAGGTGTGTGTTAGCAGAATGAAGAAATAAAACAGGATCACATGATGGGGGAAGGTGCTTGAAATAGATGACCGTCTAGCAGGATCTGTGTGGGAGGGTGACGTTTGTCCAGAGACTAGGAGGCCAGGCATCTGGCTGCTCTTGTCGGGTATTTTCCTCCCCCTGGATGACACTTGAGGGCAAAAACCAGTCTTACTCATAATTGTTCCCCTAATGCCCAGCATGGAGTAGCTGCTTAAGAAATGCCTCTTGGCTTGAGACCTTAGCCATCTCACTCACTTCTTTATGCGACTGTTGACCATCCCTTCCTTTATTTATTTTTTTTATTTTTTTAAGATTTTATTTAGTTATTCATGAGAGACACCAAGAGAGGCAGAGACACAGGCAGAGGGAGAAGCAGGCCCCATGCAGGGAGCCCGATTTGGGACTCGATCCCAGGTTTCCAGGATCATGACCTGAGCCAAAGGCAGACGCTCAACCACTGAGCCACCCAGGGTCCCCATCATCCCTTTCTTTCTATATCACATAATTTGTTTCCCTTTCTCTCAAGTGAAAACTTGAGAGCTTTCTTTCTGCTTCTCTTTCCCTCTTACTCTCCTCCCTCTCCTGAGCACTTACCAGGCCCTTGCTAATGCCTCTCAAAACTGTCTTCTCATCTACATTCCCACTGCCCCAAGTTCAGGTCCCTGTCACCAGTCTTAGACATGGCAATGCAAGTGGTGTGTTGGGATACAAGGATCACGAAACAGACATGGGGGTGCTCTGAAGAAACCAGTGCTTCCTGCAAACACACGTGATTAAGAGTGGAGCAGGGAATTAATGAGCTGTAACAACTTTCTAGTTGCTCTGCTCCGGTACCAAGCCCCTGCTCCCTAATCAGTCTCCAGGCTTCCATGGATCTGTATTTCTTAAACTCAGTTTGCATTTTTTAGTGACTTTGCTTCTAAAAACCTTCAGGGGGTTCTCGTCGCCTAAAATTAAAGTCTCCATTCCTTAGCCAGTCAACTCAGGACCCTCCACGGTCTGATGCCTCGTCTCTTTCCATCTTTCTCACAGTTTACCCTGTGCTCTCCCTGTCACTTTGCTGCTTCAGCACCGGTGTGGATTCTGGACTGGAATGCCTCCTGTAATCCTGTGTATTTGTGAAGGCCTAGCCTGAGTGTCACTTTTCTCGCCCTTCAAATAAAGTGTTCACTGATCATCTCTTAGCATTTTCATAAGGATGTATCTCTTACTTTTTGCACTTTTGTCACTCCAGGTCTCAGAAGGCAGGAGATAAGGCCACAGGCTTCGAATTAAAAGTAAATACTGAGGGGATCCCTGGGTGGCTCAATGGTTTAGCTCCTGCCTTCGGCCCGGGGCTTGATCCTGGAGTCCCGGGATCGAGTCCCACGTCAGGCTCCCTGCATGGAGCCTGCTTCTCTCTCTGCCTGTGTCTCTGCCTCTCTCTCTCTCTCTCTCTATGTGTCTCTCATGAATGAATAAATACAATTTAAAAAATAATAATAATTCAGAACACATTATTAAAAAAAAAAAGTAAATACTGAGTTTCAACTTACCAACCAGCCCAGGGACATGGGGGCTTGTTTAGCATCTCTAAACCTTAGTGGTTTTGTTTTGTCTTTTTAAAAGATTTTATTGATTTATTTGAGAGAGAGAGAGCTGGGGGAGGGGCAGAGGAGGAGGGAGAGAGAATCCTCAAGCAAACTCCCCACTGAGTGTGGAGCTGGGAGCTGGATGTGGGGTTCAGTCTCATGGCCCTGAGATTATGACCTGAGCCGAAATCAAGAGTCGGCTGCTCAACCCACTAAGCCATCCAGGCGCCCCTGGCTTTGTTTTTTCATTTGTTAAATGGGAATGAAGGTAATGGTGATGGTGGTGGTAGTGGTCCCTATCTTCTTGAGGTATCCTGAATATTTAATTAAGATAACGTGTGTGAAGTGCTGGGCACCATGTCAGCACTCCATATATATTGTATTAAAAAAGGACTTCAGGTTTCTCATTTATCAGAAGTGGTGGGAAAGTTGATCAGTAAAGTTCCCCTTACCTCTGGTATTCTGTGCATATTTAATCATTTAAAATACTTTTCTGAAAATAACATCTTAATGGAAACTATGAAAGGTGGTGTGGGGGCGGGGAAAGGATGTGTGTAGAAGTAAGCACTTTCAAAATCGCATCACATACTTCACAAAAAGGCACCTTGGACCACTGACCCTAAACTGTGTCTTTTAAAAGTGCTGTTACACTTGCTTCTAAAATCTGATCATATTATAGTCATTGGTTTTCTAGTGACCACCTACGTGTAGGGCTGCTTAATAACAGTAAAGGAATTCAGTGATCAGGTGGGCACCATGTTTTGGGGAAACTTTTCAAGAACCAGGCTTACGATCAAGGAACTCTGCCTCAGTTTACCTGGTAAAGTTACAGTGTGTCTTTGCCACTAATTAGCTGGGTGCACTTGGGCAAATCATTTAACGTTTTTATGCCTCATTTTCTCATCCGTCCAGTGCTAATAAATAGTGTCCAAGCTGCCTAACCCACAGAGTTGTGCAGATACAATGAGAACAGAGCTGAGGAAATCCTTGAACAACTTCAAAGAAGTACTCAAGATGATAATCATCTTGAGTTAAATGTGCTGCTAATCCACAGCCTTAGGGCACAAGTTCAGATTAGTGATTCTCAACTCTGGCTTCACATTAGATCTCCTTGGGGTCTTTTATTTTTATTTTTCATTTATTTTTAAAAATATTTATTTATTTGAGAGAGAGAGAGAGAGAGAGAGAAAAGAGTGAGCAAGCAGGTGGGAGGGACAGAGGGAGAGAATCCAGGCAGACTCCCTGCTAAGCCCAGATCCTAGTACAGGCCTGAATCCCATGATCGATGAGATCACAACCTGAACTGGAACCAAGAGCCAGATGCTCAACCAGCTGAGCCACCCAGTTGCCCCCCACTCGGAGTCTTTTAAAAGCTACCAATGCCCAGACTCCATTTCCAGACCTTCAGATTTAGTTGGCCTGGGGTGGAGCCCAGATTTGGGATTTTTTTTTTTTTTTTTAACACTCAGGGTGATTCTAATTACAGTGGCTTAGATTTTAAAGCAAACAAAAAAAAGTCAGAAATTAAATGAAGAGCTCCATATGTTGTTTGATACAGTCTAAATAATGCAGAGCTGTGACCTTGAGTGACTTTTCCCTTGATTTTGACTAAACCAGCCTGTTGTTGACATCAGGAAGCCACAGCCTTAGATTACAATTTACAGCCTGAATTTTCCCAGGTATACAATCCTGCCCACTGATAGAGCCAGGGCCACATAAAGATTTAATGTGTGGATCTCAGTTTCCATCTTTTAGGAGTGATGAAGAAGACTGGAAAAGAAACAGACAATGGAAAGGAAAAGGAAAAGGATAGGGTCTGACCCAAGTATGGGAGGAGGGAGCTCTGAGTAGAAGAGACAAGGACAGAGCACAGAGAAAAAGTTGTATTCGGTTTATGGAACTCGTCTAGTTGAGCTTGTACACGACTGACTGTAAAGCCAAATAAAGCGTGTGGGTACATTTTATGTGACCTAGACTTTTAAAAAAATTGTTTGGAATTAGTTGTCAATATTTAAACTTCGGATATTCACTTAAAATCTGGATTTCAGGCATTTCTTGAAAAAAAAAAAAAACAGTAGTAAGATCTGGCTTATTCCTACTGAAATAGGTAGGATATGTGTTCTCCAGTTCCTTATGCTTCATCTGCCTTGCCCATTTGTCTCCCATATCCGGGCTGTGGTGGCACTTGCAACCCTTGCTCTGCATCTGTAGACCTTAGTCCTGGCTGCACATTCGAATCCCCTGGGGAGCATTTAAACTATCCATGCTCGATCCCACCATAGACCAATTAAATCAGAAATTGGTGTGTGTTAGGCTATTTTTTTTTTTTTTTTTTTTAAACTCTTGAGGTGATTCCTGTGTCTGTATCCGGAACTGAGGACTTCTAGCCTGGGTCACCTATTCAGAAGATTTGTCCACAAGCCCATTTCTTGTCTCTGAAAGTGATCCATTAGGAAACACTTGATAGCATTATAAATTCAGAGGGCCTTAAGACTGGAGATCTTTGATCGAGCATTGGTTAATGAGAACTTCCTAGTTTGGGACGCCTGGGTGGCTCAGTGGTTGAGCGTCTGCCTTTGGCTCAGGGCATGATCCTGGAGTCCTGGGATCGAGTCCCACATCGGGGTCCCTGCATGGAAGCTCCTTCTCCCTCTGTCTCTCTCTCTGTGTCTCTTATGAATAAATAAATAAAATCTTAAAAAAAAAAAAAGAACTTTCTAGTTTAAGGTGAGAAAACAGGCCTAGAGGGAAGAAAAACTTGTCCAAGGATTATTACATCATTTGGTGTTGGGGTATATAGTGTGTTTTATTATGTTTTCTATTTTCAGGCAAAGGCATATGTGTAATTTTTTTATAAATGATCCTCTTTATATGCACCACTTTGTGATGCTTTAAATTTCTTATTATTTCTGTTCTTTCTTGAATAGTTTGTTGGGCGCTAGCTGTCATAACTTAGCTAAGCCTTAAAAACAAAGAAAATTCCATCCAGTGTTTTTAGTTCAACAACAGTCCTTTTGTTCCTTTTTTTTTTTTTTAAAGATTTTATTTATTTGAGATTGGGTGGGGGGAGAGAGAGAGAGAGACGAGTGAGAGGGAGAAGCAGGCTTTCCACTAGTAGGGAGACTGAGGCAGGGCTCCATCTCAGGACTTCAGGATCGTGACCTGAGTTGAAGGCAGCCACTTAACCAACTGAGCTATCCAGGCTCCCCTCGAACAGCAGTTCTGATCAAAAATATTAGAGGACAGCCCCGGTGGCTCAGCGGTTTAGCGCCGCCTTCAGTCCGGGGAGTGATCCCGGAGACCTGGGATCGAGTCCCATGTCAGGCTCCCTGCATGGAGCCTGCTTCTCCCTCTGCCTGTGTCTATGCCTCTCTCTTTCTCTCTGTGTCTGTCATGAATGAATAAATAAAATCTTAAAAAATATATCATTAGAGCAAAAACATATATATGCAAAGAAAGATAATTTTCTCAAAAGCTGAACTATTCCAGGCTGTTTTCAACTCTGCATTTTGTAACTATTTTTTTTAAACATTTAAACTCTGCCCTTTGTAACTATTTAAATCTACAAATTTTCAGTTGATAAGAAAGATTTTTAGTTTTGTGGTATCCACACTGCTCAAATACACTCACTGTTCTCATTAAATAAAGTTTTAAGGGGATTTTTTTAAACAAATGTGATATACAGTTTGTCCTATATAGAAAGTTATAGATTGACTTCGCCAACTCTTGGTATTTATCAGTATTTTCGGTCTTAGAGAAATCAGAGTAGTTCTGAAACGTCTGAATATGGGGAGCACCTGGGTGGCTCAGTCTGCCTTTAGCTCAGGTCATCGATCATGGCATCGATCCTGGCATCTTGGGATTGAGGCCAGTCTTATAGGTCTGCTCAGCGAGGAGTCTGCTTCTCCCTCCCCTGGCTCTTGCATTCTCTTTGCATATCATGTCATGGCATTAACCTTGGTTAATGATAAATAACCTTCCGTTTATATAGTACCGTACAGTTTTAAATGTATTTCCACATAATTCTCACATACCCAGATTAAATGTGAAAGGAATTAAGTGGCAGACTTCATGGAAAGGGGCATTCATCTTGCTTCCTTTATCTTCCTGCTTCTATTTTATTTTCCTGGGAAAGTGTGTGAGGATCACTGATATGTTGTCTGCAGACAGATGATCATAGCTTGCTCTTTAAATTTAGTCATCACTATTATTGTTAACATATTTGCTAATACTATTTGCTAAGGGAGCTATCAGGTCTATGGTCCCTATTCTCAAGAAGTTGAGATTGTAATTAGGGAAGATGATAAGTACATAAAAAGATTGTTAACCTATATGAAAACCCTTGTACAGGCCAATGAGTAATCTATACAAAAATGTTGAAAGAATTCATCACAGGTACATAGTCATGGGTTGGTCATTGGAGAAAGATATCACAGAGAAGTTTGATTTGAAATTTTTTTTTTTTTTTTTTTTTTTTATGATAGTCACAGAGAGAGAGAGAGAGGCAGAGACATAGGCAGAGGGAGAAGCAAGCTCCATGCACCAGGAGCCTGATGTGGGATTCGATCCTGGGTCTCCAGGATCGCGCCCTGGGCCAAAGGCAGGCGCCAAACCGCTGCGCCACTCAGGGATCCCCCTGATTTGAAAAATTTTTTATAAATTTATTTATTTATTTATTAGAGAGAGAGAGAGAGAGACAGGCAGAGGGAGAAGCAGGCTCCCTGCAGGGAGCCCGACTTGGGACTCTATCCTGGGTCTCCAGGATCACACCCTGGGCTGAAGGCAGTGCTAAACCGCTAAGCCACTGGGGCTGCCCTGATTTGAATTTTTTAAAAAGAGCACGAAAGCAAACAAGCTGGGCTTTGAAAAAACCCATAAAACCCATATGTTTTATGTTATACTTCCAGAGGAGTGGACTTCATGGGAAGGGGGAGGGGAGCAGTTCGGGGTCAAAGAAATGGTGTGAACAAAGCAGAAAACTGCCTAAGACTAGATCCATTGAGGGAATGGAGGGCCCAGGAGGAATGTCATGGGAGAGCAAATTAAAGAGCTAGTTATGAGCAATCTAGGATTGCTTTGGAAGATTCCAGAGATTAGGCTTCATCCTGTAGACGCTGGGAAGTTATGATTGGCAAGAAGAGAAGAGGAATGTGCCAGACACAGGTTTTCAGGAACAACCTGCCTCTGTAGGGGAGAGAGGGTAGCAGGGAGGAAAGTGAGTTAGGATTGTGGGCCGAGGGGAATAAGGGGCAGGAGGGGACTATGAAAGAATGTTGATGGGGCTTGGTGACTGATTAGATATTTAGCGGCATTAAAGCCATACCCGGGCTCCAAGTCTGAGTGATGAGGAAAAAGAACATTATCTTTAACAGGAATAGCAAAGCCGACGTGTGAGGTCAGTGATATGTTCAACTAAGCATGTGGGGTTTGAAGTAATGGCAAGCATCCACATGGAGAAGTCCAGCGGGCAGCTGGCGTCTAAAAGGAATTTGTGGAAATTTTTCTGAGCAGGAAGGAACCCGAGAGATCCTCTCTCCCTCCAGCCTTCTCATTTTACAGATGAAGAAACGTGTGACATGTTAAGTGACTTGATTATTACCAAGTAGTATTTATGAGGGAGAGCCTATTTCATAATGCAGGGGAATGCTAGTTTTAGCAAATGAAAAAGACTGGGGAAAAAGTCTGGAAGATGCCTTTGTGGGCTGAAATCTGACACTACAGGCTTGAAACCTTAGAAAGGAAAGAATTCGGAGTGTATGCTGGAGGAGTGACCCCTACACTGCAGGCGGGAGAAGCAAGGGGGCCGGCCCAGGAGGCCCAGAGGCAGTGCTTAGGAGCAAGTTGGAGTCCAGGAAGCAGTGCTCCCTGCCTGCCTGGAAGGCATTGGAGAGAATGAGAACCCAGAAGAGGCCACTTGCCTTGATTAGGAAGTGGTAGCAGGAGTAGCAAGTATAGCCACAGTGACCTTCGAGAACCAGGCCAGGCACTGTTGTAGGTGCTGCCCATGGATCCGAGCGTGGAATCTTTATAATGACTGTATGAGGTGGGTGGTCTTCATCTCCAGCTTACAGATTCAGAAACTGAGGCAAAGAGAAGTTGACCTACTTGCCCAGGGTCCACAGCTCCTGAACGGTGGAGCCAGAATTTGCCAGTTGAGCGTGGTTTCAGAGGAGCGATGAGGACAGGAGCAAGTTCAGATTGTTGGCAGTAACTGGCGGATGGGGGCTGGTATTTCAAGGTTATAGACAAGGTCACTTTCCAGATACGGAGCTGAGAGTGATGGGTGGAAGTCAGGGACGTGCGTGGAGAGGAAGTGGTGATAGAAAAATGCTAGCAGAGCTAAGAGCACTTGTACTTGGTTAAGCCATGAGTCATAAGAAGAGAGAAAACACCTTTAATTGGAGATTGCTTCTTGGGTCCTAGCCTTTTTATTACCAAAGACCTCTTTTATTATTTCCCACTTCCCAAAGATCGATCTTTTCCTTCTTTCTTTCTTTCTTTCTTTCTTTCTTTCTTTCTTTCTTTCTTTCTTTCTTTCTTTCTTCTTTCTTTCTTTCTTTCTTTCTTTCTTTCTTTCTTTCTTTCTTTCTTTCTTTCTTTCTTTTTCTTTCTTTCTTTCTTTCCTTCTTTCTTTAAGATTTTATTTATTTATTTATGAGAGGCACACAGGCAAAGACATAGGCAGGGAGAGAAGCAGGCCCCAAGCAGGGAGCCCAATGTGGGACTTGATCCTGGGACTCCGGAATCACGCCCTGGGCCGAAGGCAGGCACTCAACCCCTGAGCCACCCAGGCATCCCCCAAAGATCTTTTTCAAAGATTATAAGTATCAATTTTAAGCATTTGGTCTTTAAAATTTTTTAATTTAAACTCAATTTAATTAACATACAGTATATTATTAGTTTCGGATATAGAACTTACTGATTCATCAGTTGAATGTAACACCCAATGCTCATTACAACACGTGCCCTTCTTAATGCCCGTCACCCAGTTACCCCGTACCCCACCCCCCTCCCCTCCAGTGATCCTTAGTTTGTTTCATATAGTTAAGAGCCTCTTATGGTTTGCCCCTCTCTCTGCCTTTGTCTTATTTTATTTTTCCTTCTCTTCCCCTATGTTCATGTGTTTTGTTTATTAAATTCCACATAGGAGTGAAATCATATGGTATTTGTCTTTCTCTGACTGATTTATTTCACTTAGTGTAGTACCCTCTAGTTCCATCCACGTTGTTGTAAATGGCAAGATTTCATTCTTTTAGATGGCTGAGTAATATTCCATTGCATGTATGTATGTGATATATATAAATATATGTATATGTGTATCACATCTTTATCCATTCATCTGTCAGTGGACATCTGGACTTTTTCCATATTTTGGCTATTGTGGACATTGCTGCTATAAACATTGGGGTGCATGTGCCCCTTTGAATCCCTATGTTTATATCCTTTGGATAAATAGCTAGTAGTGCAACTGCTGGGTCATAGGGTAGTATATAGCAATACAGGCTTTTCTTAAGAAACAAGAAAAGTCTCAAATACACAACCTAACCTAACACCTAAAGGAGCTGGAAAAAGAACAGCAAATCCAAAATCCAGCAGAAGAGAAACAATAAAGATCAAAGCAGAAATCAATGATATAAAAATAAAAAGAAAATAGTAGAACAGGTCAATGAAACTAGGAGCTGGTTCTTTGAAAGAATTAGTAAGATCAATGAACCCCTAGACAGAGTTACCAAAAGAAAAGAGAAAGGACCCAAATAAATAAAATCATGAATGAAAGAGGAGAGTTCACAACCAACATTGCAGAAATAAAAGCAATTATAAGAGAATCTTATGAGTAATTATATGCCAACAGATTAGGCAATCTGGAAGAAATAGATGCATTCCTAGAAACACATAAACTACCAAAACTTGGGCAGCCCCGGTGGCTCAGCGGTTTAGTGCCACCTTCAGCCCAGGGCATGATCCTGGAGACCCGGGATCGAGTTCCACGTCAGGCTCCACGCAGGCTCTCTCTCTCTCTCTGTGACTCATGAATAAATAAATAAAATCTTTAGAAAAAAAAAAAACTACCAAAACTGAAACAGGAAGAAATAGAAAACCTGAACAGACCCATAAGCCCTAAAGAAATCAAAGCAGTAATCAAAAATCTCCCAACAGACAGAAGTCAGGTGGCTTCCCAGGGAACTTCTACCAAACATTTAAAGAAGAATGAATACCTATTCTGAAGCTGTTTCAAAAAATAGAAATGGAAGGAAAACTTCCAAACGCATTCTATGAGGCCAGGATTACCTTGATCCCCAAACCAAAGACCCCACCAAAAAGAATTACAGACCAATATCCCTGATGAACATGGATGCAAGAACTCTCACAAAGATACTAGCTAATTGGGTCCAACAGTACATTTTTAAAAAGATTTTATTTATTTATTCATGAGAGACACACACACACACACACAGAGAGAGAGAGAGAGAGAGAGAGAGGCAGAGACATGGGCAAAGGGAGAAGCAGGCCCCATGCAGGGAATGTGATGTGGGACTCGATCCTGGGACTCCAGGATTACACCTCTGGCCAAAGGCAGGTGCTAAACTGCTGAGCCACCCAGGGATCCCCCAACAGTACATTAAAAGGATCATTCACTATGACCAAGTAGGGTTCGTTCCTTGGCCACAAGGGTGGTCCAACATCGGCAAATCAGTCAGTGTGATACACCACATTAATAAAAGAAAGGATAAGAACCATATGATCTGCTCAGTAGATGCAGAAAAAGGATTTGACAAAATACAGGATCCTTTCCTGATGAAAACTCTGCAGTCTAGGGATAGAGGGAATATACATCAATATCATAAAAGCCATATAGGAAAAACCCACAGCAAATATTATCCTCAGGGAAAAACTGAGAGCCTTTCCCCTAAGATAAGGAACACGACAGGGATGTCCACTGTCACCACTGTTGTTCAACACAGTACTGGAAGTCCTGGCCTCAGCAATCAGACAGCAAAAAGAAATAAAAGTCATCCAAATTGGCAAAGAAGTAGTCAAACTTTCACTCTTCAGAGATGACATGTGATACTTTATTGAAAACTCATAAGACTCCACCCTAACATTGCTAGAACTGATACAGAAATTCAGCAGAGTCACAGGATATAAAATCAGTGCACAGAAGTCCGTTGTATTTCTATACACTAAGCTTTTAACTGAAGTGTAATTTATATGCGATGCAGTATTCAGATTGTAAGTATACTGTTTAATGAGTTTTGCCTACAACTTGAATATATCAGTTTATGTCCTGGTTTTATTACTCAAAGAAATATAAAATTGCTGGTCAGAATTTAGGCTCATCACACCAAGTTAATGCACTCTAGCCCAAAGCAAGAATACTTGACATTTTAGTCAACCTCTTTGGCCTCTTTGAGGCCTTTTGAGAAACAGAAAAGCAGTTCATAGATTCATATTTTTACCATCTAAGAGTCAGATGATCCAAAGACCTCAAATGGGTAAACCGGCTCAGTTATGGGAAGAGATGGCAGGAAGAATAGGAGCATCTTTGGCCTTAGGCTTCATGCTTTCTCAAAACTACTGACCTAACTACCGTAATTGATTCTCAGCAGTTGAGCTAGGAGAGGTTTAATCTAATTAGTTTTACAGAATAAAAAACCAATAGTGATTCATAACAATTTTAAAATTAAGTGTATGTGACTGGATATTATTGATACGAAGGAATTCTTGTCATTTTTTTAGGCTTGATAGTGATCTGCTGGTTATTGTTTTATAAAAGTTTTCCTTCAGAGATATGTGCCGAAACATTTACAGGGGATAGGATGTCCGAGATCTGCTTTAAAATAATTCTCTGTGATGGTGGGAGTAAAACTTCAGTAAGACTGGCCTGAATTGATAATTGTTGAAGTTGATTCACGGGGGTTCATTATTCCATTCTATCTACTTGTGTATATGTTTAAAAGTTCCCATGATAAAACATTTAAAAGGGTGGGGGGAGTAAAATTAACAACTATCAGTCAGGGTTTAGTTGCACGTAACAGAGATTTTTCTATGTATGGTAAGTGTAAGGGATTTAATACAGGAAATTAAGTGCCTGTAAAATTGTCGGAAGAGGAGACAGAGCAGGCTGGGTCTCCAGGAATAATTATGGGAATACCACCACTTAAAACTAGTCTGCTAAGGGAACTGCCACTTGCGACTCCATCAGGAAGCCAGGAAACCATGAAGCCAGTTTCTCACTATCTCAGCTACATGCTCCAGGAATACATCATTTGAGCCACACCTGATGATCAGGAGTCCATAGGCGCAGGTTCCAGAGCCATGTGTTGCACCTGCTAGAATTGTACCAGCCACATGGATGCCTTGCCCCCACCACCTTGGTCTCTGATTGGTGGAATCTGTATCATACCTAGAACCCTAGCTGCAAAAGAGTGTGGGAAATGTAGCTCTCAAGTTGCCATCATCTACAGAACTGAACTAAAAGAAGTAGGAACAAATACTGAGCAGGCCAATCCACTAGAAAGTCTATTAGCAGTTGAAATTGTATTTTTCCCAAGAAGTGATTTTTTTTTTATTGGAGTTCAATTTGCCAACATATAGCATAACACCCAGTGCTCATTCCGCCAAGTGCCCCCCTCAGTGCCCATCACCCAGTCACCCCAACCCCCTGCCCCCCTCCCTTTCCACTACCCCTTGTTCGTTTCCCAGAGTTAGGAGTCTCTCATGTTCTGTCTCCCTCTCTGATATTTTCACTCCTTTCCCTTTATTCTCTTTTACTAATTTTTATATTCCCCAAATGAATGAGACCATATAATGTTTGTCCTTTTCTGATTGACTTATTTCACTCAGCGTAATACCCTCCAGTTCCATCCACGTCAAAGCAGATGGTAGGTATTTATCATTTCTAATGGCTGTGGAATATTCCATTGTATAACATAGACCACATCCAAGAAGTGATTTTTGACATCGAGTTACAATATATTCTTTATAGTTTGGCTTTCCCTATACAGTATTTTATTTTATCTTATTTTATTTTGTTTGGTTTTAAGTAGGCTCCATGCCCAATGTGGAGCCCAGTGTGGAGCTTGAGCTCACAGCCCTGAGATCAAGACCTGAGTTAAGATCAGGAGTTGGATGCTTAACTGATTGAGCCACCCAGGCATCCCCCCTACAGTCTTTTAATCAGCTTTTACCAAACCTATAAAACTTCTGTTCCTCAAGAACATGTCCCTTGCTCCCTCTGCTCTAGCTAGGTTCATCTGAATGGTCGTGTAAGGCTGTTCTGTGTACATTTGGCATGTGCTGTTCCCAGTACAAGTAACGCCTTCCCAATCCCCCATCTAAGTCTCCTTGTTTTTAGATACAGCTCAAGGCCTAACTTTGTAAACTCTTTGCTGATTTCTCCAGGCCCTATTTTTTCCTTCCTTCCTTCCTTCCTTCCTTCCTTCCTTCCTTCCTTCCTTCCTTCCCTCCTTCCCTCCTGCTCTCCTTCCGTACACCTGGAGGCATGCATATCTCTGAAATCTCTGGATTTATTCTTTGCTCTGTCATAGAGTTAGCAGATATTTTATGGTATGCTGTCACCTTATATGGGATAGTCCTGCTCGCTTATATAGGGCTTAAGCAATGTAAGGCCAGTTTCTCTGTATATCTTCTTTGATATGTAAAATATCAATACAGTTTCTCTGTATATCTTCTTTGATATGTAAAATATACCAATGGGCATACCGAGATAATGTTTGCTCAAGAGTACCTCACAAGATTGTGGTAAAGGACAAAGGTAAAGATATTCTGTGCCGATTAAACTTTAATTTGCAGGGTATCCCTGGGTGGCTCAGCGGTTTAGCGCCTGCCTTTGGCCCAGGGCGCGATCCTGGAGTCCTGGAATCAAGTCCCGTGTCGGGCTCCCTGCATGGAGCCTGCTTCTCCCTCCCCCTGTGTCTCTGCCTCTCTCTCTATCATAAATAAATAAATAAATAAATAAATAAATAAATAAATAAATCTTTAGAAAAAACTTTAATTTGCAACCTATTATAAATGTTGAGAGATTGTAATTATGGTTGGGCTAACATCAAGATCTTCACACAATAACCCTGGTAGGCCTTTTAATTAATTCTGTTGTCTGATAATCGCCTCGGTAATTTCAGTGAAGCTCTCATTCTTTGCTTCTTGAACTCAGCCTGCATTTCCTGCCTGTGCTGTTGACCATGTTCTCCTTCATTGAGAAGTCTCAGCTCAGCGCCCCCACCCCCCCAGTCACTTGTCTGCCAAGCAGTGTGGCTGTCCAGATGGAAAGGGCTGGATGTCAGCTTATAGCACAGTCCAGCAGATAAGCAAGCATTTGCAGCAATGGTGTAGCCCCGTGTTCACTATCTCAACCTAACTCAGGAGAGGAGATCGTATCTTGTTAAGCAAAAAAATGAAATGTTTTCGAGACTCTATGATATGATTTCCATTTTTGTAAATGTAGACCTATTTTTTATTTGTACTCTTTTCATTTCACAGATATTTATTGAGTGCCTACTGTGTGCTCGGCACCATATCTATGTGCACAGAAGAGCCCCGGAAGGTCATACTCCAGTATATACACAGTGATCATCTCTGTTTGCTGACATAACAGGTGACTTTTTTCTGTTTACTTGCCCCCCCCCTTTCCTTTGCATGCATGTTTCTTCTAATTTTTCTACCAAAGCCTATATTCTTTTTAAATAAGGAACTAATGTGGTTTTAGAAAAGATACCTGTTCTCCAAAATGCTTATAATGTAATGCAACATGAAGAAAAGTAGGTTAAAAACAATCTAAAATCCCAATGTTAAAAAAAAGGGGGGGGGGAGGAACTAGAGAGGGAGAAAGAAAAATCAGGAAAAGAAAATGAAGAAAAAAGAAGAAGAAGAGGGGAGAGGAAGTACACCAGAGTCTAATAGTGACCCAGTTTTGGGTGGTGGGATCTCTTTTGCAAGGCCTGGTTCTGAAGACTTCCTGGTGTGTATGTATTAGTTTTAGAATAAGAAAAAAAAAGTCTTTTTCAAGGGCTGGTCCAAATGTGACTTTTCTTTGAGGCTGCCTCAGATTCCTGAATTTGACCTTTCTCAAACTTTGAAATCCCTTTATCATCGAGCCTCAGTAAATAGATGATAAATTGAACAGTGAGGAATTTCTAAGTGTGGCCTCAGCCTTGGTGAGAGGTGTCACTAACTTTGTTAATTTACCCAGTTTTGCAGTTTTCATTTTCAAGAACGAGTTAGATTTCAGATAGGTTATTTCGTAACAATAAAAATTTATTCTTGGGGAGCCCACGTGGCTTAGCGGTTTAGCGCCACCTTCAGCTCAGGGCATGATCCTGGAGTCCTGGGATCGAGTCCCACGTTGGGCTCCCTGCATGGAGCCTGCTTCTCCTTCTGCCTGTGTCTCTGCCTCTCTTTCTCTCTTTCTGTGTCTCTCATGAATAAATAAATAAAATTAAAAAAAATTATTAAAAAAAGAAAGATTAGGACACAGACAACACACAGGCAGCAGAAAGACCATTGAGAACACAGAGAAGCAGCTCTATCCACAAGCTGTGGACCATAGGCCTCAGAAGAAACAAAACTTGCTGACTCCTTGATCTTGGACTTCTAGGCTCCTTGACTGTGAAAAATTTTTTTCTGTGTAAGCCAAAGAAAAAAACATTTATTCTCTGTGATTAACTTAGTACTGGCATTTGCTTTATACTGACATCATCTTAGTGGCCAGGACTTCCTTTTTATGATGCTTTTGCCTTTTTTTAATCCATTTATTTAATTGACCATTTATCTATATATATATATATGTTATTTGTACACACATACACATGTATATTGATACAAAAGTCTAAATTCAAACAATAGACTCCAGATCTATTATTAGTCAACTTTTTCTCCCCTCAGAAAATTTTTGTCCAGCATCCTCTTTCCTCCTGATCTGTCAGAGGAGAGGACTCAGCCCAAATTGCAAACACCACCCACTGAATCCACTTTCTACGAGCCCCGCAGTATCACTTCAGTATCACTTCAGACTCCGAGGGAAGTGATACAGAAGAGAGACCTTGTGGCAGGGCTCCTGGAAATCACCCAGTCTAGCCCATCTGTGTGGCTTTCATTAAGGCGGCCAACAAGAGTGCGTGTTAACACACTGCGACGTTTATAAAGAGGTTGTAAATGCTGCTGCTGTGTGAAGGCACTAAAAACAATTAGAGATGGGCCTAGTTGCTAGTACTACCATTCCAGCTAGAGAATCAGCCTAGGGAGATCTCCCACACCACCCAGGGAGACGTGGGGCTTGACCCTCCCTGCCCTGGCCTCCTGCTCTCCAGGAGAGGCCCTGCCCTGCAGGGAAGTGGAGCTCCCAGGACCTGAAGTATTAGGAAGTGTTTTTTTTTCTTTTTTTAAGCCTATTTTCCCCAGTCGGCAGTGAGAATGTCTTCACCAGCAGGGGACAGCAATGGCCCCCTCTCCCTGGGGGTATGGTAGGAAGCTCTAGGCCCCCACTGCAAGGTCCGCCTATCCTGGCTCCAAAAGGCAGGGGCAGTCTAGCACGCCAGTGCGCAGGTTTAAAATGTATTTTCATTGGCTTTGTCTCCAGTCTCGTCCATGCCTGGTTTCTAGGGTTTTCCCCATCCCCTCATTTGGGGGTCCAGACTCAAGAGGACAGGTGTAAAGGGGAACAGAGGTCACCAGCACTGAGGTGAGTCTCCCTGTTGGAAGTTGTAAAGGATCCTGGAACCAAGGGAATTTCATGCTAGATAGGAGTTGGTATGAACAAAAAGGAATACTGCGTGCCTTAGTTGTAGGAAAGTGAACAGTCTTAAAAAATGATCATTTTGAGGTATTTTCTACGGGTCCTGAAAATTTTGTCAATTAGCAAAATACTGGTTGGGATGTACCGGGATGCTTACCTGGGCACATTAGGGTTTTGACTCTTAACTAGGCTATAGTCAGCTTATGGAATTCAGGATCAAAGTATCATCCAAAGGGGTTTGCCTTTGGTGGTAAAAAGAAAAAAAAAAAACAAAAAACTTTCTTGTTTTTCTGCTTCATTCCCTGGTGTCCATCACCTCACCGAGATGACCCTGGTGAGGCTCCTGTGTATACATAGGCCTTACTTTTCAGGTCACATCTAGCTCTTTTTGGTTGCCACCTGCTTAATTTGTGATGTGTCTGAAGCTCTTTTTCCCCTTATATGCCATCAAAATGTAAGTCCCAGTCATCCATGTAGGGCAGACTAGGAACTCTACAAGTCTTTTGTTTCTGGAGAGGAAATACAGTTTTAGGTAGATTAACCTAAATCCCCTGAGTATGAGTTTTTAATTCCCTAATTCCCTGATATGGAGTGATTTCATGGAAGAGATTGATTTAATCTCTTGCAGTTGATGGATAAAGTGTTTGCTAAATTTCAAAACACAGGTTTGTCCTTTGCTGCTTGACCTCCAGGTTGGGTAGTTGATCCCTCATGATGCCATTTATTGAGGATTCGCATTTTTATTAAACGAGGATTGCTAGATCGGAGGTGCTTTTGTGTCTGTGTAGTCTGCACCCACTGTATGTGTGCCCTGTGATGGGATGCATTAAAATAACTGCATCCCTTTCCTTTTAAACAGTTTCATAAAAGGCATCTATAATGCCTGCAGCTGACTTGGTATTCCTATAAATGTGAACGGGAAAATTATGGGACAGGACTCATCTTGCAGTTATAAAGAGGGGAGAGTTATGACAGGCATAAAATTTAGAGATAAGCCTCTATAACTTGATGTACAAAGACTGCTCAAACGCATTGAAGAGCAAAATGTATAAGTTATCAGTAAGTTGACTATTGTTTACTTGTCACAGTTTAATCAGTAGTGATATTCATATGTTTATTTTTTATTGTGTTGTATTTTAGGGGTGTCAAGCTTATATTTTTGCTGCTATCCATTTGTAATACACTCAGAGCAGAATTTGGACTAATTTTTTGACTATCGATACTACTTTCTAAACATGATGCATTTCAAAAGTGGACTCGAATTAACGGAGTTGCAGAACATGACAGTGCCCGAGGATGATAACATTAGCAACGATTCCAACGATTTCACCGAAGTAGAAAATGGTCAGATAAATAGGTGAGTATTTTTCAGCTAACACTCTCAACCCTATGAAAGAAATGTCTCTAAAATATTATTCTGGTGTTAGGTTATTCTCCTGAATTATTCATTACTAAAGTTATGCTCCATTTGAAGACGTAATTTGAATTTCTTATGTGACATCTGTTGGGCACAGTCTGCAATAGCAAATGAAGCAAATAGGAAAGTAATTTATTCATCCTTTCAAATGTTTCAATTGAGTCTAATAAAAATATATAAATACACTGGACCCCAACCAGACCTAACTTTTCAAAAGCTCTATGCTTGTGAATCAGACAGGCTGCTAGAATTTTGCTGCATCTCATATCTGAGCATGTACTACAGTCATCTGCCCTCACCCACATTTTTACTAACAGTCAACATCCCATTTGCCAATGATCCCATTTTAAAACTGCAAATACAGCATTACAAGCATGATGTCTATCACAGATTTTAAATAGTAATAATAATAGTTGAGCCGCAGTAGTTCTCTGAGAAACTGTAGTAGGGAATTAGTACATGAAACAGAAAAAGAAGAGAGCATGAGTAGGAGGAGGTAGATGGGAGGCAGGTGGGAAGAGTCTGCCCCAAAAGCTCTCAGTCCCAGTCATGACCTCAGCAGGTCCTTGCAACTCTTGGGTCTTGTGTTTCTTACGTTAGAAGAGAAGGACTGATGTCTTTTTTTCCCTCTTTTTTAAGTGATCTGGGCCATTCTCTGACATGCTGATTTTATAGCCAGTGTCTGTGGATCATTTCACAGGAAGCTCTCTAGCTTGGGACTCAGTGATGTGGTCCGTTTAAAACATGTAGCCTCCTAAAAGGTCAGGGGAAGAGAGTGGAATAGACAGGACCACTTACTAGAACGTTCCAGAGATGTACATATTTGGCGGGTGATCAGACGGAAATGGGATGGAAGAAGATGAAAACCTACAACAGCTAACCAGGCATCTTTGTGGAAATTGTTTCTGGAAATCTGCTCTATGCTTAATATGGTGTGCAATTGGAAGGCCTGCTGAGTCCTCAGCTGTGGTCATCACAAACTCAAAAGTTCCAGCCCTGCTTCTCCCTTTTCTCTTCCCTAAATGTTCTCAGAGGTTAAGTGTGCAACCCAGACACTTCCTCATTATCATCCAAGTACCATTCACTGGGTTGTGACATATCTTACTGTTGGAATTAAATTTGCTTCTTGGAATTTTTCTGAGTAATTATCAATAATAACTACCATTTCTTGAGTGCGAAGTATTTTTTGCATATATTGCCATTTTTCCTTATAACATTCTTTTGCAAATAAGGAAAAATTTAAAATGCATTTTACAAATCAGGACGCTGAGACTCAGAGAAATAAAATAACTTGCCCAATAGTGCACACAGGTTCTGTCAGAAATCCCCGTCTTTCTGCTCTATGCTGCTGCCTCCGACTTTTGGGGCATTAATGAAAAAAGGGTAGTCTTTCCCAGTTTTATTAAAATACCAATGCTATTTTAAGCTGCGTACACCCAGAGTGTTCTGCAGTCACTACTGACCTCCACTTAACAGTGGATGGGAGTCCAACCATTTCACAAGACAGTTTAGTTTTATAATGAAGCTTCATTGATTGCGCAAGCAGTGCAAACTGTAAGGACCTTAAAATGAGTCATTATAATGTTCAGTTTAGAATCTGAACTTGATCTTTAAAAGTTGTACTTAGTAAACTAAATATATTAAGTTGTTGAGGAGATTCCAGCTTGCAATAGCTGGAAGCACCCATTCTCGCCCATGGCTTGGGCACCTTGCCTGAGCTCACTTCCTCACAGACTGTGATTAAAGCAGTAAGTGGGTACAGCGGGAGAGCTGGCGGGTGTTGACCACTTGCTTTGTGGAATCTGGTTCTGCTACTGCAAATGCAGTGTGATGCATTTCTTTCTTTATTTTATGTCCTCTCTTTCACTGACATAGTTCATGAATCTTGCTTCCTTTCTGGCTCCAGGACAATTCAAATTAAAAACAGCATATGGCAACATGAAGCCAAAAGAGGCCAATGAAAGAAACAAAAGATCCCCATCATGATTCCTGCAAAAGCTACACCTAAATACCTCTCACTCTTCTTGTGGCGTTTTCACATGGGAGTGAGGAAAGTAGGCTCAGTTATAGGAATCTAAGAGGGCCATCTGCCAAAGCAGTGAACTTTTGGGGTCACGGTCCCTCTTTTTACAAAGCTAGAGAGAATGTGGAAAGCAAATATTGATCTCTGCTTACGTGGCATGTAACTGATGGCTTTGCCTGAGAACTCCCCCACTAGGGTACTGTAAGAGTCATCTTTTTAAGTTTAGTTAAAAATAGAGTAGAGCCATCCGGGTATTAGAACTCCTGCCCTTATTCCAGTTCAGTTGTTTTATTTCATGCCCTAATTTTGGGGTTGTAGTCATAGGAATCTTTACCTGAAACAGCAAAACCTTTCAAAATGTCCATGGGACCAGTACTGCTGACATTTTAATGTGCATACTCAACACCTGGAAGCCTTGTTAAAATGCAGATTCTGGTTCGGGAGGTCTGCAGTGGGGCCTGAGATTCTATTTCAGGGCCTGAGATTCATATTCATGTATGTTATGCCCATGTTGTTGATCCAGGGACCACACTTCAGAGAGGCAGGCTCTAGACTCTTTTTCTGGATGTGAGCTTCTTGACAGAAAGAGCCATCTTAGTCATCTTTATATCTCTTATACCTTGTAATGATATGATAATAGTGCCTGGTACAGGGTGGATGTTACAAAATATTAGTTAAATGAGAGAGAGACAGACACAAACACACACAGAGAGAACAGTTAGTGCATGGTTTGGATTTGGATTTGAATTGAATCCTGGCTCAATCAGTAGACCTTGTGCTTTGAGCCTTAGTTCTATCCCTGTGAGACAGAGATAATAATAATACCTTACCTCATGGGATCGTTGGGGAATATTAAATGCAATACTGTTATACTATTTATAGGTTAAGAATTCAGGCTCTGGGGCAGCCCGGGTGGCTCAACAGTTTGGCGCCACCTTCAGCGCAGGACGGGATCCCGGAGTCCCAGGATCGAGTCCCGCCTCTGCCTGTGTCTCTGCCTCTCTCTCTCTCTCTCTGTGTGTCTCGTGAATAAATAAATAAAATCTTAAAAAAAAAAAAAAAAAGAATTCAGGCTCTGCATCCAGCCTGCTCAGGTTCAAATCCTGGCTCAGCACTTTACTTATTAGCGATGTCACTTTGGTCAAGTTACTTAATTTCTCTAAAATGGGACTAATGATAGTACTGATCACATGTAATGATTGTGAAAATAGATGAGCAAATCCATGTACAGTGTTTGGCAGAGTGTCTGGCAATAGTAAGACTTTTAGTTTAGTAGGAGAAAAAGTTTGTATCAATAATAGGGCAACCCTCTTTCTTTGGGAAGCACTTCTGTGTTCTCCACCCCGAGGAATAACAATTTCGCTTTAGCTTTTGGAGGGTTGCTGGTTATTGTTACCCTAAAGCTGTTGAAATACTAAAGTTGTCAAAATATTCATAGATTATCCTAGCTGTATCCATGAGAATATTCATGTATGTTATCTACTGTTGTTCTGGTCTTTATGTAGAGTTAGTGTTGTTATGACCCCAGAAGAGTCTTTAAGATTTTTCTTGAAAGAATCAGGGACAAAAAAAAAAAAAGAATCTGGGACATCTCTTGTCACTATACCCTGCATCAGCCATTGTTTGTTTTGATCCCTCTGTGTATCTTCCAGAAGAATTTATGTACTAAATTCGTATCATTTGGAAGGACGCTTGAGAATGTAATATCTTTTCTACATGTTAAGGATGAAATTTCCACAACTTCTGTCTTCAGTTTTCATGTCAGAAAATTCTTTCCTTGCTTTAATGGCTTTTGTTCCCTTTCTTTTCAGTAGAGTTTGACTGTCAAGTAAGGCTTTGTTTACCCTCTAGTCTTTTCTTTATTTTTTTTTAAGTTTTTTAACTTCCTTTTCCTTTTTAATAGAGTGTTAGAATTTCGGTAAAGAACTACCAAAGGTCATTTAAGTTCAAGTTTTTTTTAAGTTATTTATTTATTTATTTATTCATTTAAAATAATTCAAGTATAGTTAACAAACATATTAGTTTTGAGTGTGCAGTATAGTGATTCAGCAATTCTTCAGCAATTCTATACATTATTCAGTGCTTATCACTATCACTGTCCTCTTAATCCCCTTCACCTATTTCCCCCATCCCCCCCAAGCCCCTCCCCTCTGATGACCTTTGGTTTGTTTTCTATAGTTAAGAATCTGTTTTTTGTCTCTTTCTTCTTTGTTTGTTTCTTAAATTCCACATATGAGTAAAATCATACTGTATTAGTCTTTCTCTGACATTGTACTTAGCACCATACCCTTTAGGTCCATCCACGTTGTTGTGAATGGCAAGATTTCATTTTTTGTTGTGTGTGGCTCTTTGTATGTACCTTATCTTCTTTATCCATCCCATCTATGGATGGATGCTTGGGTCCCTTCCATAATTTGGCTATCCTAAATAATGCTGCAATAAACATAGGGGTGCATATATCTTTCAAATTAGTTTTTGTATTCTTTGGGTAAATACCCAGTACGGGAATTACTGGATCATATGGTAATTCTTTTTTTTTTAATAAATTTATTTTTTATTGGTGTTCAATTTACCAACATACAGAATAACACCCAGTGCTCATCCCGTCAAGTGCCCCCCCCCCAGTGCCCGTCACCCATTCACCCCCACCCCCCGCCCTCCTCCCCTTCCACCATCCCTAGTTCCTTTCCCAGAGTTAGGAGTTCTGTCTCCCTTTCTGATATTTCCCACACATTTCTTCTCCCTTCCCTTTTATTCCCTTTCACTATTACTTATATTCCCCAAATGAATGAGAACATATAATGTTTGTCCTTCTCCGATTGACTTACTTCACTCAGCGGTAATTCTATTTTTGATTTATTTTATTTAATTTTTTGAGGAACCTCCATATTGTTTCCCAGAGTGGCCACACCAGTTTCCATTCCCATCAATAGTGTGCGAGGGTTCCTTTTTCTCCACATCTTCACCGATACTTATTGTTTCTTGTGTTTTTTATTTTAGCTGTTCTGACAGGTGTGAGGTGATATCTGTGGTTTTGATTTGCATTTCCCTGATGATGAGTGATATCGAGCATCTTTTCATGTGTCTCTTGGCCATCTGGATCCGTCTTCTCTTTAAATGCCTTCTGTTTCTTTCATTCTTTCATGTTTTCCAATCTCTTTGTTACATCTTTCCTCCGGTTCTGTCTTCCTTTTCCTTTTTAATAGAGTGTTACAATTTCGGTAAAGAACTAGCAAAGGTCATTTAGGTTCAAGCACTCATCTCTTTTGTGTTATGAATCCTCAAATGAAACACTATCATCTAGTAAGAACCTGATTGGTAGAGATTACAATAGGAAGATTATCTTCCTATCGTACAACCCATCCTTAATTGGATTGTTGTTGATTTATTTTTAGTTTTAAATAACTGCTCTGTATTTCTCTCCTCCTTTCACACTATCTCAGTATAACGCCTACATCCTTTATAAGGCTTTGTGTATTGAAGGTCACCACGACAGCCACTGTAGGTTTTATTTTGTTTTGTTTTGGACACAGAACAATTGGTTCCCTAAGAGTTGTTGAATTCTGCTTTGTAGGTACAGACCGACCCAGTGGAAATTCTTCTTTTAATAATACTTCTATCATCTGAGACCATATGTCAAAGGCACCTTCACCCATAGCCCATTTTTAAGTCAATAAAAAAGAAGTTTTATTCCTATTTCTTTGCCAGAGGTCAGTGGTTTTTAACATGCAATTGCATTTTTTTTTAAATGGTGAGATAACAGGAACCTGTAATAAGCTGCATGACCTAGTTATTTTGAATGGACTTTTCCATTACAAAAAGGGTTGGTTTTATTTGTTTTAAAGACATTTACAGAAGTACAGAGCAAAGCTATAAAGACTACAGGGAAGAAAAATTTGGAACAACCAAAGGGAATAAAGAGGCTTTCTTTAAGTACTTCATTCTTGTGAGTTAGATTTCCCTGCAGCCTAAGCTACTCCACAGTTCCTTAAAAGAAGATGCCTATGCAGGTTATGGAGGGTCTTCTGAATTGCAGATGCATGGGCAGGTACGTATAAGGAGAGAGAGTGAGGGTGCCACATAACAGCTCAGGATGCAAAATGACCTCAGGGCTCAGTCTGTGCCACAGAAAAATAGTAAATAGGTCAGAGTCAGAAAACTCCATTTAGACCAAAGTATAAGAAGACTCATGGAAGGTGAGAGCTTTGAACTGGCAGGATGGTGCAGGCTGAGAGGAGGGTGGAGGGTCTCCTGAGGTGAGAGTGGATTCCTACTAGAGTTGATCCTTGAACAACATGGGCTTGGACTGCATGCGTCCAATTTAAAAAATTTTTTTTTTTAGTAAATACAGTACAGTCCTGTAAATGTAATTTCTCTTCCTCACGATTTTCTTCATAATGTTTTCTTTTCTCTAGCTTGCTTTCTTGTAAGAAAACAGTATGTAACACGTATACAAAATGTGTGTTAATCAACTGTTCATGTGCTTGGTAAGGCTTCTGGTCAACAGTAGGCTATTAGAGTTAAGTTTTGGGGTATGCTGCAGAATGCACTACTGGCCTTGCTTGTCTCAGTTCTCACTTCTCTTTGGAAGATCATTTTGAGGGTCAGGGGGAGCTGAGATTGGAGCATTGAGACAAAATTAAATTAAGCAATACCTAGAATTGCAGGGTAGGGAATCTGTCCTTGAAACTTTCTCAGTGGGGGAGCCAGTGAAGATTTTGGGGGAAAACCGATTAAGCCACGTGGCAGAAAGTAGACTGGGAGAGGCAGAACCAGGGAGGCGCCTGACACACATTTTTTTAATGTGCTTTGTAATGGTAACTCACTACCGCAGCTCTGAAAGTTAGTTTGGTTATTCTCATCCTGCAGAAGTCCTGCAGGGAAGACCTGGCAATCACGCAGGGACCTTATTCTTTATCCCACTCCATTGCACGGTGTTTGACCCTGGTGGACGCCCCCGGTGTCACGGTGCCTGTGTCCCATTCTTCTCTGCCCACCAGTCCTCTGCCACCAATTCTGAGGAGAGCTGCCGGGCTGGGAACTTGGGTCTGCCATAAGTTGGGTCACCATTTACTGGTGTTTTGGGTGTCTTCTTTGAAAACATTGGGGGCTTTCCTCTTGATTTAAAAATAGTGGAAATGCTTTTTGGAAATCAAGTCCCTCTACAAGGAAGGCAAATGGGGGACCTTCTGGATAAAGATTTGGTTAGACTTGAGTTGGTTGTCAAAGTCAGTCTGATTAAATAATCTTTTGTGTAATAGCAACACTAAATAGGAGTCCCTTTCATCTTGGCAAGTCCAGCACCCATGTTTTTTGGGTCTGCCTGTGTGAAATGGAAGACAGCCTTCCTTTGCCTCTTTTCAGCCAGATCTGTTAGCCTCAATTCTGTATAAAGATTTAAAATGTTAAGGGCAGGGGCACCTGGGCAGCTCAGTTGGTTAAGTGCCCAACCCCTGTGTCCTGGGATTGAGCCCCTTGGCAGGCTCTGTGCATGGTGGAGAGTCTGCTTGTCCCTCTCCCTGTCCTTCTACTTCTCCCCCCACTCATGCTTGCAATGTCTCTCTCCCTCCCTCTGTCTCTCAGATAAATTAAATAAAATCTTTTTTTAAAAAATGTTGAGGGCAAAAGGAGGGCCACACCAATCATTAATAACAATGCTATACAACTGCCAGATTGGTCTCCAAAGATACTGGTTTCCTGATGCCATTCTCTTGCTAAGAACCTGTAATACTCTTTCTTAGGCCTCTGCCTTTAAGTTTTGTCTGGCTAATTCTACCGATAGAAGCAGCTTTTCCTTCTCTGGATTCCTTATCTCATCTGCCTTTTGCACAGCCAGACCTCCCTATTCTGGGTTTATCTGGGACAGTCTCTCCTACGTTTCAGGAGACAGAGATTCCCTTCTACTTCCTTTCGCTCTCTCACCCTAATAGGACAGGTTGCAGACACATCTGCCTAGATGCCAAAGGGATAAACTGCAGATTGTGCTGCTTATGTGAGGTGGTGGCCCCCCGGGGAAGTTCGTAGTCTGTGTGTCACCTCTCTTGAGGTTAGTTTGGCAAAATAAGGCGAACTTGGGAAGTAAGGGAAGCCAGACCCCTTGGATCAAAGATGAAAAAAGGTAGCTAGGGATCCCCGGGTGGTGCAGCGGTTTAGCGCCTGCCTTTGGCCCAGGGCGCGAACCTGGAGACCCAGGGATCGAATCCCCACGTCGGGCTCCCGGTGCATGGAGCCTGCTTCTCCCTCTGCCTATGTCTCTCTCTCTCTCTCTCTCTCTCTGTGACTATCATAAATAAATAAAAATTTTAAAAAAAAGGGTAGCTAAATTAAACCAACATTGATGATATGTATCTTTCATTTAAAAAATGTTTTATTGTGAAATATAGCATCAATCAAAACATATATGGAAATGTAGTGCACAATTTAAAGATATCTGAGTCTTTAAAAAGCCCAATTCAAGTGGCTTTACATTCATTGGTGAAAAATTCACTGTGATTAGTTCTTGCTAAAACTGGGCAATCAAATTTTCAGAAGAGCTAAAAAGCATCCCTTAAGTGTCCTGCTAATCCATGTAGCAGTTTACCCATGAATGGACTTTTCTTTGACAATAATACTTGTTTTGTTAATGGAGATATTTTTAAAAAGATTTTATTTGAGAGAGAGAGAGAGTGCACTAGAGCAGGGCAGGGGAGGGGCAGAGGGAAACCGAGAAGCAGACTCCCTGCTGAGTATGGAGCCCCACCCGTGGCTCAATCCCAGGACTCTGGGATCATGACTTGAGCTGAAGGCAGACACTTAACTGATTGAGCCACCCAGGTGCCCCCAGGATTTTTTTTCTGACTAGGCTCAAATGTGGGGCTTGAACTCAGGACTCTGAGATCAAGCAAGACCTGAGTTGAGATCAAGAGTTAGCTGCTCAACCAACTGAGCCACCCAGGCACCATGGGAATTTTTTTTTTTTAATTACGAATTTAGGCCATAAAGTTCTCATATTAATCATGAATATATTTGATAGTTCTTAGAGCTTTCTGAATTTCTGTTTCTATACGTTTGTATATACTTGACTCTAGGCAGCCTGTCTGAATCTTTCCATCCCAACTTAAGTCCCACTTCCTCGGTGGAGAGTAGTGATTAGCATCTATTGCTGTTACTCTGTGCCTGGAGCTGTACTGATGTTTTACTCATGCTCTCTTACTTAATTCTCCTAGTAATGCTATGAGATAATGGAATAGAGTTACTCCCACTTCACAGATGAGAAAACTGAGGTAGCATGGCTCATATCTCTGTCCCTCAGAGCTAGTGAGGATTCGAGCTCAAGTTCTAAATGCCATGCTTTCTTAAAGCCCTAACTGCCCCTCACCATGGACCATATGCCCTGCCTTCCTCCTCACCATGATCTCTTAGCCTGAACTCATATAGCCTAGTGTCTGCATCATTTATTACATAGCCCCATGTCTCCTTTACCATCTGGCCTGCTGACTTGCATATAGCAGTTGCTGAAGGAATGTTTGTTGGGGAAAGAGTTACTTTCTTTTTTTGCAGCAGAGAGGGAATGCTTATTTAAGTTTGTGCGCCAGGGATGTGAGCTCCGAAGGAGATCTGTTTCCAGTATTCTTTTAAAATGCCAGCTTTATAGTATCCTTGACATCATCTAATTTTCAGTTAGAGAAAAATCTATGTGAAAGTTAACTTATAGTGCATATAGTGTTTTAATTTATTAGTATTGAAATGATTTGAGATTATTGTTTTTGATGAAGGTGGTTGTCTTTCATTTCATCTAAAGATGGACACCTGCTACTAGCAGCGTTTTCTACTAAGTAGAGCGAGGGGTATAGAAACAAATGAAGCAACGATCTGCCCTTGGAGACTCAGTTTATTTGGTAAAACAAGAGCGTAGACGACTATTACGGGCAAAGAACAAAGCAAAACAAAACAGAAAAGTGGTTGAATAGGGCAGTAAACTCTTAAGTCACCCTCTCATAACTTTTTATGTGTGATATCTTGATAAGTTATAATGTTAAGCTTCAATCATCATTGTGATGTTAAATTATTATACATGTCTTTACAGCAAGTTTATTTCTGATCGCGAAAGTAGAAGAAGTCTCACCAACAGCCATTTGGAAAAAAAGAAATGTGATGAATATGTAAGTGTCATCATAATAAAGTATGCTTATTTGTTTTAATCACATAAATTGGAACAGATGTTTTTAATTCGTGTAGCATAATATCCAAAGTACAGCTATTTATATTCACCAGGGTATTCCTCTGATCCTGTGTATTTTCTCCCAAAACCCATTTTAGAAAATAAATAACTAGACCGCTAAGGAAGTATTTCTTGAATTTTATTTCTCCACTGGTTCCTAATAGTGCTTTAAAGACTTTGGCATGAGGTACTTTCTTGGGGACTGTTGTGCTTATGTGTGTCTCTTTGTTTAGATTCCAGGAACAACGTCCTTAGGAATGTCTGTTTTTAACCTAAGCAACGCCATTATGGGCAGTGGGATTTTGGGACTCGCCTTTGCCCTGGCAAACACCGGAATCCTACTTTTTCTGTGAGTTTTGACACTACAGTACTTTCCATTTTAAAACTGTATTTTCTGTATGTTTCTGATCATATATGGAAGAAATTGGAAGTATTTCCGAATATTTCTTTTTATGTTTTTAGTAATTTGGTGAAGTCATGAGTACATACGTTTATATTATTTGTTGGAATGATTTTCCAAGTTGCGTCTAATGTTTATAAGAAAGTGGAAAAGAGGAAATCTTTTTATTTATCAAAAATACCAAAATAAGCCTTTATAAAAAGGATTAAAAGATTTCATAATAGCACTTTTGGTATTTTTGGATTCCTTACCTGTCACTTTAAATCTCAGCTAAAAGGTCATAATATTTAGAGGTGTTTAATCCAGCCACTCACCACTTTGGTATTTGGATTGCAATGGAACATGTACCATATCCAAGGGTAATTGCAAATTTGTTTATAATAAATAGCCAAGAAGCACAGACGAGAAATTAGCATGTACTTTTCCTCTGAGAGTTAGTTAAAAGAAAATAGGCAATTTTGTTTTATATAACTTTTTCTCGCAGTGTTGAATGGGACTTTCTGCAGATGTACAGAGGGCTTATTTTCAGTTGGACCAAGGTGAAAACAGATCCTAGAATTGATGCCAGGAAAATACTCACCCAGCCTGATTCCCCTCTCAAACCTCATGGAGTATTAGTGGTGTTTTGCCTGATAAGGCAAGGAGGAAATTCTCTCCTCCAGCCTTTTCCCACATGACTACGCTCACGTTCTTCATTGGCCTCACTCACTAGTCTTCATTGCTGGATTGTTTAGATGAGAGCATCATTTCCTTGGAAGCAGTGACTGAAATGGCTAGTACTCCTACAAATTGTGTATGTTCCTTTAGAAAGACTTAGAAAACTGTTATGAAAGTACATTGGTATCTATTCCATTACTCAGGGATCAGTGATGTCCATCCATGATGTGCCGTATTGGTCAGTAGTGCTAGGGATTAAAATTCTTCCTCTTATGTGTAAACCCACTAGTTACCTCCTTTCTGGAATTAAAACTCTGTGATAGGACAGTGAATTCAATACATTTTCCTCCTCATTGTCCGCCCAACTCAGTAAACCCAATTGTTGCCTCTTCTCTTTATTGTGCTGGGTGGATCATTCTATATGGTCTTTCTGTTTATGTGTATCTTGAGCCAAGTGCTAGGTTTTAGGGTAAAATCATGGAGTTGGTCAAAATATTTCTATGGTGACTTTTTTGGTATGTGTGGATCTCTGAGGATACCTGAGGGTTTGCTGCACTTGTGATTTTCAGAGCAATGGCCAGGGACACCTAACTGCCAGTCCCAGCTCTTCTAAATGGCTGTGTAGTCTTAAGCAAGTTACTTTTCCACTTTGAGCTGCAGTTGTCTACTCTGTAAAACAAGAAAATTGCACTAGAAAAATCTCAGAACCCCACCAACCTTTGAAACCCTATGGTTCTGTGACTGTTTTCAGTTTTTCTAAAGTTGGAAATACGTTCAGTTCAGAAATGTGTTTTCCATTGATTTTTTTCAGTTATTGCATTATATCAAGTAGTTAGTTCTATGTTAACATAGTAAGAGTCAATTCTTTGAGGATGGTAACGACAGTAACTCTTGTAGCTCTTACTTTGTACCAGGTACTACTCGAAGTGTTTTATGCTGAATCCTTGCAAATCTCTGAGATAGGTACTAGTGTTAGCTCCCCACTTTACAGATAAGAGAACTGAGGTAGAGGGAACAGACTTTCATTGTGGAGTCTCTCCTTGTCACATTCTGGGAATCCCCTTCACCTCTCTTCTCGGCTAGATCCCTATTCCCTGTATTTCACTTCTTCCTTTTTCTGGATTTACTTCCTTGTTTTTATTGCTGAGAAGGGATAAATAGAAATAAGGTTTTTTTTTCAAGACCTTCATGTCTGCACAATGTTTTTATTCTACCTTCACCTTTGATTGGTAGTTCGGCTGGATATGGAACTCTATATTGGCAATAATTTTCCTCCAGAATTTGAAGGTATTACTCTAATGTTTTCTGGTTTCTTCTGTTTTGAAGTCCTGTATCCTTCTGATTCCTGCTTTTTCCTCTACAGCCAGTGGTTTTGTTTTGTTCCATTTTGTTTCTGGAAATTTGTTTCTAGAAATTTGTCCCCCATGTTCTGCAGTGTTACAGTGATGTGTCTTTTTTTTTTTTTTTTAAGATTTTATTTATTTATTCATGAGACAGAGAGAGAGGCAGAGGCATAGGCAGAGGGAGAAGCAGGCTCCCTGCAAGGAGCCTGATGCAGGACTCAATCCCAGAACCCCAGGATCATGCCCTGAGCTGAAGGCAGACACTCAACCACTGAGCCACCCAGGCACCCCTACAGTGATGTGTCTTAATGTGGGTCTTTATCATCTATTGTGTCAGGCATGTGTGCCTCCTTTTCTTTTAGAAGTTCGGGGACTGCTTCTCCCTCTGCCTATGTCTCTGCCTCTCCTGAATAAATAAGTAAAATCTTAAAAAAAAAAAAAAAAGTAGTTTGGGGACATTCTCTTACACATTATTGTGTTAATGAATTCCTTCTTCCTCTTTTCCTTTTCTCTGTTTCTGGAACTGCTCCCCAGATTCTGGACCTTCTGGACTAGTCCTCTAATTTTTATTCTTTATTTTCATTTCTATGATTTTTCACTATAGCTTCTGGGATTGTCCTCAATTTCCCCCAGCTCTTTACTGAATGCTTTATTTCTGTTATTATTGTTTTATTTATAGGAGCTTTTAAAGATTCTTGGAATATTCCTTTTTATATTATATTATTTTGTTTTTTGATGTCAGTGTTTTCTCTAAGGCTTCTAGTGAATTTCAAGCATAATGTGGAAAGAAGAGCATAAAAGATTCCCATGTTCCCTTCATCCCATGGCCTTTCTTGTTTAATCATCCCCCTCACCTGGTTTGTCTTGAAGCAAATCCCAGCTCTAATATTATTTCATCCATAAATATCTCTGTATATGTCTCATTTAAAATATAAGGTTTACTAAAACAGAACCATAATATGTCACAGCTAAAAAATCAGTTCCTTAATGTCATCAAATATCTGAATAATATTTGGATTGCCTATCTATCTCATTAAAAAGAACAACTGGGTTTTCCAAATCAGTACTCAAATAAGGTCCATACAGTACAATTGGTTGATGTGTGTTTTAATCTCTTTTAGTCTATAGACTAAAGACTTCCCCACTTCTCTTTCTCCTTTTTTTGTATACAGTTTAGTTGTTAAAGAAACTGGGCCATTTGTCCTCTAGAGTTTCCCACAGCCTGAATTCTACTGAATTCAGTATCTCTCTGGTGCAAGTTGATTTTTTGTTTGCTTTGGACATTATCTTTCATTTTGTAGAATCTTTCCTCAGATGTCAAGTGGTCCTTCTTTGTTATATTCAAAAGTAAAGGATGAGGAAAACAAGATTAATTTAGGCCTGCTACAGGTGGGTGGGGCTTGTTGGCAATAACTTCATTTAAGGTGTTGTCAGCAGCCCTTTTCTTGGGGAACTACCAGTGTCAGTTACTCTTTGGCTGTTTGGAGCACCCAGGGTCTTCCAGTCACCTGTCCAGAGGGGCTGAGCATTGCTGCCGTCTTTCTGGGAACCAAGTTGGAAAGGTTTGGGGTGAATATCTCAGTTGTATGTGTTCACCAAATCCCAGTTTTCTTGACAGTACCTACCCCCCCATAAGTTGTGCTGAGTCCCTCACCTAGAGACCTATATTTGGCACTTTCCAGAGAATGTATCCTCAGTTAGATATCTTTTGCTAGGTGGGGGATGAGCAATGACTCAACTTTACGGAATAGGTGCCTGGTCTGAGGAATCTAGCTCTTTCTTGAAGATCCTCTTTATTTTAGCTCATCCCTTCCATTGTTCCCTACTTCCAGTAATGCCATCAGGGCCTTTTGGGAATTCTGTGGTCTTGGCTTTCTCCACTGCCAATTTAAGGTTCAGCTTTGTCTGCTTTCTAGTTCTGAAATTTTGTGATTCTTGGCTCTTCTTGTGTTCTTAGGAGGGAGTAGGAGCAAGTTCTTATATTCAATCTACCATTCCTAGGATTCAGTTGATTTTTAATTATAGTGATTCAGGGATAACTGATCTCTTATCTCATGACTCTTCAGGTTCTGACTGAAGCAAAGAATTGGATAAACTTGACTCTTTGGTTGCAGGAAGACTTCCCTGTATAAAACTCTCATAAATTATTTGGTTATTTGCGAGATGCATGAGTAGCAAGCACAACACACCAAATCATCAGGTGAAAGCTCATAAGGTAGTTGTATAAAGACCCAAACTTATAAGCTTTTCACAAAATGTTGAAATCTCCTACCTTAGAACAAGGACTCACTCTGTGTGTTGTAAAACCAGCTGCTCCTACAGCTGCTCAAAGCCAAGAAGCAGTTGGCAGGATCAAGATATTTCATCTGGTACAGGGCCCTGTTCCAGACTCATATTAGCCAACCCGAAAAAGAGTCCAAGCTTGTCCAGGCTTCTTTAGAAAAGCAGCTGGGAAGGCTCCTCTGAGTCTCCCTGAGGCTGGGTGCGGAGCTCTTCACTCGGGTCATCTGAAAACTTGCGGGAGTGATTTCTTTTTCTTGGATGAATGTGGGGCTCATTTTTTTGACCTAACCATAATGGCTGTCATCCCTGTTTAACACACATCTGATTCAGTTGGATTCAGTGAACTCTGCCCCATTGGAAAAATGCAGTTAGGTTTTGTATTTTCCTGAATTCTGAAGCCCTATAATTCCATCTTAGGAAGAGGAAGTATGGGAATGGGAATCTCAGCTTACAGCTGTTCTGACAGTATGTGTTCTCTGTTAGAAACAAAATAGGGCTATACCCTGAGGCAGCAGTTTGGGGATGTGCTGAGGTACAAGTTTCTCAGGGTAAAATGCACCCTAAGATATGGGATCCAAGGAAAAGGCTGTGGGTGCTAAAAACTCTTCTATTAGCTCTCTCTTCTATCACTGATTTTTTTTACATAGCTTCTCTGTAACTCCAGCTTGGCCATAGTGGCATTAACAGTAAATATCGGCAGGGTGTCTGGATGTCTCAGTGGGTTAAGTGTCAAACGTCTGATTTCAGCTCAGGTTGAGATCTCAGGGTCTCAGTGATTGAACCCGGACTAGGGCTGTGTACTAGATGTGGAGCCTGCTTAAGATTCTCTCTCTCCCTCTTCCTCAGCCCCTCCCTCCCAAAAAAAGAAAAGAAGAGAAAAGTAAATATTGGCATGGAAGAATGGTGGGTTTTGTTTTTTTTTTTTTTTTTATTTCACCTTACCATCTGCCACAAGCTGGCCTGAAACAGGGAAGTTACATTTCTAAAGGTATCTATTAAAAAGGTATGCATTGGGATCCCTGGGTGGCGCAGCGGTTTGGCGCCTGCCTTTGGCCCAGGGCGCGATCCTGGAGACCCGGGATCGAATCCCACGTCAGGCTCCCGGCGCATGGAGCCTGCTTCTCCCTCTGCCTGTGTCTCTGCCTCTCTCTCTTTCTCTCTGTATGACTATCATAAATAAATAAAAAAATTTAAAAAAAATAAAATAAAAAAATAAAAAGGTATGCATTTTATAGAAAATGAATGTCTTTAGAATGTACAATTTCTTCGTAGTAACAAGTAAATGAGAGGCTTATTAAACAATGTCAAATCTGAAAAGCAATAAATGCTTTATATTTTTCCATAACTTATTAGCAGTTATCATTGTTTATTATTACTTTAATAATATAGTCCTTAAGTGTAAAACCATGAAAAAGGAGAAAGTAATTGATACTTCTGAGAGTTCAAAAGATATGATCATTTATCGTAAACACTGAGTTTATAAACCATCTGT
This sequence comes from Vulpes lagopus, assembly GCF_018345385.1. Classification (NCBI taxonomy): domain Eukaryota; kingdom Metazoa; phylum Chordata; class Mammalia; order Carnivora; family Canidae; genus Vulpes; species Vulpes lagopus. Next base: position 37,566,863 of record NC_054844.1, on the reverse strand, counting down.
TTGAAATGATAATTGTGAAATAACATAACAATCTATATAGATTGTTTAAATTTTAGTTTGGTTTAAATTTTAGTTTGGTTGATGACCATTCCAGAGTCTCTCATTTTTTGAGCTTTTGAATTTTTTGTCTCGTTTGGCATTTTTTATGTCACTTGGTTGTGAGGATAAAAAGATAATATAGCTAAAGATACACTTTGAAAAGTGGTATGCAAGAAGACATTTATTAATTAGTATCAATCCCATAGGGCTGCCGTGAGAGTGTGTGTGTGTGTGTGTGTGTGTGTGTGTGTGTGTATGACAGAGAAAGAGTGTGTGCATGTGAGAAAGAGAGAGATGAAGGGAACACAAGTAGTGCCTGGCATATAATAGCACTATATAGTACGTGTTGCTGAAGTATTAATTAGGTAGTCACTAAATAATTGTTAACGTTTATTGAACAGTAATTATACATGCCGTATATCTCATTTAATCTCCATCAATAGGGCAGCCCAGGTGGCTCAGTGGTTTAGCGCCGCCTTCAGCCCAGGGCGTGATCCTGGAGACCTGGGATCGAGTCCCATGTCTGGCTCCCTGCATGGAGCCTGCTTCTCCCTTGGCCTGTGTCTCTGCCTCTCTCTCTCTCTCATGTCTCTCATGAATAAATAAATAAAATCTTTAAAAAAAATAATAATCTCCATCAGCACTATGAAGTATTAGCTCCATTTTACAGATGAAGTTAACTGAGGCTTAATAACAACTTAGCAAGTTGGAGAGCCAGAGTTCCATTCAGGCTTTTTTTGACCCTAGAACCTGTATAATCTAAAACACTGTACTGCTTTTCAGGAACCAAATTTGCATAATTAATATACATCATGAGAGAAATTTTATTCTTATCAATAGATACTTGCAAGTTAATATTTTAGCTTTAAAAATCGTCTTGTATAATCATCAGTATTCCTGGGCTATTTTACTACTTTTTACCACCCTTATTGTAAAGGAAATAGTTTTAGAATATCAAGTGCATTAAATTGTAGCTCAGGGGTAACCAAGTTTCTGGTCACAGCCAATGAAATATATGCCTAAAATATGTCATAAAATTAATAAACATTCTGAACTTCTTTGTACGTGTCATATCTACACCTGACTTGGCCTTGTGTGCTCTTAAGACTCCTTACTCTGTCTTACCCTTGGATTTAATTCCTTCCAAAGATTTAACTAAATTATTGTTATTAAGAATTAAAAACCAAGTACTAGCAAAGTCAGATAATACCAAGTCCATTATGAGAGAATTGGTTAAATAATCATAGTAGTTCCATAAAGTAGAATATTACATGACCATTTAGAAGAGCAAGCTGGGGGGTACCTGGGTGGCTTGATTGGTTAAACATCTGCCTTCAGCTCAGGTCATGATCTCAGGGTCCTGGGATCGAGTCCCACATCAGGGACCAGATGCAATACCGAATTGCATCCGGTGCTGTCCCTGCTCAGCGGGGAGTCTGCTTCTCCCTTTGCCCCTCACCCCACTCATGTTCTTATTCTCTCTCAAATAAATAAAAATCTTTAAAAATAAAAAAGCAAACTGGATTTCTATGTACTGGTATGGAAAAACTTCCCAGGAATAATATTATGTGGAAAAACCTGAATGTTAAGTGGAAATGAGCAAGGAGGGAGGTTGTGTGTAAATGCATATACCCTACACAAGTAAGCTGTTGACAGTGGTTACTTTTGGAGAGTGACACAGGGGCTGGGGTGCAAAGTTTACACTCTCTGTATTATCTTTGCTACCATGTGTTTTTAGGGGAGGAAACTAATTTAAAAAAAAAAAACTTCTTTTTTAGGGAATTTAAAACCTATGCAGTAAGACTTTCCCCCTCTTACAGAAAACTTGAGGAAGAACAGATTTTCAGTATTGATATTTAAGACCATAAGAGTGAAAATAAGCAGTTGGTGCTGTGCCACCTGTTCCAAACTATATTTTCAACCCCATCTCCCTTCTGATAGCCTCTGCTTGAGCCAGGCAACCTCTTTCTCTTTTGTAAAGGCCTCCTGCCCCGTCCTTGTCACCCTGGCCTTTCCCCCTCCTTATTCCCACAGGCCTCTGGGCTTCTGAATCGGATGCCATCTCCAGAAATGTTTCCCCATCCTCCCAGGTACAAGAGAGGCTCTCTCTCTCTCTCCTTTCTCCTTTCTTAACCTTTCCAATAGCAAGTATTATGTCCATTAATTATGCATTAATTTTGCCTTCCCTATTGAACTCTGAGCCCTACGAGGAGCAAGATTAATGTCTAATTCTTACTTTTTCGAGTCATCCCCCCTGCCCCAATAAGATCTAGAACGGTTGCTTGCATCTAGGCGATTCTCAATAAAGTTTCATTGAAATGAGTGAATGAATATGCATTGAAATGAGTGAATTAATTAGATTTAGCAAACACCAAAACAGGGCATAAGGGCAAAGCGATGGCTTTCATAATGTTGTAACCTTCTCATAGGGCAAATACCAATAGAAAGGTTTGGCTCACTCTCAAAGTTTAAGTGGGCTATGGGAGCTGTAATGATAATAACCAGGTTAGTAGAGGACTCACTACCAAGTGGTTACTTGGTTACTTCCCTGGGAATGCCTCCTTCATTTGAAAAGTCTAAATAGTTCAGAGCCTATTAAATCCTGTAAGAGGTTAGTATTACATTGCTAAATGGGCATTTGTTGTTAAATTGCTACTTGCAAAAAGGACAGTAATTGTCATTTTCAGTTTAGAGCAATTACTTTCACTTTGTGGTGAATTGTTTGCTTCAATTGTAGGTGAATTCTGTCTCCCTTTTTCTTAATATTTATCTCAGTGGACCATTTATCATTATCCTACCACCAAAAAGATGCAACACTGTATTACCTATAATGACACTGTTTACAAACAAACCAGTAAATAGCCATGTCAGTGAGGGTCAACCTAGAATATAAAGATCTCTGTAAAGCAAGACAAGACTAGCAGGGGCCTTCTCTCTTTAAATTCAGTGTTTTACAGTTGAGCCTACAAAAGGGGAAGATAGAAATGGAATTAGGACCACAGGTCCATCAACACATTGCCCTAAGTTCTGTTTGTATCTTGTAGGTATTTGATCATTATTATCCTGTCCCCCAAAATGGGCTTCTTATGATATCAAGAGGTTTGTATTCTTAAATAATCGCCTCAGTATAGCTCTAAAGTCTAACATTTTTTCAACAAATTCTACTAGATTGGAGTGAGATTGCAGTGTACCTTCGCCAGTATGTACTCTGCATGTTCTTGAACTCTCCTTGCTTCATTACTTCATATATATTCTGAAAAGTTTGAATCACGCCCACCAAGATGATAATTTTGCTCTTAGCAGTAACAAAGATGGTCTGTGTGATATTTATCAAGTTATTCCTCATAAATGTTAAGTTGTCTTTCTCTGTGAGCTCCTAAGCAGGCAGTTCTTTGCTTCCTGAGGAAAGACCAAACTGGATCTTGTGATCTAAAAAACCATGCTATTAAAGAGGAAGTCAGTAGGGAAACCCGACGCTTCCGGTGATCCTAGGAGGTCCAGGAGTATAGACACATTCATCTTCTCTTTCTTGTCAATCAGTTAGTTGTTTTTAAAATTCTTTGAGTCATCATCACTGTTCCTTAGAAATGATCTGAAGAGAAAATTGTTGTCCTTTAGCTGGCAGCAAAAATCATTGGCATCAGAGTCTCTTGTTTGGGAATAATAATAATACTGGAAGGGGAGAAATGGCACATTCAGGCTTGCCAACATTTGAGATACATGTAAAAAGGACAGTGGCAGTGCCATTGAACTCTATTGAAATTCACTGGATTAAGAAGCTTTTCAGAAATAGGGAAATAGGAAAATGGTTCGTGTTGTGCTAAAAATGAGTGCCTATTTTGTAAACGAAGAGGGTTGGCAAGCGTAGGAGATGAGTCCCACCCATTGTTTTTAAAAGTTGAGCAGTTATGCTTAGTTGGGTGAGTCATCTAAGATGTGTCTGATAAGGGGTTCCAAGAAGGCAGTTCTCGTGGCCCCAGAAAGGCGGGCGAGTGTGTGCACCGAGTGCATGCACAAGAGCATGTGCAGGGAGTATATGCTCAGTCCTTTCTATACCGAATTGCATCCGGTGCCGTCGTGCTACCCAAGGACAACAGCATGGCCTCCGTTTTGGAGCATTGTGTCTTTCTTAGCCAGCAAGAACCAACTTAACTATACTGTCTAAGGTTTTGCCATCATTCAGCCTCCATGATGATGCATGGAGGCCTCCTTTTCGTCCACTCTACTGGGTTGCAGTAGGCCAGGTGCATATCAGCACAGTAGGTCAGTATAGTCCAGAAATTTGGATTTTCAGGGTTGACTTGAATTTTTATTGCTCACAGAGTGGTAGTTGGTTTAGTAGAGTGGGAAACTGCCCTCGTGTGGGCCAGTTAGTTGTGCCTTGTTCTATAGCCACAGGCTTCATTTCACTTTGGGTACATGGTATCAGTGATCTACATCTATATCAGGGGTTCGCAAACTACAGCGTACCGACCGAAACCACCTGTAACCTCTTTTGGTATGGTTTGTTAGCTGGGAAAAGCTTTTATTTTTTTAAAGAGTTAGAAAAAAAGATCTTATAAAGTGTACATGTTTCATGGGATCTTTATAACAACCCTATGTAACATCCCTAACTTATAGGTAAGGAAACTAAGATTCACAGGGGCTAAGGGACTTGCGAGGACGACACTGTGATTGGTGGTGGGGTGAGGGAAGGGAGGGCAACAAGCCCATGGTGTAGTCCTCCTAAACTCTTCCATCTCTTTTTAAATGTGCGTTGTTACCATGGAAACAGAGCAGGAAAATATGAATGAAGCCCCAGCTCCATCATTCCTGCTGGAGTGAAAGTCCGAAATACCCACCAAGAACAGCATACTCCCTTATTTAATGGTTACATGGAATTTTTCTGTCACTCGGGAGTTAACATCTTAAGAGCGTGATAAAGGGGGGCATCATTTTCAAAGGTAAGGATCTAGGTTTGAGGGGAAAGGAAGCCAGTTACTCTTGTGGAGTAGAAGAAGAGGAAGGAGGACATGTCAAGAGTTATAAATGGAATGCCCGCAAAACCCACAGCCCTCTGCCAACGACTATAGGCAAAAACAGGAAGTGGTGGTGTGGCACATGGCTTTCTTTCTTACCAGTACAACTTCCTCATTTATAGTCAAGTCCCCTCCTAACCTCACAAAGTATCAACTAAATTGATAAATTCTAGTTCTGTCTGCATACCTCTTGTAAGTACTTCTTTCTTTTTAAGATTATACCAGATATTATTTGGCTTGGTCATCAGTGAGGCATATTTCTTTCATTAGACAAATTGAAATACGTAACCAGCAGTGAGGGCGGTTTAAGAGCAGCTTCATACTAGAAAACTTAGATTGACCTACAAGGAAAGAAATGGAAGGAATTGTACAAATAGTTGATCCCTGCCTCTTCCCAGCTCAGCATTTTAAAACCATCCCTTTCACTCTCTAGTTTAATGTGTAAATATTACAAATAACTGCATGCTACTAGGTCCTGGTGTGCTGGTCTTCTGACCCCCAGAATGTTGAAATCTAATCATGATCTAGTGACTAGGAAGTGTACTTTGGAACTGAATAATTATATGTTTCTGCTCCTTTCTTTAAGTATTTGGTGAGATCCTTCAAGGAAATAGGGACTACATTAATGATTTTGAGGTTTAAACAGATGCAACTCTTAACTGCTCCCCCCCCTTCCCCGTGAAAGGAAGATTTGAAACAATACTACCATCATTTGAAAGGTTCTTTTCATTTTCATTTTAATAATATTATTGTAAAAGTAAGATAATCATTAAAGACCATTTTGAAAATGCAAAAAATAAATGAAGTATAAGTAAATCACCCAAAAGCTCACTGTTACAACAGGCTCTGTTAACATTATGATGTATTTCATTCTAAGTTGTTTGTCTTCTGCAAGGTTTTCCTTTTTACACTGTCATTCCTCTGTGGACATTTGACTTTGGCAGACAATAGAGCATGGGTGGGTAAGGTCTTTGGAGTCAGACTATGAGGGTTTGAGGGCTCTTTCTTTTTTTTTAAGATTTATTTATTCAGGGCAGCCCAAGTGGCTCAGTGGTTTAGCGCCGCCTTCAGCCCAGGGCATGATCCTGGAGACCCAGGATTGAGTCCCATGTCGGGCTCCCTGCATGGAGCCTGCTTCTCCCTCTGCCTGTGTCTCTGCCTCTCCCCCCTCTCTCTCTCTCTGTGTGTCTCATGAATAAATAAATAAAATCTTTAAAAAAAAAGATTTATTTATTCATGAGAGATATACAGAGAGGCAGAGACATAGGCAGAGGGAGAAGTAGGTCTCCTCCGAGTCCAATGTGGGACTGGATCCCAGGACCCCGGGATCACGTCCTGAGCTGAAGATAGACACTCAGCCACTGAGCTGCCCAGGCATCCCGGGTTTGAGGGTTCTCATGCTAACTGTGTGACCTTAGACAAAGTACTTAATCTCTCTGAACTTCAAATTTCCTTATCTGTAAAATAGTAATAGTACTACTTATAAGTGAAATATTTTAAAAAGTGCTTAGTGTGGGCCTGATATAGTGAAAATGCCCTAAATTTATTAGTAGTAATGATCAACTTGTGTTTTGTTAATTATATTGAGTTCTCATTAAAGTCAATTAAAGTTCTAGGAAATGGATTTGTTTTTTTTTTTAATATTTAATTTATTTATTCATAGAGATGCAGAGAGAGAGAGAGAGAGAGGCAGAGGGAGAAGCAGGCTCCACGCAGAGAGCCTGACGTGGGACTCGATCCCGGGGCTTCAGGATCACGCCCTGGGCTGCAGGCGGCGCTAAACCGCTGCTGCGCCACCGGGGCTGCCCCTAGGAAATGGATTTGTATGTAAAAGAGAATTTTACATTTTCCAAAATATTTAAAATTTTCGTATGGGTTGGGGATTCAGAACACCTGGTCCCTCTCTCCTCACTTTCAGGCACATCTTCCATTTGAGCTCTCATTAAATAGATGATTCTTTCTCTGGTTGCCATTCTTCTCCCCTTAAGCCTCCTAGTGGTATGGCTCCCCTGGGCCAGGAACCATGCTGCACCATCCTGCCTCTGCAGTTACCCTCCAGATATCCTACTTCTGACCACAATGCCCTCCACTCCCAGGCTCCTTCCTCAGGTACTCCCACTGGGTCTCTCCTCCAATGTCATGGAGAACCATTGTCTCTGAGAACCTCACAGAGAAGCACACTTCCTTCCCTGTCCAGCTTAGATGTCACTACCCTTCACTTGAAAACCCCCTCTCTTTCCCACACCCTAAAATTCCCTTCTCCACTGGTTCTCTGTCACACTGGCTGGAAACCACCCCCGAATCTGAGCTCTTTAACCCACACAATGGGTAACTCTTTCAAAGTCCTCCACCCTGCCCAGCCCTCCCTTCATCCCCAGCTAGCGCTCTGCTCTCTGCAGCAGTGTTTTTAAATCTTTACTCACTTCACATAGATATTTCCCTTTGGAGGAGTTGGTGGGGAGGGGACGGAAAAGCGGAGAGAGTTAGTGTAAAAAAGTGGAGGGGGAAAGACAGGAAGGTGGACACAGCTTGGAAAGGTAGGAAAAAGGGAAGAGGTAGAGGAGAGTAAGATAGAGGCCAGTAACAGAGAAGGATTGGAGGAAGATGGTTGGCCAGAAAACAATATGTTCCTTACAGTTTGTCCAATTCCCTTGTCCTGGAGTTTTTAGATTTCTTATACATATTTTGCCTTGACCAGCTTGTATGTGTCTGAGTTGTGGAGGGAGGGGCTGTAGATTGGTGGGAGATGATGGTAGATAAAAGCAAGACTAGTAATAAAGATTACTTTTCCTCTAGTGCAGGGAGTTTTTCTATGGACTATTCTAATCATGAGGGTGTTAAAAGTTTTATACTTTTAACTGCATTTAAAAGAAGAAGAAGTATATAGTGTGGTGAGCCTCAGATCCCTTTTGGAAGGAAAGAGACATGGCTGGGATGGGGGAGGGATGTAGCATTGGAAATAATTTTATTTATTTGGGAGAGAGGGAGAGAGAGCACACACATAAGCCAGGGTGTGGGAATCAGAGGACCTCAGGACCATGACCTGAGCTGAAGGCAGATGCTTCACCAACTGAGCCCCCCCAACCAAGGCGCCCCTAATTTTAGAATATATATGTTGGTGAGGTATATAATGCCCTAATACCCTGAGGAAGTTGACCAAAGGAAGTTGACTGGACCTCTCATTCACGCTGAGAGCCGGTCAGCATCCCACAGGAGTGATAATGCTCCAGCTGTAAATGCTTCCCTTCACTGCAGTCCCACCTGGACAGCGTGGGGTGCATGTCATAGGTAGTCACACTGTGACGTTGGCATGGCACCCTACCAACAGTGTGGCAGGCGATGTGGCACAGCAGTCGTGAGAAACAGAAACACCGAGACGTATGTGTCGCAGTGCCCATGCTTGCGGCTTTAAGTCCTCGCTGCTCCAGGTGTGGCCCGTGGAGCAACAGCATCCACGATACCTGGGGGCTTGTGAGAAATGCGGCGTCTTGGGTCCCACCCCAGATCTACTGAATTAGAATCTCCAATTTAACAAGATCCTAAGGAGATTCGGATATATCATTAAACTTTGAGGACAGCTGCTTTAAACTTTGGCAAGGGAGAGCACAGGGAGAGTCATGCAGGGAAGGTTGGGAAGGGTTCTCTTATTTTTTTTTTTAAGAGGAATGGGTCCAGGAGGAGTTGAAAGCACTCACCTGCATGGCAGCCCCAAACACCCCCATCCGAACACCCCCATGGGATCTATTTCTGGATCCACAGCGGTGACTGCTGCTTCATCTCCACCTCTTTCAAGGGCTCCGATGGATGCTGGGTGGGGAGTATGTCATAGGATTTCTTGTTATTTAGCGAGACTTAAAAGATAGTCTCATCATCCTTGAAGCAATGTGGAGTTGTTTTTTTTTTCTTTGAGGCATAATTTATATACAATAAAATTCTCCAGTTTAAAGGATAGGATTTGATAAGTTTGCCCAGATACAGTTGTGAAATCACCATCACAATCATGGCATAGAACATTTCAATTACTGGGGTGCTGGGTGACTCACTCAGTCCATTAAGTATCTGACTCTTGATCTCAGGGTCGTGAGTTTAAGCCCCTATAGCCCAGTGTGGAGCCTACTTTAAAAACAAAATAAAACATTTCAATTGTCTTAAATGTTTGGTTCCATTTATTGTCACAGTTTTCCATTTGATTAGCATATAGTACTTTAAGAAATGAAATTTATTATAATGTTCTCCATGTAATCTTTGGGTAAGTTATGGGAGAACAAAGAATTACAGTCTTACCGATGTGATTCAAAATAATAGCAAATAAATGTTTTTAAAACAGATGTTTACATGTTATTGCTTTAAGGTAGGAACCAAAATTTTCTTGCACCAAATACACTAAATATATCTGGGACCACGGTCAGAAATATTTAAGAAATCATGAAGAGCAGGAGTATCACCAGCGGACTAGAAATGGGCAGATTTCATCCCAGCTTTCATAAGTGGTAAAACATAGATCCCAAGCAATATTCAAGGGCAAATTCTTAAATAGCTTATTTATATGCAAATACTGTAGAAAATATTGCTTCATAGTGGTCAGTAGGGTTTTCCTAAATGGTTTTGCTAAACTAACTTCATTTTTTGAGATAATAGTGAACTAGTAGGTCACAGAACTGTCTTAGGCAGAATGTATTTTGATTTTAGCAAGACATTTGGCATAATCTTATATGATTTACAAATGAGATGCTAATATTCTGTAAATTCACTTATTTTTAGCCAAGAGTCTGCTATGTGCTTTGCTTGGTATTGTATGTAAATAGGCAAATAAGATGGGCCGTGACTCTGAATTAAACTGTCATGGCCTGTCCTACAGTCTAGTAATGGAGGAACATAATAGAGCAATGAAATAAAAAGATTCCTTTGGCTGTCAAGTGGAGGAAGGACTGGGCGGGGGGGGGGGTGTGGGGGGCAGGAAACAAGAAATAGATAGTGATTACTACAGTTGCCCAGAAATTAGAAGTGATGGATTAGAGTAGTGGCGGTGGAGATAGAAAAAAAATGCATATGGATTTAGGATCTATTTTGGAGGGAGAAGTAATAGGACACTTGTCAGCGATTAGATATGAGGGATGAGAGAGTGGATAAAAGATCAAGGGTGACTTCCAGGGTCTGGCTGGAGCAGTTGACTGGACTGGGGGCTGTTTTTTAGATGAGGGTCTTGTTGTATTCAAAGTTTGTACCAGTGACTTGGATGAAGGCGAGTTCAAGATACAAAGCTTGATGAGACAGTTGATACATAAGTAAAAAGATCAACAATTTTAAAAGATATCATGAGACTGGAAAGATAAGATGTAATGGAAAAGTGCAGAATCTTTTCAAAAAAAGTACATGAGACAGAGCCAGGAAGAGTAGCCTAATAGCCGTTTCCAACAGAAGCTCAGTAAGAATCAGGTGTGGCTTGGCTGCTGTAAAAATGAACGACAGGTTCAGGTTGCCTTCAAGGAAGCATGATGTCCAGCTCAAGTTAATAATCTTAACACGCTTTGCACTATTTGGACCAAAACCAATGTGATGGCATTTGCATTTGGGGGCACACAGCTATGAAGAAGGATGGTTGAGGAACTGGACCATGACTCAGATGTAAAGAGCCTGAAACCTCCATCACAGGATGATAGCTGGGAGATTTGGAGAGATTTAGGTCAAAGGGCACAATGTTAAAATGAGCACCATCAGATGGACTATTTGGTGGAAGACGGTTTCCATTTCAAGTAGATTCGAGTAGGTCAAAAGGGTGAAATGAGGACCCCGAGGATAGAAGAGCAGCACTAGTTTCAGCTCAGTCTCTGTTCCCTATGTGTGACTCTTTCCAGAAACAGGATGGGGTGAGTGCCACAATGTGTCCCCTGTGACACACTTCACAGACCTGGATGGATGCCTGTGTGTTGGATGGAGGAGCATGGAGCATTCCTGTGCTGGGTGGAAAGCTGGGCAGGGCAATGTTTAAAGGCCCCTCTCTGATCCTAGAGTCTAGAATTGAGGACTCTTTCTCCTCAGGGGACACAAGCTCTCCACGGATTGTCCCCGGACCACCTCTTTCAAGATGTTGCTGACATGCGAGGGTTCTCAGAAGTTCCTGACCACGTTCTTCACTAGAAAACTCTCCTGCTGCTGCTTCCCCAGTGCCCGTGTCCAGATACATGTTCTGGATCCCATCTCTTCCAGGGGAAAAACCTAAGTCTGAAATAGCAACACTTTGAGAGCTCAGATTCTATTGCAGAGGTTCAGTTGCCACCACAACACCTTTTTCAGCAGGCAGCTTTTGCTCTAACCACGTTAGAACTTGTAGTCAGTGATTAGAGGTGTGCAAGCAACCATGATGTCTGGATGAGATGAAAACCTGAATCACTCATCTTCCTCTTAGCACAGGAATACCTGCGTATATTTCTCTTCCAGCAAACCACAATAATATGTACAAATATCTAACTGGACAAAGAGGTACAATCATGCTCAAGACTGGAGAAATGTTCAAATAAGTCATCACATTCTGGCAAATCATCCCTCCTGCTCCTTCTCTTTGATGTTATGCTTTATGTCTTTGACATCCCTGGATCCCCTTAAACTACTCTAGGGTCATTGTAGCCAGTTAGACAACTTAGCGCTTCGTTCTAAGAATCTAAACAAGGAGATGTACTTCCCTAAATTTTAATTCCATTGATATTACTAGGTCTTTTTCATAGCCTAAAGCCATCTTAAAATTTTATATCCGGATTTTATCTCTTATGACCTGCTAGAAAGAGGGTTTGCTGCATATGAGTTTTCAGTTTGTGGAGGGAAGCTCTATATTTTGGGAGGGATGGAAAGACCATCTTCAGCGATGGGATGATTAAAGACAGAGGCTGTCAGACTTCTTGCTACAGGTCTTTACATCTAGGGTACAATGTTTATGTCCTTAAACAGGGGAGCACAAGGGTCATTTTCATGACTGTGGGAGAATCTCACTGTGCTGTTAAGTGTGGGGGAGAAGATAGGTGAAACTCCCTGCTAATGTCCTCCCTGACCAACACTTTTCTCCCAGAAAGAGAAAAAGACGTTTTAGGAGTGAAGAAATCTTTCATTTCTTGTCAACGGCCACAGGCCAGCTGAGCATCAACCCAGTAGAATGTGTTAAGAGGCAACCATGTGCAAGAACCATGTGATCCCAGGGGCTACTAGCTGAGTGAACAGATGTTTCCTTATGTTTCTTTTGCTAATAAAGACCCAGTTCTCCTCAGCTTAGGGCCTTTGGTTAATCATTATGTAGACGTTAGTAATTATCCCTCCCGCTAGGCACACAGCTCCTCCAAGGTCATACTCTTTACTCATTAGCCTGGGGCCCAGTGGCAAGATCCCCTCTCCCCACTAGGTCAGTCCCGGGAGAATAGACTCAACAGGGCATGTGATCACTCTAGAACAGCCCATGGCTAATCCGAAAATTCCATCTATCCTATCCCAAGCTTGAAGCCCATGCTGGTCAGAGAAGTCCTCTATGGCTTGTCACATGTAGGAGTTGCCAGCTAGTGTTCAGTGTCCCTAAAAAACATGAGTGAACTTCAAAATAAATATGGCTTCTCTCTTATGAGATGAAAGAAAAATCATACCACAGTTTTGTCCTGTATCTTCCTCTCTGGCAGAGCATATCCAGTTGTGGTCCATTACGTATCTCAACACTACTGGGATGGTTCATAAATGCCTGCTCTCAGTTTCTCCTTTCCCTAAGCCAGAATAGATAATAAGGGACTTACCCCTTATTCACCCTCCTACTCAAGGACCTTAGATAAGTCCATATATGTCTGAGTGCTCTTCCTTACAATCATACCTTAACCCAAATTCCCCTTCTTATTAGCTGGTCAGTTTGGTCTTCACCCAGAGTGTTAGGTTTTCTGTTCTTTCCCCCAGCGTTTGTTTTTACCTCTGCTGAGCTCTGTCCCCCTTTTACGTTTTGTGACCAATCTATGGCATTCCATCTTCTCTGCAGTTGACCATTCTGTAGTCCCTCCCTTATCTCCTTGTGGCTGCACTGCACACAGGAGCAGCAAAACGCCATAAGACATGAGAGAGCCTGAGAGAGCCGTGGAGCTGTCTTTCTGCCTGGGGCAAGGGAAGGCACCTAAGAAGGTGACATCTGAGCTGGGCCCGAGGACAGTGGTTCAGCAGGTGTGCGGGGTGGGGGAAGGGGTTAGGAAGAGAGAGCTCACCCAGAGAGAATTGCGTGATGTGCCAAGTGCCTCCCAACTGCACTTGCTAGAAAAATCATTGCCTTAATTACTCAAATGTGGAATCAACTGCCATAATATATTGTTCTAGGACTATATTTCCCTACATCAGGGAGTAAGTGGTTTCATTTGGGGGACTGGTATTTTTTTTCTTTTTAGTAAATAGGCTTTATTTTCAATTACTAAGTGTGTCTTAACCAAATGATTCAGAAATAATCTATGCAATCTCCCACACCATTTTAGCTGTGTTTTTTCTCGAGGAGGGTTTGATAATGAGCCATATGTACTAAAACAAAAACATGAGTTTGTCAAAAAAGTCTTTTCAGTTTGCTTGTCAAGATTTTCCCATCCGTTAAAAGAAGTGCTTAGTCTTTAAGAGGAACCAGGTGCAAAAAAAAAAAAGAATTATCTCAGTGGTCCAGTGTATCGATTCAAAAATAACCACCGAGTAATTAGATGAAAAGAACCTCAGACATCATTTAGCTTGCGTCTGTGCTATAGGTGAGGCCTCTAAGGGATGAGAGGACTGAGCAGGTTGCCTAAAGGCACGTGGTCATTGACCTAAGAGTCACTGCAAGCTTTTCCCTCTACCCCCGCCACCACCCCCAGTCCCCACACCCTTTTCACACTTTCTCACTCAGATGTAACAGAAAGTGCATCATAGACAATAAAAGCTTTCTTTCATAATACTGTCTGAAAGTCATCTCAACTGAAATGACCTCAGAGAGCTATTTAGGCTCTGAATTATGTAGAGGATTTGCACTGTTAGGGTTACTCAGATTCTAATGAACAGTTCTTTATTTGGCTGAGCATTTTTATGGAGGATTTTAAAGAGGGTGTGACTAATAGTTTCCAAAATTTGGATGTTCCCAACATATAGGGTTAACCATATAAATAAGCCTTTGCCCTTCGAAAATGTAAGGTCTGAGTTATGTTCTTTCATTGTTATTACAAGACTTCTTTTCTTTGCTTTAGGATACTTCTGACTTCTGTGACACTGCTATCTATATATTCAATAAACCTTCTTTTGATCTGTTCCAAGGAAACAGGTAAGCTGATAATAAATGTCTAGTTTTGTTAAAGCCAGGGTGACTGATTTGCATGGTGATACTGTAAACAAGTGATACCCTCCCGATTCAGCAACTGATTATTGAAGAGTACTTTGACCTACAGTCCCTCAAAAACCTACAGTGGTATTGACCCAGAGAAATAGACACAGCACCATGGACATTGCATTGTCTTGGACATTGAGAGGATAACGTTGTCATGTAAAGCAAACCCCCAATTATACCTGTTTTTCGAGTTTGAGATGCCTCTGTTTGAAAGGCTTCAGTTTTTCCTTAGGTCTTAATAAATTCAGAACAAGGATTCCATGTTTTGATATTATAGCCTTCAAGATTTTAAAAGTAAACAGAGCTCTCATTCTTTTTTGTGTATATTCCGAGGAGAAAATGTTACGCCTGAGGCAACGTGGGAGTGAGGGTGCTGTGGAAAGGCTCCAGGTTCTGGGCAGTGTAATACCTGAAGTGTTTATTTTCTATTCCTGGGACAAATGGATTCTGTTTGTAATACTTTGACTTTGACTTTAGCTAAAACCACATTGGCCAACTATTACTGTACATAGATGACTCCATTTAGCTGGGACATTTTGTAATAAATTGAGGATCTACCATTGTCTTGTGTAAACACCAGTCTTAGGAGAGATTAAACAAAGCTTTAATTATAGTCTGACCTATATTGCTTTCTGTGAACGTTTTAAAAATGTGAGCCAAACTGTCATAAAGAAATATAAACACTTTTTTTTTAAATGAATGGCTTAGCAGCTTAGTATTTATTGAGATGAGACCATTGAACATGTTAGGATTTTGCTGTAGCCAAATTATTCTTTTGACAGATTTACCTATTGGTCTCTTTTCTGAGTTGCGTATCTTTGAACTAAATTTTACAAATGATCAAAGTTCTGGTGTTCACTCTTACATGTTTGTTCCTGTGTTTAAGACACATGAGGCATTCGTGGAATGTGATTAAGATAATTCCTTGTTAGCCTCATCGGTTCACATAATTAATTCAGAAGGGAACTTTCATCCCAGCCATAGGATTTGTATTTTTAAATCAAATCTTTATTTTAATGATATCATCAGACCTGAGAGGGAGATCAGAATAGGAATTTCCCCCCAGTAAAGTAAGAAGACAAAGACTTTTCGAGATAGTTTAAAATAAGCCTTATGACCTATTAATTTAATTGTAATGCTTTTGTAGCCAACCTGAAAAAGGAGAAATGGTGGTCATGTCTGACATTTTAAAATGTCACGAGGTTGCAACGCCTTACCCCTTGCAAAGCCCCAAAGGCTATTTGTGTGATTTTGAGAAAGACAGAATAACTTGGGGAATAGTCCATGGAATGAGGAAATCTTGGCTTTCTTTAACTTTTAGAACCCTGTCATTTCTTGTGTTCTCAACTATGGTTTTTAAATAGGCTGCATGGTTTATGAAAAGCTGGGAGAACAGGTCTTTGGCACCACAGGGAAGCTCGTAATCTTTGGAGCCACCTCTCTACAGAACACTGGAGGTAAAAAGAACACGCTTTTCTATACATAACTTTAAAAGTATGTGAATATTATTATCTTTTCTAATTCTGGTGGTTGGGTGGCCGGATGAATTTTAACAAAATGGAAGCAGGATCGTTCTCATTGCTAAAATGGCACATGGAAAGCAAAGCGGAGAGAGCAGTCACTTATTTAAAACCAAGTATACGGAGTAGCTAAAACTGTCTTTGTGTCTTACTGAAGGTCAGTCTAAGAACAGGCTGCTAGCCTTTTATATAGCTTGCAACGTGAGCCTTAGTATCTTCTTTCTAAAAATGTTCTCATTTTCCTCTAGCAATGCTGAGCTACCTCTTCATAGTAAAAAATGAACTACCCTCTGCCATAAAGTTTCTCATGGGAAAGGAAGAGGCATTTTCGTAAGTTATAGACCATGTTTTTTGTGAAATAACTAAAATGTGTTTAATTTAAGTGTGGGCTAACCGAAGTTTTTGAGTTTTCGCTAGGTTTTTTTTTTTTTTTTTTCCTTCTTTGTTGCTCCAACAAATTTCTCTAGGGCTATATAAATGAAAGGCATTTGAATATGAGCATTTAAAAGGTAGATTTATCTGTCAGGCTGCAAACAGTAGATGCTGCACCTCCCAGAGAGCCTGAGATCTATATCTAGTTTCTACAAAATAGAACAGATACGGAGTACTTTTAACACAGACGTATATTTAACACAGAAGTGGAACACGCATTAAGACCGTTGTCTCTTTCTTAAAGAAGGGAGCAAAATTTACATGAGCCAACTTTATTGAAGATACAGCTAAGCTTGGAAAATGTTGGAGGTACACCTGGCACATCGGTTGTTTTGACTCCCTCTTGTTTAACAGTTCTTGTCAGTCTAGTTTTTCTGTTTTCTTTCAAGGGAGAATCATAGAAGCCAGAGTTCCTTGTGTTCTATCATCAGGACTCAAGGTCAAATATAAGAGGTTAGGGAGAAAGCAATGCCTACCTGTGCTGACTTGTTTGTCAATGGTATTAGCCAAGCAAAACAAAAAGGAACTTATCTTTAAATAATTGATAAGACATGTTGTAATCCAACAGAATGCAGTGTGTGCATTCAGCTTTGAAACCATGTAAATAATTCAAAGGAACGCCACATTTAGCTGATGGGGGAGGGGAAAAATCCCTTCTACCACTTGGGAGCTAGACGATAGTAAATGAGGAGTGGCTGGGTTCAAGGGTTTGGATAAACCTGAATAATGATAGAAATTAATGGTAAAAATTAATAATAGTAAAAATTCATTAAAATACATTGTGAAATTTTACATTTGAGGAAAAAAAATACAACTTTCTGCAAAAATGTGACCCAACCATTTAAATGCCTCTTTCAGAGCCTGGTATGTGGATGGCCGCGTTCTGGTGGTGGTGGTTACCTTTGGCATAATCCTTCCTCTGTGTCTCTTGAAGAACTTAGGTAAGGAAAGAGCTTGCTTTGATCATAGTCTCTACAGTGCCCAGATGAATCAGAAACCGGATAAAAATGAACAACTTTGCCAACTCTACTTTCACTCGTGGGGTAAAGATTTAAGTGAATGATAAATCTACAAGTATTAATCAGGCTTAACTTTAATATGGGATGAAGACACTGGTCAGTATGTGACCCTCCTAAGCAATCCTTCTACTGAGATATGGAGCGGAGAAGTGAAGTTCTGGGGCCAGCGGCAGACACGGTGATATATCCAATAGCACAACTTACAGTCTCCTCTGAGAAAAGTACAGAAAATGGAATTCTCTTTATACAGCATCTTAAATATCTGGATTATTTAGATAAGTAGATTTTCAAATCTAGTATCAAGACAGAAAGTTGCTTCTGTGCAGCCTCCCACATACAAGTTAACCCTGCTTTTGTGGAAATTATGGTGGTTGGGGGATTCCAAGGGTAGCAAGGTGAAGAGCCCCAGATGCTCAATTTATTCCTAGAAATCACTTCATCTCCCCTGTGTGTGCCCCTCATGTGGGAAGAGAAGTATTATAGCTGATATTCACTATGTACACAATAGGTACATAATAAAGAACTATGGAGTAGATCAAGGAACAAATGCATCTGGCCATAGGTCTCCGTCAGAGAGTATAGCAACCGAGAGCTATGGCCAAATTTGGGGCCAATTTTTTCCCTGGATCTGGGAATCTTCATTGTCTAGTGTATCGGGGAAAACGAATCAAAACAGTAATATAATGTTTTTATTTAAAGTCACCATTTTTTTTTTTTTACCAAATAAAGTAGCACTCTCAAATAATAAATCTTATGTTCACACAGGCATATTTGCATATTATTGGAACTATGCTTGAAATAATGCATTGAAAAAAACAAGATGATACGTGAAATAATAACAATAATTTTTTCACCTTTTCTTTTAGGGTATCTTGGCTATACTAGTGGATTTTCTTTGAGCTGTATGGTATTTTTCCTTATAGTGGTAAGTGCTGATGAAAAGGGTTGGTTTAGTTTTGCCATAGTACAGTGCCAGTTATTCATTGTTTGGCTTTAATTTGATCAAGTCCATTTTGTCTCTCCTATATTTCTTAATACCAGGTTATCTACAAGAAATTTCAAATTCGCTGCGATGTTGCAGAGCTAAATTCAACAATAAGTGCTAATTTAACAAATCCTGACATGTGTACACCAAAATATGTTACCTTCAATTCAAAGGTAAGTTTCCTCATCTTTTAAATATAAAAAAGAGCATTTTATTAAGGGCATTGTAGTTCTCATATTTGTTGTAATTAAACTGCTTTGAAAGTATTCATTCTCGATAGGACACCATACCACTGCTTCCCAAATTCCATAAATTTAGAGACCTTTGAGAAATAGACAAAGATTGTATTTCATGCTTCCTTTTATCCAGTTTATCTATAGGACAACCTTAAGCATTCTCTGTGAAAATCTCTTTCTGGATCATTAGCTCAGCTCCTCTTTTCCTTGTAGATTTTGAAAAAACAGATTAATAACATCCTTAGCCCACTGCTCTTCCCTCGTAGTGACGGTAAAGCACACCAGCTCGCACAGTTGTCAAATACGGATACTGCCACACATTGGCACTTAGAAAACTTTCATACGGTTGGGATGTTGTTAGTAGTATGGGGAACAGTAGACTACAGAACCAGTCAGGCTTGGATTCAAATCCTTTGGCAAGTTACCAAATTCCATGTAAAAAACTAGAATTCTGTGTCTTCCAGGGTTTTATAGAATGGGCCTGGTATAGAGCTTTTGCAGAATTAGAGCACGAGGAATGTCAGTTTTTCTTCCTTCTTTTTGTATCAGAAGTTATATTGAGATTGAGAGCTTTAAAAAGCCTTATCTGAGAAAACGAAATAGATACAGATCTCTCTCTCTCCGGCAACTCTAAGGACACAGCCTAAGTAACGAACGTGGAAGTAGTTGTCTTGTTGTCTTTTTAGATGTCATCTTTTAAGTCTGATTTGAGGTACCCTATGGAGCAAAGAGCCATGGAATAGAGGTGGAAGTCCTGGGTGTGTCACCTAAATTTTTGGAGGGAGTCAGAAGAGTATCGGTGGTCTGTCTACTGCTCAGGGTTGTTGTAGAGACTCAGTGAAATGACGTAGGGAAAGCGCTGTGTGACCGCCCAGCACCATGTAAATATGGGATGATGCTATGCCTGAAGTAGGTGCAATACACTGTGGGTGAGGTGAACCTAAAACCCCTCTGTGCCAAGTGCCTCACGTCTCATGCTAGATAAGCTCTCTTAGAAAAGCTGCTTCTATTTTAGATATCAAAGCCCTCCTAATAACCAAATAATCCGGGGATTCTGAAGAGCTGTCAGACAAAAATCAGCTCAGAGATACTGGAGCAGAATAATTTTTCGAGTAAAAATGTTTCTTCTTAATGTTTATTTTTCTCTTTCAACTAGACCGTGTACGCTTTACCAACCATCGCATTTGCTTTTGTATGCCACCCGTCAGTCCTGCCAATCTACAGTGAGCTTAAAGAGTAAGAGATTTGTTTTTTTATCTTAATCATTTTTTACATCCCCTCATTAATAGGCAGATATTGTATTAAAACAAATAGACTTGTATAATAAACCTCCATGGACTCATCACCCAGCTTCGACATTTACTTTCTGCCATTCTTGAGCAAGTACTATAATAAAGGAGAAAAGAAAAAAAGAACCAAAAAAAATCAGAAAACTGTAGTATATTTTGGCCATAAACATATAAAGTGGCCAACTATGTGGACTTTTTTGTTAAATTAGTTTTTCACGTACTATGTTTCTTAGGAGAGTTCAAGTATTCGTGTTACTTTATGTTACTTATGCTTATTTTACAAGTGTATAATAATAATCAGCATCTATAAACTACAAAATGCTTCATGTCTGATTTGCCTCTTACTGGTTTAGATGGAAAAGGCTGTGAAATCAGGGAGAAAGAAATCAATGTTAAGGCCACAAACTGGATAAAAGAATACTATTGTTCATTTTAAACCATGAAGATGATTCTGTGGATTTGTTTTTTGATTGCTGTTTTAGAGAAAACTAAAATCCTGCTTATAAATTTCCTCCTGGATTCTCTTTTTAGCCGACTCTTAGCAGACTTTATAGATTAAAATAGTCATCATGGCATAGTCTTAAGCTCAGAAAAGATATACCATGTAGCTATCTATTTCCATTTTGAAAAATGAAATAGATGTCTGTTAGCATTGATTCACTCATGACTCTTCCTCTTTCATATGTAATTGATATGTGGGTATATTTGGAAATACCTACATCTACCTATATGTACATCAGTCCTACTTTATGATCCTATACTCAGGATCATAAATATTTAAATATGTCTTTGACCTCTTTTAAACCTAATAGTCCAGCTTTTAGTTTGTATTTTTTCTGATGTGTATACTTCTCTCAATTTTTCCTATTATGACGCAAACAAATGTTATGACTGTCATGATCTGTTATTGACTACAGGCCTGATAGACTAATTTTTTGGGCCATTAAAGAAACTTAAAGTTCACCCAGAACTCCCAGAGTAAACCTGACCTGAGAGAGAAAGAGCCCTTCACCATCACAGCTGTGATCACTTGGGTACTTATTGGTCTGGAAACACAGACCAAGGAGTGGCAGGTGTATCCTGGGGCCGCACAGTGAGGGGAAAAAGGAACCTAAGTAGCAGCTGTAGCAGCAGAATACCTGAGGTCAAGTTCTAGCTGTGCCGTTCATCTCTGGGGCCGCCCATTTGAATTTATTCTGCTCTTTTCCCCTTACATGCTGAGTGTGGAGATAATATCAAAAACAAATATTAAAAAACATTCTCCGCCTTTTGATGAGAACCTGATATTCTTTTGAAAGAATGGGGAAGGACATTCAAGGGATCGGTAGTTCCATGGATCTCTCTCACAATATCCGTTTGGTATAAAAGAAGTTATTTTAAACTGGAGTAATTGCTGGGGGCAGTGAGTGTAGAAGAGGGGTGATCTCAGCTGGTCAGATCTTCCCTAGCCTGATAGAACGTTGTTAGTATTCTTCTGTGTTAGCACTGGTAGTTAAGCTCAGTAACATGGTTTGTAAGTTTTACAATTCCCTTATCTTTGTTCTTAGTCGATCACAGAAAAAGATGCAGATGGTTTCCAATATCTCCTTCTTCGCCATGTTTGTTATGTACTTCCTCACTGCCATTTTTGGCTACTTGACGTTCTATGGTAAGTGACTTCTGTTAGCGCGTAAATATAGGTATCTGTGAATAAATTAGTGAAAAGCAATATCCAAATAACTTTTAACATTTTTTAAAAGATTTATTTATTTATTTGAGAGAGAGAGAGAGAGAGAGAGAAAGTCTGAGTGCAGTGGGAGGGGCAAGATGGGGGAAAGAATCCTGAAAAGAATCCTGAAGTAGACTCCTTGCTCAGCCCAGAGCCCAAAGCACAGCTCAGTCCCAGGACCCTGAGATCACGACCTGAGCTGAAATCAAGAGTCAGCCGCTTAATCAACTGAACCACCCAGGCACCCCAATATCTAAATAACTTTTTAACATGATAGCCCAAAAAAGCAAGAAAAAAAAAATCTACCCATTGATTGTGCAGGTCTTTTCTTCTGCATAAAGCAAGTGGTGATGATTCCTTTGTATTTTGTGCAGACTGCACAATAGAATAATTACTGAAACAAGATACTGTAATTTTTTTTCTCCTAATACTGTCCTTAAAAGAAACTGCATTTTATAAGCATGCCACCTTTACTGAGGAAAGTTTAGAACTATACCGGAGAAGGCTCTCCTAATTGCTGTTGCGAATTGGGTCAGATTCCATTAATAGAGAGACAGAGACAGATGTTGAAAGTGAGAAAGAGCAGAGTGCTACACTCATGACACTTGTGTTAATTAAAAATAAAATGCCTAATTGTTCACTGGAAGTGGGAGCCCTGCAAAGATGTGAAGGAATGGCAGAGAAGGTTCAAAGGCATGAGATCTGAAAAAGAGAACAACTAGGTTTCATTTGTAACTTATTGGCCCTGTGGGAATAGTTTTCCTTCTTTTACTAGGTCTTCATCCTCTCCTATTCAGATTATCCTCAAACTGTATTTAACATCTTTCATTACCATTATGATTTGGGACTTGATTTAAATTTAAATACATATATTTCACATTGTTCTTTATTAAATCGTATTTCTTTGGGGCATTTTTTTTCCATAAACCCTAATGTCTCCAAACTTAAATAGGTTTGGAGACGATTAATTCAGCCTGGAGAAGATTGGCTACCCTGAATATACAGTTGTATTGTTACTGTTTTTGTAAGCAATGGCAAACAGCACTGTCTGATAAATCCATAAATACCATGTTGAATTTCTGCATAAAAATAGTGTTTCTAGCTTTCCTGCAGAGTTGCAGGGCTGGCGGTAGGTAAAGGGAGGGAGGGAGAGCTTCCCTGTTAATTGAACAGTCTCACTGTTACCCCTTCATGCATGAATTTTCTTTGCAAATCCATTTTTCCCCCACAAAAAATAGAATATCAAACCCTTTTATACTCTTTGGTTAAAGAAAGAGGCTCAGCTATTTTTAGATGGTTATAAATTCTGAATCAAGAAAATTAGAACTAATGAGACTCTCATTATAACCTAGGGTCCCTTTTCCAAAACTGAGACCAATCTATGGCACAGAATAGAATTGGAATTCCACCCCCAGAACCTTGAGACCAGTATAGTGAGAAGACCTTACGGGAGACATGCAGGAGGGGAAGATGCTAGACCTTACGGGAGACATGCAGGAGGGGAAGGTGCTAGACCTTATGCGAGACATGCAGGAGGGGAAGGTGCTAGACCTTACGGGAGACATGCAGGAGGGGAAGGTGCTAGACCTTACGGGAGACATGCAGGAGGGGAAGGTGCTCTGGTCGAAGGAGTGAGCATTTGCAGGGACTGCCATTCTAGCTTTGGTTGTCTTTGAAATCACGTCCTGAAGTTCAGAGTTAAGAAAAGTTCAAAATGCTACATAAGCTAAGTACTTTTTCTTTTTTAATAAGAAAAACATGTATGGAAGAGAATTCTTTCCTGCTGGTGGTGAAGTTAGCACCTCCTTCTCTTGGCCCCTGGAAGTGGAATGATAAGAGGAGGGTCTGAATGAGGCTCTGCGTGGCGTGCAGTCCTCCTGGCAAGACTGCAGAGGTGTAGCGTCGTTTGATGAGTGGCACCAAGTGGGGAAATGTCTAGATGAGGAAGGTTTTTGTGCTTCAACTCTGTTATTTTTAATTCCGATTTACTCCCAGGTTGAATTTAGTATAAGCTGAGCATCCCCACCCTGTCTGTGTAACTGCTTCTAGAAATTACTGTAAATTCCTTTTAAAGTTACATACGGACAAGTGGAGCCTGTCTCACACGGCATTTTTTTCTTTTCAACTTCATAAATTGTTGTAATAGTTACCTCAACACCTAGAACGTTGCTTTCCTTGCCCTTTTGTTTCCAGATTCTGTGTTGTTAGGAAAAACTGTCATTCAGCAATGTGTTTGTTTCTTTCTAATACTCTCCCTCACTTTAGAAAACGTACAGTCAGACCTCCTCCACAAGTACCAGAGTAAAGATGACATTCTCATCCTGACAGTGCGGCTGGCTGTCATCGTGGCTGTCATCCTCACAGTGCCCGTGTTATTCTTCACGGTGAGTAAGAGGCCTCCGAGCTGTCGACATACAAAAAGCCGAGGCCTCCCCTCTTCTCCTGTGTTCAGGAGCCCGCTCCAGAGAAAGCCTGCTGAGGGTGACTTCCCAGTGTCACTGGAACCATATATAGTAGGGAAGGACCCTGAGACTCGGTTAGGGCCCTTCAGAGAGAAAGTAGGGTCAGTGAGATAGGGCAGGCTCTGATGGAATAAATCTTAATTCTCATAATCTCTTCCTTCTTCACAAAGAAATGTAGACAGAATGATTGTTTTTAAAGATTTTATTTATTTACTTGAGAGAGAGAGAGTGAGCATGAGCAGGGGGAGGGGCAGAGGGAGAAGCAGACCCCCCACTGAGCTGGGAGCCCGATGCAGAGCTCGATCCCAGGACCCTGGGATCACGACCTGAGCAGAAGGCAGACGCTTAACAGACTAAGCCACCCAGGCATCCAAGACGGAGTGTTTGAATCTTCCTCGTACACGATGAGAAAACAGAAAGGGACCGGAAGAGAACACTTAGTCATAGATAGAAACAGAAATTACCCCTCACCAAAGCAAACTACCTATTTGTAAATAAAAATACTTTCCTTAAATCAAGACCTTTGCTTGTAATACTGTGCAAGGCCTTGCAAAACATTTCACAGATTCCTGTGCACCAGTACATGAGTTTCTGCTGAAAATGTGGAGGTTGGCAGGCCGGAGGCCGTCACGGAGTCTTTGTTTTCTTTTCCTGTAGGTTCGATCATCTTTATTTGAACTGGCTAAGAAAACGAAGTTTAATTTGTGTCGCCATATCTTGGTTACCTTCATACTCTTGGTGATTATCAACTTGTTGGTGATCTTCATACCCTCAATGAAGGATATTTTTGGGGTCGTAGGTATGGCTTGATGACTTTACACTTATCAGGACTCTACAACAGCTGTTTAGAAAGCTAAAATTTCAGCATAACAACATCAATTTTTTTTTCTTATTTTACAGGAGTTACGTCTGCTAATATGCTCATTTTCATTCTTCCTTCATCTCTTTATTTAAAAATCACAAGCCAGGATGGAGATAAAGGAACTCAGAGAATTTGGGTATGTCTCATGCCTGCCACTCTAATTTTTCTGATTAGTTTTTCATGTAAATTTACCAAATAAATAGCCCATCTCTCCCTTACCTGACCCTACTGGTAGCAACCTCAAAAGGGGAGCAGCAGTCCTATAGTTTTACCCTTTGGGGGATTTAAAATATCTTATCAGAATCTGATCTATTCTCTCAAAATGTTACTCTTACCGTGTTTTAACTTTTCCCTGAGCGAGGGTTGGGCCACCTGGGAAACTGGATGTTGTCATCGTCTCTGTAAGGCGATGCCTTGTCTTCAGCAAGCTAGGAAAGGGAGAGGGACTCAAAGATTAAGGGCAGCCCACTGCTTCTGTACAATTCGTGGTCATGTAACTCCTTCCAACAGCCCAGGGAGTGTGGGACGCCTTAACTTAAGACGGCTGAGTTAGCTTAAAGAGCCTTTTTATGGTTTGACAGAAATACTTTGGAACAACAGACCTGGATTCAGAAACTACCTTTCTACATTGGGATTCTTGTTTCCAGGTCTGATGAAGTTCAAAGGCATCTTGAAGGTGGTGCACTTGGAGACAGTAAGGGAAGCAGGGGTGAAGTGGCTGCTACATGAGTACCTTCTGGAGCACCATTTTGTTTGGCCTCGGAGAAGGCTTCTCAGCTGCCCTCCCAGATAGTGTAAGCGCTCCAACTGCACGTATCACCCGAGTCAACAGACCCGGGTGAGAGATGTAGGCAGAAGGGATCATCCTTGTGCATTTAGGAAAAGCAGCACTGATGCTGGTACAACATCTACTTCCCCAACAGGATTATCCCTGAAGCCAGAAGTCCCAAATCCTACTAAACCATACCAGTAGGGGCTTCACAAGGACAGAGAAGGAGCCCGTCAAATACACTCAGATTAAATCTGAACATGGTAGAGGCCTGTTGCTCGTGAATTCTCTGGGCCTCCTTAACCCCGCTCCCATGTTAAAACTGGTAGTAGGATCTAGCAGGTAGCATTAGACAAGGGCTCCTGTCCATGTGGGGCCCCACTGGGAGTTAGACCAGACCTGTGATGGTAAGCGGTGTACAGCCCTGCCTACCATTTGCCTCTTCTCCTTCCCTTAGCTCTATCCCCCAGGTTCCAGTCCAGCCCCCTTGGCTCTCCTGTTACTTCATCCTTCTTCCTGCAAAGCTCTCATTGGATACTTTTTTTTTTTTTAAGATTTTATATATTTATTCATAAGAGACACACACAGAGAGAGACATAGGCAGAGGAAGAAGCAGGCTCCCTGCGGGGAGCCCCATGTGGGACTCGATCCCGAGACTCTCGGATCACGCCCTGAGCCAAAGGCAGACGCTCAACCGCTGAGCCACCCAGGCATCCCTCATTGGATACTTTTAAGGCCAAGCAATTTCTAATCTCATGTTCTCCAGATTTTGGTCCCCTCTTCTGCCTTCCTGAACTCTTAAAATAACTTAGTTGTGGACACCCATTTCCTATTTCACTTGCTCAGATTGACTTTGCTTTTATATAACTTTTTTCCCACTTTTCCAAACAGAAATGTTAGCCTGCCAATGATAACCAACCTTGGTTGGTTCATTAAAAAATAACAAAATGACCTGTATATTTTCAGAGGCTTTTTTTTTTTTTTTTTAGTTAGGAGCTTAGTTTGAAAGAAACTATAAGGATACCCAGAGAGTTATAGAATGGATATTTGTTCTGAGGTGACATGAAGTCAAAGATCAGAATGTGGAGGATGGCCCTGCATAGCTAGTTCTTGTTTTCCCATCCTTGAAGAATCCGATCCATACAATCTTGGGATGATTCTTACAGTTCAGCAATGGTTGTAACAAACTCCAAATTCTGGGGACACACAAAGAAGAGGGAAAGTATTTCTATTTTTTTTCCCCAGGTGTATGTGGGAAATGTTGGCCTCACTGAAAATAACCCATGCCTTTGTGTTGCTCCAGGCTGCCCTTTTCTTGGGCCTGGGGGTGTTGTTTTCCCTGGTCAGCATTCCCTTGGTCATCTACGACTGGGCCTGCTCATCAAGTAGTGACGAAGGCCACTGAGACCAGCTGAGGACAGGAATCGTTCCAGCCCGCTGCCCCGTCATGTCACCACACATCAGCAATCTCTCATCACTTCTTTCGCAAGTTTACAGAAGCAAACAGAAATTCACAAGACACCTAAAATGGAATAACACTTCGGTAGCAAAACAAAAAACCTGTTTGTATAATGGTTCCTGTTCCTCTAAGATTTGGGATCGATTTCAGGATTGTGGTGTTTTTTGTTTTTTTTTTTTAAAGTTTCATGCAATTGTATTTCTTAGTATTCTTCACAATCAGTTATTCTTCACCCTCCTAACTCTATTTTTTGTGACTTCATGGTCCTTTAGAACTTTGAAAACATAATGATCAATCATGTTTATTTATTATGCATCTGGATTCTAAAATAGTTTTCCTGCCGATGTTCCACTCACACCATCTGTACCTTTTTAGAAGAGAAAACGAATCTTGAATTGTATATAGTTATTTTGCTTTACAGAAAAAAAAAATGGTTTCATAAATATTTTGCCTACTTTGGTTAACATAGCACACAGGGATAATCATAAGAGAGTGACAGGGTGTGTGCCATTGCTGGATCAGAACCTGCCCAATATTTGAGGTGGCTCTGATCAGCTGGCAGCCAGGTTCCGGCGGGCCAGTGGCCTCACTGGTACTACATCCTGCTTCATGCAGAGACATTCTCCAATGAGTGTTCTCAGCTGGGGAGGGGGTGAGAATGATTTCTTACCTTGGTAAATATTTTAAACTACACATTTGGGTTATCTAGCAAATGGAGTTTTGTTTCCCTCTTGGCCAACTGTGTCAAATTCCAATCCAAGTCACCTTCCACTGAGGGAGACCCGTGACACCTTTGTAATAAATCGAGAAGCTAGAGTATTGCAAAAAGAGCATCCAAAATGCCTAAGAAAATATTCCTCTGATGCAAATAGCCTTCAACCCTACGCCTGTATTGTTGAAGAGAGAGAAGACATTTTCTTAAATTATAAACCCAGCAGCTTTTACTCATGTCCACCAGCTTTTTGCACAGAGAATAATGTGTATCTAACCAAGGATGATCTAGGATAAGTAATTCCTGTTTTATATTGGGTACTTTAGGGGGTCTTTAAAAGACTTGTTTTATATCTATAAATTTAGGTTATTACAAATATAAGATTTTTGTACCTTAAATAAGCCTCATTCCTATTTCTTCTCCATCAACAATCCACTCAGAGTCTTGGGGAAAAAAAAAAAAGAAAAAGAACCTTCAGAGATAGCTTTTGAGAAGAACTTGTGACAAAATCAGTGTACCTTCCTTCCCTCCGGCGGGGACTTTGGTGCCTGTGCTGTCTCCTCTTCTCATCCCTAACCAAGGGGTGGGCCATTACCACCTGCCCAGCATCACTCACACAGAAGGACAGCGTTGCCTCACACCCTTACCCCAGCCCCACTGCCTCCTAAAGGGGGTGGAAGGAAATTACACAGAGACTGAAAAAGAAGAGAGTTGGGGACAAGGCATAGCTTGGAAAGTTGGAGGACAGCAAGGAAACCCAGAATCGCATCCCCCCGAAGCTGGGCCACCACCTGTGATTGGACAGGCCTTATCACACAGTAAGAAATGTTTGTGCTCTTGAAATAGGACTTGTGCTTTATTCATATTCTGGTTGAATTTCTCAAACTTGTACGTTCACTGAGCACAGATTTCTTATCCAGAGATAAGTAGGATCTAAACCGTAGAACCTTGGCGGGATTTCCAAGCACTTAGCTCTGCGTTCTGTTCCTCCTTTACTCAAATCCCCAAAGATCTTCACTCATCATTCCCCAGGAGTAACAAGGAACTGTCCCTCCCCATTTACAGACTGATGTCCCATAGAAAGGGCAGGCCTCGAAGCACCTTGTGATGGAAAGGTTATTTCCTGCATTTCTTGGTAGGATCATCATAGCTTTTAATGTAATGCTCCTGAGTTCTATCCACGTTAGGTCAGAGTTCAGGTATTTAGAGAGGAATACCTACTCATACATGAATACGTAGCCTAGTAAAATCCACAGCCACCTCTGGCCTTTTCAGCAGTGTCTTCCATGCTGGATGAACAGGGAGAGAAACTGAGCAACACAAGTCAGTTGGCCCTCAGAGGCTCGTCTAGGGCACCGAGTAATGAAATAGCCAGGTAGTGGCCTGACCCTCCGTTAAAAAAAGTACTGAGTTTAGTTTGCAAGCAATATTATGCTACTTTCTATTTTCCTCATTAATTTATAACAGCTCATTTGACACAAAGTCAACTTAGAGAATTGTAACTCTTGGGATGTGTAGTGATATTTTTGGATCTCTGGATTTTATGTGTCAGTACAGGGAACTTTTATTATTATTTAAGATATTTATTTAGAGGAGGCACATTGTTGTTGATGCCTGTGATACTGCAGGTTTTTAAAATCTTCTTTGTATGTTTATCTAAGTTGATTTTTGACTGAATATAATAGACCCTACTGTAATTTGTCAAATACCACAGATTAATCACATCATTTGTGTGGGATTAGCTGTAAAGTGTACTGCAATAATTCTTCTTGTTCAGAATAGTGAACTGGTAGCCAAAAATACATGTATCACAGATGTTAGGTAGAATTTAAACAACAGTCAAGTGCTATAGAAGTTTTTCTGCTAAATTAGTAGACTAAAGAATATTATACCTTGGCCATTGGGAGCAGCACGTTTTCCTTTGGTAGCTAGACCCTTAACACTAGTGAACAGTGCCAGTTTCATACTTTGGATTTAGACCTGTTCTCTAGTTATTATCACAATATACTAGTAAATCCCTAATTTAACGTAGTGTTGGGAGTGGGGTAGTAAAGTGTGTACGGGAGAGAAGTCGAATCTCATTAAACACAGGCTGTCCCCGATTTATAAGTAGATCATGTTGCAAAACCCTGTTAGTTGGTTGTTTGCAACCTGGAATGTATTTTCCTCTAAAAACCAGGTTATACGTGGTGGTTAGGCCACAGAGCAGCTAGGAAGGATGATCAAACCCATCATTTAGCAGAATAAGGATAATAAAGCGTGATTGCTAAAAAGCCTAGCCACCAGAGAGAATACTGTTTCTAAGGAGTATTTGTTCAGAGTTGCCAAGAAGACGTCACTCCTGTTCATGGAATCTGGACGGCCCACGCTAGCCACACACCAGCTGCTGGACGGTGGGGGGAGGGTGACCACCAGTTAGTGGAGACCATGTGGCCTGAAGCAAGGTCTCCGGCAAAGGAGGGGAAGAGTGAGTCCAGGGCCACCAGAGAACCTGGTGGGAGGAGGAGGAAGAGGAGGAGGAGGATGGGGCCTCTTGTGGGTTGTAAACCGCCAGGGACGTTCATTCCTCGGCTGGTGTCCTTTCTTTTGCCTAGAGGTCTCAGGCTTGGCCTGACTTTTCTGTTTTGTAGGACCTGTTGCTCCGTGGTTTGTCCCCCACCCCCACCCCACCCCAGTTACAGAACAGGACGCTGGCCAGAGCTTCCCCCGAGTGCCAGCCCACAGCACTTCGAATGGGTTTCGGGCTAGTGAACCACCGTTTAGCCTCCTAGTCAGCAGATCGGTGTCAAAGAGGCTCTCTACTGACTTTCCTTCTCTGTGTTTGCGGACCCTGTTGAGAAAGGCACACGTGGGTGACGGCCACGGGGCTGGGGGTGGACGGGACTGTGGTGGGATCCCTGTGTTTGAGGGGACACCGCAGAAATGGCCCCCACAACTGACTTCCTTCCGGAGTTGGACTCAAGCCTCTAAGGCCGTGGTTCTCAGAGTGCTCCCCGGATGGGCCACAGCAGCAGCACCCGAGGACTCGTGGGAATGCAGGGTTTGGGGCCCACCCCAGAACCAATGGAATCAGAAACTGTGGGGCGGAAACCCTCGGCAGTCTGGGTTTGAACAAGCCCCCCATGTGACCCTGATGCACGTCAAGTCAGAGAACCACCACAGGCCAACTTGTCTCTCTTTGCTTCCCCCCAGTCGTCCTACCTCAGAGTGTGGTGCCTAGGAAATGCTGGTGCTGACGCACAGTCGTAAAGGAAGGCTCCCCGCACTCGGGTCTACCGGGCTGAGGTGCCCTGGGATTACCTTTCTTTTGAAGCTGTGAAGACATGAAAGTGAAGTGTCTCTGTTTTTGTGGAGAACGCAAAGAAAACCCCCTTGGTAAATGCGGCCTTCCATAGAGGAGATCCTGAATTCGTGCCAGGAGTTAAGTTCTCCACAATGTTCGTGTGCGTTGTGTAATGATCCATCCTGCCCTCCTTTTAAAGTGAATTCTCTAGAAAGGTATGCACCGCATAAGCATCGACCAGCTGCTCGGAGAAGGCTGGGTTTCAGTAGGTCACAATGTTGGCCGCCCACTTATGGGGTGGGGAGGAGGTTGAGGACACCATCAGGTATTTGATCTCATGCCTCAGAGCAAAGCCACTGGCTTCCCTCAGTTTATCAATGGAAATGGCTTGAGGCTTGGAAAGGGCGGAAGCTTTGAGAGTAGAATGCCTCCATTCCACTTCCCTGTAAACTTGTAGCCACTCTCAAAACAAAGAAGACCCAGACTACATCACTGAGCAGGGCCAATGAATGGTTCTCCCTACGGATGGCAGATCTGAGGATCCTTCAGCAACAGAACATACTTCCTCTAAAATACACGCAGTGAATTATTGATGATGACATAGGGCTTTAGGTACAAATTGGGAATGGGGTGGCTAACAACGGAAAAACCTCCCTAAGTCTCAAAGGGAAAGTGCTTGAAAATTGTAAAATTCACAAGGCTCAGTCCTTCTCCTTCTTTAGGGTTTTCTCAGAGGAAGGGCTGTGAACTGGGCCCATCTGTCTACAGGCTTGACTTTGTGTTTTTAAAAGGAAGAATCTATGCAGCTGAGGTTTATTGTAGGAAATATTTCATTTGTATGTAAATACGTTGTAAATAAATAGGAGGCTGTATATTTTTGCAGTTGTTGATTCACACTGAAATAGAAGTCTGCATATCAAGAATCTAGTATCTGCATAACGAGAATAAATGTTGTCATAGATATTAGTGGTTTTGTTTGGGAATTAGGAAAATTTACATTCTTGCCCAGGTAACATCATCCTCTCAGTGTAAACTTGGATTCTAAAAATCTTACTTAATTGTTTAGAAAGCAAAATGTCTGAGAAATAGTTGCATTGATTTCTTGTATTAAGATCAATTATTTAAGAGATAATCCTCTGAGCTACAAATAAGGAATATTTAGACCCAAATTACTGTCATATAGACATAGGTATACCCAAAAAGACAAATTGTTTCTTCATAATGCTCTTTCGCCGTTAACACTGATACCACTACACAGTATTTATGAAAACAGAAGTTGGGGAGAATTTTTCTTTTCAAAATTAAATTGAATTGCTGCATTTCCCAAACCTTGGGATCTTTGAAAGGGGGAAAAAAACCTGAACATTAACTATGAGCACAAATTTGACGGGGGGGAAAAAAGACCTTTATTTTATCAAGCTTTTGAAAGTCTTGCATGTTTGCCTTTCATTTTCAGCGTTGACGCCAACATAGATTGTCTTAAGTCATTTTTTTCCCAAAACACTTGAATCTTGATCGTTGGTACGTAGTCCACGCTCCAGGGTCCAGTTGTATTTTAGACTTCATATAAGTCCAGTATGTGTAGCACACCACTGTTTTATTAATATAAAAACTTGTAAATGACTTTCAGATGGGTGATAGAAGTAAGTCACAAGTCACAAAACCTTGCTATTCATGGTTAATCAAACAGTTTCTTTTCCCCCCAGGATGTGGTGTAAATAAAGAAATATTAAGAAGTTCTGTTCTATAATTGCTCTGTTAACATAGTTTTTAAACATTAAAAAATGTGAACTAAAAGCATTTTTGAGTTTTGCCTTCATTCTTTTGGGATGCAGTACTAAAATGGGGGGCATTTGATTGTTGGAGACAGATTTGCACACATTTGTCAGTGTTCTGGAACGTTGTATGTTCATGAAAACTTATATTTACATATCCAAACTTGAAAAAAAAACCTCTGATAGAAATATGATCTGAAACATATTACATATTTCTCCATTCTTTGCAATCAGGGTAAACTAAACATAATATTTCCTTTTTAAACTCAGGTTCATCTTTATGGATCAATTTCTATGCTATATTGTAATAGGGACTCTGGTCTTCCTCTCCTCATATTGTAGCCATCCGTAACAGAAAATTCTATCAACACCTCCATTTCTCTGAACTATTACGGGGAAAGCTTCTTCTGCACCTTGACCTTTTCTTTGTCTATTCCTGGCTCCTCCTCCATGATCTTAGGAAAGGTTTATCAGACCAGCAAGATGGCCAGATTCTGATATCCAGATTCCTTTTGCAGACGGGGTTAGTGCAAAAACAACCTGGACCTTGATGGTATGACTGGGTATGCAGCCCTTCTTGCCTCTCCCTGAGCTGCCTGGATGACAGCCCATTCTGCAGAGCACAGGTGCATGTGTGGATCTCAAGGTGGAAATTCGGGGCACAGGAGCTGTTATTCCAAATCAGCTTCATTGGCAAGAAAGCTGATATTTTTATACATGTATTCCTTGTCTATTCCTTAGCCAATCAAAACCCCCGAGGCAAAGAGTATAAGTAATCATTACTTTCAAACCCAAGTAGTTGTTAAAATGCAAACATCCAAAAGGCCATTGAATATATGAGCTGGTTTTGTTCTAAATCAAAAGATTCGATCCTCCAGTGCTTTTGACAGTTCTGACTTCTTCCACTATTACTCCGTGAATGTCTGCCCATACTGTTCTGTTGTGCCCTGTTTTACATATTACATTCTGGGTGAGGGTTATCCTCTCTCTACCTCCCCTATGGGATAAACTTCGGGCTCACTGACTTTGCAACTCAAAAGACCTGTTTACTTACCTTCTAGACTCATAATTGTATTTTGTCTGGTTGGATAATCTGGAAGAGGTTGATGAGACCCAAATAACAGGGCAATTTTTTTGCATACCAATGTTTTATCATTAGTTAGTTTAAATTTTAGACTAATCCAAATTGGCAGGACAATCTGTTCTTCCTCTCTGGGCTCAGTGTAACATCAAAATAACCTGTCAGATTATCAGTGTATTATAAAGCTGTAGCACCTACAACAGATTTTTACTGATGTGAAAATAAATAAATAGATCATAATAGAAAACACATAAATGGTCCAACTAACACCAGAACGGTGGCCTTTAAATTAATAGGGGAAATAAGGGTTATTCAATAACTATGAAAAAAATGATTAGCTTTTTAAAGAAAATAAAGCTAAGATCCTCTATTGCCCCATTATATCTAAAGACGGCTCGAATACACAACACGTGGGCAAGTATGTTTTTTTCACAAGTGTAAACCCATGACTCTCATAAGGCTGTCATGCGTCAAAAATTTTATTTAGCTCACTATTAATGAAGGAACAAGTAAGATATTTTAAAAATGGTTCAAAGGATAACTCAAAGAACAGGCACATATATAAGCAATCGGGGGAGCTGAAATGAATTTGCTAATAGACACAAAACTGGACTAACCCACAGGGAAATCAGTTGCATCTCCACCAGCAGAATTCTTTTCCTTCTCTGGGCAGTAATCATTTCTACATCAGTTTGGCATAATTTACAAGGCTATAACATAATTCAAAACCCCCATCTCCCCAAAAAGGCAAAATATGTACAGACTCAGCTAACCCAGAAGAGATATCAAAAGTATTCCCAGTAGCCTTTTTTGCTGCTTCCAAAGTCTTTCCAATTTCCCTAACGGCTTCCTTTTTTTGTGACTATAAAAATCTCAAAGATTGTTTTTGATAATAAAAAAGGGCTGGACTCATTAGGTTTAGCCTGATTATTTTCTTAAGTGAGGCAAGTATTAATCATATAGGGTTCTTTGAATTTGCATTTAAATCTCATAGCCATGTAGTACTGAACAGCTACTGGAGCCACAGAATTGTATGTTTAAATGTCTCTATTATTTACTAGCTCAAGGCTGGGAAAGGAACCCCAAGAAACTACCATATTTTGCCTGCACTGTCTATAAATTTGAGTGAATTCCTCTTTACTTGAGTCCCGTCCCCCTCCCTACCCTCTGACCGGCCCCATTTTCACCACCTTTAAGGATTGTACTCGGCCAGTTTTGCTGGGATGGTTTTGTAGGCATTGGCTCCATAAGTAAAATCAACCTTTGTTCCTTAGAGTTGTTTGACATAACTGAGCATCATTCTCGAATATGACATTCCAGGAAAGGCCATCGTTACACGATCAATTTTTTCCAATTATGTACTGGTAGAAAGGAAAAGATTCTTGTTGAACCTACGCAAATAAGTATATTGCTGTGAAACAGTATGGGAACTCAGCTTTTTACTTTGGTGGTGGTAGAAAGGCCAGTGAGAAGCAGGGAAAAAAAAAAAGTTTAACTTCACTTTACAAGAGCAGGGTCTACTGGATTGTTGTAGATTAAAGGTCACTTAAGAAGAAAAATGGCCTCCTTATGGATTCAGAAAATAGAGCATTTAAGACAGCCTCAACAACCACAGTCAAATTTCTATCAGCTCGTTTCATCCTGTGAAATTCTATTCTGTGGGATCTTGATGTAGCATTCTGCTCTTATAAAGATGTCTGCTTCTGGAACCGAGTCCTGGATGTCCACCCACACTGCACAGGTACAGCCTGAAATCCATCCAAACTATGTCAGCTCAAGCTTGTACCCAAACATCTATTCTTTGAAGTGTCAATAGTTCAATGTACTTGGCACAGTCCAACTCCCTGAGAATCCGGGCAGTTGGTCTTTGCTAAAGAACCAGATTTTTGGCCTGAAGTTTGTTGTAGAGCCTCAGGCAAGTTTCAGGAAGCAGAAGTCTAGTTGATAATGAGACTGGAAAACTGTTGCTAACAGACTGTAGCCATGAATGGATATCCATCCTATCATCAGTGTTTTTCCACATCACCTTGAAAAGCTGTATAGTGTGCCACTGAAAGATCATCTGGCCATCTTTTTTTTTTTTCCCCCACTTTAGAGTCTTTCAAAGTTTTTCTGGCACTACCTATCTATATCTCATATATATAATATCTTGGGAGAAAGGAAGGCCTTTCTTGGTACAAAACACAGGAGTCACATAGGAAATAACTGACTAATCATAATTTTAAAACTCTCTATGTATGGTGCACCTGGGTAGCATAGCTAAGGGTCCGACCACTGGTTTCAGCTCAGGTCATGACCTCGAGCCCCCTATCCGTCTGTCTCTATGCTCAGCACGGTGTCTGCTTTGGATTCTCCCCCTCCCCCTGCCCCTCTTGCTCATGCTCTCTCCCAAATTAGATAAATAAATCTTTAAAACTCTCTATGATTTATAAAAGTGCCAAACAGAAAAAAAATCCAGAAATTCCAATTGAAAGATGAAACACATTTGCCATAACACATGTTTCAACTGCTATAATCTGACTCTCAAATTTGAGGTCAAAATTATTCAAAATATTCTCCTGGTCGAATTATCAGGATGCCCAACATGTCTTTCTTGATACTCTTGCCTTCAAATTGTCCAAGCAGAGGTGCCTGCTTCCAGATTCCAGGTAAAAGAGAACTGGAGAATTTAACCCATTTACATCAGGCAGTGCAGCTTCTGTTGCTGCCACATGTGGTCACTGTTGAACACCAGCTCTGCACAATTTCTTATGTGTGCCTACTATGGCAATAATACTGTCACCGGCTCACAGTTCTATGAGGGCTGAAGTCATAGAGGAATGATGACCTTAATCCATGCAGTGCTATGATAGACATCACCTTGAGAGCCCAAGCAATGAAGAGTGCCTCAGTTTGCCAGAAGTTCATTCCCAGCTCATGCCCTCCAGAAGGGGCTCAGAAGGGGCTCCAATTATACTTGCACACTGTATCAGAGCCACCCCGGCCCCCTTCCCCATCCATGGGCATTTAAACCTGATATTGATCTCAGGTCTCAACTCCAGGTGTCCCTCATGGTGAGTTTCCCTTTGGGACTCTCAGGACTGTTTCCTGTCCCCTCTGAGATCATCTCAATCTATAAGAGAGGTTCGAAAACAAAACTCAAAAGGAAAGGAATTGGGTAGAAGACATAATATTATCTTCCCGGGAGGCTTCCTGGTGCCTCGGCAAATTTGCTTGACCCTTTCAACGGTTACTGTTTCAACATACCAAGGGATATTTGGCTTTGGACAATCATAGATAAACCACAAAAATGTTCCAGTTACATCTTTCCCTAGGGGTGATGCCTGCCAGTTTGGCTCCTATTTGGAACTTAAGAGGCGCCATTCAATTGACTTTTCCTTGTTTAACAGTGACTAAACTATCTTCAAAAAGAAGCACCTAGAAACTTCCTACAGTTCTGCCTACATAGTCTTTGACATAGAGCAAATCTCCTTAACAAATCTAGTTTTAAAAATCACTAAGAAGGGGATCCCTGGGTGGCTCAGCGGTTTGGCGCCTGCCTTTGGCCCAGTGTGCGATCCTGGAGTCCCAGGATCAAGTCCCGTGTCGGGCTCCTGGCATGGAGCCTGCTTCTCCCTCTGCCTGGGTCTCTGCCTCTATTTCTCTCTCTATATATATATCATGAATAAATAAATAAATAAATAAATAAATAAATAAATAAATAAATCTTTTAAAAAATCACTAAGAAAAACAAATATATATAAAGCCCAATAGAAAAATGGGCTACACAAATATAAAAAACGAACAGAAAAAGAAATAAGCCTTGAAAAGATGTTCGATCTAACTAAGTCGTAGGTAAATAAATGAAAATTGGAACATCTGTGTATACCTTTTAAAACGACTCCTTTCATACTGGCAAAATCAAAACAATTGCTATTATAGTTCAGGTAAAGATGTACGAAACATTCATTTTCATATGTGGCTGATGACAGTGTAAACTGTCATGACTTTTTTTGGAGAGAAATTTAACAATATCTATTAATATTGGAAATGCTCTTAACTTTTGCCCCGTCAATTCTATGATGAGGTTTTGTAACTCCTAAGAACAATATGCTCTCAGATTCTCTTCCTATGTCTTTATCTCATTTCATACTCGGGTCTCTCTTCTTCTACTGTTTTCTGTTGTCCTTTATGCTATTTCTTCATCTCTTCTCTTTCCTCAATAACCTCTTGAACAGTCTGCATGTTAATTAACACTCCCTGCAACTAAACCCAGACCCACTCCTTGTTTTCTATCTTCAGGCTCCCAGTTAGTCTAGCTCCATCCATATCACAGATAGAAACTAGAGACAACTCTTGGTCTTTTGCATCAGAAAATCTCCATTGGTAGATCCCTGGTCCACCATAGTTTGACTCTTCATAGCTGGTTTCAAAACAATGATGGGTAAGTTTTACGTATTTTATGAATTTAGGACAACTTTAAAACATAGTTATGCCAGGGACCTTCTTCAGACCCATTAAATTATAATCTCTAGTGGTACATCCGAGATATTTAAGAAATTATCCAAAATTTAGAAATAAGACAAAGAGAGGACATAATATTGGGCCAGGATGTCATTTACCAATCTCACTTATGTATTATTTAATCATCTAGAGGAATCTGCTTTTGTTTGATGTGCTATTTACTATTGACTAAAGGCCTAGATTTTGCAATAAACCTAAATATGTTGTAAAATTATATATTGTAATATTTAAATGTAATAGATAATTACATATTTACATATGTGATTCTGTCTAGGTGAAATATAACCTCAAAAAAATCTGTATTTAATTTAGCAATCTTATTCTATCATTCCTTTTTAAACGCCTATAAATAACCAGTTCCTCAAAATGCCCTTTATTTTTATTTTATTTATTTTTGTTACAGATTTTATTTATTTATTTAAGAGAGAGAGAGAACTAGGGGAGGGAAGGGGGAAGAGGAGAAACAGAAGCAGAAGCAGAATCACCGCTCAGCAGGGATCCCAACATGGGGTTTGATCTCAGGACCCCAGGATCATGACTTGAGATAAAGCAGATGCTTAATAGACTGAGCCACCTGGGCAGCCCTATTTATTCATTTTTTAAAGTAGGCTCCACACCCAGCAATGTGGGGCTTGAACTCACACCCTGAGATCAAGAGTCGGATGATTAACCAATTGTACCACCCCTCCAAATCCCTTTAAATTGGTTTTTTACTTCATTTTACTTCAGGTTGGATGTGTGTTATCTTTGGCTTATTATTTGCATTAAGGAAACTATCCATAGGATGTGAAATTTCTCTCTCTGTTGTGATATTTTATGTTGCCATACTCACTGTCCCCCTAGCATACGTTATTTTATATCTTGGATTCTCAACCTTTTATTCATAATACAAACACTCTAAACACAGAATAAATTTTTAATACGTTCTTTGTGGGCAAAATATATCTTATATGCAGACAAATATTGCAATTCCGATTTTTAAACATATTTAGCTAAAGGAAGCATGTCTAAGAGCAGGAGAGGTGCCTGACCACTAGTGAGCACCTTTTTCCTCAATCGGGCACCTGGCAACCAAGTCTGCATGAACTCTCAGCACGTGGGAGTTGGGCATCAGAGAAAGTACTATGTACTTACTATCTATACCTTTTGAAAAGATAGCTCTTCTGGGGCACCTGGGTGGCTCAGTCGGTTCATTGCCCACAGCTAGGGTCACAATCCCAGGGTCCTGGGATCAAGCCCCACATCGGGCTCCCTGCTCAGTGGGAACTCTGCTTCTCCCTCTCCCTCTGGCCCCCCCACCCTCGCTTGTGCTGTCTCAAATAAATAAATCTTAAAAAAAAAAAAAAAAAAAAGACAAGACAGCTCTTCTAAGTAGTTAAGAAACTGTCTTTTCTGCCTGGAAAAGCATCTTGTTTTCACTTTTCAAACATCCAAGCTGATGTTTGACCTAAAGGTTTATTTTTCTGTGGAAGCATGATGGTTTGCAGAACATGAAGGAAAGAGTGAGATATACTTTCTATTAATAGTAGTCAAATGATGTCCTTATCCTGGATCTTTTCTCTTAGAGATTTTCAGTGGAGTCCACTCGGGGATGTGTATGCCTGAGGATCTAGCATTTCTTCTCTTCCCACAGCACTTGATCAGTAAGTGATGTAAGGTGTCATTGATGTTAAGCTGTGGCATAAATAGCACAGCAGCCTCATGGTCCTCATGGGGCCAACATGGAGGCGTACCTACTGTCTGCAGAACTCCCCTGTGCCATGGAGCCAGTTTCCCTTCAGGCTTTCTTGATACCACATGCTTCCTTGCTTGATTCCTTCTCTTCCCAGCCCCACTCTCTGACCTCTGTAGGTTCTTCTTAGGAACACTCCCTAATAAATCAGTCTTAAAATTTGCTTCTGGGAAACCCAACCTAATACCCTAAGTTTGCCTGGGCCCATAACGTATAAAATGTTTTTGAAATAATAATTTCCTCCACGTTGTTCTGAGCTCTCTTGACAAACCAAAATCCTGGGGGTTTTATTTGTTTAGTTTTGTTTGTTGGGGGAAGGAAGTCAGGCCTTAGGTAGATCCTATGAACCACCTTCCCTTTGCTGAACAATCAATCAATCAAACAAACAAACAAACAAACAAACAATATTCCTTCTGGAATAAAATGTCTTTCTCAGTTTTCTAAGGTTCTTTCTCTGAATGGGACAGCCACAAAGCAAACCACATGGATGACACATTTTGTCAGCCGTGTCCATTCAAACGAGGATGGGATTCCCAATCAGTCTCTGGAATCTCACTCAGTTGCCCTCTCAGACTTTCCCGACAACATTCCCAGGCCATTTGAAAATTCTCTTTTCTGATAATGCTTTCAAGAGACTCTCAGTGGAGTGTTTATGTGGACTGTGTGGAGTGAACAGCAAACACTTTCAAATCTGAAATGACCGACTAATATTCATCATCGGTTAGTAAGTCAAATCATGTCACGGTCTGTTCAACATCCTCCAGTGGTTTCCCATATCACTCGTAGAAAAAATTAGATCCTTTATTTACATAGTCAGCCCATGACCTTCTCCTCCTGACCACCCCGACCCCACTCTGACCTTGTTCCCTGAACCTACCAAGCATACTCTGATCTCAGAGCCTTTGCACTTGCTCTTCCTCCTGCCATCACACTCTTCGCACAGTTACCCATGTGGCAGTTACCTCACTGCCTTCAGTTCTCTTCCCAAATATCACCTTATCCCTAAGACCTTCTCTGACCATTCCATGAAAAATAGCAACTCACCTACCTGTAACACTCATACCTTAGTTCCTGTATCCCTTATCTTGTTTCATTTTTGTTGCTAGAACTCTTATTTCCATCTGAAATGCTTTAATTAGCTTGTTTGCCTGTCTCTTTCTAGCTGGAATGCCGAGAGCAGGGTTTATGTCTATTTTTTTTTCACTGCCATATCCCTAGCACCTAGAACAGGGTAGGTAGGTATTCAATAAATACTTGTTGAATGAGTGAATGAATAAATTAAAGAGGTTACATTAAGTCTATGTTCCTCTCCCTCTGTAAGTGGGATAATTAGATGCAGGATTCAACATCCTACTCCCAGATTTGTTTTTCTTCCCCCTTTTAATTTTCTTTTTAAGTTTTTGTTTTAATTCCAGTTAGTTAACATAGAGTGTTGTATTAGTTTCAAGTGTACAATGTAGTAATTAAAGCACTTTTTAATTTTTAGTTATTTATTTATTTTTAAGATTTTATTTATTTATTCATGAGAGACACAGAGAAGGCAAAGACATAGAGGGAGAAGCAGGCTCCATGCAGGGAGCCCGACGTGGGACTCGATGCTGGAACTCTAGGATCTTGCCCTGAGCCGAAGCCAGATGCTCAACCGATGGGCCACCCAGGTGTCCCCAAACTCTTTTTTATTTTGAAATTTAATTTTTAAATATTTTTCTTAATAGGTGTTTTAATAATTATAAGCCCCTCCTTGCAATAAATCAAACATTACAGAGATGTATTAAAAAATGGTTAAGAATCTGTTTTTGGAACACTAGATTGATACTAAACATCCAAAATATAACTTCTGACACAGTGGCTACACACATGGATTCTAAAATCAGACTGTCTGGATTCAAGTTTATTGCATCTGCAAGCTCAGACATGTTACTTCAATATCTTGATGCCTGATTTTGCTTTTGTACAACGGAAGTAATAACAGAACCTTCCCATAGAATTGCTGTGAGGATTAAATGACTTCATTAAAACATGAACAAAAACTCAGAATAGTATATATCATACTGTAAACACTAAGCAAATTATCTAATTTTTTTTCCCACTTAACAATGGATCTTGGAGTTCATGCCAATCACAGTACCTACAGATTAAACTCATTCTGTGACTAGATGCATTAGCATTCCCTGGTATGCATGAGCCAGGGATATATATTTTTTCAATCTTTTTCCATGAGAGACATACAGATTTTTGTGGTATATGTGCTAAATTAAATACCCATGACTGCAAGACCTATACATTGGTGTATTATTTCTCTAGGATAAAATTCCCCAGAGTGAGACTACTGGACCAAAAGATCTGTCTTATTTAATTTTAACAGAAGTTACCTAATTACTTTCTAAGCTACTAGTAATAATCCACACACCCACAAATAATATATATCTGTCCCTTTTTCTGCATCCTCACCAGAAATGGAAGCTGTGACACTTTTAAAGTTTTTGTCAAGTGATGACCAAAAAATGGGATCTTGTTTTTATTTATTTTAAATTTCCAAACTATTAATGAAATTGATCATTTTTTTCAAATACTTATTGCCATTTTCATTTCCTTTCTTATAAATGCCTATTCACATTCTTTATCCATTGTTCAGTAGGATTGTTTATCATTTACTCACTGACTTGTAAAAGGAACAAAGGAATGCTTTGTTTACTACATATATTGTAAAATATTAATTTTTTTCTATTCTATTTGTTTCTGGATTTTGTGATGCATCTTTTTATTTTCTGCTTTCATGTGGCCAAATAAAGCTACTGTTACTTTATGGATTTTGGCTTTCCTGAGTCTATAGTTTTTTTTTTTTTATCAATGATTGTTTATTATTTTTTTTAAGATTTTATTTATTTATTCATAGACACAGAGAGAGAGAGACACAGGCAGAGGGAGAGGGAGAAGCAGGCTCCATGCAGGGAACCCGATATGGGATTCGATCCCTGGTCTCCAGGATCACACCCCAGGCTGCAGGCGGCGCCAAACCGCTGTGCCACCAGGGCTGCCCCCTGAGTCTATAGTTTTTATAAAGAAATTCTCTCTTAGTGCCAAGTAGTAAAAATATCACTCTAATTTCATTTAATATATTTATTATTTATAATAATATTATATTATTTCATTTAATCTAATTTATTATTATATTTATTTTATTTTATTATTTACAATATAAATAAAATACTTTTTATTTATATTTTTTCATTTTATATATTATTATTTTATTCATTTATTTATTTTTCATTTACTATTTATTATTTAGTAATATTCAATCCACTTGTAAGATATTTGTGTATGTGAAAGGAGACTAGAACTTTTCTTATAGATAGGTAGGTAGTTAGGTCAGCACCATTTATTATATAAACCATCATTTGTCCTTGTTTTATTAAGTTCCTATATGTTGATCTGTTTCTGGACTTTCTATTCTATTCTTTCTTTTTTTTATTTTATTCTATCAATATTTGCAGTCCTGCACTAAAACTGTATGAATTGGAGTCTTTTTTTTTTTCATTTTTATTTTTTGGTTTTCAAAATATTTTAAATTTACTTAATTCTTTTTTTCTTGTTTTTCAGCTTTATTGTGCTACAACTGAAAAAATTGTAAAATATTTATTTATTTTAAAGATTTATTTAAATATTATTAAAAGATTTATTTATTAAAAGATTTATTTATTTATTTTAGAGAGACAGAGCATCATGGGGAGAATGGGGAGAGAGAGGGGGAGAGAGAGAGTCTGAAGCACAGCTCAATGTGGGGCTCAGACCCATAGCCTGGAGTTTATGACCTGAGCTGAAACCAAGAGTCAGGCACTTAACCAACTGAGCCACCCAGGCACCCCAAGATTTAAGATATTTAAAATGTACAGCATGATGATTTGATATGTGTGTACATTGTGAAAGGATTTCTGTCATCTAGTTAATTAATATATCCATCACCTCACATA
The DNA here is from genome assembly GCF_018345385.1 of Vulpes lagopus. Classification (NCBI taxonomy): domain Eukaryota; kingdom Metazoa; phylum Chordata; class Mammalia; order Carnivora; family Canidae; genus Vulpes; species Vulpes lagopus. The sequence goes on along the minus strand of NC_054844.1, from coordinate 37,522,659 downwards.
TGGACCTTTTGTGTGTGTGTGCGTGAGAACATTTTACTTCCACTCTCTCAGCAAATTGTAATTACACAAGATGGTATTAACTACAGTCACAGTTGTTTCATATATTGTCTTAATAATTGGTGAGATGTGTCCGTCTCAGTCCTTCTAAAAAACTATTGGTCACATTTAGATATTTAACCTTCTATCTTCACTCTGAAGTATTTTGCCCAGGTTTTTTTTTTTTTTTTTAAGCTTATTGGGATACAAGTTAGAGTGCCAATACATGAATCTCATTTATCTGGAAAGAATAGACATTTTTCTTGGAGTGAGTCTTCCTCTCATCCAAAACAAAAATGTCTCTCAAGTTACGTGCATCTTATATTATTCAGAAAGATTTTCCAGTCTGCTTCATATAGGTCCTATACCTTCCTTTTAAAAGTTATTCCTAAGAATTGTATAGTTTTTGTCACTATTATAAACTGAATCTTTTTCTCCACCTTTAAAGATTTTTTTAAAAAAGATGTTTATTTATTTATTCATGAGAGACACACAGAGAGAGGCAGAGACACAGGCAGAGGGAGAAGCAGGCTCCGTGCAGGGAGCCCAATGTGGGACTTGATCTGGGATCCAGTGATCACGCCCTAAGCTGAGGGCAGATGCCCAACCATTGAGCCATCCAGGTGTTCCTTATTCAAAGATTTTATTTATTTATTTATTTATTTATTTATTTATTTGAAAGCCAGTGAGCAAAGCAAGAAAGAGAGAGAGAGAGAGAGAGAGAGAGAGAGCACACACAAGCAGTGGAGGGGGAAAGGCAGAGGGAGAGGGAGAAGTAGACTCCCCACTGAGCAGGGAGCCCAACTCTGGGCTCAATCCCAGGACCCTGGAATCATGACCTGAGCTGAGGGCAGGCACTTAACCAACTGAGCCACCCAGGTGCTCACCTCTCCACTTTTCTTTCTTTCTTTCTTTCTTTCTTTCTTTCTTTCTTTCTTTCTTTCTTTCTTTCTTTCTTTCTTTCTTCTTTCTTTCTTTCTCTTCTTTCTTTCTTTCTTTCTTTCTTTCTTTCTTTCTTTCTTTCTTTCTTTCTTTCTTTCTTTCTTTCTTTCTTTATTTTTTTTATTTATTCATAAGAGACAGAGAGGCAGAGACACAGGCAGAGGGAGAAGCAGGCTCCATGAGCCCTGAGCCCAGGCAGATGCTCAACCGCTGAGCCACCCAGGCGTCCCTCCACTTCCATTTCTAATTGATTATTAGCAGATTCTAGATTCTTTGTTTTATTATGTCAGGTAGAAGAAGCATCTCATTCCCAGCATTATCAAATTATCACAGATATTCTTTTTTCTTTTAACATTCATCATCGTTCTAGCTCTAAAAATTTATAGTGCATTTGGAAAGCTATTTCTGCTTTATATCATGTGCTTTATATATAACTCATAGATTTTCCTTTACCAGAAAGGTTTAACATAGTGCTTAGTTTTTAGCTATGAACCAAAAGGTATGCTACGTGAATATTTATGAGAAGGAACTCTAAGCATGGAGGATTTGAATTGAACCTAAGTTTCTCTGGAAAAGATTATGTGTCTAGTACCTGCCACTTCTGTGTCCATTTATAGATCCTCCCTTGAGTAGTATTTTATAACTTAGTCCTCTGACTCAAGGTAAAATGGCCTCATAGCAATATGAACAAGTAGGGACGTTAAGAGATTTTGCATAAGGATAAGCTCTTATGGGAATCCACCCAGCTGCCAAAACTGACTTTGAAGGTTTAGCGAAGTGAAGGAGGCCCAGAGGGACTGTCATACAGTATCAGTCATGATCAGCCATCTGTCAAAACTACAGGGTCCAAGGAGAAAGTGTCCAGGTTCCTCCTAGCGGTGAAACTCTGCAACAGCAAATCAGAAGTGATTCCCAGGTCAGGATAATCCTAAACATTGGCCAGGAAACTTAACCAAAGACAACAGAACCACAGTCAACTGTGGTTTGTACCAAACAAAGTACTGGTTGGAACTTGGCAACCAGGACTTAGGCCAAAAATCAGGGCTACCAGTCAAGGAAGCAAGCAGGAGAGCAAGAGAAGGATCCAGCTGTCATATCTGATAACACTAAGCAGTGGTCTGGGAGTAGCTCTTGAACCCAGTGGCTGCCAGTATAGCACCAGATCCCAGGTCTGACCCCTTAGTTCCTTGACGTCTCCACTCTCAACGACTTTGTTGAGATTCCACCCACCCCATCCCACCCACTCACTCACATCATAATTAATATCTAGCCCTTGTCAATGTCAATACCTGAAACTCCTCCACAATCTCAGCTTTGACCTTTTGGACCACCTCCTACCTGTACCTCCTGTCTTCACTCCTTCTGCTACCTGAAGGCCAACTATCCTTCACCCTCAGCAGATGGCATTTCCTCTGCACTCTCACTGTCCCTCACACCCTTGATGTCCTTCTCTCTTCCCTCTTTACCCACTTGAATTCCACAGGCAGCCATTATAATCACTCCCTTGCGTGTTGGCTTGACTCACTTGCCCCTGACTCACTTCAGTGTACTCGTGGGGCAAAAGCACAACTCTGGTCCAGCTGGAGATTCTTCTGTGTTTGCTCCTCCACATCCACTCTCCATCCTTCTCTACTCTGCTCTGTCTGGTAGGTGCTGCCTTTTACAGATGGTTGCACAGGACCCTCTTACCCTTTAGCTGCCAGCTACATTCAACCAACGAGAGGTGCAGGCAGGAAAGGGGAGGAAAGAAGAGTAGGGGTATTAATCCCCTGCTCCCTCCATGTCAGGCTGCAGTTCAGCAGCGGCTGAGTTTCCCTAAGGCCAGAGCCTGGACTGACGGGTCCTCCTCCTGCAGCTGCACCTCTCAAGGAGTTCTGATAACTGCCCATCTCCTGCCCTTTCAGCCTGGGTGTGATAATGGCTCCCTACTGCTGCCAGCCCTCAGGTGCTGCACCATCCTTGCTGGTCCCCTTGACGTTGCTTGTACCTTTGAAAATTGGTCCTCCTTTACATTTTCTTCACGTAATTCCTCTTGGGAGTACCTTCCCTTTTCTTCCTGGTTTAAATCCAATTCTTAGCCCATTCTGTGTCTGCACCTGTGTAGCTAAATATGACCAGAGAAAAACCACAAACTCTAGACAAGTTGGACTTTTAAATTTATAAACAGAAACCACAGCTGGGCCCCTAATGTCTACAGGCAATCATACCGTATATCTCAAGATCCCTTATTCTCCCACTCTCTCAGATAGTCTTTCACACCTTCTCCCCTTTTCTTAAACCCCCAAACCTCATCCTCATCTTCATTTTAATAGGTTTTGTTTCCTAAATCACTGGGAAAATGGAAATATCAGAAGAGAACTCCCCCAGACTCACACCATCTCATGTACTTACCAAATGGCATCGTCTCCCACATGCTCAGCTTTCCTGTCTATGGCCATAAATGAACTACCCAAACTCTGTACAAAGCCAATCCTGTACATGTGGACTCTGACCCTTTTCATCTAATCAAGAACATTGCTCTAGCAATTTTACTTTGTCTCTCTTGCACTTCAATTTTTTCACTCTACTTCTATTTCTATTTCTCTCTATTCTCTCCTTATAAGTCATATTTCTCCCATTTAAAAACAACAGTGAGGGGCCCCTGGGTGGCTCAGTCAGTTAAACATCTGCCTTTGGTTCAGGTCATGATCCCAGGGTCCTGGGCTCAAGCTCAGCAGGGAGTCTGTTTCTCCTTCTCCCTCTCTCCCTCCCCCTGCTTGTGCTCTCTCTCTCTCTCTCTCTCTCACTCTCTCACAAGAATAAATAAAATCTCTAAAAAATAAAAATAAAAAAATAAAGATAACAGTGACAACAGCACCTCTCTTATTAGTTCCTGCCCATTTCTTTTCCTTTCCATTTGTAGCAGGATTCCTAGAAAGAATTGTATATACTAACTGTCTCCACTTACTTTCCTTTTATTCTTCTTGAGTCCTCTCCAATCAGGTTTCACTCCCAATGACTCCCCTGAAATTGCTTTTGGCGGGGTCACCAATGACCTTCATGTGGCTCATTACAATGGGTAAACCTCAGACCTTGGCCTGCCACCAGCTTACGATGCTATCCCTCTTTCTTACTATTCTCCCAGCACACCACATTCTCTTGCTTTTCATCCTACCTCTCTGGTTGCTTCTTCCCAAGTTCTGTTGCTGTTTACTTCTCTTAGTTCATCCTCTTATTGTTCAAGTTCCTCAGAGCTCAGAATCAAACCTCTTATCTATCCTCATCTTGATAACTTAAATCAGTTCCATGTCTTTAAATAAAATCTATATGCTGATCATTCCCATATTTACATTGCTCTTGAACTCCAAGCTCAAGAACCCAAGTGCCTACTCAAAATTTTGACTTGGTGTCTGATAGTTTCAAGACAAATCTCTCTCTATCTCTCTCTCTCTTTTTTTAAGATTTTATTTATTTATTCATGAGAGACACACAGAGAGAGGCAGAGACACAGGCAGAGGGTGAAGCAGGCTCCATGCAGGGAGCCTGACGTGGGACTTGATCCCAGGACTCCAGGATCATGCCCTGGGATGAAGGCGGTGCTAAACCGCTGAGCCACCAGGCTGCCCAGTTTCAAGACAAATCTCTTTATTTCTCCCTATTCCCTAAACTTGCTCCATGTCAACACCCCCTCATCCATAGTCCTTCCTTTCTCAGATGATATCCACTCCAATATTCTAGCAGCTTGCAGAAAAAAGATGAAGTTTTTCTTGACTTTCCCTACAATTACCTCTTATTTTGTCTCCTTCTTTAAGCCTCTTGTTTAATCTGTTCCAGCTACACTGGCTTCCTGATTATTCTTTGAGCATGGAAGGCACATCCCTGCCATAGGGTCATTGCCCTAGCTTATCCTCTGGCTACCGTGCTTTCCCTCCAAATATCCTCTAACTTCCTCCCATCTTTTAACTTTGCCCAATTCTCATTTTCTTAATAAGGCTTACCCTGACTGTTTCATGTAATACCACAACACACAAATACACACACACATATGCATGTGCACACCCCCTGATCTACTTTCTCATTTTCTCATAGCACTTATGCCTTAATCATGTTGTTTGTTGTCTCTCTCCAGTACTGGAATATAAGCTCTATAAGGTCAGGAATCTTTCTGTTGGATTCACTAACGTATCCCAAATGTTTAGAACAGCACCTGTCACATAGTAGGCACTAAAATATTGAGTAGGCACTCACATGTTGTTGAATGAATAGGAGATAAATTAAATACTAAATCTTGCTGGCTTAGTGTAGGAATTCAAATCTGTTAACATCCTGCTTATCTCAGACAAAATGGGATCAGCCACTAGGCCAGGTCAGAGCTTATAGATGCAGTCTAGCTCAATGGATCTGGACAGGAGAGTCTAGTCAATGCAGAGGTAGATGTAGGGAAAGGAGGGGGAGAAAGGGCCAGAAGCTCCCCCAAATCTTGGAGCAGTGTAAGCCTTAGCTGAGAGGTCCCTTGTCACTGCTGGTTAGAGTTTGGAGAGTTCTACATGGTCCAGATGTGAAGAAAGTAAGAGAGGTCAAAGGTTTATGCAAAGTGAAGAAAGTTTTTGCTAATGATAAAATAAGCATCTCAGAATATATTTGTAGAAATATTAACAAGCCTAGAAATTATAGATGTGTGTGTGTGTGTGCGCGCACACACGTGTGTTGTTGCTCCCACATTTTCCTGGATGTCATTTATCTAATCCAAAGGAAATGAAACCATATGTAAGCTCCAGACCAAAGATGGATTCCCAAGATTCTCTGTTCAGGATCCTCTACCTCAAGTTTCACTCCCTGAGGAAATGCTGTATTAGCATCTACAGACATTAATCTCCCCTCAGATGGTTTCAATATCCTTCAGAGTATGATCTGTGGGTTACCTGAATAAGAACAGTTGGATGTCTCTTAAAAATGTAAATTCCTGAGTCCCTCGCAAACTTATTAAATCATATGGTAGGGCCAAGAATGTGCATACTCAATAAGCTCCCTAGACAATTTTGATTCATTCTAAAGTCTGAGAACCAGTGCTATAAATGAAAAGAATTGTTTTGCCCTAGATTAATGTGTCTATACTGTTTCATCTTTTATTCTGTGTCTCGTCCTCTCTGTTTCACTTTTAAAAATATAAAAGGAACACTGTATTCTGAAAATAACCCATGTTTGGGATTAGTTAGGAAGTTATAGATGAAATTGGCTTGATTCAATAATTCCTGTGACCCATTTTATTCTGCTCCACTTATTGTTAGATAGAGGAAAAGAGGCACCAACCCATATACAAACCAGGCATACAAATTGCTCTTTTCTTCTGGTTGGACCTGTGATGAACTTTTAAATTACCTTGCCCCCAACAACAGACTACTAATTCCTTCAAATTTAAGGACTGCCTCTTGGCGAAAGTGGACAGTTTCACATCAAATATAAGAACACAGAAGAAACAAGCTAAAATATGATTCCAAATATCAGTTAATTCAAGACCAAATTATTCTAGGCAGACTAGCATCTGTACGTCATCCATTATTTAGAACAATTCATTCACGAACTGCAGTCCTTGGCTATGCTTCCCTTACAGACCAACCCACTGACTGAGCAGCACACAGACATAAGATCATAGCTAAGAAAGTTCCTCCAAAAGTTATCATTCAATTTTATTTTAGCAAATAATCGGATAATCTTAAGATCTTCCAGAATATTTCTTAAAGAGAAGTTCAACAGAAGAGATTTCAGTAATAAAATTCCTATCATTCCAGCTTTTCTCTAAAATAAAACAAGTCAGCTTTCATCAAAGGGGGCTTCAGAGGAAGTTCTTTTTGCCCAGTTCATCTCTTATCTTTGAGGCTTAAGAGAATTTAGCGGACACTGGGATCATTCCAAACAGATCCATTTTGATGTTGAGTTAGCTCTCTCCAAATAATACCCCAACTACCTCTGGCAATCAAGCGGAATTCCAAAATCAGAGAATAGGAAACTCTCAATATACCCTGTTTCTTTAGAACCTAGTTGCCTTGAGAAAGAAGAGTTCTGTTTATCACCATTTTAGAGGGGTATGCTGAAATGTTTGTCATTTTGGAATTCCTATTTATTCAGTATTATTTTTTTACCTATTTCGTAAAGTAGGCTCCACGTCCAACATAGGGCTTGAACTCATGACTTCAAGATCAAGAGTCACATGTTCTACCGATTGAGACAGCCAGACACCCCTAGTCTGTATTATCTTTTAGTTTTCAGTTCTCAAAATAGTACTATAAAATTGGCTCCTTTTCCAATTTTCCTATCTTTGGGGCAGGTGGTTGAATGTCTTGTAAATTTATTAAATCTAAGCTAGAATTGCATAATGCTATTTACTAAAGAGAGGAATTGATAAGCAGGGAGGTCCATCTTATATGGCAGGTTGGTAAAGGGTAGTGTTAACTGACAGAGAAGGCTGTCCTCATAAGGCAGTGTCACCTATACACCAGTCCTACAGCACTGCCTCCAAGTGAAGCCTTAGAGCAAACCTCCACATAAAATGAGAATAACATAGGTGATATGGTTTCCATCTTGTCAAAGAGGCATCCTTCATACTCTGCTTTTTAGGGAACTGGCTTGGGCCTCCCATTTGGAAAGTGATCCTTAGGGGCCTGGGGTAGGGGAAAAGCTTTATCCTTGGGATAGAGAACTGGCCTGAGCAAGATGGTATATCAGGGCCACCCACCGCCTGTTGATGCTTCAAGAAAGGATTGTCTTTTGGAGGGAGTTGGTGCCTAAGCAGAGTGGTGACTCCCTCTCAGTCAACCCTACAAGTACTAAGTCCATGTTTGATTGGGAGCAAACCTAGACTTGTGTGTGTGTGTGTGTGTGTGTGTGTGTGTGTGTTTGTGTGTTTAATGCCCAATCTTCTATTCCAAAAGTCCCCACACAGCCCAAGAACAAATGGCTTGCCTAGGAAAAAAGGTAAGAAAGTAGGAACATGGCTTTGAACTCAGACTGACCTTCACTGGAATCTGGCCTCTACCACATACAAGCTACGTGACTTTGGGCAAGTTTCCTCAGTTTTTCTCAGGCTCAATTTCCTCAATCATAAAATGGGAAGAATCATACCCCACAGAATGGTTGTGAGGAATAAAGGGGACAGGGGGTCGTAAATCGCAGTACCAGTCACGTAGTAAGCCTGCAACAAAGGTTACCTCTTATCATTACGATGCTTTTATCTGCGGGCCTGTGTTCCTTGTTTCAGCAGAAACCAGTGAGAAAACTCTACCCAGCAATAATGAAATCACTGTTTATACCACGTTGGAGGCCAGTGTAAAAGCCAAAAGAATGCTGTGGTTAAAGAGAGCCCAAATGCAACCCTAGCTCTTCTGAATTCGCAAATAGGCTACTCAAGGTAGAGCTGTCACAGAGTTTGGGACTAGACCATTGTACAAAAGCCAAATACACCCCATGCTTTAGAGGAATTCTTTTCACAAGGGTAATTGATGGAGACTGAAAGCAGAATAGAGTCTCCTCAGGAAAGTGTGTCCACAGCAGAGACTCCTGGCAAAGGACAGAGGGCATTACGTTGTAACATCAGATTTGTGGTCTGCTGAGCCATATGAGCAGGGCCAGAAGGGCAAAGGCTTACTAGTAAAAATGAATGCCAGTGGAAGGTTAAGAACGCCAGTCTCCAAGAAGCATGAAAAATTCACATGTGCTGCAGGACAGCCAGTTTCTTTAGTGCCTGAGATCATTGTCAGATTCAATCTTTTCCCATAATAATATATGACCTCTATTAATTTGCAAGATTCCAGGGTGAGATAATACGAAAAGCACTAGATGCTGCGCAAATGGCCCCTTATCCATAACTAGAAATTACGTGTGTGGTAATTAGTTTGCTGTAAGTAAAACTGCGAGCCCCAACATGTCAGTTTTGTGCTCCATGGCATTAGATGCCTGAGCAGTTTTATTTTAGTTTATTTTTTTAAACTGTCTTTGGCAACTGCCCAATAATACTTGGAGTGAAGCACTACCCTCCCTTCCATTTAGCCTGTTAAACAAGCCTGTTGAGCAATAAGGGCAGGAAAGTGGAACCTTCCTCACCTTCAGTCAACCTTTCCTTAATTGGGCAACAATGCATATTTCCACTCCTGACAAAAGAGAAATGCAGTTTTGATTTTCCAGGAGCATGCTATGAGGATCACAACTCATTTATCTTAATTCTCGTTTCTTAGGTACACACATTTACTACCAAAAAAAAATGAGCTTGCATGGATGTACGTACTCATCTTCATATTCATACTTATTCATACTTCACTTTCCTTGCTTTTTCAGCAAGCAGAGATTTAAAATCATTTGCTCAAATACAAAAACATTCTTAATCTTTAAACATTAGCCTTTTACTTGCTTCAGGGTCATTCCGATTTGTGATTGAAATAATAGCCCAAAACACCTATTTGAGTGATTGTGACTGCATAAATATTTTTGGAAGAATAGCGAACTCCAATAAGACATTATTGGTGAAGTGTTCTGAATAATCAGTTGTGCAAGTGTATTCACAATAGAGAGGGTTTTTTTTTTCACTTTTATATTCCCACATAGTAGGCGCTATTTAAGCGCCTGAAGTGGATTTGCAGATTAAAAAGTCACAAGCTACCCCATGGACTAGGGATAGTGGTTTTCAAACATCAATTTGTGTGCCCCAGGACTGACCCAAGATCTGATTTTCATTGATCTGGAAAAAAATGAGAAAATGAAGGACATTAGAGCAAAACTTTTTTATGTATTTGAAATTATTCTGTTTAAAGGGCTGGCCTTAATTGCAGGATCTTTGATCTTCGTTTATCTCCATACTTCTTTTATTTTTAATTGTACTTGTCCATGAAATCTACATTCTGGGAACCACTGCTGGAATGTCTAGAAATATGAGAGCCTGTCAGTTAAGAATTGGCTGAGCTCACTATATTCATATTGTGCCGGCCACAGAAAAGCTGCCAGCTTCAGGTCAATAACAATCTGGCTGAGCTAGCTGAAAATATCCCCAGATGGTGTCCAGTCTTTTGCCCTTCTCTTGGTTTATTAAATCCACCCCCTTCTGGAACCCTGACCATCAGTAGATACCTTCATTTTGAAATATAGGAAACCTTGGATCAAGCTCATCTTTCATTCGATTCCAAGAAGAATGAGTGCCGGGTAAACCACGCTGAATCCTAAATGACAAAATAATCCCTGAATGAAAATGGAGGGAAACAAATATTCAAATATTCTCTCCTCCCTAAAAAAAAAAAAAAAAAAAAGTGATGATGATCAGCCAACACAAGAAATCTGTACGCAGGCAGCACCATTTTGATTCAGCTAGACATTTTCACACTAGTGAAGAAAACATTTTGGCAAAAAACTATTTTAGCCAAGAAGTAAAATACAAAATTCCAATCTTAGCTAAGGCCATCTGTTATAACCCACATGAAAGCACATCGGAAGGAAATCTCTCTATCTATTACATTGTAGTATTACTGATGCTCATTGGCCCTCTTAATGTTAAGCCCCGAAGTGAATACTGTAACAGCAGCACAGCTTGGGCTGAATTGGCTGAGAAATTGCATTCCCTAAAGAAAGGAAGAACATGAGAATCCTTTGAGGTAAGGATCCTAGTGGGGACTCTGGTTATGAGTTCAGCCCATGTAGAGTTCGGATTGTTTGTAATGTTTTTGTTTCTACCCAATTTTTCATCACTGAGGGGAAAAAACCCATTACAAAATCCTTACTTCACAGAAGATATTTTCAGATTCAGATTTTAGATAACTCCCAGGTTCTTTATTTTTATTTTCATTTATTTTCTCCCCAGGTTCTTTTACACAGAGAACAAGATACATATAAAATTGGATAAGTTCTAGGGAAAAGTTAATATGATTTTATAATCCTACCTACTGAGTTTCAAGAGCCATCCCTTCCTCCCTCTCCCCCACAATCAATTATCTGCTCTGGTTAAATGATAGTCTTCACAGTGATTCTTTTGGCTAGATTTTATACAGTAAGGAAAGCAGAGTTTCTGGATTTGACACACTGAAAACCTTGGTTTTAAGAAGTCTAAGGAATTGAGAGCATTGATTATAAAGCAGAAGTCTGGGGTGAGAGCTTGTAACCATCTCCTCCTGCCCCATCTTGGTCATTTCAATCTTTTCTCATGTTCTCCTACTTTCTCATGTTCTTCTCCTTCCTTCATGTAGTACTTCCTACTCCTCCCCATCACAAGGTCTGAGGAGGCATTATTTAGTGTAATGAATAATGGTTTTTGAGTAGCTCTTTGACATTCACCAAGTATATTCACTTTTCTGCCATATTTCATCATCATGGAAGACATGCAGCAGATAATTTTACTATCCTCAGCATCTAGATGAAGAAATTGAGATACAGAGATGGGTCACAACACCTAGAAAAGGGGGTAGAAGTGGAACTTCTATCAGCTTTTCTAAATTTTTTATGCCAAGTTTTAAGTAACATTTGAGGCCACAGTAGTCAGGATTACCTGGTCTGAGTAGGGATCCCAACTTTGTTGGTTAAACATACTTACTTTTTTTCTTAAATCTCTAGGGCTTTGTAACTCTCTGAGTTCCCAAGACGAGGTAAAAGAACAACAGCAAATCTGAGTAGCCAGGACCTCGTCATCCAATTCTCCTCTTCTCTCAGGAAATTTTAGCCAATAGCAGGAAAGAGGCAGTAGTAAGCCAAGAAAGGCCCTGAAAGACACAGGGGAATATACAAAGGCAGGACAAAAGTAGTAGTATTAACTCACAAGCTAAATCAGAAATCTGTGTCTGGAGCTGGGGAATGGGGCAAAGAAACCAAGAGTTCCCTCTAAGGGTTGAGGACACGACACCAGGAGAAAACAGACTACCAGAGCCAACCTGAACCCCCAGCACATCTTGCCTGTCTGGCACAGTGTTTGAACAGAACAGAAACATTTACTGATTCTCAGAAAATGAACAAACAACCAAGACTATGCAAACATTTGAGGAAAATTAACACCTTGGAAGAAAGGCCAAAATTCAATAAACAATTTTGAAGAATAAGATTTTAAAAAGCTTGTAAGGTTTCAGAATAAGTGTAAAAATATCTCTGGAAAAGTGTAGGATACTGTAGCTGAAACATTAACTGAATATTGTAGAAATAAAAAAATTCGATAATTAAAATAAAAAGATCAATTTGAGAGTTAATAGAATAGACACATATAAGCAGCATTTTGAAATACCAAGTTGAGGAATAGTCTCAAAACATAGTGGGAAAAGACAAGAAGAATATGAAAGAAAAGTTAACAGACATAAGGATTTACGGATTTCCATGGCCATTTAATAGCAGTTCCAGAAAGAGAGAACAAAGAGAATATGAGAGGAAATAATTGAAAAATCAGTAAAATAAAATTTCTGTGAGGAAAAAATTTTCATATTGATATCTAATAGGTTATAAGCAGGATAAATGAAAAAATAATTTATATCTAGATCCATTCTTGTGAAATTTCAGAACAAAAAGAATAAAGAGGGCATTCTAAAGGCTGTAGAGTTGGGGCACCTGGCTGACTCAGTCAGCAGAGCATGCAACTCTTGATCTCAAGGTCATGAGTTCAAGCCTCATGCTGGGCATAGAGCTTACTTAAAAAATAAAATAAAATAAAATAAAATAAATAAAATCTCTAGAGAGTAAAAAAAAAACAAAACAGATAATCTACATGAGAACAGAGATTAACATCAGACCTCATCAATAATACTGAAATCAAGAAGAAGTTAGAACATCTTCAAAATTCTGAGGGAAAAAAACCTGACCCTCCAATTTTAACCTAGTCAAAGCATGAAAGTATGAAAGAAAAAACATTTTTGTAAATGTAAAGTCTCAATCATAAATCATTTCTGAAAAAAATAGTAAAGAATGTACTTGCAAATAATGAAAAATAAACCCAAGTAGAAGACATAGGACAGATAAAACAAGAAAGAAGGGTGTTAAGAAACCAGAATAAATTATAATTAACCCTTAATGATTATTGGAGGGATGATAAAAAAAAAAACAATCAGAAATTAAAATCCCAGATGATCTCGGTGTAGGAAATGGCAGCCGGAGTAGAGGGAGCTGGTAAATGAAAGTGAGCAAAAGTTCATTTTTGTCTTGGGTGAAGTCAAATGCTGCATAATTCTAGGTAAAAATATGTTGAACAGGCATATTAAACATATAAAAATAACCATTCGAAAAGTAGAAATAGATTGTGTAACTTCCAAGGAACTAGAGCAAATAAATGTAACTAAAATCAAACAAAAATAAACAAAGAACTTCAGCAACTGGATAAAAGACTAGAAAGAAGAAAAATAAGCAATGAAAAATACAAAACCCACAAAACAAGATGATAGGAAACCCAAATGGAGGTACATTCTAGGAAAGAACTGACCTATATTCTTTAAAATGTCAAAATCATGAAAATAAAATAAAGACTACAGAAATGTTCCAGATTAAAGGATACTAAAGAAACATGACAACTAAATGCAATGCACAATCCTGGACTGGAAGCAGGGATGGAAAAAGAATTGCCATAAGGCATATTACTAGGAAAAATTTGAAGATGAATTCTCTCGGTCAAATAATGTAACATAACAATGTTAAATATCCTTATTTTAATAATGGTAATGGTCTGTAATAATAATGGCCTGTAGCGTAATTTTCTTTCTTTTAAAATATTCACACTGAAGTACACAGGAATGAAGGGATATGATCTTTGCAATGTACTCTCAAATGGTTCAGAAATGAAAAATAACTATATGTATAACTTTGTAATATATAATACACATACATGACATAGGTGTGTGTATATATATCAAGAGAGAAAATACTCAAGAATGTGGCAAAATATTAACAGATGGTGAATCTGAGTGAAAAGCATATTGAAGTCCTTTGGATTATTTTTACAAGAATTCTGTAAGTATGAGACTATTACAAAAAAAATATTAAACTAACATGGCACACATAAGTATAATAATCAGTATTTATGATAAGATGAATGGATTGAATTCCTTTATTTAAAAAGCAGAGATTCTCAGGCTGGTCTAAAACAAAACAAAATAAAATAAAGAAAGAGACCTCAACTATATGTTATTTGTAAGAGACACAGCTGGAACAAAAAAGGGGGAAAAAAGACATTTTCTAGGCAAATGCTAAGAAATGGAAAGCAAGTATAGCAACATTCATATTAAGCAAAATAGAATTCAAGACGCAATGTACCAAGAAGAAAAACAAGGAATGTTTCATATTGATAGAACAATTCACTAAGAGGGTAGAGCAATTATAAATCCATTATGTCTCTAACATTACAGCATTAGTAAATAAGGGAAAGACTGGTGGGCATGCAAAGAGATACCAAAAACTCCCAATTATAGTGGAAATCTCTAGCATGCCCCTCTTAGAGATGGATAAATCAGGTAGGCCAAAAGTAAATCGCATAGGATTTGAACCATGGTTAAAAAGCAGGTCTGATAAATAAAAAGAAGTTGTGTTTGTGAAGCAAGCATTATATATTTTTTATAAATTTACCTGAGGTATTAAGAACAATGAAAACAGGCCTTAGAGGGAGGTCTCATTTTAGAATAAGGCATCCTAGAAGGAGGGACTCCTTGATCTTGTAACTCTCGTTCCAGGAAAGGATAATATGGAACCCAGGCCTGTCCAAAGCATCTGCCTCAAAACCAGACACTTGAAAAGCCAGATCAGATTGCTGTTTCATATATTTATACATTTTCTTCTGATGGGAATCATACCTTCCTATAACATGTTACACATGTAACAGCTCCAAGATTGGCTGCCTGCTGTAGTGCCAAGGAATTATCACAGGAACTCCATGCTACTTTAGTTTACATAAATAAATAAATAAATAAATAAATAAATAAATAAATAAATAAATAAATATGTTTTTAAGTTTTATAATTTATGTACTACAAAATTCATTCATTTAGAGGGTACAGTTCAATGGCTTTAGTATACTTTCAGAGTTATGCAATCATCACTATAAACTAGTTTTAAAACATTTCATCACCTCCAAAAGAAATCTTTCATCCATTAAAAATCAATTCCTACCCTCTGTTGCCTCATCCTCCAAAGTGGTTGTACCATTTTGCATTCCTTTTTTTTAAGTTTTTATTATTTTATTATATTTATTTTTAGATTTTATTTATTTATTTATGAGAAACAGAAGGAGAGAGGCAGAGGGAGAAGCAATCTCAATGCAGGGAGCCTGATGTGGGACTTGATCCCAGGACTCCAGGATCACACCCTGAGCCAAAGGCAGATGCTCAACCGCTGAGCCACTCAGGCATCCAAATCATTTTTGCATTCCTATCAGCAGTGTAGGAGGACTCTAATTTCTTCATATCCTCACCAATATCTGTTATGCCTGTCTTTTTTATTATAGACATTCTAGTACATCTGGATTGGTATCTCATTGTGGTTTTGATTTGTATTTCCCTTGTGACTAATGATAGTGACTGCTTTTCATGTGCTTATTAGCCATTCACGTATATTCTTTGGGGAAATGTCTATTCTAGTCCTTTGCCCATTTTTAATTTGCTGTTATTGTTGTTGTTGAGTTGTAAGGGTTCTTTATATATTCTAGATATGAGGGTCTTCTTAGATGTACGACTTTCAAGTATTTTCTCCCATTGTGGGTTGTCCTTCCGTTTTGATAGTGTCCTTTGAAGCATGAACATTTTTAATGTTTATGAAGCCCAACTTATCAACTTATCATCTTCTAAGACTTGTGCTTTTCGTGTTGTATCAGAAAAGTCATCGCCTAACCTAAAATCATGAAGATTTATTCTTGTTTTCCTCTAATGGTTTTATAGCTTTAGCTTTTATATTTAGATATATGGTCCACTAAAATTTATGTTCTAAGTGTTGTCACAACAGTCTAGGAGTTGGGAAAGGAGCCTATTGGGTTTGGGTGGGTAATGTGATGCTGTTCAGCCGATCCCTTTGCTTTCTCTCACTTCTGGTTGAAAAGATTAGAAAGCTATGAAAGAAAGGTAGTGGCCCATGGCATAAACCTTGTTGTCATGATTTTTTAATGTTGGGTCTCAATTACAAAAGTCAGAGTATCTTAGGATTTGGGGGACAAGCTCCATTATAACTCCATAATCCAAGTTTTACTGATTCTTTGCTGATGATCAGTCGGTTTTCTAACTGATTAGAATTTCTTCTGTAATGTATTCCTCTTCAACAAAAATTATTTTTCCTTCTGTATATGCAATTCATTCTATGAATAAATCGTTCTGTTCCAAAACAAAACTTTATTTGAATTCTAATAGGTAAGTATGGTATTTTTCCTCTTCTTTCCCTGGAGAATTGTGTTGTTAACCAGGAACCTGGCCCTTTGTGGGCTTTTCTACTAGATTCCATAATTTCATTTATGCTCTCCCTAGTAACTCACCCCAGTCACTTGGACTTGATGTTCCTAAACACAACCAGTTTGATATTCTTCTATAAAACATAAGATTTCACTTTGTCAGAGTTCTACTTTATTTTTGACATGTCTCATACTGTGAATTTTTTTCAAAACCTTTGAAATCTGCTTTCCTCAAGCTCATGTGCATTCCAACCATGCTGAGCATCCCCTTATTTAATAATCAAAGCTTTGAGATGATGCACTTGCTTTCTCACATGGTCACAAGGTTCCTGTCTCATTCCCTTAGTGCATAGGCTCCTTTAAGCTGGTCAGAATTCAGGCCAAGGTGGTCTTTGGAGCATCCCAAGAGACAAAACTTGTCTTTAGCAAGAGAAGCTAAAAAAGTGTATCCTATTCTCTTCCTCATATCTATAATATCATGCCTTAGTTTTGGTTTTATAATCTGCAGTAGGAAAACATCATCTATTCCTTCCATCTGGCCAGTAATTCCTTGGTCTCTGTCATAGCAACTTTTCTATTCCTGTGTCTTTTGATTTGATGCTCACCAAATGTTTTTCATCATGCTCTATCCTAAATTTCAATGTTATTTGACTTGGACAGTTTCTAAGAATTAGATAATAGTAATGTGTCAGTGTTTATTTCCTGATTTTGTTGGATGTATTGTAATTATATAAGAGAATGTCTATGTTTGTAGGAATTATACGTTTAAGTATTTGTGGGGATCCCTGGGTGGCGCAGCGGTTTGGTGCCTGCCTTTGGCCCAGGGCGCGATCCTGGAGACCCAGGATCGAATCCCACATCGGGCTCCTGGTGCATGGAGCCTGCTTCTCCCTCTGCCTGTGTCTCTGCCTCTCTCTCTGTGACTATCATAAGTAAATAAAAATTAAAAAAAAATTAAAAAATTAAGTATTTGTGAGTAATGGGGCATGATGTTGGCAGTTTAAGACCAAATGGTGAGCAGGAGTTATTGTCCTTGCCCCCCCATAATTAATATCTTATGTTGAATATGTGACTCAAGAGTTGTTGATCAATTATTGATTATTGATCAGTGAAATCTATTATGGGAAAGAATGTTTCTGTCCATGCAATATATTTCTGATCTTAGCCTATGGGAATAATAACATCCAACAATCCCTATTTAGCAGTGTGGCTGGCCCTGTTGGTTGCCTACTTGTCATTCCTTCCTTTAGTGCTCTCTTGGTAATAGAACCCTAATTTCATTGAGATAGGACATCTGATCCTTTCTTCTCCCATAAAGTGAATTTTTTTTTGGTCTAAAATAGTCATGGTTTAGGCATGGGCATGTGAAATATAATTTTGGTTAATGATATATGATACATGAAAGCAAGTCTGCTGGAGTGGTAGTAGGGGTGCCTTAAGGAAAGATTTTCCTTGTTAATAATAAGAGGTCACAGAATGAGATAGCTCTTCTTCTGTTTGATGGGGTTATGGCTACATATAACACCTAGAACTATAACAGTCACTTTGGAACTATGTGGGGAACATAGGAGAAAAGACAAAATAGTGAAGATAATAGAGCAGAAAGATAGAAAAAAATCTATATTCCTTTTTTTTTAAAGATTTTATTTATTTATTCATGAGAGACACACAGAGAGAGGCACAGATATAGGCAGAGAGAGAAGAAGGCTTCCCACCAGGAGCCTGATGTGAGACTCCATCCCTGGACTCCAGGATCATGACCTGAGCCAAAGGCAGACGCTAAATCACTGAGCCAGCCAGGCATCCCAAAAATCTACATTCTTGATAATATCACTGACTGCTAAATTAAGTAACCCTATAACCACCCTATCCCCTTGCCTATGATTGATTTTGCTTGTTTAAGCATATGCGTTTTATTTATTTATTTTTAAAGATTTTATTTATTTATTCATGAGAGACACAGAGAGAGAGAGGCAGAGACATAGGCTGAGGGAGAAGCAAGCTCCCTGCGGGGAGCCCAATGTGGGACTCGATCCCTGAACTCCAGGATCATGCCCTGAGCCAAAGGCAGATGCTCAATTGCCGAGCCACCCAGGCACTCCCAAGTATATACGTTTTAATATGCCTAAGTACATATATTAATTAATATATTTAATGTTACATCTCTATTAATGTTTTTGACTTATAATTATAGATACAGATTTGAAAGTGGCCATACAGGTCATCTATACTCTAGTCCAATCCTTTCATTTATTTATAAGTACAGCTTAGACGAGTGAGGCACCTTGCCCAAGGCCAAAAGTTAATAGTTGATGAGATTCTAGAATCCAAGTCTTTGAATTCCTTTCTGATCCAGTGTGTTGTCTACTCCACCAAAAACAGAAAATAGTTCCAAAATTTTCAGGACATTTTGGCTGAGGGAAGGGGCACAGGTGTCTACTGTCCTGATAGGGAGTGGCTGATTTTCCTACAGTGAGTTTCGTTCCATCATTTTTATACGGGCCTCTGCCAGGGTAACAATTTCCACACAGGAGACTAGGCCCTGCCCAGATTCACAGAACTGCTGAAGATCCTTTCCAAGAAACATTTGGGTTTTATCTAATTTAAGTAAATATATGGTGATATTTTTCCCTTAAGCATCCACAGGTATTCAGAAAGCCACATCCAGATATTTGGGCATTATTTCATATAGGAAATTTTATAGAAAGATATTCTTGCCTCTTAGGAAGGGACTTTTGAAAATAAAGACATGCAAGCTTTACTTTTTTCTCTTTCTTTCACACCAAGGAGGCCAAACTGAAAACAAAACGAAACAAAACAACAAACAATAACAATAAAAGGTTATCTAAATTAAAAGCAGTGCTACTGGCAGTTATATATTGCTTGGCTTTAACAGTCTGCTTCCTTGTTTGAATTTGAATAGCGCTGCCATTTTAACCACCTAAGTAATGCTTTTGTCTTGAATTTTGCATCTTTTCTACAGGTTTTTATATCTTCATAAATGCAGCACTGTGTTTTGCAAAGATAAGGGCATTTTCTGGACATTTTACTTTTCAAATACAAAGGATGGTGATGCACATTTTTACATTACTACTCACTATAAATAAATATACCACTATCTTTTTGCTAAGTACATTGCTGATTAATCACTACAGATTAAAAAAAAATCACTACAGATTAAAATAATCCTATATTGAAAACAGTAATTTTTCAAAGGTTAAAAGAAATTGTATCTATATTGTATTGTTGTTTTAATAGCTTAATTTGCAAATAAAAGAGCAATTATAATAATTTACCTCTTAAGAAAAATAAAAGATTTATAAAATATTTTCCTTCATGAAAACAGCACCACCATCTGGAATTTTACAGCTTGTGCAATAAATTACAAGGTTTCCTTGTATTTTGTGTTAGCTGGTAGAAAAGTAACTTGTCTCTTCCTAAGAGATTTTACAGATAGAAATGATGCAGAAATAGCATTTTGTTATCAAGTAAGAAATAACTATGTTCTTCCCTCCCTGCAACACCACCAGGGATTCATGTAGTTTGTGTCCTTACAGAAATCCACGGATTTAATTGGTATCACACTCTCACATGGTTTCTTTCATAGCTAATGTTATTACAAAATTAACATTTCAACAGGGATTAAGTTCATATGTCCTCCTGACTGCATTTTCTCCCTCTCCCCCCACCACCTATCCGACTGCATTTTCTTCACATTAGAAAAATATATTTTTTTCTTTAATCTCATGTTAAATAAATTTGTTGTTCCAATTTTTTTTCAAAAGTAGATATTAATCTATGCACATGAAGAAAAACAATTGAACCAGCTCTCAAACATTTAAAAAGGCTGTAAAAGAATTTTAAGCACTATATAAATGCACAGAATTATTATCATTATTATATAATGGGACCATTAATGGTGTGGTATATCTAAGTATATACATGTGGATCAAATATAGTTCTAATAGTTTTACTAAACAGTTTATAAAACTACGCAAACTTTAAGTTCTTCAAAAATGGAAAACACTATATAATGTTTGTTAAAATCCCTACTATTCTCATGAATGGAACAAAGCAATTCATTCAAGAGTCAAAAATCACATCCAACAATCTAAACAATTATTTTCTTGTATTGTTGGATTAGGATGTTTTAATCAATGGCTTTATTGCCATTGTTTTTCATAAATCAGCCTTGAAACTGAACACTCCAGTGTTCCATTCAGTTGCCAAAATCAGTCTCATCCTGCACTGAGCCATGTGCATCCTCTAAAGTGGAGCCAAGAACAACTGAAACAACTGTTTCCTGAAAAACAAAGGCGAAGATTCTCCAGCAGGGTCAGATGAACACTATGGATAAACATGCTTCTATATCTATTCCTCCCCCACATTTAAAGATGAAGAAGCTGAGGCCCAGTGAAGTTAAGCAAATTTGCCCTAGGTCACACAACTGAGAAGAGGCACACCATGGATTTCAACAAAGGAAGCCTCATTTCTAATGCCCTAATTTAAACCATTCTAATGCTGCTTCTTAACTGGTATATGATGGCAGGGTTATCGGTTGCCTTTGATTTTGGTTGCCTCTTTATATTTTATCAATTTTTATCCAGGCTTATCTTATTTTGCAGTAAATATCAAATCAATTTTTAAGGCTTTTTTCCATACATAATATTTGCTTTTGTCCACAGGTTTAAACTTCTCTTTTTTCAAGTCTTTCAGTATTCAAAAACTATTGAAAGCCAACTATATAATTCCTAAAATATTACCTAACTTTAAAAAAAATCTATGGTTCAGTTTGGCATTATCTATCAAAAATTATGATGCACATATACTTTGAATTAGCTGTTCTACTGCTATAATTTTCATATATATGTAAAACCTCCCATGTGTCCTTAAAGACAAATGTACAAGAATGGTCATTTTATCGCTGTAAAAGCAAAAGATTAGAAGTTATCTAAATGCCCACCCATAGGGGATTGGTTAAATAAATTATGACCTTTCCTTATAATGGGATGCTATAATATCATTAAAAATAATGAGCCAGAGTTTTATGTATTCATATGGAACTAGGTTAAAGATATATGAATTGAAGAAAAGGTACAGAAGAGATACTTAGAATATTCCTATTTACATGAAACAAAAAATACACATATAACTATATTTAAATAGAAAATGTCTAGTAAATGTCTTCAGAGGGAGGTTGTAGGAATAGACTAATGACTTTCTGTAGAAAGGAATAATTTATGCTTCTATGAGCAGAGCACTGCATTTGGAGCAAAGATAGTTAATGCCTGTCCCTGCCACCAAGGAAATTGACATTTGTTATGGAAGAGGAGCCATGTGCACATGCAGTTTTACTGCCAAGCAGGAATTTAAGTGCAGTGAGTAGGAAGATTTCAAGTAAAAGGAGGGAAAGCATGTCTCACTAGGGTGAGCAGAGAAGGTGTAGGGGGAAGCAGTGTTAGAACTGGATCTTGAGGTGTTTTCCTGAGGCAGCATAGGGTTTGGGTGAGTGGATTCCGGACCTGAGCTCCCTGGATTCCAATCTGGCTTTAGCAGTGATTTGCCATGTGATCTTGGGCATGTTACTTAGATTCTCTATCCTCAGTTTTCTTGTTAATAAACTGAGGGTAATAATAGTACCTATTTCATCATGTGGTGGCAAGGTTTAAATGAGTTCGTAAACATAAAGCATGAAGAACAGTGTGTGGCACACAAATCACTGTTTAAGTATTTGCTGTAATGGTTGTAATTGAACAGGGGAAGGGTAATTATTTTTTTATTTATTTTTTAAAGGTTTTATTTATTTATTCATGAGAGATACACAGAGAGAGAGGCAGATACAGGCAGAGGGAGAAGCAGGTTCCATGCAGGGACCCCGATGTGGGACTCGATCCCAGGACTCCAGGATCATGCCCTGGGCCAAAGGCAGGCACCAAACTGCTGAGCCATCCAGGGATCCCCGGTAATTATTTTTTTTCAAGGGAGTATGATAACCAACTAAAATGAAATTAAGTTAGAACTCTATTTTATACCTTCCCCCAAAATAATTGGCAGGTGGATCAAAGATTTAAATATTAAAAAGCCAAATAATAAAGGTATAATAGAAAACATAAGTGCATAATGCATCATAGTCACGAAAGACACCTTTCTACACGTGATCTCAAAAGCCAATACCTTGAAAAAGATGATAGATTGAACATAATAATACATAAAAATGAAAAACTTTTTATTTATTTATTTTTTTTTTTAAAATTTTTATTTATTTATGATAGTCACAGAGAGAGAGAGAGAGAGAGAGGGGCAGAGACATAGGCAGAGGGAGAAGCAGGCTCCATGCACCGGGAGCCTGATGTGGGATTCGATCCCGGGTCTCCAGGATCGCGCCCTGGGCCAAAGGCAAGCGCCAAACCACTGCGCCACCCAGGGATCCCTGAAAAACTTTTTAAACACACATACAAAATGCCATAATGGAAGTTCAAAGAAAAGCAATGAGAAAATATTTGACCCCTCTAGTAATCAAAGAGATACAAATTAACAAGAATGACAAAACTCAAAGCTGCAGGTAAATGCAGCAAAATAGGCACTTGTCTCACTTCTCTATAATGTTGAGTGCAGTACAAACTGGAGAATTTTCTGGAGAAAAATTTGTCATTGTTTCCAAAACTTTAAAATACATGTGCCTTTTGGCCTAGCAATTGCATGATTAGTAATTTATTGTAGGAAAATAATCAAGTATGTGCAAAATTCAAGATAGCAATCCCAAGACATGTTTTTATATCAGTGAAAAATTAGATGCAACTTAAAATGTCCATTAATAGGAAATCAGTTCAATAATTTTTAAAAATATTTATATATTTATTATTTATGATAGACAGAGAGAGAGGGAGAGGCAGAGACACAGGAGGAGGGAGAAGCAGGCTCCATGCAGGGAGCCCGACGTGGGACTCGATCCCGGGACTCCAGGATCGCGCCCTGGGCCAAAGACAGGCGCTAAACCACTGAGCAACCCAGGGATCCCCAGTTCAATAATTTATGATATATCCAGATAAGAAATAATACTAAAAAGGATAACTCAGATCTATATTTATTAATATGGAAAATGACCAGATTTATTTTAAGTAAAAAAAAATCAGGTTGCAAAATAGTATGATTAATACAATCCTTTTTGGGGGCACCTGGCTGGCTCAATCAGTAGAGCATGTGACTCTTGATCTTGGGGTTGTGAGTTCAGAGCCCCACATTGGGTGTAGAAATTACTTAGAAAAATAAAAATAAAAAATCTTTTAAAAATACAATCGTTTTTTGTAAAAATATTTGTGGGAATGGGTGCACACATGCATGCACACACATACAGCATGAAATGATACATATTGTTAAAATGCTTTCTATATTAATTGTCATATAATAAAATTCCAGTTGTTTCACTTTCTTATTTATATATGTCTGTATTCTTTTTTTAAAAAATATTTTATTTACTTATTTATTCATGAGAGACACACAGAGAGAGGCAGAGACATGGGCAGAGGGAGATGCAGGTTCTCTCTGAGGAGCCTGATTCAGAACTTGATTCCAGGACCCCAGGATCAGGACCTGAGCCAAAGGCAGATGCTCAACTACTGAGCCACCCAGGTGCCCCATAAATGTCTGTATTCTATTTAATATAACATATATTCTATGCATAATATTAAAGTATTTATATATATTATACACATAAATATTTATATATATAAATATATTTAAGTAGGCTCCATGCTGAGCAGGGAGCCCAATGCAGAGCCTGAATTCATGACCCAGACACCAAGACCTGAGCTGAGATCAAGAGTCAGATGCTTAACCAACTGAGCTACCCTGGCACCTTAGTGTGTATTCTTTTTCCTTTTTTTTTTTTTTTTTTTAAGATTTTATTTATTTTTTCATGAGAGACACAGAGAGAAAGGCAGAGACGTAGGCAGAGGAAGAAGCAGGCTCCTTGCAGGGAGCCCAATGTGGGACTCGATCCTTTGACTCAGGATCACGACCTGAACTCAATCACTGGGCCACCCAGGTGCCCCGGATGTATTCTTTTTAATGATGATGAGGCATTACTTTCATGGCAATTTTTTAAATAAGATTTTTAATTGGGGAAGCCAGAAGCAAACCTTGAAAGGTGAGTGTAACGTACCACCCTTCTTATCACTGCCTTTTAGTTCTCTCCATGATGTTTCCATGCATTTGGTAGACAGAAGAGTGAAAGCAGAACTAGGGGGAAAATCTATTTTTATTACAAATGTAAATACTTGATATGTGGGCTTAACCTCTCAAGGCTAATTTAAATATAAACATCCTAGGGATTTTTTTCCACTAAGGTTCAGCAGAAGAGGGTTTATAATTTCCTTAATCATCAAATTTTTTAGAGGTTGCTGACTGGAACAATGATATTTTTAAACAGCACCATAAATAGGCTCCTGAACTACACCAGACAAGATCTTTCCTTCAAAGGTTTAGCCTCTTCACTAAACAAACACTTATTAAGCCCTGACTCGGTGCCAGGCACAGAGGATACTAAGTAAGTAAACAGTCTTTACTCTTAAAAGGTTTACTTTCTAGCAAAGGGCAGGCCCACAAGGAAATAAATAATACAGTTAACTCTGCTAAATGCTAAAGTAACAGTAACAAGTATAGGAATGCAAAGAAAGTCTACCTGGGAAACCAGTGAAAAAAGCTCCATGATGGTGTAACTCTTGAGCTGGGGCTATAGCAATCACAGTATTTGTCTTCAGTGGGGAAGAGGAAATAATGACCATATTAGCAGCATTCCAAGGTGTAATGAAAAAAGATGAAAGATACAGCGGGGTTGGGGTGCTCAAATAACAGGTTGTGTTAGCTTACAGAAGTATGTTCTTATAACAAATTAAACAATCAAAAGTATTTAAATAAAAAGTTCAAAGCATTCATTACCTTTCCTATTCCCATTCTTCCATTCTCACTTCCTGAGGTAATAGAGTTAACAGCTTGAATGATTCCTTCCACAGTTTCTCCACCAAACACAAGCCACATGCTTACTTTTGGCAAGTGTGGAATCATGCTACACACGTTATTATTCAACTTTACATTTTTTTTTTTTAAGGAGGCTTCATGCCCACTGTGGGGCTTGAGCTCACAACCCTGACACCAAGTCATATGCTCTACTGACTGAGCCAGTCAGGCGCCCCATATTGTTCAACCTAAAAAAAAATTATCTAACAATCTACCCAAGGATATGTCTCCTGGTCAATGAATATATATCTGATGTGTTAGATACCCGCATACTTTTGTATAGTGTGGAATGTATTCAGTCATTTCCCTGTTTGTTCAGCATTCAGCTTTTCACTTCATTCTTTTTCCCCCCCTCGCAATACAAACAACGCTTTTATGAACACCACCCTTTTGTGTGTCCTAATTTTTGTGGTTTATATTTGTAAGGGATGGATTTCTGAATATGTATTTACCAAGTCAAAGACTACATGGACTTAAATCTCAATAGATATTAAAGATATATCTAAAGGAATAGCACACTATGCTGGCACCATTTATTAAATATCCCACCCTTTCCCACTAAATTGGAACATCGTTTTTACCATGAATCTATTTCTGGACTCTGTTCTATTCCAGTGATCTATTTATCTATTCCTATGTCAATATTGTACTTTTTATTGCTGTACTTTTTATGACCAGCTTCATAATCTTGAACAGGATGGCATCGTGGTTAAGGATGTGGGCTCCTGAAATGAAAGGCCTAGATTTAGATCAGATTCTAACAACTTCGAGATCTTTGGCAAGTTACTTCAATATCTCTCTCTGTAAAAGGGGGATAATAATAATATCTAACTCATGGAGTTGTTGTGACGATTAATGAGTGTTCAGAACAGTGCCTGATGCAGGATAAATGGTGAGTATTGCTGGGATAATTGTAATTGGTCATTGGCATGGATGGGGTTCAGGACACATTACCCCCAAATTGGCACCTTGGCATATTAAATATTTTGAGTTGAAGAGGTTTGAGAAAACAGCAGAAACAAGGTCACTTTGATGTTTCCTGTGTCCTTTTCCCATGAAATAGGTCATAAAACTCTCAAGTGAGAGGTCCTCTCCCTACACTTGAAGGAAAGAAGCATCCTTATCTCTGAAGACAAAGGGATCCTGAAAAGAATCCTGACAAACCGGTGTTGCTGTTTCCCCCAGTTTATCATACTTATCTCATACTCTTCGACCTAGCATATTTCTTCACACCTGTCCAATCTTCAGCAAATCTACTAGCATAAAAATACTCAGGTCTGTTTCTTCCAGTCTTCATTTTCTTTTCTTTTCTTTTCTTTCTTTTTTTTTCTTTTTTTCCGGTCTTCATTTTCTTATGAAGGCTCTTGTGTCACATGAAGTGGATATTAAATAAATTTGCTTGCTCTTCTCCTGTAAATCTGGCTTTGCCAATTTAATTTTCAGGCCCAGCCAGGGACCCTAAGAGTGTCGAGGAAACTTTTTTCTTCCCCTACCTCATTTTTCACTACCCTTATACATAGTTTTCTTGGGTCTTCATTGATTTTTATTTTTCCAAATGAGCTTAAAATAATTGTCCAGTCCCCTCACAAAATTTTTAGGATTCTTATTCATATATGCATAGAATATGCACTTGGAAAACAGTACAACAGACTTATAACCATAGTTTCCTCTGTGGAAAGGAGTAAGTTGGGACTTCACACAACTGAATTTTTAACATGTACATATATTATTTAAAAAAATAAAAATCTCTTCTGAGTTGTTCTTTTTATATTAGTATTCTGATTTTGGTATTTTCAGTTGCATTCATATATATTCTAGATGGGTTTTGTGCCTTTACATAAGAATCTAGGTGCCTGCACACTTGAAAAGAGGTTGCCGTGGTTGAGGACTAGAAAGTTTTGTGAGAAGCGAACATGTGGTCTAGACTTTGAAGGATAAATAGGTGTCTTTCTGACAGAGGAGAGTGGTGAGGACATTCCAGAGTTTGGGAATAGCCTTGCATGGAAACATAGAGATATGAATAAGCACTGCATACAAGCAGCAGAGCCCTAGGGGCGAAGGAGGGGGTTGGGGAGGAGAGAAAAGACTGGCTTTGAGCAGAAGTCAGGGCTGAGTCCTGAAATGCAAGAAAGAATGTGATGGGATGGAAAATGTACTTCCTTTCCCCCTCCCCCAGGGAATTGCAGGATGAGTTAAAGAAGGACAGAACTAAGATAGCCAGGACAAAGCTTCACTGTAATCTCTGTGAAGATAAGGGCCACATCTGTCTCATTCAGCACTCTGTCCCCATTTCCAAGGATGGTGCATACAGAGGCCTACACAAGTATTTGCTGAATGAATGAATGAATGAATGAATGAATGAAAAGCACATCTAACACAACAGTAAATATTTTGGGAAAGAAATGAAAGCAAATGATACTGTTGAGTACATTTTAAAAATGAATGATAACATGATAAATAGAAAAACCCTCACAGAACCATCTGTTGCAAAACTGATGATAAATATGCAAGGAATACCCACTGGATCGATGAATGCATACAACATGGGTCTGAGCATTAAGAAAACAACTCATTTGAAGGAGACCCTCCTGCATCAAGTTCCTGCTTGAAAATGAGCTGTTCAAATGTAACCCCAATAATTGAGATGAGCTGGAAAAGCAAAGCTACAAGACTTTGGACAACGATCAAAGACGTAGAACTGGCCAGAGACTCTGTTGAGCACCTAATTGATGGCATATTGTCACCACTGCCAGGCTGGAGTTACCAGGTAAATCAATGAGATGAAGAGGCTGCTTAGTCTGGTGGAAGCAGCTCTGGCGCAGAGTCAGAGGACCTGGGCTCCAGGCCCAGCTCTTACACTCACTCAGCAGGCCCTGTTCTCAGTTCCTCCAGCTGTCTCTCTAAATTCCCAGCCAGCTCTGATATTCTGTGATGCTAAATCATGAAGAAAAAGTAGAGGAGAATTTACACACGTTCGCAATTTAGAGCTAGAACCTTCTCCATTGGCCACTACAGTCACTTCAGTGGAGAAACATCCATTTAGTCAACAAATGTTTATCTGTCTCATAAGGCAGCATGCACTGTCCAATGATAGAGAATTAACGCAGCATCGCACCCCCCTCTTGGGAGCTGACAATTTAGCAGAGGAGAGGAAAATAAGTATGTAGGAATAAGTGAAAATCAAGGCAGAGCATGGCAGGCACCGTGGAAGAGATACAAACAAAATGTCTCTTTTTTTTTTTTTTTAATTTATGAGAGACACACAGGGAAAGGCAGAAACACAGGCAGAGGGAGAAGCAGGCTCCATGCAGGGAGCCCAATGTGGGACTCGATCCTGGGCCTCCAGGATCACACCCTCGGCTGCAGGCGGCACTAAACTGCTGAGCCACCAGGGCTGCCCAAAATGTTACTGAGCACTCGAGGCCTCCAGCCACTGTGTAGCAGAGCGTGGAGGTGAAAGCCGCAGAGGTGCCGGAGCTTGCCCTGGAGCCCTGCTGCAGCTCTATCCACTCAGTTTGCAGACAGCAGCAACCTGAGCAGCTGCCTTTCTTCCCAGAGCAACAGCTGCTTTCAGTGGAAACAGTTCCCAATCAGCCAATAGTTAAACCCAGAAACTCATTGATTAGTTAGGTGTTGGGTACTCAGAAGCCACATGTGATTCCTAATGGTGATGAGGTCCCCAAACCAGCCAATAAAAGCCAATTAATTGAAACTGTAAAGTAACTGAGAATCCTGGCAAGGCTGTTTTGACATCAGTTAACTCCATCCATTCAGTCATGATACAAAATGCAATTTCAGGGGACCCCTGGGTGGCTCAGGGGTTGAGCGTCTGCCTTCAGCTCAGGGTGTGATCCCGGGGCCCGGGATGGAGTCCTGCATCGGGCTCCCTGTGAGCAGCCTGCTTGTCCCTCTCTGCCTATGTCTCTGCCTCTCTCTCTGTCTCTCATGAATAAATAAATAAAATATTTTTAAAAATGCAATTTCAAAATAAGGACATATAATTTCAGGGCAGAAGAGGCTTGCCCAATCTCCCAAGGGAGATTGTTCCACTTATCTATCGCTGGGGCCCTCTAGAACATGGTGGCTCAAAACAATATTTAGTTATATCACAATTTTATGGGTTTGAACAGAATTGAAGGAGAAATGTCTCCACTTACATAGTTCCTACTTGACAGCTTTTAATTGAAATGGGATTTTTAAATGGTATGAACCATAATAACTGAGATGCGGTGGAAAGGCAACATTTTTAAGTGATCTTGGGTGATTTGTCTGTTTGTCATGGTGTTGACCACTCGGTAGTCAGCCGGAAGACTGAAGGTTTGGGGATCCAACCAAGATGGCTCATTTGCATGACTGGTGCCTTGGCAGGGATGTCTGGAAGGCTGGACTCAGCGGAGACTGTCCACCAGAGCACCTACATGTTACCGTTCCAGGGTAGTGAGACTTCCTACCTAGCAGCTGAGGTCTCCCAGAGGCAAAGCAGAAGCTACAGTCTCCTGCTCCTGTCACAGCACCATTTACACACATTTCCATCTATTAATTGAGGAGTCACAAATCTCAGATTCAGGAAATGGAACATAGATGTTACCTCTTAATGGAAGGTGGATCAAAAACTTTGAGGCCTTGTGGGTTTTTTTTTTTTTTTCAGGTTTTATTTATTCATTTGACAGAGAGAGAGCAGGGGAAGCATCAGAGGGAGAGGGAGAAGCAGGCTCCTGCTGAGCAGGCACCCAGATGTGGGGTTCGATGAGGGACTTGATCCCAGTCATGACCTAAGGTGAAGTCAGACGCTTAACTGACTGAGCCACCCAGGCATCCCAAGAGGCCTTATTCTTAAAACTACCAAAGGGATGGAATCCATTGGAGGATAGAGGCACTTACACCAAATTGCAAAAGCTTGCTTCATTTTATGTATTATAGCTCTTAAATTGAAAGAGGCCTCTATAAATGTCTGATTGTCTGATTGTAGGAGAAAGAGCAGTTACCCTAACGAGGCAGAGGATTTCTAAACTTTCCTAGTATCTATTAGTTCATATGTGCCAATGGTTGGTAAAACACATTAAAGGAAAGCTTGGCCTCAGATCTTTTTTATTTTAAAATCACGTATACATCTAAATACACAGTGGTATGTTCCTTTAAGTTCCTCTGACAATTTGAAAATAATTTTACCTACTTTTCAAATACGGAGTGATTAGGGAATACAACTGAATTACTATTTTGCAGTCCAAATTTTCTTTATATTTGCCAAACACAAGTTGGGTTCTTATGTGTGCATATTGGTATTTTCTTTCTCACTGGTGCCCTTTTATCACCCTGAAAATGAAGATACATACCATATAATTGTGCAGAAAACATCTTAAAACATGAAATCGTAGTCCTTTCCTCTTTTGCACCCTGTTAAGTGATTTATGTCTTCTGTTTATCACGGGAATGAATTCCAAAGTACTGTTCCTGGACTGGGGAATTGCTTTCATGGTTGACAATGTCAGATGTTGTACAAGTTAGGCAACCTACAAGAGAGAAGTGTCTTATTTCACCCACCAAAAAGAAAACATGTCTTTGTACCAGAGGTGGGGCTGAGGATGGCCCTCTTTACAGTATCCCTCCCCTGCTTTCTACAGACAATGATATGTGTACTTCAAGACAATGAGTCCTGGCTTTATCTGTTTAGGATCCCAGTTTGAAAGAGAATTTGAGATAACTAAGCAACTAGTGGATCCAATGTGATGGGCGTCTAGGCAGAATTGGAATGAGCCTGGGAAGGAAAGGTAACAAAAACAAGAATTTGATTTAGGTTTAAATTAAGAGTTCTTTCCAGTTGGGGAATAGAGGATCCATTATTATTCATACTGAATCTTGGTTGTGCTAAGCCCCCACCAGTTCGTAAAGGAACTATGTCATGAGGTCCTCTGGGAGGCTCCCAAGGAGGGTCTTGCAATACACTTAAGAATCAATCTGGAAAAAAATGAATTAAAAAAAAAAAAAAAGGACCAATCTGGGCCACCATTTGCATTGGTCTCTATGACACCATTTCATGCATATTCGTGAGAGACCTTTGACAGTGTCTAAAGGTGAAACTAGATAGAGAGATACCACGGAGAAGGTAAGTTACGGCCTGCGATGCCTCTGCTAGCCCTGGCAATCCAAGCCATATTCAGTGCCACTGGCCTCAGCCATGCTGTGCTCTGCATGGTTCCTACTGAGATTCAGATTACTGCTCATGCCTTGACTACTGACGCTAGACATCTTCACCGCGCTCCAATATCTCCGCCGTCTCTCACAAAGTGAAGGAGATGCACTTTATTCCCTGTTGTAGATTAGTTGGAGGGTACCACTGTGGAGAGTTGCTTGAACTTCAAAACAAGAGGAATTTTAATTCAAACACAGAGATTTAGGAATGCTGGAAAAGGTTGAATGAATACAAAGCCCATTGCCACACCATATATGAAATAAAAATTTCCCTCCATTCCTCAGTCAGTCCTGTTGCTAAATTTGGGTCATCATACCAAAGTCAACGTTCCCGCAATATGATCATGTCATCTCACACACTTCAAATGCAGCTCACAAATACACACCTGTACCAAATATGTTTGAATATACTTACCTTCAATTTTAAACACATTTCCAAGTTGTTCTCCACTCATTTGTGTGGATAGAGTAGATTCTTAAGGAAAGAAATGTTTGTTTATTTCATACTTTAAATATAGCCAAGCCTCAATTTCAACCAACTAGGATGGCTACTCTGCTCCTGTTATTACCCTTACAATTTAATGTAACTCCTTTACTTGTTTATCTTCATATCTAGACTGTGAGCTACCATAAGGGAGGAGACAAAGCCAGGTCTCTTGGGCCACAAGTACCCTCTTATATTCCTGACACTTTGTGTGATCCTGGCATATGGCAGGTGTCTATAAAATATTTGTTGAATAAGGGACAAAGGAGAATTCAAAATGATGCGCATAGGTCCTCAAAATTACAAGCATTTAAATAACTGTTAAATTCTATCTTCAATAATAACCATTTAAGAATTTCTTCATACAATGACAATGTCTTATTTCATAAGCACGTAATAAAAGATGACAACAATATCAGCTGGAATTTTAAGCACAGCCTCACCAAAATGTGGGGTTTAATAGTCTATTCATCTCTTATCATCTGTGAAATGTCATTGTTTCATACATAGAGTCAGAGCCCTTCCTACAAATGATTTTGTTTTCCTTCGAAGTGAAGAAGACAGAGTCTGAAGAGGATTGGGTTTAAGAAAAATGGTACTCAAGGTCTCTGGATGGGAAGGAACATTAGGATATAAAGAGGCATCTATGATTTTTGACTATAAATGGATGACATATAAATTTAATGCAAGTTATATGCAAACCAGAGTCTATTATTTCCAATAAATATCCTAGAAAGGTAATAGGACTATTGTAGAAAATAACATTACTAATACATTACTAATAATAATCTCTGCCAAAATTATAATCAATATGTGGATACTGATTTTTCAGTGGGTACTTGGGAAACGAGATTCCCTAAAACGAAGCCCATCAAACAAATGAAAGACAAAACGCATTGATTCTCTTAAGTGATGTGTGGGCGTGAGTTTGTGAACAGGGCAGGCAGTTCACACCAGAGCTGAGGTGCCCTGGTACTGTTCACTTGGGGGCCACATGCGCAGGACAACAAGCCTCCTTACAATGGTGCACCAGTGTTTCCTCACCCGGGCATAGAGATGGAGCCCAGTGATGACTACCCTGTCCCTGGCCTCTTGCTGGGCCTGTCAACAATGGTGCCACTTAGTACCAGCTCTGAGGCCCTGTGGCACTGAGACAGGACCACCTCATTTCCCGTGGATGAGAAAATAGTCTGCAGATGTCCACAGGCAAGTCATCATCAACCTAGGTTGGATTTTAACATAATCTAGAGATTCCCCATTTCAGCCTTTTAATCAGCATATGCTCCTTAGACTAACAGCCATCCTTCGAAGGACATGTTTATTAGACAAGTCTAACATAAAGATCCTCATTGGGTAATTTGACCTCATTGGACCATAAGGAAAAGACAAGAGCCACACAAAAGTCTGAAATTATCTTTGGCCCCCCAAAAGAAAATACAATGCTCAGCACAAAGGATAATGTATCATACTTAAAATTAAAAAAAAAAATGGATTGTGCATTCTTTTAAACATTTCCACACAAAACTGGAAATGTAGACAAAACTTTACTATGTTGTGATTTGACAGAGAAAAAGAGGCTGTCTGTATCCACAGGGCCACTGGATTAACAGCCCCAAAAGAACTGATGTCAATTCTTTTAAGCAGCTAGGCAATTCAGCTAAACAATAAGTCATTTAAATAAATGCTTCGCCTGATTATCTCTTTTTCAATGAATTAACTGGTTGCTTGATGAAAATGCTCAAAGGGATCTGATATTTTAGTATCGGTAGACAAACGTGAGAATCTTTGTTAACAACTTTTTTTTTTTTAAGATTTTATTTTTAAGGGATGGCTGGGTGGCTCAGGGGTTGAGAGTCTGCCTTTGGCTCAGGGGGTGATCCTGGAGCCCCAGGGTTGATGTCCACATCGGGGTCTCTGCATGGAGCCTGCTTTTCCCTCTGCCTGTGTCTCTGCATGAATAAATAAATAAAATCTTTTTAAAAATTGCTTTTAATTAATTACACCCACTGTGGGGTTGGAACTCCTAACCGCAAGATCAAGAGTCATATCCTTCACCAACTGAACCAGCCAGGAACTCTTTTGTTCACAGTTTTTTTAAAAGGAGAAAGAGAAATCAAAACTGCCTAGCATATATTTTATGTGCCTCTGTGGGTAAAATACACCACCATAACCACCACTTCCCACAAAAAGATGTGAAAACTTTATCACCCTTTCACCTCAATTGTTCAATTCAACAGCATTACAGAGCAAAATGTCTGATGTATGATCAACATCTGATTTTACTAAGTGATAAGAAAGGGGATTAAAATATAATATAGGGCAAACATTCTCTTCCACAATTTTGGATTATACAGTACGAGCTTCTTCCCTCTCTTCCATTCCTCTCCTTGTCCCCGCCCAAAGGAAGAGAAGTGACTCACCCAATGAGTGTGACTGGAACACCTGGGAAGCAGGACCCGAGTGTGCAGGCCCAGAATCTATCTCTTCCTCTCAGTCTCTGTGTGCCTCTGAATCCCCTGACCTCGGGACAAACACATTTTCAGCTCAAACATTCAGGAAGTGGAAGGGGCCCCATAGTCTGTGATGATCTGGCCCTGCCACTAACAGAATGGGTGAATTCAGTTGCAGGGCAAGGAATGAGGAAGCCCACTTGGGCACAGAGCTATGCTGTCGAGATTGAGATACAGATTTTTATCTTATCTTTATCTTTCTGTCGGTTCCAAACTCAGGAGAGAAAGAAATGGACATTATTTACTGTGCCTCCCGGAAAATCCAATACATTTAAACTCCAATTGCCTCTTATAGTTAATATTTTGATTCACCATTTGACTTTCTAATTCTGACACCAGATTAATGCTGAATGTAAGAATGGGAAAGTGTATGAATATCTTTCTATGAATATTGATGTGCTGGTAAACCTTCAACAACCAACTTTCTGGGGGAAAAAAGTCCTGGTCTATAGTACTTGATTATTTCTGTGGTGTGAATATCTCTACCATGGCCCATATCAAGCTACCAAAGTGAGTGACATCACCGCTCACAATGAGCTCTCACAAACCAGTACTAACTGGCTATAACCTACCACTATCTATGAAGCATGCTGAGTTTCTGTTATATCCTGAAATGTAAATAACGAGGATTATCAGCCTACTTTTAAACAACCACTTTATCATCTATTGAAACTAATAAGGTGACTACAATACTTATAATCCAGCTAGCCGTTAGAGAAGGATCGACTTCAACATCCATTTCAAATAAAATGTTATTAGTTGAATCATCTTTCCCTTCTTCTCTACATTTTTAAAAATTCTTTCTTCTTTCTTTCTTTCTTTCTTTCTTTCTTTCTTTCTTTCTTTCTTTCTTTCTTTCTTTTCTTTCTTTCTTTCTTTCTTTCTTTCTTTCTTTCTTTCTTCTTTCTCTCTTTCTTTTTTCTTTCTTTCTTTCTTTCTTTCTTTCTTTCTTTCTTTCTTTCTTTCTTTCTTTCACAAATCAGATTGTTTGGCTGTCAGTAGTAGCAGCAGAAACAACCCTATGAAAAACTATTCATGGCAGTTTGAGAGATGCAAATGGTAACATTCATGAAAATCAAAAGCTGAGACACATTAAGAAGTATTAATACTTGTGAAGTCCCCTAGCTAGGTCCTCCTGAAGTCTAAAGAGAGGATAGGGTATTGGGAAGAATGTCACTTGCAAGTGACAGAGCTG
This sequence comes from Vulpes lagopus, assembly GCF_018345385.1. NCBI lineage: Eukaryota > Metazoa > Chordata > Mammalia > Carnivora > Canidae > Vulpes > Vulpes lagopus. The sequence goes on along the minus strand of NC_054844.1, from coordinate 37,486,945 downwards.
GATCTGAATGCCAGCTCTGATGTTTACTGGTGCTGCCACCTTGGCAAGGTGATTAGCAGCAGGCCTGTGACATGCTCTCCCATTACTGAGGAAATGCCCCTGGGAAAGAGAAGGAAGATAATCTGGTCAAATTTCCTTGTAAGCATGTGACCACAGACATCCAGACAAATACACTAATACTGTTTGTAGTATTAGTAGATAAGCACCCTTATTTATGGACTGCTTTGGGCAAGATGAACCTCATCTGTCCAGGATTGATTACTAAGGTAATCAAATGTGCAATTTATGGATTTATGTAATTTTCCTCCCTAAAAAAGGTCATGTAACCTATTTAACTATTAGAGTACAAAATGGAGATGTTTCATGAAAGATACAGCTCTCTTCTGTGTAAGCGGTGTGATTGCGCACATCACATAGAGATCCTGTTTGTTAATTAGGACCCAAATGAGTCCCTGGGCAACAAGAAGTGACCGGGGAGCTGTGTCAGTGGGACCTAGAACTCTTCCTGCTTCATCAGTGCCTTGAAGTTATTTGTATCCTTGAAACTATTAGTAAAGTTTGCTGCTGTGTGAGATATGTGGTCCCGTGAGTCTGATTTGATTATCTGATCCTTTGTGCTGTTTCACAACCTTAGCAACTTAGTTAATCCTTTAATCCTCAGTTTTCTGATCTGTAAAACGGGATAATGATATTTATATTCCATAAATATTGAAAAGAGTAAATCAAATCTGACATCTAAAGTCAATACAATAAGTACAATAAATGTCCCTTAAATCCTCTGGACTCTCCACTAATGAAATAAATGATGTTCTTGGGTGTAGGTGTTAAATCTCCAAAACTCATTCTGTGATATTGTGACATAGAATAAAAAATAAATATGGCTCTTCCTTGGCTTATGATGAGATCATGTCCCAATAAAACCATTGTTAAGTTGATAGTACCATTAAGTCTAAAATGCATTTAATACCCCTAAGGTACCAAACAGTCTGGTTTAGTATCCTAAATGTGCTCAGAACACTTACATTAGCCTACAGTTGGGCAACGTCACCTAACACTATGCCTGTCTTATAATAAAGTATTGGATATTTAATGTAATTTATTATATATTGTACTGAAAGTGAACAACAGAATGGTTGTCTATGGGTGCAGAGTGGCCTTTAGTGTATCGGTTGTTTACTTGTGATTATATGCTTGCTGTCACTGCCCAGCGTCATGAAAGGGAATCGTACCACATATTGTTAACCTGGAAAAAGATCAAAGTTCAAAATTTTAAATAAGTTTGGGACTTGTATATTTTGGTATTTATCCATGATTCCTGGCTCACAGCTCCCAAAACCTTGGAATTTCCTAAGCAATAAGAGTGATGGGAACATCTCTTGTTATAACATTAGTCTTTCCGTCTTCAGTTCCTGAAATAGCTTCACAGGGATAAAGGTGAAATGGGTGTTTTTGTTATCCTTTTACAAGCCCCTTTCAACCACAACCTTTGGAAAGCTGCCCACTTTTTTTTAGTAATCAGAGTGTTTATTTATTTATTTTTTGGATTACTTAAAAAAGGTTGTTAACAGAGATGTGGATTAACATAGCTTGGCGACAACATTTTAAAAAAGTACAGGCTATTTCATATTGTTGCACTTACTCTTCAATGATATATAAGGTATTTTATTTTACGTAGATAAAGGATAATGTATACTATCATACAACAGGTGTGGTGCCAATTAAGGCGACCATAAAATTAAATGAGATGTGTTGGGAGGACAGAAATGAAACCCAACTACTTCAACCTTTACAGAAGGTTGCTAGTGGAACCAACCATGTGATTAGAGGGTTGAAACTTTCAGCTCTGACTTCTGACCTCCAGAGACTTACGGGGACTTGAAATTTAGTTCAATCACCAATGGCCAATTATTTTATTTAATAAGTCATGCTTCTATTTTGAAGCCCCCAGAAAAAAAACAAAAACAAAAACACACGCACAATTAAATGGAGTTTGAAGAGATTCTGGGTTGGTGGAGTAGAATGCAACCGTGTGCTGGGAGGGTGATGTACCCCAAACTCCCTGCAGACAGAGGTTCTTGTGTTCAGGATCCTTACAGAACTTGTCTTGTGTGTCTTTTCATCTGAGTGTTCATTGGTGTCCTTTGATATCCTTTGTAATAAACCAGTAATCTAATAAATAAACTGTTTTCCTGAGTTCTGTGAGCTGTGCTAGCAAATTAATTGGATCTGAGGAAGGTGTCAAATTATACTTGGTTGGTCAGAACCACAGGTGACAACTTGGACTTACAATTGACACCTAAGGTGGGTGTGGGCAGTGGGGGTGAGGGGTGGAGGAGGCAGTCTTGTGAGACAGCCCTTACTCTGTGAAATCTGATGATATTTGCAGATAGGTAGAGTCAGGATTGAGTTAAATCGCAGGACACCCAGCTGGTGTTGCAGTATGCTTGGTGTAAAGGAAACCCCAGGGATCCCTGGGTGGCACAGCGGTTTGGCGCCTGCCTTTGGCCCAGGGCGCAGTCCTGGGGAGCTGGGATAGAGTCCCACGTCAGGCTCCCGGTGCATGGAGCCTGCTTCTCCCTCTGCCTGTGTCTCTGCCTCTCTCTCTCTCTCTCTCTCTGTGTGACTATCATAAATAAATAAAAATTTAAAAAAAAAACCTCAGACACGTTTGGGGTGTTTGAATCAGAAGTATTCAGGGAGTACTGTGTTCAATGTAAATGAAAACAATAGAGTGTTTCTTTATAATTAACTTTTTAATAAAGTATCTGATGAAAGAGAAAAGTGTGTCAGTTATGCAAATAGAATATGTCATTTTTTCTCTTTATATTCCCTATCCCCCAAATTATGCACAAACTCAATCGAGTGTCAACTGTAAACATACTTCTTTTCTTCTCTAAAGAAGGAACCCTGCTCTTTCCAGTTCTTGCTGCCTCAGCAAGAGCAACTGCTTCCATGGCCAGGTATCTGCAATAGCTGCTCATGGGGGCACTGCTCTCATTTTCCAGTCAGGAGGAACAAGCCGATATAGAGCATCAAACACAGCAATCTGAAGTCTCTCAACCCCTGCTATGAATGGGTGTGATTCACCGCAAGACTGTGGGCAAGGAGCTAGCAGCCCAGGGCAAAGATGTCCCTGGTGGTCATTAAGTGAAGATCTGGCCATTGAAAGCTGGCCACCTCCTACTTGGGTATCACTCCCAGGCCACCCTCCGCAGCATCTGGGACATGATCCACAGAATAAGTACTACTCCTCATCAATGAACCACAGCCATCTGCAGAATGGGCATCCCCTGTGCAACCAGAAGGCAGTGATGTTGAAATGGAAGCAGTCCCACCCACCAGGAGCCCCTGAGACTATTACTCCAACCTCCAAAGGAATAAAGAAGTCAGCTGGCTTTTCAAGGGAGGGAAGGAAGATAGGGAGAGAGGGAGGGGAAAGAAAGGAAAGGAAAGGAAATGGAAAGGAAAGGAAAGGAAATGGAAAGGTAGGGAAAGGAAAGGAAAGGAAAGGAAAGGAAAGGAAAGCAAAGGAAAGCAAAGGAAAGCAAAGGAAAGCAAAGGAAAGCAAAGGAAAGCAAAGGAAAGCAAAGGAAAGCAAAGGAAAGAGGAAGGAAGATCCTGAAGCATCAGTTTAAAAACTTCTAAATTATTGAAGTTGAAGATTTCTGGACTAAAATTCTATCTAGCATCATGAAAATTTTATAATAACATAGATGGTCTGGTAAAAGTAAAAAAAAAAAAAAATTCTTTCCCTAAGCGTTTACTCAACAAGAATTTTTAAGCACCTCCTACATGCCAGATACATGAAAGCCCTAACACTAGAGAGGTGAGCAAAATAACACAGTCTCTGCTCCTTCATACAGAGTTTGCAGTCTGGTGGAGAAACCATCTTTAAACAAATACCACAGAAGTAAATTTATTATTACAAATCCTATTAAGTGCTGAGAAGAGGTACAGACAGTACGAGAGGATAGACAGGAGGACTATTTTTATATTAGGGCTCAGAGAGCAGGACTTTTAAGCCAAGACTCTAAGGACTTAAAGCATTCATCAGGAGGTAGCTGAGGTGTAGGGAGGCAGAAGGAAGAGCCTCCTTGGTGAATTCTAATGTTCAGGCAGGCTGAGAACGGCTACAGGGATAATTTCCTCCTCCTTGACTTCTTCTTCTCTTGGACTCTAGGCGGCCACACTCTTTTCCTTGTACTTCACTGCCACTTCTTTTCATGATTTCTTTTGCTGGTTATACCTTCTCTACTGATCTATACATGATAGAACTCTACAGGATTTGCCCCTGTTCTCTCTTCTTTCTAGTCTCTCCATGTATGATTTCATCCATCCATGGCCTTATATACAATCTATATGCTGTTAAGAATATTCAAATAAAATGAAAAGACCTTATTGGCTTTATTCAGTGATTCATGAGTTGATCACCGTCAAATCTAGAAGACAGAGGGGAGCTATAAGGAGCTGTATAAAATGAAAGACTTTTTATTTTAGAGAGAAGAGATAAGGAAGTTATACTAGATGAAAATCAGTTTGTTCCTTTTCCTTTTGGGGTGGCGGGGGTCCGTGAGGCAGATTAGCTAATTAGCACAGTTCAGGCAATTCCTGATTGACTGGCTTAAAATTCCATTTCTGGGAGAGCTGAAACTATGATTAAGTTAAATCTTCATTTGGTGGTGTGGGGCTTAGCATCAACAGCTCCATTTTGAGCCTTTTGTCTTGTTTTTAACAATGGTTACAACTTCAGACTCCTTTCCAACCTCCAGATCCAAACATTCAACTACATACTTCAATCTCTACTTGAGCATTAGCAAAAACATGCCTGACTTAACATGGCAACACTGAGCTTTCAGTTCCCATCTGCCACTCTCCTATATGCTCCCTCTCCAAAGTTCTGCGTGCTTGTAAATGGTCCCACCAACCACCAATCACATATGCCAGAAATCTACGAATCATTTTTGACACTTGCCTCTCCCCCATCCAATCACTGAATCCTGTTGAACCCATTCCCAAAAGCTTCTATTTCTCTCCATCTCCAAGGCTGCAACCCTAGTTCCAGTCATCATAATCAAATTACGTTACTATCCTCCCTAAAGCCCCCGAGCACTACCCATTGTGTTAATAATGAAGCTCCACCCTAGACCAATTAAGTCACCATCTCAGGGGATATTTTTCTTAGGGAAAATATCTGTGGCCTGGATAGTTTTTTTGTTTTTTTTTTTTTAAATGCTCTCTAGGTGATTCTAAAATACAGCCGTTGTTAAAAAGCATTGGCCTACCTTGTTGAAAGCTGTTGAAAGTTCAAGTAAGGTGTAAGGCCCTTGGTGGCCCAAACACCAGCACCTTCAGTGAGGATAAAGTCTAATGGAAGGGAGTGAGGAGTGAATGAAAGTGAGGAAGGGTGACCAAGTATGCAGGTCGTTCTTTCCAGAAACTTGGGTAAGAAGGAGACCAGAGATACTGAATGAGAACGAGAGGCGGGTTTGGTTTTTCACCTTTAGCATTTATAAAATGTGTAGGATCCACACTGATGCCTACATGAGATGAATTTTTAGTTAAATAAAAGACAGGCAAGTCAAACTCCCAGCAGAAGGTGGTGTGGGAAAGTGAGAGAGCCCTAGACTGGTGTTCAGAAGCTCTCCAATGACATCCTGCCTTTACGACTTTCTAATGATGTGCTCTTGGACAAATTAAATTATCTGAGTCTCAGCTTTTTTTTTTTTTTTTTTCTCTTTAAAATAGTGGTAACAACACTTAGCTCACAGGAGGTTATTGTGAGATTTAATGACATAATGCATGCAAAGCATATGTAGGACTTGGGGCATCCGTTTCCAAATTCTCCATGGTCCTCTAGTGCCCTCAAGTGGTTTCCTAGACGGTTTAGAACCCTACTAGTGCATCCCACCATATGACCTTCATGGCCACATGGCATATGGGCACATGGCATGGGCATATGGGCAACTCAATATATTTTGGCACTTCCTGAGCCTTTCCTCTACTACCAAACTTTATAGTTTCTTCAATCCCTTTCCTCCACAATCTTAATCTAGGTGAACAGACATAAACTAGGTAACTATTTGAGGTCTCATTTGAGGCATCAAATGAGATATATCAGCATCCCAGATAACATAAGAGCACTGCAAATGGGATATTTCCCAACCCTAATAGGAGGGTTGCCTCACATGCAAATTTCGAACACTGAGGCCAGAAAGAGCCTGGTCAGTAAACTGCGAGAACTGTTTAGCACTCAAATTTGCACCATGAAGCAGTATCCTAAGCTCCTACTTTATCTCACATCACATTTCCACCAGGGTTATTCTTTTTGTGACACACTGGATCACCCCTTGGCTCAAATTCATTTAAAGGTTCTTCTCCTTCTCCCATCCTATCCTCCTTCAGCTGGTAGAATATTCCCTGCCAGTGCCCCCCGCCCCCATCTATACCACTGTGGAGGGGAGTTGTCAGCACCAAAGGATATAATATATTCTCACACTTCTTCCCTTCCTATTCAGATATTACAGAAGAATTTTCTGCCTGAAAATCTACTGAGGCTCCAAAAAGTAGAGAAAGATTTCTTTTTTTCCCTCCGTCTCTTCCCCCTCGTTCTTCTTCTCCTCCTCCTCCCACTCTTCCTCCTCTTTCCCTTTTCCTTCTTTTTCTTCAGGGAGGGGGGGAGTTGAGGCAATTTTCCCCCCTTCATTTTTGAATTGAAATTTTTGCTGAGAAAATTGTAGATTCCCATGCAGTTGTAAGTAATAGTTGAGAGAGAAATCCTTTGTACAGTTTTCACCAATGGTAACATTGTATAAAACTCTAGAAAAATGTATATCCAATCAGTACATTGACATTGATACTATCTACCTATCTTATTCAGATTAGATTTCCTCAGTTTTACTTGTACTCATTTGAGTGTGTATGTATTGAGGTCCACAGAATTTTGTCACCTGTGTGGGTTGAAATATCCACCATCACAGTCAAGATAAGAACAGTTCCAACACCACAAGGATCCCTCTTATTGTCCTTTTACAACTAAAACCACCTCCCTTTCCCCCATCCTCTATCCCTAAGGTCCAGCAATTGTTCATCTGTTCTACATTTGTAAGGTTTTGCTTCTTATAAATGTTACATAAACAAATCATACAACATGTAATTTGGGGAATGGCTTTTTTTTTTCTCAGAATATTTCCCTGGAGATTCCTCCAAATTATTGCAGATATCAATAGCTCAGTCCTTTTTATTGCTTAGTAATATTCCATGGTATGTAGGTATGTATGTACCACAGTTTGTTTAACCATCACCTGCTGAAAAACATCTGGGTTGATTCCAGTTTTTAGCTATTACAAATAAAACTTCTATGAACATTTGTGTATAGGTTTTTGTATGAACATAAATTTTCATTTTTCTGGGGCAAATGCCCAAGAGTACAATTGCTGGGTTGAACGGTAACCACACAGTTTCTTAAGAAACTGTTAAAACCACACAGTTTCTTAAGAAACTGTTAAAATGCTTTCCAGAGTGATTGTATCATTTACATTTCCACCATCAATGTATGTATAAACCATGTTCTTACTTTCAGATCTTTAGTCCTGTTTAACCAAGATGTGCTATTAGAAAGTGGATGGCTTGTTAATGGCTCTCACTCATGAAGGTTCTGGATCAAATTCCAAAAGCAGGAGGAAAAATAAAAAGAAATTGCTACTCTTTTGGATGATAATAATAGCTGGCATTTATTATGTCCTTACCTGTATGCCTGACTGTGCTAAAGCCTTCCTATGTACAAATCCACTTATGACACAATAGCTGTGTGGATAGGTTCAATCACCATCCCCAATTTGGAAGCCTGGGCTTTGAAACAGAAATATCTTGTTCATAGTTACACAGCTAGTTAGGTGGCAGACCTAGGATTTGAACCTAGGGGGATGTGCTCTCAACCATCACATTATACCGTCTCCTGAATAATAATGAAAGAAACATCATTATGTTCCCAGCAGCAGCTGGACAGGTATGCTGCAGTTATGACAATGTTTTCCTTTTATATTTAAAAGGAAAATTAAATATAAATGTAGATTTTACCCTCTCTGGGAATCAAAGTATATCCTTGCAATGTGTGTGTGTGTGTGTGTGTGTGTGCATGTGTGTGATTCAACATGTATGCATTGATTTTCCATGAAAGGCTGCACACAGCCCCAGCTGATGTCTATTCCTATCCCCTGCACCCCTGTGCACACCTCAGGCATCAGGAGAATGGTCCTCACCTGCATGGAGGAGACAACAACATGCCCTAGGTAGTATGAGAAGGAAATCAAGATGAATTTACCCATAATATCTTGACACAAGTAAGAGATCTTGGAAAATGTTTTTTTCTGTTAAGCATGAGCAAGAGAAAAATAACTGATGTCACGATGATGTAAATATACTATAGCACAAAATAATAACAATTAAAAAGGAGAAAAGACAGATAAGAACAAAAGGTGAGGGACCCAATCTGAAAGAAAATGTGACTCAAAAATTTAAAAAACGTCACTGCCAGTGTTTTTGTATTATATGAAAACATAATAAAACTTCAAAGACAAAAATGGTAAAGGACCTAAGACTGCAACTTGAGGACCAAAATGACACCATGAGAGAACTAATACATGTGGAAGACAAAGATCAGATAGACTGAAGACAGAATTGCAATGCTGACTGAGAGGAAGGCTTAGTGCTGTCACTGCACATTCAGAAAAAAAGGACAAAGGATTTTGACAGAGAGGAAGTAACATGTGAAAGAGAGATAGTAGTGATGATCCTATACAAGGATAATTGGTGTCTCTGAATAGATACCAGAAAAATGGAACCAGAAAAATGGAACAGAAAACCAGTATTTTTAAAAGAGGATTTTTCTCAAATTAATGAAGAAGTAATTTTGCATGTGAAATAGGCAGTCCGTATTCCAGGGAGAACTGATATAGAATTATTAAAACAGACACACAGCCTAGTTAGGCTAATTACCTTCGGGGATTCAAATGAAGAGTTATAAGTCCAGGTAGCCAAAAAACATGTCACCTACAAGAGAGCAAAGTTAGACTGGCTAGACTTCTCCACAACAATCAATGAGGATAATGGAGCTTTGTCTACAAAATTCTGAAGGAAAGACAGTGTGACTTAGGAATAACCAGATGGTTTTGTCGTTTGAGAATTAAGGTAGTAGGTATACATTCTGAGAGGCCTTAGCAGATACAGCTCTTCTTGGGAAAAACTACCAGAGATGAAATCAAGCTATACAAGAAACGAATGGAGGTGCCAGGGGGAAAGCACTGGAATTCTATTCACTGTTAGAAGGACATGTACATGCAGTGGGTATGTCAGGAATTAGACCCACCTGAGTTTAAAAATTGGCTCTGTCAATTCTTACCTTTGGCCTCAAACAAAGTATTTAATTATCTCAGTTCCCTTGCCAGTAAGATGAAGATGATAATGTTGTGGGTAGCAAATGAAACAATCTCTGTAAATTTCTTAGTTTAGTGCCCAGTATTAGATACCATTATAAAAAAAAATCAAAACACAATTATTTAAACATAACATCTCCAAAATTGTATGGCTTTTAATTATATTTTACAATATTTTTTTCCTTAATTTTAGGAACCATAATATCACTGTGGTAAAGAATTTTAAAAACACTGAACTCTGAAAAGGTGGACAATTTGGTAACATGGATACCTCTGGGGAACACTGAATAGATGAGAGATCAGGTGGGAGGGAGAATTTTCATGGCTTTTCACTAATGTGTAGCTTTTCAAATGTGTACCACACGAATATATTATCTATTTCTTTTAAAGCAACTAATATTAATGAAACATTTACATAACTTTCCATAATACCTTCATTTTTATCAGTTTTTCTTTTTAAATTCAAGTAGAATTACATTTAATAATTTATGTAAAATTAGGATGTACTATGGTTCCATTTTTGCAAAACTATTCCTCACCAGACAGCCCTTCATCTGCATATAAGCAAAGGAAAAGATCTGAATGATATCTAATGTTAACAATGATTATTTCTTGAGAGATGAAATTTGGGGTATTCTTTTTCTTACTCATATTTTTTAGAATTTCTTGAATTTTTAATTAAGTATATATCATTTTTTAAAAATGTCATTGTTCTAAATAAATAAAGAAAAACTGTCACCAATTGTTACCTTAGTTGACAAGGAAGAACAAGGGGTTTGTCCGCACCTCATAAGAGACTGGGTTCTGAATGCCAAAGGCCAGCCAGGAGGGCCTTAGTCTAGGCCCTAACTCTTAATTTACTAAATGAGTTGGCAAGGAGCTATTATGTCCCACTGTGTGCCTTGTTGATTCTTCAAGTGGAAGACTTGATGCCTTGAGCTACCTTCCTGCCAAACTAGACTATCTGTTGTTTCCCAAGATGCTTTTGCTCCTGGTATTCTGAGCACCTGGAAGAGCCTCTGCCTCTGTGACCCTTCGATTGCATTTGTCCTTCAAAGCCATGGCCAGAAACTGCATCTTCCATTTACCTCTTCCTAATCAGTCTACTCGATTTTCCCCATTGATGCCCCATAGCACATTTTAACAACTACTTATCACAATCCATTCATTCAACAAATGTTTACTGAACACAACCATGTGCCTTATATTTGCTTATATTATCTGTCTTACCCTTTGTCTTAGAATATTTATCAGAGGGTAGGAAGTATGTCACACTCATTTGGTACTTCTACAGCAGTCAGTGTAATACCCTTTAAAGAATAAAAGTCAAAAAATGTTTCTTGAATAATTAAATAAAGGAGCACTGTGAGAGAAGAGAAAAAATACATATATTGATTTCTGCCCCCAGTTCCTAGCCCAGAGCTCCTAAAACCCTTATAAATTTCTAAGTGAAAGAGCACTAGGAGCGTCTATTCTTCTAATCAGGTGACTTTTGGTAGGTCCTGGATGAGGGCTAGTCACCCAAAAAGACTAAACCATAATTAGAAGCTTAGCATTTTCGGCCCTGCTCCCAACCTCCAGAGAGAGGAGGAGGGCTGGAAATTAAGTTAATAATTGATCATGCCTACATGAGGAAACCTCCATAAAACCCAGTAGGAGGTTTGGATAGCTTCCAGGTTGGCAAACATATCCACATCTGGAAGGTGAAACAACTCACTTCATGAGGATAGCGCTCCTATGCTTGGGACCCTCCCAGACCTCACCTATGTATCTCTTCATCTCAAAGTAGTAAATAGTTAAGTGTTTCCCTGAGTTCTGTGTGCCATGCTAGCAAATCAATTGAACCCAAGAGAAGGTTGTAGGAACCCCTGATTTGTGGCCATCTCAGACAGAAGTTATGAGTAGCTATGACTTGTGACTGGCATCTGCAGTAGAATGGAAGAAGTTTTGTGGGACTGTGCCCTTACCCTCTGGAACCTGACATTCTTTCCAGGTAGACAGTGTTGGATTTGAGTTAAATTGTAGGACTTCCAGCTGGTGTCACAGAGAATTGCGTGGTATGTGGGGAAGAACCCACACCTTTGGTGACCAGAAGAGTCAGAAAGAAGCGTTCTGTATGAGTAGTAAAGGAGAGATAATGGAGTCTTTCCTAGCACAGCACTCAGTAAGTATTTGTTGAATTGAAATGAGTACTTTGTCCTTATACATTGTTCAAAGCTTAAAAGTCTTTAGCTTTAAAAACCAAGTGGTTTATATTCCTTCAAAATTATTTTGAGTTTTTCTAAAGAGCAAATATGCTCCCTTTCCCTAAAAACACTGGCATGGATCAAAATCCTTGGAAAGAGATAAGGTCCAAAATAGCTAAATAATAGATTAGTGATTTTTTATTTCCATCTGTCTTGCCCTGAGGAAGTACAACAACAATCCTGAAAACTGACCTAGGGAAGACCACTTCTCTCTAGCCCTCTAGTCCCGAACTTCCAACATCTGCTCAGAGATAGCTTTCCAAAACAGATTTACGTTACTCAGGGCATTCATTCCTTAACTGGCTATTTAATTACAAAAAGCAAATTTCTCAAAACCTAACTAAAACTAATTTGGCACATATAATTGAGCTAATGTGGATAGAATTTGAAATGAAGGCACAGCAGATACAAAATAATGCATAGAATTAAAGGAATACTTTTATGAGATAATGAAGATTATATACGGAAACTATTTGCCTTTGTTCTAGTCAAGGCTGTCTTTACAAAATAGGACTTGTTGAAAAATCAATTTCCCCTTTCTAACCTCGGTGAACAAAAAATAATGTGCTGCCACCTACTGACACCTGAATGAAAGTGTAGCTCAGGACAAAAAAGTAATTTTCAAAAAACTTTAACCCAAAACTTCAGAATAGGTGTTTATATTATCTTATTTTAAATACAGTAATTAACACATACAAGACTGTTAACTCTAGGGGGGTAATTATCATGCGCATTGATTAAACTGAAAAAGAAAACTGATGGATGTGTATGAATGACCACACAAATTTAAAGGTTAGAAAGCTTAGTTGCAAACTTCTGTGAAGGATTGAAGTAACGGTTGAATCATTCTGTTAACAAGAAAAAGGGACGAAGGAACATAAACATTGCTATACTAACATAAACTAGTGGTCCAGTCAGTCTCACATTATGTCACTAAGGAATTTTTTGCAAGAGGGATGTGGTCATTGGTGAGGACAGGGTAGGCTAGTACTCATAGGGAGATGGATCTGTTCCTAAACAACTCTATTTCCCCTTTAATGACCCTTTACATATCTATGGAATGAACCTAAATCCTTTTTTAAGCATGTGTCCAGTTGGCTCACTCTTTGGGTGAGCAAAGTTTCCCAAACAATACCCAATGAATAATGTAAACAGAGGAGAGCAAGGAATTTTATATATTCACCGAAATTTTATATTCACTAATATATTTCAGGCTCTTTGTTCAGTCCCAACCACATATTAGTTGAATGAACAAATATGTAGAGCCTCTTTCTATTTCTCTGAAATTTTATGTTTGAGCTCCAAGGAGTGCATCAGAATCCAAATGATCCTGTTTCTATTTTGCTTTGGTTATTTGGATATTTCCGGTGAAAAAATTAGCTTGGACCTGAATCACTAAGATAACTTCTCAATTTTCCACTTCAGTCAACATCATTTATCAATTAAGTTTTTAGTAAATTGTAAGCTGAAATGTAAAACTTGGCTCAGGGCTGAAGGAACTTTAAATGTGTCTCCCAGGGATGACAAAATCTAGGAAGAAAGTTGAAGAGGAACCTATATCTAATTAGGAGGATTAGAAAGAGTTTTAAGAACAATTTGCTTAGCCTTCATGTTTAAAGAAACTTATTTAGTTTGGGGAAGCACTTTCTGCTTTTTAGTCCACTAAAACTAGACTCATATAGCCAAAGCTAGGAAGGGGCCAAGCAATTTTACATTAAATTCATGTGCCTATAATCACATGTTTACACTGGCCAGAAGCCCAACAAATTATGGTCTGGATATGTATTCTATTCAGGGGTTCTCAATTCTAGAGTGTGCATTGGCTAAGAAGATATATAAGGACATGAGGCACAGAGTATAACACTGGAGCCATTGCAATTTTTCTGGGATCTTTGTATCAAACTATCCAACTTAATGCGTTTCAGTATGTATAAGAAAAAAGCTCTTGCCTCAGAAGAGAATGGGATTTAACCAGAAACAATAGATAGAATGAACAAATGATTATAATATTTGAATCTTCTTAAGATTCAAAAAAGGTATTTGATCATATCTGGTTGGAGGGATTCTGAATGACATCATGAAGGAAGTGCAATTTGAACAGATCTTTAAGAATAAGTAGAATTTTCTGGTTTGAGATTTGAGTAGGGAAAAAAAAATCACAAACAACATTTAGGAGACACCAAATATGTCTATGAACTAGATGAGTTCAATTTGACTACTATGATCCTGGTCTTCACTGCCAAAAAGTTAGGACATAACTTTTTGTAGCATAAAGTAGAGGTTCTGGGATCAAGTGTCTGGATCAAGTGCTGGCCCCATCACTTGTTTGCTGTGTGACTTTAGGACAAGTTATTTAGCATACTTGGTCCTCAACTACCTTTTCTATAAAATGATGCAAAGGAAGCCCCTACCTTGTAGAAATGCTTTCTTTCAATTTTGTGCTGCAATCAGTGCCTAGAATATGGTAAATGCTCAATAACTATTACTTACTGTTTTTAGTGAGTTTGTACTTGATTTACTGAGCAGTGGAAAACTATCAAAGGTTTCTGAGCAGAAGAGCTGTATATCTGAAGCTAAAACTTTAGAGTGATTAACTTATCAATAAGATTTAATATGTGGAATTTAAGAAACAAAACAGAAAATCATAAGGGGAGGGAGGGAAAAATAAAATAAGATGGAAGTAGAGAGGGAGACAAACCAAAAGAGACTCTTAACTATAGGAAACAAACTGAGGGTTGCTGGAGGGGAGGTGGGTCAGATGTAACTGGGTGATGGGTATTAAGGAGGATACTTGATGTAATGAGCACTGGGTACTATATGCAACTGATGAATAGCTGAACTCTACCTCTAAAACTAATGATACACTGTATGTTAATTAATTGAATTTAATTTTTAAAAAATCTATCAATGAGACTTAAGATAAATTAAAGAGAGTTGGGGCAGCCCGGGTGGCCCAGTGGTTTAGCGCCGCCTTCAGCCCAGGGCCTGATCCTGGAGACCCAGGATTGAGTCCCATGTCGGGCTCCCTGCATGGAGCCTGCTTCTCCCTCTGCCTGTGTCTCTGCCTCTCTCTCTGTCTTTCATGAATAAACAAATAAAATCTTAAAAAAAAAAAATTAAAGGGAGTTGAAGAAGCTACAATTAAGGATACCAGATGAAGAATTTTACAATTGTCCAGAGAAGAAGAATCAAAAATTATAGGTAAGGTGGAAGAAGATAGAAGGAGGATCAGAAGAGAAAGGATAGTTTTGAAAAACCTTTAGAGAAATAATTCGTAGGACTGAGTCTGAAGTATAAGGGATGGGGAGGAGGCAGGGCAACTCTAAGCCTTTCAACTTGGGTACTGAAAAAGCATTAGTGAGGAAAACAGAGATATGAGGAAAAAGTGATTCA
Organism: Vulpes lagopus; assembly: GCF_018345385.1. Lineage (NCBI taxonomy): Eukaryota > Metazoa > Chordata > Mammalia > Carnivora > Canidae > Vulpes > Vulpes lagopus. The sequence goes on along the minus strand of NC_054844.1, from coordinate 37,471,875 downwards.
GAGGAAAGTCACCCAGGTGGAGATCCCAATAGACAGGCACAACTTTATTTATGTATTTATTTTAAAACGATATATTTATTTATTTTAGAGAGAAAGAGTGAGAGAGAATGGGGGCAGAGGAGCAGAGGGAGAGCAAGAAATATCTCAAGCAGACCCCCTACTGAGTGGGGAGCATGACTCAGGGTTCAATCTCACAACAGTGAAATCATGGCCTGAACTGAAACCAAGTGTCAACACCTAACTGACTGAGCCACCCGGGTGCCCTGGGGCTTATGTATATTTAAAAGTGAGATTCAACTCCTGAATTTTCCATCTATTAGCAACATGTCACTCTAGAAATCAGCTTCCTCGTCTGGAAAATAAAAACAGTGCTGATACTTTCCCTACAGAGTAATTCTGAATATGACAAGGTCCTGGTCTTTTCTATCAAATTCAACATGATCATCCTCCAGTATGAAATGAAATTTCTCTTCCTGAAGGTCCCTAATGCCCTGAGCTTGTTCCTAAATATCTCTATGCTCACATTCTCTCTTTTCTTCACCAGTAAACACTTGAACTCATCTCTTCCAAAACTTCCAAGCTTGGTCAAATTCTACAGGCTGCTATACCAACCTCTCTTGACCAACCCCAAAACCCCTCTCTGTGGACCTCCTCTGATTCACTGCTTCCACGACCACACAAATGCAGATGCTTCCACCAACTATCAAACTACAAAAGATTATTTTTAACTTCTTTTTATTTTTTTATTTTTTAGCTTCTTCATGCTCTCCTTTTTTTTGGTTTTTTTCTCTCCTTTTCCATTTCCTTTTTCCGTTCCTTATTAAAATTCTCATCCCATAGTTATATCTAATCTTAGCTTATCAGCCTCATAATTAGAGTTGTCAGTTAACCTTCACCCCAGTACAAAGTCAGCATTCTCCACACACTTAAATGCACCACACATACACTTACATGTGCATGTAACGAAGTTATCTTGTCTGTAGAAAAAAAGAGCTATTGCTCTCAGAACAAATCTTCTCTACTCTTGGGCCATGGAAAGAGGAGATCCAAAGATGCCAATATGAGTCGATTGGTCCATTGGTCCATTCTACCCTTCCCTCATCTTATACAACAAATTTTAACCATGTAGTTTTTGAATTTGCTTAATTTCATCTTGAGTGGGTCCCAGGAACTCCATAAATTATATTATTTCTACTTACAAGACAACTCAACAAAGCACCTTCAAATTTACTGTAAATTGCTGCAGACTTGGGGTGTCTTTCAGTTTCCAGGAAAGCCAGAATGCTCCTTTCTATATTCCCTCAGTATGGTGACCTATAATTTCAGAATACTCTGCAGCCTGTATTTTGGTTTCCCTGCCCATTCATTAGTCTGACAAATGCCTGTTATCACCTGAAGCATTTACATTCCAAGCCTAAAATCAGTCTTCTCCTCAGCATCTCTTTGTTCTCTGGAAAGCATCTGGGTCCTGCCAATGGATTTTCAAGAAAAAGCACACATTTAGCAGAGTGGAGCCCTGGATTCTCATTCCAGACTTCAATACCAGCATCAAGTGTAGCCTTGACACATACCTTGCATCATATGATAATCAACAGCATGTGTTATTAGGTGCCTATCATAGGCTCTGCACTATGATTTGGGAGATTCAGAAGTAGAAATAATACCTGCTTCTGTTTTGAATATGACTTTATATCCAGCCTCTTGAAAAGGTCCTTGGCACATAAGAGGTAAAAAAAAAAAAAAAAAAAAAAAAAAAAAAAAATATATATATATATATATATATATATATATATATATATAAATTGAATGAGTAATAGGAGCTCTGAGAAAACTACCACATGAGAAGCTAGAGAGAATGCAAGTTAATGCGCAGCTAATGACTCCCTTAGATGGTGGTGCAGCTGTGGGCATACAGGAATTCAAAGAAGAGAGAAATTAATATGGACTGAAGTCCTCTTGGTAAAGCATGCACACAGCATTTCAGGTTAAGTGCTATTGACAGAAGCATTAGAAAGAGAGCCTGTATTTCAAATGAAAAAAGAAGGTCATAAATAAAGGTCAAAAGGTAAGGTATTGAGTCAGTGAGAAAATTGGCAACCTAGACCCTGGAGATAAGGAGTAGAGTCAAAAAAAAGTTAGACAACAAATGGCACCAGGTTGCTAAAAGACAGATGAATGAATCATCAGTGGATCAAGAGTCAAGGTTTGTCTTTTAGTTTGTTTATAATTCAGAATATTTTTCCCTATGAGATAAGGAATAAGGACATAAATTGTGATCTAACTCATGAGTAACCCTATATATACCTTCTTGTCTTCATGACAAGACTAGATTAGATAGATCTATAATTATCAAGCATGGAGAATTTGTTTTCGTCAACCTTTTATAATATTGGAATAAGTTCAGCTAAGCCCCAGATACAACTCAACAAGTCTTATAACCAGTCTTTAGTCAGGTCGCCTTCCTTCAGTGCTCAGTAACCACTTCAAACATCATCAGCCTCCTTAAGATCCTTGCCACTGTGTTTGGTAGCAAATGACTTGAACCATTGCTCTGTGATCGAATAAAAATCATCAGTGAATTCCTTCAGCGTGTCTCAGCGTGACCCCCAAAGTGTATATGTTGCTCATCTTTTTAATTTATTTCCCTCCCCATACTTTCTATCCTTGATCTTTCCCCCCTGACCCTTCCCTTACTTCTTTTTCTTCCTTCTCTTCTTAGTCTATTCACCCTAGCATCATGAGCTCCTCTATAACCTCAGCTCCAACTATGAATACATCAATACCTCATAAAATCTGCATCACCACTTATTTTTTATTGAGCTCCAGGTATTTTTTTATAGCTACATACAAGGAATTTCACTGGAGACCTTCAAACTTGGCTTGTCTAACGTGTAATCTGCCATCTGTGGAAAGCAGAATAACGGCCCATCAAAGATGTCCACATCCTAAACCCCAGAAACTATGAATATGTTAGGTTACATGGTAAAAGGGGATTAAGGTTGCTAATCAACTGAACTTAAACTAGAGACATTATCTTGAATTATTCAGGTGGACACCATGTAATCACAGTAATTGTTTTCTTTTTTTAATAATCCTACACCCAACATGGGGCTTGAACTTGCAACCTTGAGATCAAGAGTCATATACTCTACCAATTGAGGCAGCCAGGTGCCCCCACAAAGGCTTATAAGGTAGAAAAGAGGGGTAGAAGAAGGGAGTTACAGGGAGATCAGTAGCAGAGACATGCAGTGTTACTGGCTTTCAGGATGTAGGAAGGGGAGTCAGACACGGGCCAAGGACTGTGGGCCAATCCTGTACAAAATGGAAAAGGCAAAGAAATGGATCCTCTCTTAGATCCTCTCTTAGGGGAATACAGCCCTGCTGACATCTTGATTTTATCTGAAGACTCATGTCAGATTTCTAACCAACAGAACTGTAAAAATAATAAATTCCTGTGTTTAAAACTATTGAGTCTATGGTAATATGTCACAGTAGCAATAGAGAATTAATATATCATCTCTACCCCAAATCTCTGCCTTTCTGTATTTTGTTTGTTTTGGAGAGTAACATTTTGATTGATCATATTAATTTTTTTCTCTCAGAAGATTTTAGGTCTATAAGTTCGTAGAATGTCAAAATAAACTATCTTTATATTGTTAAAAATTCAAGATAAGAATATGAACATATAATTCTTAAATTCAAAGAGGAGGAGTACAGAAACTTGGCAGTATTTCTTCAGAACATTCAAAATCTAACACTTTCACATATTTTCTGTCTCTAATAAAATTTTATGCAAGCCTGTTTGTTTTTACTTAATTTAACACAATTATGAGAATGGTAGCATTCTTCTTGTTAGCTAATAGATTTGTAACACAGAGTATAAACATTGATTTTCCCTGTGTCTTGAAGTAAGCTGGATGAAATTGAAACTTAATAATATGTTGCCTAAACTGCTGCTTATCTAAAAATCTAGTTCTTAACTGCTTTCTTGTCATTTTCCAGTATACCCTTCACTTTAAATTAACTATCTTTCTTAGAAAATGGTTTGTTTCCCTGCATAAAAGGCATCTTCTGTGTTTCGGTGGTTACAATGTTGAGTGCTACTCATTCTTTTCATCTCTACGTTTGCATTTTTTCACTTCTATCTATCCACACTAAGAATCCTAGTGTATTTTTGAGGGAAACAAAGAAATAGGATTGTGGTAAGAGGGTAGATCAAGAATACATGGAGAATTCTCTCTACAGACATTTAGAAAACAAAAGCATTTTGAGTTTATCTTTGTGTATGGTATAAGAGAATGGTCTAGTTTCATTCTTCTGCACGTGGCTGTCCAATGTTCCCAGCACCATTTTTGAAGAGACTGTGCTTTTTCCAGTGGTTAAGTCTTTCTTGCTTTGTTGAATATTAGTTGACCATAGAGTTGAGGGCCCATTTCTGGGTTCCCTATTCTGTTCCATTGATCTATGTGTCTGTTTTTGTGCCAGTGCCACACTGTCTTGATGATCACAGCTTTGTAGTATAACTTGAACCCCGTCATTGTGATGCCCCCGGCTCGGGCTTTCTTTTTCAATATTCCCCTGGCTATTCGGGGTCCTCTCTGATTCCACACAAATCTTAAGATTATTTGTTCCAACTCTATGAAGAAAGCCCATGGTATTCTGATAGGGATTGCATTGCACGTGTAAATTGCCCTGGGTAGCATAGACATTTTCACAATATTAATTCTTCCAATCCATGAGCATGGAATATTTTTCCATCTCTTTGTGTCTTCTTCAATTTCTTTCAGAAGTGTTCTGTAGTTTTTAGGGACGGGCACTGAGAGGTGCACTTGATGGGCTGAGCACTGGGTGTTATATGTTGGCAAATCGAACTCCAATAAAAATATACAAAAATAAAAAATATTTATAATTTAAAAAAACAAAAACAAACAGAAGTGAGTGTGTATCTAAGCTTGCAAAAAAAAGAATAAATTCCAGGAGCAGAGATGAAGCAGGAACTGAAAACTAGAGTAGTAGTTACATAAGCAGATGCTGCAATACTCTGGGGAGTGTTTATTACTCTCCATAATCCTCTTTGTTTTAACATCTCAAGAAGCAATAGAAGATGAATTCTTCAGGCCCATGTGAGAGGAGGTTGGAACTGAAGTTTCTGCATAAAAAACCCAGGAATTTCAAAGGGCTACCCCTCAGTGAAACTGTACTCTAGAAAAGCAGGGAGCAGGCAAGGAAACCATTCTCTCTGGGTGAAAAAAACATGTTCCTGAGAAGTCAAATCCCTGGTTCTGTGCCTTGTGCAAGTGCAGGACTGAAATTGCTCAACTCTCATGGTCAAGGAGCCTCCGTGTCAAGAAATCACCATTAAAACTGTCCCATGCAAGTGCTTCCGTTTGTGTAGTACACACAGTCACTGTACAGGGGCACTCCCTCAACACACATCACATGTGATGATCAAAAAACAAAGAAGTCCACAATACAAAATAATCAAACATAAGAAACCACCTGCCACTAGTGAGTGCTAAATGACACAAAAAGTAAGACACACGCAAAGACTTGAGATGAAAAAACAGCCAGAAAAAGACAAGACAATGAAACCAGAAAGTTTAAAATGATCAGAATCATGTATTACCAAAATACTGAGAAAATAAAATCATACCATAAAATTTGAAATTTTAGGGATGCCTGGATGGTTCATGGTTGAACATCTGCCTTTGGCCCAGGTTGTGATCCTGGGGTCCTGGGTTCGAGTCCCTGTCAGGCTCCCCACAGGTAGCCTGTTCTCCCTCTGCCTGTGTCTCTGCCTCTTTCTCTGTGTCTCTCATGAATAAACAAATAAAATCTTTAAAAATTGATAGTTAAAAAGTAAAATTTGAGATTTTATAAAGCACTAAATAGAAATTTTAGAAAAAAAGCTATATTGTCCTTGAGAACTGGTAAGACATGGCACATTTAACTTTTGAGCCTTTATGTCTAATCCTGAAACCCCACCAAAATGAAAATGAAGAAATAAAAAAGGCTTAAACATGTAAGGACAAGACAATAGGAGAAAAGATAACAAGTGCCAACAGAAATTTTATAGGCTGGAACACAGATCTACAAATCTACAAATGGTAACTGGGTTGGTTATTGGGTTGGAGACAACATAAATCTAAATCTGTGGTGTTGGTGGTAAGAGGGAGATATGTGGGGAGGAGAAGCTACAAAGAAGCAAGGTAATTCTTGCCACTGAACCCCAGGAAGCCTCAGAATTGAGGCACCAGGGGTACTAAAGGGCCTGAAAGGATGAGGACTGGTTGGAAGCCTTTAAAAGGTAGGATTTAATGCTTCAAACACTCTTCTGACACCCAAGTGGTCAAGCAACCACTTTTTTTTTTTTTGCAACCACTTTTTTAAGCCACTTTTTTAACCAGGCAGAAGAGGGAAAATTAAACCAAATAAGCTCTGGACTGAAGGACACAAGACCTGCTGAGGGCACATACTGAAAACAAAAGAATTAAAGTTTATACAGGGAGTAGTGAGATGCTGCTTCCCTCAGTACCCTCCTCCCACCCCAGTTCCCAGAATGCTGGCAACCAAGTTCATACACACACCAAAAGCAAAGAGAAAACCCTAAGAGTAAGAACAACCAAAAAAAAAAAAAAAGAACAAAAATTAGGCATGTATCAGATTTCCCAACTGCGACATTCAAGGTGGAATGATCAAACATTCCAGTCTGTCCAGAACTGAGGGGACTCCCAGGACTTAGGACTTTCTAGTTCTGAAATTGGAAAGTCGCCATAATGAGGACTGCTAGGTCACCCTAATTCAAAGCCAGAAGACCCAAGAGTATCTTAAAAGAGAGGAAAATAACTGTATACTCTGAATTCTATATGACTCAAGTATCTTTCATGGTTGATTGGGAAACTCAGACATTTTCAGACAACTTCAACTAAAGGAGTTCACTGTAGAGTCTTTCTGATGAACTACTAAAGGATATATATGTTAGAGAGCAGTGAGTCAAACCCAAAAGAATAGAGTGAAATGTGAAGCAATTCTAGGCAAGTAAATTGTTAAACATCTAGCTAACTCAAATATATGTGGACTTTATAGAATAGTCATAATAAGAATGACTAATTTAGGGGATATTAAAACATGATGATAATAAAGTATTAAAAGCCACAGGGGGTATTGGGAGTCCTTGTATCCTTCAAGGAGTGAAGTAGAGGTGTTGCTTAAATCAGACAGTAAATCAGCTATGCATGCTAAAATTTTACAAGTGATGAGTAAATACTGGACACAGAACGCATAGCTTCTAAATCAAGGAGAAAAAAGGTAAAGAGGGGGCAGATATAAAAAGCTCGTTTCAGTAGAATGAAGAAAAGGTGGGAGGAAGCAAAGAGAAAAGCATCATAAGCAGTAAGTGAAAATGAAGTGGCAGAAATTAAATCCTTACATTTCACTAGTCAACATAAATACAAATGGACTAAACTTTTGAGTTAAAATACAGATTATAAGATTGTGTTATAAAAATATTTGCTACACAATGTTTGTAAGATACACACTCAAAACATAAAGATATGGAAAGGCATACAGTAAACCTGGCAAACTAATCCAAAAAAGATACTGCTATATTAAAACTAGATAAAAAGATTTTCGGGATGCCTGGGTGGCTCAGCGGTTGAGCCTTTGGCTCAGGGCATGATCCCGGATTCCCGGGATTGAGTCCCACATTTGGCTCCTTGCATGCAGCCTGCTTCTCCTCCCTCTGCCTGTGTCTCTGCCTCTTTCTATGACACTCATGAATAAATAAATAAAATCTTTTAAAACAATTTTCAAAACAGTATGGTATTGGCATAAAAACAAATATAGATCAATGGAACAGACTAGAAAACCCAGGAATAAACTCATGCATATATGGACTATTAATTTCTAACAAAGGAGTCAAGAACATACATGAAGACAAGAATGAATATATAAGAGTATATGGGGAAAGGGGGCCCGGGGTGGCTCAGTTGGTTAGGTGTGCAACTCCTGGTTTTGTCTCAGGTCATGATCTCATGAGGGTTGTGGGATCAAGCCCCGTGTCTGGGTCCACGCTCAGTGAGGAGTCTGCTTGAAGATTATCTCCCTCTGTCTGTCCCCCAATTTGCACGCGCACTCTCACTCTCTCTTTCTCCCAAATAAATTAATTAATTTAAAAAAAGATTATATGGTGAAAGGACAATCTCAATAAGTGGTGCTGGGAAACTGGACAGCTACATACATAAGAATTAAAAGGACCACTATCTTATACCATCCACACATACACACACAAAAAAAACTCAAAATAGATCAAAGTCTCGAATATAAGACTTGAAACCATAAAACACAGGCATAAGTTTCTTGACACTTATCTTAGCAATAATTTTTTGGATTTGACACAAAAACAAGGGCAACAAAAGCAAAAATAAACAAGTGGGACTACACGAAACTAAAAAGCTTGTGTGCAGCAAAGGAAACTATCAACAGAATGAAAAGGCAACCAATTAAGTGGAAAGATATTTGCGAATCAAATGACTGATAAGGGATTTCTATACAAAATATGTAAAGAACTCATACAACTCAATACCAAAAATCACCAATTTAAGAATGGGCAGAGGATCTGAATAGACATTTTTCCAGAGAAGAAGGAATATAGTTGGCCAACAGGCACTTGAGAAGGTGCTCAGCATCATCAATCACCAGGGAAGCGCAAATAAAAGCCACAATGAGATATTACCTCACACCTGCTAAAATGGCTATTATAAAAAAACATAAGAAATAACAAGTGTTAGCAAGGATGAAGAGAAAAGGGAAGCCTTGTGCACTGTTGATAGAAATGTAATGAAATGTCCAGAAATGTTAGTGTAGCCACCCTGGAAAACAGTATGGAGGTTCCCCAAAAAATTAAAAATAGAACTACTATATGATCCAGCAATTCTACTTCTAGATATTTATCTGAAAAAAAAAAAACAAAAACACTAATTTAAAAAGATAATGCATAAAATATATATATTTTAATGAATCAAGTTCAAGTTCATTAAAACATTATTTACAATAGCCAAGACATGGAAACAACTTAAATGTCCATCAATAAGTGAATAGACAAAGAAAATGTGCCTATGTCTCTGCCTCCCTCTGTGTCTTCCATGAATAATTAAATAAAATCTTAAAAAAAAAACCAAACCAACAAACTAGAATTCAACTGAGTAAATTTGAGGATCTAACTGGCTTTATCAACAATTCAAGAATTGGGGGCCATCCCATCTGGCAGGTATAAGGAAATTCCAAGGAGTTGTATAAAACTGAAAGATTTTATAGGCAGAGGGAGGATGGGATAAGGAAATTAAAAGAGTGAATTATTTTTATAAGGTTATCTTCCTTTAAAAGTAGGCAGGGTTCTTATCACGTAGATTACCTCACTAGTGCTAGTCAGGAAATTTTAGACTGATTGGCTTAAAAATTCTACTCCTGGGGGAGGGTGAAACTGCATTCAGGTTAAGTATTAAGTCTTGGTTGGGGGATCCCTGGGTGGCGCAGCGGTTTGGCGCCTGCCTTCGGCCCAGGGCGTGATCCTGGAGACCTGGGTTGAGTCCCACGTCGGGCTCCTGGTGCATGGAGCCTGCTTCTCCCTCCGACTGTGTCTCTGCCTCTCTCTCTCTCTCTCTCTCTCTCTCTGACTATCATAAATAAATAAAAAATTTAAAAAAAAAAGTCTTGGTGGGGCTTAGCAAAAGTGACTCCATTTTGGGACTACTGTTTCTTTTTAATAATCTGGAACTAATATAATGTTATGTCAATTATACCTAAATTTTTTTTAAAAACTATAAAATGGATCTTAAGGCAAAACCATCATTAGGAAAATCATCAATAAACATATAAGAAGTTCTTAACTTCACTAGTAATCAGGGAAATCCTAATTAAAACAATGATTAGATACCATTTCATATCTTATAAAACTGGCAGAGATCAATGTCTGATAACAAGGACTGGAGAGGATATGAGAAACAGAAGCTCTTGTAACACACTGTTTGGCAGAAATACACTGGTGCAACCACTTGGGAGGGCAATTTGGCAATATCTAGTAAAGCTAAAGATAAGAACTCTTTTAATCATATACCCTAGAGCAATTCTGTCCATTAGAAATATAATGTGAACCATAATTATAATTTTGAATTCTCTGGTAGCCACATTAAGAGAGTAAAAAAACAAGTGAAAGCAATTTTAATGTTCATTAACATATTAAAAATATTTTCATTTCAATATGTAATCAATACTAAAAAGTATTGGAGTATTTTATGTACTTTTGTACTAAATCTTCAAGATCTTGTATGTACTTTATAATTAGATCATGTTCAATTTGAATTTCCAGTGCCCCATAGCTGCATGTAGCTAATGGCTCCCATACTGCCCAGAGTAATCCTAGAGAAATTCTTACACTTGTAGCAGGAAAAAATACGTACCAGGAGTTTGCAGCAACATTTTTTTAAATAAGAGAAAGTGTGTGTATGTGTAGATAAATAATAGTTTATCCATACAAAAGAATTCTATTTTTTTAAAATAAATGAACCACAGCAACATGTACAAATATGTATACATCTCAAAAGCCTAACAGTACAAAGAGAAAGTTGCAAATATGTGCAAATATATTGTTTGTGACTAGATAAAGTTATATAGTATCAGTGAATGGGACTGAAACACAACAACCTCAGGAAGATGATTACCTTTGGGAAAGGAGTGATGTGATGGAGCCATAGGTCTTGCACTCTATCTGCAATGCTTTATTTCTTTAGGAGAAAGATACAAAGAAAATAAGGGGAAAATGTTAAGATCTATTAAACCTCCACAGTGGTGAGCAGTCTGGGTGGCTCAGTGGTTTAGCACCACCTTCAGCCCAGGGCCTGATCCTGGAGACCCAGGATCGAGTCCCACATTGGGCGCCCTGCATGGAGCCTGCTTCTCCCTCTGCCTGTGTCTCTGCCTCTCTCCCTCTCTCTCTCTCTCTCTCTCTCTCTCTCTGTGTGTCTCTCATGAATAAATAAATAAAATCTTTAAAAAAAAATCTCAGCAGTGGATACACACGGTGGATTGAAAATGGCCATGAATTCTTTGTCACTCTTCCCTTCAATAGATCAGGGTATCTGTCCCTTCCTCTTTTTTTTTTTTTTCACACTACAAGAGTTAATTTTATTTGTTCAAGGCTCATATTGCAAGCATTAAACCAAACATGGGCTTTGATTCTGTGATGTCCCTTCCTCTTGATTCTGGGTGGGTTCTGTGATTGCCATGACAATAGAATACAGTGAACATAAACTGTCTGTCTTTTTAAGCCAAAGGTGTAAGAAACTGAGTTTCCAGCTTTGTCTCTTGGGGAAAGAGAGAAGTTCCTTTTGGGGAAAAACCAGAAGTTTGACCACTCTAGGGATCACCATACTGTGAGGAAGCCCGAGCTAGCCATGTGGAGATGATGTGCCCAGAGTGAGAGAAAGAGAGGCCCAGTCGTTCCCAACCATCCCAGCCCAGGCACCAAACAAGTTTGTGAAGAAGTCATCTTGGACATAATAGGCCCAGCAGGTACAGTGTAAGGTGAAGTGAGGAACTCAGGTGAAAGATAAAACTGAGGCCCCAAACATACAGCCCCACCTGAACCTACTGTAGCTTTCAAAAGCTGTTGGAGCCACCATCATAAAAGCTGAGGCCCTTTCAAAGAAGCCATCCCCTCTGGACTTAGCCAGAATTCCTTCTAATCCATCATATCATGAGCATAGTTACTATTCTAAGTCTCTACCTTTAGGGATGGCTTGCTGTGTAGCAATAGATAACCAAACAGCACATGAATTGTGATACTTTTTTCTATACTTCATATTTAAAATAACTTCTACTTAAATTTCTTTTAAAAATATTTTACAAGTAGAGAAACACACCAGATTTTCTAAAGAAAATCAGAGGGCCAGAACTGATTGAGCCAAAATCACAGCAACTGGCTGTCTTGCCAAAATTAAATGAATTATTGGAAGTGCCTAAACACTGGATTTCCTTTTTTCCTTTTTCTTTGCAGACATAGCTTCATTTTTTTCCCTCTTCTGTAGCTCCAGTTGAGTCATTAAATTACAAAAGTTTTGGTTCTTGCTCAAATTTTAGTAAGTCCAGTAGGGAAGCAGCCAGAGCTCCAATCAACATTAATTTCTTTCACAAGTTTCTTTCAAAACTAGCGTTGCTACTCCTCTATCATCTATCAAGCCCAGATACTTAAAAACTATCTTAGATTCTTCTCTTTCCTTTACCCTCTAAATACAGTTGATTCTAATGATTTTCAGATTCTATATTTGCAAATTTGCCTATTTGCTAAAATTTATTTGTAACTCCCAAATTAATATTTGTGGACACTTTTGTGGTCATTTGTGAACATGTGTTCAGCAGCAAAAAATCTGAGTCACACCATGAGCACGTTCCCAGCTGAGTTCAAATAAGGTGACACGGTTCTTGCTTCAGCTTTTCTTCTATAAACAAGTGCCCTTTTTGAAATCTAGCTAGTGCCATATTTTTCTCATATTTTTGCTTTTTTGTTGGTGATATCACTGTTTTAAATAGTTCACAAGCACAGTGCTGAAATGCTGTCCCAGGTTCCTAGCACAAGGCTATGATGTGCCTTACAGAGAAAACACATGTGCTAGATAAGCTTTATTCAGGCATGAGCTATAGTGCTGTTGGCCATGAGTTCAAAGTTGATGAATCAACAATATATATTAAATAAGTTATCTTTAAAGAGAAACACACATGGGGTGCCTGGGTGGCTCAGTCAGGTAAGTGTCTGCCTTCAGCTCAGGTCATGATCCCAGGGTTCTGGGATCAAGGCCCATGCCAGCTCCCTGCTCAGCGGTGAGTCTGCTTATCTCTCTCCCTCTCCCTCAGCCCCTCTCCCCCTGCTCATGTTCTCTCTCTGTCTCAAATAAAATGAAAAAAATTTTAAACAAAAAAGAGGGGCGCCTGGGTAGCTCAGTCAGTTAAGCCTTTGATTGGGGTCATGATCTCTGGGTCCTGGGTTCGAACCCTGTGTTGGGCTCTCTGCTTCTTCAGCTGCCTCTGCCCCTCCCCTACCCCACTTGTGCTTTCTCTTTCTCTCTCAAATAAATAAATGACATCTTAAAAAAAAGAAGAGAAACACACATAAAGCAAGGTTATATATCGAGTAATTAATAAAAATGTTGTGGCCCTAGTCTTACAGAAACTTAACTCTGTATTTCCCTTAGAGGCAATGGTTCAGTATTTACTCATTGACTGTTCATGACAACTTTACAGAATATAACTTCTATAAACAACAAGAATTGATTATAATTTATTATCAAGACTCAGAGGACTATGGCAGGGTGATTGTAAAAGATTGAGCTTTCTGGAGATTTGGAGCAATTAATATACATGTATACATGTATACAAAGTATACATAGAATATTAATATAACAGGCAACTTTCTTGCCCTCAACCATTCTATGGTTGAACACAGATAATAAACAGCCCTGAGAAATATAATATGTCAGGAAAATTAAATGAAGAAACATAAAAAAAGCATCAACAGAATAGAAAGTATGGGGTTTGGGGAAGGTTGCTATTTTCTATAACTTGGTCAAAAGGCCTCTCTGATAAGGAAAGTTTTGAAAAGGAAACCTAAAGGAAGTGAGAGGGTACTCCATGCGGATACCTGGGAGAAGCGCAAAGAGCTTGAGCCAAGACAGAAACTTGCATGTCTGTGGAGTAGCAGCAAGGATGGAGATCCATAGTGACCCTGTTAAAAAAAAAAGGGGGGGGGGGAGAAGAAGTGCCTCTTAAAAGAGGAAAGAAAAGTGTGTGGCTGGTTCTGTAAAGATGATGAATACTCTCTTGGTAAGAAAGTCAACCAGTAATAGTAAATAAAAATAATATTTATCATCATGTAGAATTACTTGCCATTTGAGATGGGGCATCCGTTCTGGGAGTACAGAAAGAGAGAAACAGAATTTCACTGATATGGAAGGAAAACAGAAATAGCCTCCCCTTTCTCATAGTAAAGCTTGCATAATGCACACATACAATGCCTAGAGGATATTAATTATTTGTGAAAGCCAAAAATATATGCTTTTAACCTATGACACTTGAGTTCTGAGCAAGACACTGCAACAGCTGTTTTTCCATTACTTGGTTTCCTAGGAAAGCAAAAATAAAAAGGAAAGGATACGAAGAAAACCAGAAAGCAATTACAAGCTAACCTTCCATAATATTTCCATTTTAGTAGATATATACATCTTTGAAAAAGAAGATAGAGGTATATTTCTAGAGGTTTCTGTAGCTAATATGCATTGTCTTACTACTCGTTTCATATGTTAATGATCAACAAATATGCAACTGAGTAATTATAAACCTGGCCATCAGACACTAAGAGGTTATATTTCAATGTCATTCACCTTTGTTTTTTTTTTTTGTTTGTTTTGTTTTTTAAAGATTTTATTCATTTATTCATGGGAGACACACACACACACACAGAGGCAGAGACACAGGCAGAGGGAGAAGCAGGCTTCATGCGGGGAGCCCGACATGGGACTTCATCCCTAGTCTCCAGGATCAGGCCCTGGGCTGAAGGCAGCACTAAACCGCTGAGCCACCAGGGCTGCCCTGTCATTCACCTTTGTAATGAATAAATAACATTTCATTTATTTTTACAACTGATATCATCAGCAAACATTTTAAAGTTAGATAAAATGTTAAAAGTAAAATTCCCATTGAAATAAAACCCAGCTAAGCCACAATGTATGACCGTGTAGCTGTAATCTAATCACTGATAAAGCAGTCCACACTTCCTTGTTTCCCTGGGCCTTCATACATCTCAAAAAGAGTAATCCACTAGAGGCTTTCACTTCAGATACATAAGGGAAGGAAAAAAAATAGCGAAGGGACACTGCATTCTTGGAGAGACTGCACCCAGCCATCAGTGCCTCTAGCAAGAATCCTCCATTAAAGCACATTATTTCTCTGCATATAAATTGAGGGGTAGCGTCGCAGATACTGAATTACAGCTTCACAGAAATTGTGCATTCATAGTAGTAAATTAAATTGAATTTCAAGCCTAGAGCTAGTAAGTAGTTAAAAGAATTCAGGTCCAGGTACCATAAAAATCTACCTACCAACTCCACCCAAAGCTTTGGGGGTGGAACCACATACACCAGACTGCCCATCAGACAATGGCCAAAGGAAATCCATTTTCTCTTCAAAATATTGCCACTTGAAAAAAAAAATATTGCCACTCGATTGCCACTCTGTTTACTTGAAAGAGGTTCAAGAGACCTAAGTAGCTGAGATAGTGCCATTTTGTGAAAATAATAATAAACTAAGACAGACACAAATTCTGACCCCAAATGCAAATTTTACAGAAAAGGGAGGAAGGCCATTCGTATTTTGCTTTGGCTTCTTCTTCTCCAGCTCTGCTAGAACTGTCTCACACTATGTTTGCTTTCAGGTTTCACAGCAGCAGCATCTCTGCGGATGGCCCTGTGCACATGAGTAAAAGTCAGTTTGCCATTTGCTAAATTATTTATGAGCTCAGCTGCTGTTTGGATTTTTTATTGCATAATTTTTTAAGTAAATATTTTATAAGCAGCCCAGAGGCTATTGGTATTTGACACATTTCAGAAAATTAAAGAATAAAATTTGAACTGTGCAAAAAGACAAAAGGATCACCATGTCTTTGTTGAAACCCACACTGCACCCACAGTGGATGGATTTAGGCATTGTTTAAATAGACTGATTATCAAACCATGCTTTTTAAATGTAGCTAAATTCTCCTTTAACAGAGAAATCACAACACTATAGCACTTCAGTTTCTCTTTGACATTTAGTACTAACTTAGATTTTGATGTTCTTGGTGCTTTCAGCATTGGATGTAGGTTGGTGCTACTCTGCATCTCAGATTTGCTAGTTTGCTTTAAAACCACTGCTCTAGGGATCCCTGGGTGGCACAGCGGTTTGGCGCCTGCCTTTGGCCCAGGGTGCAATCCTGGAGACCCAGGATTGAATCCCACATCAGGCTCCCAGTGCATGGAGCCTGCTTCTCCCTCTGCCTATGTCTCTGCCTCTCTCTCTGTGACTATCATAAAATAATAAATAAATAAATAAATAAATAAATAAATAAATAAATAAAACCACTGCTTTAGTAGAAAATTTTATCATTAAAATATTCCTGCCATTTTCCAAATCACCTATATTTTTCCTAAAACTGAAAGTTGGGATTCTCTCTAAAATATGAACCTAGTGCTGGCCAGCTACAGGATGAAATTAAAAAGGTGAAGACTCAGAAGTTAAGTACCTTTAGAAGCTGACTGAACATGGACAAGAGAGTTGTCAAATAAAACACTGAGACCTCAAGTTAGTCTGTCTGGGAGAATGCTGATGCAGGAGAAGAAACAGAAACATCGGGAGAGGATTTCACATGTGGGAGAGATGATGAGTTTACTATCAGGCATGTTGAAGATGATATGAGGCGCTGATTGAATGCTCAGGTTGCGTCCAACAAGTACCTGATGATGCAGGACCACAGAGTGGACAAAATAAATGAATGAATGAAACAGTCAGATGAAATATACATAATAATATTATAATATTATGTAAATATACACAATAATATATAATAATATATGCATGTATATATTATATAATATTATGTATACATAATAATATATAATATATTATATTAATTATATATTATAATATATTATTATATTATATACTATATTATATATTATTATATATAATATATAATATTATATTAATAATTATAATTATATAATAATAATTATTATAATTATATAATTATATTATATATTATTATAATTATATTATAATTATAATAATAATATTATATTATATTAATATATAATATATATTATATATTAAATATGTATATAAATATACATATTTATACATATATATACATATATTTATGTATATAAATATACATATTTATATTATCAACAAATCATGTTGCAGTAAATACTGCTCTCTTTTACTTTTACTGCCCCAGATTGCATAGCATAGTACCTTTCACAACGTGATGTGTATTCAGTTTGTGTGCAACTTTAAGCAAAGTAGCTAGTGTTTAACCTTTAAGCTGATTGTTAACCAAAAGGCTGTATCTTCGTGTAAATTTTATTCAGTGTTTTCACCAAAGTGTTACGTTTGTGTTTATACAAAATATAGATACATAATGCCTTATATTGACACGATCTTTTCAACCAAGAAATGAAAATATGCTAAGTTTATATTTCCCTGGCTACATTACATATTGAGAATTGAGCTCCAGGACTGCAGCTCTTATAGAAATCGATCCTGTGCAGGTTTCCCTTGCAATTGCCTTGTTTCTCCAGGATCTGCCTGCTTTCTGGGCTCTTATGTCACAAAGCTAGCCTTAGCCTAGTCTTAGGCCCTAATTCCACACAGGCCAGAGACAAAGGTCAGGGTTCTTAGTTGCAAACAAGAGCCCCTTCTGATTAGTTTAAATAGAAAATTGTTTTATTAGAGAATGAGTAGAAGGGTTGGAGAAATAGATTTGAGACTATACCTCCAGGAATAGCGCCCATAACCATCCCAAAGAATGGGTCCAGTGAAAAACCATCACTACTAGTGCTGCTGCCACCAGGCACCTAAAGCCAGGGACTCACCCTCACTTAAACCAATACTGTTGCTACTTTGGTAGCAAAAACTCACCCTTGCAACTGCTGCTGCTACCACACCTGCAAAATAGAACTGCCACACAGTACGCACTCCCTATTACTGCTCATTCCCAATGTGAAGTCTCTCTTGAGGTCACCTATTTGGATAGATCAGATACCTGTGCAAGGGCAGCTGTAATTTATGTTCTGAATTCTGATTCCCATTTCCTGAGTCTCTTTTATTGCTCATGAGACCCAGGATTTAGGGTCCTAGTGATGGCCACTGGGTTTCTGTGGTTATCCCCTGCTGAGTCACAGCTTCCCCTGCCTCTGGGGCCCAAGTATCCAGCACTGGGCATCTGCTTTGAAAGAGCTGTACTGGATGTTTCTGCTCACTTATTTCCCTAGAGATTGGAATCCTGGCCTTTCAATTAGTCTAGTACGTGGAGTTCTGTTAATCCACCTTGCTCTGGCCAGTTTCTTTCATATCGATCTCTGAACCCCAAGGCACAGAATAAGTGCCCAATAAATGTTAAATAAAGAAAACATTCTATCAATAGATGACAACTATTTATCTTTCCAAATCTGTTCTACTGGGAATCCTGATAACTCTCATCTAGAACCACCAATCTGCTGGGTCACTTTTGCAAGGCACCTCCCCACCTGCTATCTTCCAGCAGTCACATTTCACATCCCTTTAACCAATAGAGATCTGGCTATACTAACAACCTGTGACATGACTTGAGACAAATCATTTAATTATCACAGACCTTGTGTTGTCTAGATTAGATGCACAGTTCTTTGAACCAATTATTATTATTATTTTTTTAGGTAGGCAACACACCTAGCATGGAGTCCAAACTGGGGCTTGAATTCACCACACCTGAGCTAAAATCAAAAGTCAGACACTTCAGGTGCACTCCTGAACTGATTTTTAATTGTACACAGTATCTATATTGCTTATAGTAATATCCTATAAAATAGGACATGTCTCTTTTCCTTTCTCCTCTAATACAGTGAAGATCTGCAGTATTCAAATAATAACATATTTTTAAAACAGGTATACATGCTTAGATAGATAGATGTTCCTTAACCTACAGTGCGGTAATGTCCTGATAAACCTACTGTAAGTTGAAAATATTATAAATTGAAAATGCATTTAATACACCTAACCCTATCATAGGTAACCTAGAGTCCCTTAAACTACAGTTGGATAATACCATCTAACATAAAGCCTATTTTATAATAATGTGTTGAGCATCTCATGCAAATTATTGAATATTGTGCTGAAAATGAAAAACACAATGGTTATAGCAGTTGTTTACCCTCGTGACCTGGATAGCTGTGGCTCTCTGCTACTATCCAGCAACATGAGAAACAGAGAGAGAGACACAGAGAGAGAGATTCTCTCTCTGCATATTGCTAGCCTGGGAAAAGATCAAAATCCAAAAATTGAAGTATGTTTTTACTAAACGTGTATCACTTTTGCACCACCATAAAGTTGAAAAGTTGTAAGTTGAACCATTGTAAATTGGGGACCATCTGGAATTTTCACCGAAAAAGGGGTGAGGGGCCAACTACAAAAGAACCCTGTAGTTACAGCTAGAATATCTTAGTAGAAATCCTAACTTCTCTACTTACTAGCTATGTGTCTTTGAGCAAATTATTTAAAATTTCTGAGTCATCTTTTAACTTGTGTGAAATAAGGATATTAAGCCTATGATGTGATTTTTAATAAATACATTTTTGGGTTTTGTCCTCAGTTCCTGGTTCACAGCTTCCAAAAACCTTTGGAATTTCCTGAGCAGTGAGAGCAAGGGGAGCACCTTTCATCATGATATTTGGTCTTTTGTCCTCAGTTCCTGAAACCGCTTCAGAGCCATAAAGGTGAAATGGGTGTCTTGCTGTTCATAACAAGCCCCTTTCAACTACAATGGAGTTTATTTTAATGAGGTGACTTCTGGATAACCCCTAAAGATGGAGGGGGGAGTGCTGGCTGCCAGGGGAACAAACCATGAATAGAGGGTTAGAACTTTCAATGTCACCACCTGATTTCTGGAGAGAAGAGAGGGAGCGGAGTTTGAATCAGTTGCCAATGGCAAATGATCTAATCAATCGTGCCTATGTAATGAAGCCTCTATAAAAACTCCAAAGGGACAGATTCAGAGAGTTTCCAGGTGGGTGACGCAGAATGCTACCACAAGCCCCTGTGCTGGGCACCAGAGTCCACAGGGATAGAAGCTCCTTTGCTTGGGACTTTGCATCATGTATCTCTTTATGTGGCTGTTGATTTATGATTTTTAATATCCTTTGTAATAAACCGGTAATCTAGTGAGTAA
This sequence comes from Vulpes lagopus, assembly GCF_018345385.1. Lineage (NCBI taxonomy): Eukaryota > Metazoa > Chordata > Mammalia > Carnivora > Canidae > Vulpes > Vulpes lagopus. The sequence goes on along the minus strand of NC_054844.1, from coordinate 37,451,870 downwards.
ACTGGTTTCCTGAGTTTTGTGAGCTGCTCTAGAAAATTAATTGAACCCAAAGAGGGGATTGTGGGAACCTCTGATTTACAGCCAGTCAGTCAGAAGCACAAATAATGGCCTGCACTTGCAATTGGCCTCTGGAGTAGAGGGCAGTATTGTGGGACTGAGTCCTTAACCTGTGGACTCCGATGCTTTCTCTGGATAGTGTCAGAACTGACTTGAACAGTAGGATGCCCAGCTCTTGTTTGAGAATTGCTTGGTGCTGTGGAGGGGGGGAAATCCCACCACAATGGGATTGGGAGCAGAATTATTCACCTATATTATGAAATTATTGTGAAGCTCAAATAAGACCACTTATGTGAGAATGCTCTACAAATATAGAAAGCATAAAAGAAATATAAGACAACATTATTCATGTTGATGTCAAGAGTTAATAGTCATCCATATCTAAAACTGCCTCCAAAATAAGAAATGAGTTAGGAATTGATTTTCAGAATAAAGGCTCTCCTCCTTTTCAGTTCTTACTCATAATCTCTATAAAAGGAACCTGAAACATCTACCTTGTGAACCTCCTCCTGGAAGCCAAATTAGGAAATAATCACAAAAGAGCATGTGTAACGATTGCTATATACCTATAGATATTTGTCAGGAGGTGGAAACAGAATAAGCTGGTAACAGAATTTTCATTGAATTCTCTTAATTAGCTCACACCAGGGGAGTGAACATAATCCACTCTCCCTATTTCCAGGGACTTCCAATGTGTCAGGAATCTATCTATTTTTATTACATGAATTGCTTTACAAATAAGCACAGTGTGAAGCATCAGTGCTTTATAAAAACTGCATTAATGCACCAACTTGTTCAGAAGCCAGGAAGAGAATAAGAGCACAGCCTAGAGAGAATTTAATGGGCCCAGCTTGAACTTTTTCCAGCCAACACCATTGAACACCTGTTAAAAGTCATGAAGAAGTTACAGACAATATTGAGCGCCTAAGCACAATGCACTAAATTCCATACTCTGGCAGTGTTGATTTATTTTCTCCTGAGGTTCCCATGGTAAAACTTCCTTACCAAAGGTTTATCCTTAAAAAAACCCCACATATCTCTCCCTATAAGACTTTCAGAGACATGGGGATGGACTAAAATTGAGAAGTAACCAACTCAATAAATTGAGTTATGGATTGAGGAAGTACATACAATAAAAATGCTTTGCTTCAAAAAAGACACTGTAAGGAAAGTTTAAAAAGTGACAAATTTAGAGAAAATCATTGCAATATATCACATGAAAAATGGTCTTTTTTTAAAAGTTTTTTTCTGTTCCAGATCTTTTCCTTTTTTTTTTTTTTTTAAGATTTTATTTATTTATTCATGAGAGACACACAGAGAGAGAGGCAGAGACACAGGAGAAGCAGGCTCCATGCAGGGAGCCCCATGTGGGATTCAATCCTCGAATATGCTCTGAGACAAAGGTGGATGCTCAACCGCTGAGCCACCCAGGTATCTCAAAAATGGTCTCACTACGTAAAGCACTTCTAAAAATAGGGAGCAAAATCTCCATTAACCCTAGAAAAAATGGGCTAGAGCTTAAAAAAAATGCAAACAGTTCTCAAGCATAAGAAAAATGTAAATAAAAACTTCACTGAGATACACAGTTCCTTACACATCCAAAAGTATATCCAAAATATACTTGTTATCCAAAGTATAACAGGGTAGTCTGTTGGAAAGACCTAAGGAAATAACACTTATATATGGCAATATCTAGCAAAATTATAGATGAACTTATCCTTTATCCAAGAATCCCACATCTAGAAATCTATCCCAAAGACAACGCTAGCAACATTATGAACAGATATATGTACAAAGGTTTCATTATAGGATCCCTGAGTGGCTCAGAGGTTTAGCACCTGCCTTTGGCCCAGGGCGTGATCCTGGGGTCCTGGGATTGAGTCTCATATTGGGCTCCCTGCCTTGGGCCTGCTTTCTCCCTCTGCCTATGTCTCTGTCACCCCACCCCACCCCCACCCCCCGTCTCATGAATAAATAAATAAAACCTTTAAAAACCAAAAGGATTCATTACAAAGTTATCTGAAATAGAAAAATACTTAAGTATTTTTTTATTTTTGCTTTAAAGCAAACCTACTGTGCATCAAGAGAGGAATGACTGAAGAAATTATGGTCCAGTGATTCTCAAACTTTAGGTGCATCAGAATCACTCAGAGATCTTTTTAACACACAAACTGCTGGGTCCCAACCCTAATGAGTTTCTCTGATTCAATAAGTCTGGGGTGAAGCCCGAAAATCTGCGTTTTTATCATTTTCAGGTGATGGTTGGCTGCTGGTCCATCTGCTTTGAGAACTTTGAGAACCATTGTTTGGTATGTCCACCCAATGGGATACTTTGCAGCTGTAAAAAGGAAGAGTATCTCTATATATTACTATGGAATCATCTTTGGGTTATAGTTTTTAGTGAAAATAAGCAAAATTTTTAAAAAGTTTGCTGGTATTAAAAAGACCGTAAAAAATTTTACGGTGGTTCTACCTATGGGAAAGAAAATGAGGTGGAGTTATACTTTTTGGTTATAGATCTTGTTTTATAAATTTGACTTTGGAAGAATGTAAAGTATGTAGATATTTTTGTTAAATATTTGTAAATATATGTAAAATGTATGTAATTCTTTAATAAAGAATGTACGTAAATGTACGTAAATTTCTTATTTTACATAAGACAACGCTCTTTAATAAAGAATGTATGTAAAATATTTGTAAATGTATGTAAAATGTATTTACATTCTTTACATTCTTTGGAAGAATGTAAATATTTTTGTTAATTATAAATCGAGATAAAGCATAGATGTCCAGACACAGTTGAAAGCCAAGGCACCGCGATGCTGAGTGTAGTTCCCAGGGAAAGCACTTGGGGGCGCCACTTCTGCTACTGAGGAACATGCTGCTGCTCTAATGGTTTACTGCTGAACAAATGCCTTTCTGCGAAAAAGCAAAAATCCTCATGGGATTTCTTTGAGTTAGCAAAAGCAGGTACTAATATAAAAGCACGTGGTGTAACGTGAACGTTCCAAAGGCAGCTTAAACACTGTTAAATGAAGAAGCATTCAAACACTTGTCCTGCCTTTTTTATACAAATTGCATTCCTGGCTTACCAAGAAGAAGATGAAGGGAGAGATCTATTTATAGAAGTATTATGCGGTGAATTAGAATTAGAACAGCAGCATTTGAACCCATAATGAAATAATAGATTTGGCAGTAATCATCAACAGTTGACACTATCACCAAACCATTGGTGATAGTAGAGATCAGCAAATACTATGTACTGCTAATGAAATAACATACCACCTTATGAGGTAGTCTGGCTAAAAAGCTGAACCGGAGTCTGATCCAACAACCAATTTACAGGACATTCAAAGGACAAATAAACATGTATAATAACAACACTATAGGAATACAACAGCAAAATCCACTCTCTGGGGAATTACCCAAGAAACAAATTGGGTTCTTGAACAAATTGCAAGGCAAAAAAGAAAGAGGATGGAGGTGGAATCTATACATCTTAAAATATATCTCTTAAGACATACCAATCAATTACAATGAGGGGACCTTATCTGAATCCTATTTCAAACAAATGTATAAAAAAAGAGATGACTACAACTTTGATCACTGATGGGCCATTTGATATTAAAGAATCACTTATTAATTTTATATACTATTATGGTTATGTTTAGATAAAAAGAATCCTCTTCTTTGGGGGCTGAAATACTTATAATTTGGAACTTGTTTCAAAATAATATGGGAGGGAAAAGTGAGAAGGGCAGTGGTGTGCTGGTAAATGCTAGCTTGGGGGTGGTTTCAGGGTGGCCTGGTTTGTAGTGTTCGTAGCATCTCTGATTGCCTTGGTATCAATACACCAAGACTGATTTCAAGCTATCAGGCTGTGAGGCAGAACTTGACGTTGCAAAAAGATGCTCACAATCCGCTCAAGAGGTATGAGCTGATTCCAGCACACCACCTGGGAAGGTATACAGGTTAAAGAAGGCTGGTCAAGAGTTGGTAAATTGTTCATCTCGGTGGTACGTACAAGCAGCTTTATTACTTTATCCTATATGTTTAAAATTCTCCATAATAAAACATTTTAAAATGAAATTATTCACTTTCCTTCCCTCAGAAAATGTGCAAAATAGTTAGACCACATTAGATACCAAAAGCAATAAGAAAATTCAGGTTTTTTCTGTTCTTAAGTGCTTTGGACTTAAGTTGGTTCTGGTTATCACCTGAATTAAGTAAGAGATTCTTGCTTTTTCTTAAATCACAGAGATGAGAGTAAAATAATTAAAAAATATATATGTACATATATGTATGTGTGTATATGTGTGCATATACAAAAGCCTCCATGAGGCTTTGAAATCCTTCCCTTAGAACACACCTGATTTAGGCAATGATGATTACAGGCTACCTTCATAGGCATTTCAATGCAAACCATGAAGAAAATATATACAAAGTTTACAAACTAAAAATAACTTGGAATATCTTTTTGTGATATTTTCCCAAGTAAAATAATGCAGGAAAACTTATAAAAGTGGAAGTCCCTATTATATTTTAGACATACTAAACGATACGGCCTTTATTGCCAAGAAAATTGTTCCTTTGTTCATAAATTACAAGAACACTTCTCAAAAAACTCCATGATGTTTTCTATTAAATTTAGCAGCATGAAATCTAGACTTTTGGTCACAAATACAATAAATGGTGACATTTACTTAACATTTACCATGTGTGGGATAATTCTTCTAGGCATTTTACACAAGCTAACTACTTTAATCTTTTCAACAACACTATGAGGCAGGTACTATTATGACCCCCGTTTAATAGATCAGGAAACAGAGATTAAGGTTACACTACTGGTAAGGGGTAGAGCCAGGATTTGAACCTAAGTAGCTAAGCAACTTGGCTCCCAGAGTTAAGTGGGGAACCCAGTCCTTATCAAGGAGAGAGAGATTAGTCATAGCATTTATGTCACCATTTACTTGGTGGCCAGTTGTGGCAGAGTAGAAAGCATTGGAGCACAGGATGTTCTTGGCCTTAAAACGGCTGTGTCATTCTGAGCAAGTTATTAAATCTCCTTGAGCTTCAATTTCTCACTTATAAAATGCATATCTCTAACCTTTTTTTTCCAGGTCAAAAATTATAATGGAATCAATAGCAATTTTGATGAATGATATTATTAGCACATATTTAGTCCATTTTTTTTTAAAAAGGTTTTACTTATTTATTCATTCATGAGAGACACAGAGAGAGAGAGAGGCAGAGACACAGGCAGAGGGAGAAGCAGGCTCCATGCAGGGAGCCTGACATGGGACTCGATCCCGGGTCTCCAGGATCACACCCTGGGCAGGTGCTAAACCGCTGAGCCACCCGGGCTGCCCATATTTAGCCCATTTTTAAGATTCAGGTATATTTCCCCAACTTTGTCCATAAGGAAATATGTCCAAACTTACAGAACCAGATATATCAAGGGCTCTTCTGCAAACTAGACCCTGCATTTATTGGGCTTTTTTTTTCTTTGCTATCATTTTCCCCCAAATTTTCCAACCCTCAATTTCACCCCAGTATCTCTGATACCTAATTGTTTTTAAATTTTTACTCAACCAAATAAATAAGAAAGCAGTGTCATAAACTGAGGCAAAATAATAAAAGGAATTCTGGACTGATGATAAATGATGGCCTGGGGAAGAGGTGGGTGCGTTGGTTACGCTGCCTGATGGACACAAATGATCCCTGCCAGCTGGTATTCATGCCTGGGGAAGCCTCTTCCAACACTGGATCAGATATGATCTAGGTGATCAATTAAACAATGCAGAAATAACAGGAAGAAGGAAAGGAAGCAAGCAAGAAACCAAGCAGGCACACACATACTGTCTTCTGGAAAGTTAAATCCAGTTTTACAATTTACTTATCAGTCAAACATATACAGAGCCTTTATTTACAATTTATAATACTGTTGTTATTCAGTTAATATTTTAACGTCTAGTTCCTAATTTTTCCCATTTTACAAAGTGTGTAGGCATCTACATACAGATTGGACCCTTTTGGTTGAGAGGGTTGAGATAGATGGTTAGGATGCAGAGCAACTGTCTGCACAAATTATTTCAAATTTCCTGCCTGCCATTATCCAATTGCTTCTTAGGCACATATTCTTAATAAACCTGTGTATCAGAATACTTTATATCACATTATTTACATTGAATTTTACAACGGAAAGGGCAGCTTTTTATTTTCTGCCGCAATTTTTAATTTCTATGAGTTTCTATTTCCATTGTTCTTTTTTTCTTTATATTCAACCACTCTCCTGAAAAGGACCTAATGTAACATTTTATATTGCTATTCCATCACCTACTCTATTAATCAAGATATTAAACATGGAAAGAGCAATCCCAGTCGAACCCTACTTGGAGCTTCACATATTATTACTATGACCTCGTTATCTTTAGACCCTCAGTCAGTTTTCATTGACTCATTCCACTTGCGATTGCTCATGTTTAAGTCTAATCTGAATTATTTAAAATTGCATGAGGAATTGGCAAATGATTTGATAATGTTCAAATATAACTGCTGTCCCATAAGGGGATGATTTCATAATTCTATCAAAACTGCAATTGGTTTTGTCGGAAGCAATTTGTTTTATAGAACCATTGCTTACTCCAAATTGCAATTCCCTCAGCCTTTAGATATTTGCATTTTCTTTTAATGTTTCTGACATTATGTGATGGTGCTTGGCTTCGATTAAAAAGATTTATAGCTGTCCTTCATATTTAAATATGATAGCATGCCCTGTATAAAAACAGTGAAAAAAAAAAACAAGGTGATCTGCAGGGCCTATCTGAGTGTTACACACAGAGGATATTTATCAAATATTTTCTTTGTGTGTTTGGTTTTGCTCTGAAGGCTGCATGGAATTTGTGCTGGACTTGAGCCACCCAAATTTCCAATTACAGGATCTCAACCTAATCTCCCTGCTATTGTCAATTCCTTATAATAATCTGCTAGGCTCCATTACCCACAGTGATCTTTTTCCTGGGACACTTGCTTTAGGTGTTACATTTCTGGGGTATCTATTACTGCTGTTCTTACCATTTCATTGTCATTATAATCCCCCTCAGGAACATATCCTGAACTTCTATATATGCTAGATTGGCACATATTACAGAGAAGTCTCATTCTCTGCTCTTGAAAGAAGATGAAGTGGCTATATAGATTTTTTTCTTATCACTCACTTTGTTTTACTGATAACTATCATTTATTATTATGTACCAGATACCACATTAAACGATTTATAAGCATTATTTTTATTTAAACCTCAAGATAGGAACTTTCAGCTGCTCAAAATCACATGGAAATGGATTGATGGTGTCACCCTTTAATTCTTGGAGGATATACAGAGATGGAAGGACTTCTAACCATAAGAAGACAGAGGAAGGGAACTGAAACCCATGTCACATTTACAGAATGTAAAGTATGAGGTAGGTTGAACAAGAGAGGAAAAGGAAAGTCTCCTAAGTGGATGGATGGAAAAAGAACAGGAGGGAGTATAAAAGAGAAATCTTGTTATCTTGTTATCATATTTCATTAATATGAAATATCCTCCTTGGTTTTATTTAATAATTTTTCACCTTGAATCAGAATTCATCTTATTTTAACGCAATAGCTATGTCAAATGAGCTGAGCTTAATAATATAGTTATGAAGCAAATTTACTCTTTCCTACCACTCCTCACTAAACTCACTCCCTCAAACTATCCATTCCCTGCCCTTAAATGAAATCTTGGACAAGTCCCATAGTTCTTTGGATCATTCTTAGATAACATATGAATTATCCTTTTGTTTTGACATGTAGAGAACGAATCCAGTGTGATAATGAGAACTCCAACCTCCACTTTGGGTAGTCTCTTCCTTATACAGGTTTGGATTTGCTGCACTGTGGAGTCTGCAACAAGACAGAAGGATATGGTCAACTTCTCTCTCCCCTGCTTACCTCTTTCCACCAGGGCTGGGCCTGGAGGAGAGGGATGAGTATTATTTGCTACTGTTGTGATCTGGATGCTCCAAATTGATCCTTTCTCTTGGAAGCAATTTTGGGGTTTCTTAGAGAATCCCCCAGTGAAACATGCCACCATTGGTCCCTTGACACCAGCTGGCTATTTTCTGCTTCCCAGCTCCAGGATTCCAATGGATTACCATTCAACTAGGTGCTATCATCCTTCTCAGCAGTCCTTTGGGGGAAGTGTTCTCTTTTAGACTTCAGGTCAGCTCCCTCATCCCATCTCCAATCCATGGGTTCATTTTTGGTTCATGGGAAATATGCACCTTGCCCCAGCTGTCATGTTGCCATTAACAACTGTGGCTCTTTCCCTAAATAGCCTTGTTTTCTTTCCTCTGATGCTTCAAGAGAATCTAGCCACAGCTTCTTATGAAGCCCATATGCTCTCCTAACTCCAGGGACTCCAATCAAATTCTCCAAATGGAGCCCTCCTCCCTTGCCATGAGGTGAAGGGGAATCACACCATCTACTTTGCCCATGACAGTAGAAACACAGAGCAACCAACAACTCTCTCCAATATACACCTTCTACTTCTCTATTCTTTTGGAGGCTGAGGGACTGGTCTTACATTTTATTTTATTTTATTTTATTTTATTTCATTTCATTTCATTTGAGAGAGGGAGAGAGAACACAAGCAGGGAAGAGGGGCAGAGGGAAAGGGAGAAGCAGACTCCCTGCTGAGCAGGGAGCATGACTTGGGGCTCAATCCCAGGGCCTCAGGATCATGACCTGAGTCTTACCATTTCTTAGCATGTCCTATTTGGGGAGTTTGGGTACCTCACTTTAGACTGTGGGATCCCTGGTACCCCTTGCACTGTTTTTAACATTTGGGCATTCAACCAAAACTGAGACACAGAAGTCACTCCAATATCCTCTTACTACTCCTGTCTTCTTTTTGTTAGTATTTGCTCATACAACTTTTCCCATCTTTTATTTTCAACTTCCCCATGTCATTTTATTTTAGACACTTCTTATAAAGTCAGCTGATTTTTTTAACCCAATATATAAGTCTCTGAATTTTAATTAGGTACATTGAACTCATTTATGGTGATACTGAATTTATTTCTGCCATCTTATCTTTTCTGTTTTCCATATTTCCTGGTTGTTTCTTCTTCCTATCTCCTTTTCTTGGTTTTGGATGAACTGATCGAACTTTCTCTGTTTTTTTTTTTTTTTCCCCAACTGATTTGAAAATTGTACAGTTTATTTCTCCTTTAATGGTTTCCCTTATTTACATATTAAATTTTTTCTAACAATATCTAGTATTAATCAGAATCTATATGTCCTAAACTATCTAAGAATCATATTGAGATTTTATTGCCTTCTACACTTGACCAGCCCTCCCTTCTATCACCCACACGGTTTTACTTAAACAGCCTCTTGAACAATTGATCATCATCTTTGTCTCCAAAAAGGTGACTCCACACACTTTCTCTCTGGTTTGAAGAATTTCTTTTCCTTTTTTTTTTTTTTTTGGTTTGAAGAATTTCTAAAGCGAATAGGGACAGTTATAATTGGGAGTGACAGAGAGTAGAGTGGGAAAGCCTCTGTGGCTAAGGCTTAGATCCTGCTTTGCTCTCCACTGCTCACTTGAAAAGAACATTTTTAACCTTCCTTTGTTTCCTGACCTACTCTCATCTGAACACGGACCTGACTACTCTCCATCCAAGTGCCTATACCTCTACCGAATTCTTATTCTTTATTTTACTTCCTAGCACTTGAAAGAAAAATACATGAATCCAGGATCCATGAAGCCAGGGAGTATGCTGGTTTCATACAATTGTTTCAGCCATAAACAATTCTCACCTCAGCTCAATTTTATGAGATGCTAGCTTCGGTCATTTTTTCCAGACAAAGTAGGAAGTCATTTGGTCTGCTGTACTTTAAGGACCTGGGTTTTCTGAGATCCTGCTTGTCTTGCTCTACCTGGTCAGGTGGTTTATTGTCTTTGCTTCTTGGCTGGCTTAATAATTCTCCAGGCTATGTGATAGAGAACTCTCTGGGCTCCCCCAACTTCAGGCTCTGGTACTCTCTAGTGGCCTTTGATAGGTGTCCAATGTCAGCACCGAGTTCTAGACTCTTGCCTCTGATTGGTTCTCAAAAGCATCCCCATCCAGCTGTAGCCATCCAAGTGCTGGTCGAAGGATAAAATCTTCCATTCCATAAAGGTTTTATCAGGACATGGACATATTCATTTATATATTGCCTACAGTTGCTTTCATGTCATGACATCAGAGTTGAATACTTGTGACAGAGACCTTATGGCCCATAAAGAACGAAAAGAACAGTTCAGTATACTCTCTTCCCATCACTTCCAATATTGTCCTTTTTTTTCCCACTCTGATGACTCCTGAAGAAATTCCACAGACAATTCGGAGACTCCAATCTTTCTCTTTTGGAAGTGGATTTTATCTCTTTATTCTATAATTTTCAGGCAAGGCATAGAGGGTTGTCCTCTGGGTCTCAAAAATTGAATATCTGAAAGTAAGCAGTGTCTTTCTTTGGTAGTGAACAGCCAAAAAATCTTCTTGGCTTCTCAGCAGCATTAGCCTGCACGTTTAGTGTTTATACCTAATGATATGACCCCTGACACTACCTATAACTTTGCCAGGAATTTGTCAGCAAACTTTACCCCCAAGAGAGATATCTCACCTAAAAGCTGAAAGGGAAGAATTCAGTCATGAGGTTTTAGTTCCTAGAAGGACTCCAGTGGTACTGAGAGGAAGGAATTGCCGGTAGTTTGGGCTTGCCTTCCTGCCAAGGCCCCCACTCTGACCCTTCCTTGCTCAGTGCTCTCACCACATGCAGTGGTATTCCAGCTTCTCATGGCAGTGTGGTTAGTAAGGGGCCTTCTTCTTTAGAAACAGACTCAAAGATGTTGGGCAGGCCTGCACCTTATGTGACAGGATAAACACTAACAGTGGGTAACAAAGGATGCCATTGTGGGGAGAAGAAGTGCTGCTTTTGCTATCTTGTGGTCCTTGGCTTTGCTTGACTAAAAGCCCATGATCACTGATCTTCTAGGAGAAGGGTTGGGAAAGTATGGCTCATGGGTCAAATCTAGCCTGCTACCTGTTTTTTGTATGGCCCACAGGCAAAGAATGCTTTTTATATTTTTAAATGGTTGAGAAAAAAAATAAAAAGAATAACATTTCATGACACATGAAAATTATATGAAATTAAATTTTTCAGGGGCATCTGGGTGGCTCAGTTGGTTAAGCATCTGATTCAATTTTGGCTCAGGTCATGATCTTAGGGTCATGAGATAGAGCCCTGTGTTCAGTTCTGGGCTCAGAGGGGAGTCTACTTGAGATTCTCTCCCTCTGCTCCTCCCTCCTGTTCATGTATGTGCTTTCTCTCAGATAAATAAATAAATCTAAAAAAAAAAAAATCTTCCATTCCATAAAGGTTTTATCAGGACATGACATATTCATTTATATATTGCCTACAGTTGCTTTCATGTCACGACAGCAGAGTTGAATACTTGTGACAGAGACCCTATGGCCCATAACACCAAAAATATTTACTATCAGCCATTCACAGAAAAACTTTGCTGACTTCTCTCCTTGAAGATCCATGTGCTCTAGTTCATCACAGACTGAAGGGACCTGATTGAATGGGGTAAGAATGTTTATGGAGCCTTGTAGGGAATGAAGGTGAATTTACATTGTGAAGGTCCTAACTGAAGATTTTAGATTTAATCCACTAAGCTATGAGGAGCCTTTAAAGTTGGTGCCAGGATCAAAGCAGTACATTCTGAAGACTCAATATGGCATGAGTGGGTAAGAAGGACTGAATGAGAGGAGAATTCTGAGGTAGGGAGGCCAGTGGTAAGGCATAACAAACAATTGAAGGCCTGCAGTAAGGAGTGTCCAGGAAAAGGAAGAAGTTGTTAACTGGTGGCATGTTGGGAACAATTCAGAGGGCAGCAGACAGGGCATCACCAAAGAAGTCAAGGCCATCAGTAGGAGTCACGAGACACCAATATCATGTATCCACAGGACATAGGAACATTTCCAGGATAATCTAGTTTTGCCAACTGGTATCATTCTTACCCAGATGACCCTTCAGGTAGATTTACTTTTGCTTTCCACTAGCATTTTAAAATGAAACTTAGCATCTGACAGATTATGGACATGGAAGAAAGAGATGGACACATGAGGTAAGCAGTTTGAGACTGATGGGTATCATTGTATAAATTCCCAGGTAGAAATGGCTAGAGAATTCTCCAAGTCAATAATTATTTTCCTAATCCCCATAAAGTAATAATACTTCTGCCCAGATACCTCTGGGCTCCTTGCTGTATGTCTCCATTAGATTGAAATTAATTGGTATGATCAGAGTTATTAAGGAGAAGAAATCATCATAATTTCCAAAGTAAAGAAGGCTATGTAACCATTCCTATAAAATGATATCAGAAAGTAAACTATTAGCTCAGCCTTGAAAAGCTTTATAAGAAAATTTAAAGGGGAACGCCATGAACTTAATATTTTTCAAAAGAAGTACACTGTAAAATGAAAAGAACTTTTTCATATTATATGAACTTGGCAGATAGTACTATCTACACTACTCAGAACTCATCTTTAGTTTGGGAATGTATTAGTAATTATAAGGTCAAAGTTAAACTTTGAGTTTAAGACTTTGGTGAAGTGAATTGTAGTGGAAAGAACAGTTAATTTTCATCTATTATATTTCCATTTCAGGGCAGAAAAATTTTTCTACAAGAATGGTTTAATGGCAGCATAGGTTTTTGAAATAGATACAGATGGGATTTTTTAAATAGCAATTCATTGTTATAAAATAGTTGCACAGCACAAATTTGAGGATAAGTACCTAAAATTTTGTGCATTTCATTTTCTCTTATCATCCTTCAAGTTGTATCACTCTTAGTTCATTGACTTCCTTCTACACAGCTTAATTCTCTCAAAATATTTTTTTAAATGATGTTATATTTAAGAGTCTATAAGAGCAGAAAGCTGCCTGAGATTTTTAGCCATGAAAAGCCAGTGATGCCCGTAGCATGCCCGATGTTATACTAGAAGCAGTGATTAGGATCAGATTAAGACTTTCAGAACACCTAATCTACACAGACGTGAAAGAGTTCAAATGACTTAAAAATCATTATTTCAAAAGTAATTCTTAACAAAACATATATGCTTTAGATGTGTACACAGAAATACCACACTAAAAAAGGGAAAGGAGAGAAATTTCAAAAGAATAAAAGACAAAAACAGAGCAAACAGTGACCTATTCTTAGTGTTCTTTCTGCCCTGGTCTCTCCCAGCACTGAATGATTCACATCCATTCTCCTTCCTCACAAAAGACTGTCAATAAAATTTTTGGTTTCTAGCTCCCATTGGCTATTGGTCCAGTTTGGCTATTGCTTAAAACACAGTATTTTCTTTGGAGAAAAGTGGGTAAGTTTAAGTAAATAGTAAATGCCAAGATAATCCATGGGAATTTGAGAGTACTCAGAAGAGCATTTCACCCAGACTACTATTTTAGAACAATATAACACATCTAAATAGAGTATACTTTGTACAGGGATGAGTCTGCTGAAAGGAATAGCTGGTTATTCTTGATCAATAAGACAATAAAATCTAGTGATCTCAGTCACCCATGAGGACAGAAGGTATCCTGTAGGGACCCAATTTTTTTTTTTAAAGATTTTATTTATTTATTCATGAGAGACACAGAGAGAGGGAACCCAATTTTACAACAAAGAATGACAGTGAAGCAGGAGAGATCATGTTATTTCTAATACCTAAGTCCAAGCCATCTGACTTAAATTCCTCACTAAAATGAGGTAGGATAAAAGAAGAAGATCATAGGAACCTTTGCTATAAGGCCCATCCATTTCTGGAAAGCCAGAAGGTCCTGAGGTCCACCCCAGGAATTTGGAGAGAAAGTACTGGCAAAAACAACCCTAGGAATAAGCTTGCCAGATAAAATATAGTATGCAATATTCACTATATTCTTATACTAAGAAATTATTCATTGTTTACCTGAAATTTAAATTTAACTGGAATCTTGTACTTTAATTCACTACATCTACAATCCTATCTAGCAGCCGGTCTTCTCTGGCTCATACCTCAGCATTTTACTCTACTTGGCTCCCATCATCTCTCCTGTATTATTCACAAACATAAATAACAGTCACAAAGGCAGACAGAAAGAAGCGAAAGAGGTGGAGACAGAGAGAAGAGAGATGAAGAGAAGGAGGAAAGAAAGGAAGGAAAGCCAAGGGAAGATAAAAGAGACATAAGGAAAAATACAGAGGTCATCCAGGCAACTCAGTTGGTTAAGCCTCTGACTTGATTTCAGCTCAAATCATGGTCTCAGGGTTGTGGGATGGAGCCCCACCTCAGGCTCCATGCTCTGCAGGGAGTCTGCTTGGGATTCTCTCTCTCTCTCTTCTCTAAAATAAATAAATAAATAAATAAATAAATAAATAAATAAATAAATAAATCTTTTTTAAAAGGAGAAATACAAGGAAAGTAGAAGGTACGTACCTAAAAAATGAAAACAAAAACAATTCCAGGGAAACAGATTTTTTTTAAAGTTAAAGAAAGGGCTTCAAAGAAATTACAAATGTAACTTCACATTAAAAAGGGCTAAAGAAGAGGTAAAATAATTCAAAGATGACCTTATATGGCAAGAGAAGGAGATAAAAAGTTAGCCAGCAAAGCTTAGTAAAGAAATGAGAGAAAAATTGTGAGATTTTTCTTGTGTGAACAAGAATTGTGAGATAGTTGTGTGAACATGTTATGAATGATAGAGCAGATACAAAATAGCTATCATTTGTATTTTTGAAGCTGAAAAACAAAATGGTAAAAATTTAAAAATCTATTAGTAATGATCATTACAATAGCTACTAATTATCTGAGCCCTTATGTGCCAGGCACTATTCCAAAAAGTTCTGTCAATTATCTCATTTAATCTGCATAATAATCCTATTAGCTACTATTATTCTCCCCATTTTATAGATAAAAGTAACTGAAACAGAGAGAAGTTAAGTAACTTGCTTAAAGTCACACAGTTAGTATTAGAGCCCGGATTTAAAACTGCCTTACTTAACAACCTGTACTCTTACACTCAAAGTATTTCTAACATAAGGAAGTCTACAGATCTGTAAAGCAAGAAAGAATTGATTCTTGGCATACTGACTAAAATTTCAGGATAAAGAGTGATGGGAGCATCCAAGTGGGAAAAGCAGATCATAGAAAAGAGAAACAATTGTGTTGGTCTCAGGCTTCAACATAACAAAAGTCAATGCTATATGATAGTGTTGCGATGCCTGTAAGGATCTGAATGACTGGAAGTGGAAGATGAAAGGCATAAAAGATGCTGGGTTGTCTTGTAAGTATAAAGGTAATGAGAAATATTTTCGACATATAAAATTTCAGGAAATTCTGTACGAGTTAGCTTGTATCATTCTTCAGCCTTAGACCATTCAAGACTGTGGGTTGAAACCCAAACTCTATGGTTAGTCTTTATAAATTCCTTTATAATCTCTCTTCTACCTGCCTTTTCAATCTCCTCTACAGCCAACCATTCAGAGCTTTTGCTTTATGAACATCACGTTCAGTACTAAACCTTCCTTTGTTGTTTTCAGTTCAAGAAATACTTATCAAACACCTGTGATGTTTCAGGCCCTATGCTAGGCACGGAGATACAGCTTCTTCAGGAGGTTTATCTAGTAGGGGAGTCTAACTCAGCCAGCAATTTTAGGAAAGTGCGCTTCAATATAGTGGCCCAGGAGAACCCCGAACTCACCTCTGCCTATGGACACACCAAGTCCACAGCTACACATAGGACAAGTTTTTGTTTGTTTGTTTTAAAGACCTGAAAACCAGCTTAACAGCTACCTCCATAACAAAGAATAAAAAGGCCACATTGAGATAGATGGATAGGAGAGGCAGAGATATGGTCTTGCCAAAACCTCACCATCAGCACAGTGACCTACAAGTGGGAAAAATTTCACAAATACAGAATGTATCTCTGATGAGAGAAGGTTTTGAGTCCTACATCAGGCACCACCAATTCTTGGGACCTGCACCAGAGAAGTGAGCCCCCAGAACATTTAGCTTTGAAAATCACCATGGCTTCTATCCAGGAGATTCAAAGGGATGGAACAAACTAAAACTCCACTCCTAAAGGGCTTGTACACACACACTCACTTTCCCTGAGGCCCAGGGCAAAAGTAGCCATTTGAAAAACACTTAGACAATATGTAAAGAAGATTCATTGGCTAACTGTAAAGTATCTGCTGGAGGGGAAGAGGTCTACTGAAACTCTGTCCAGGGACAGAGGCACTATGCACACCATTTTTGCACTCTATTTCTACCTTGCTATTGCCATTTCCTCTGCCCCAACAGCCCTGCCCCACTAAACCTGGCAGATGGGTCTGCCCTCACCAGGTGCCCCAAGCAACCCTGCCCTGTTAAGCCCAGCAGGTGTAACCTATGTATTCCTATAAAGGAATATCTTGAAGCTGAAAAGAAAGGACAGTAATAGTAACAAGAAAACATGTAAAATCTCACTGATAAAGATAAATATATAATAATGGTAATGGATTAATCACTTACAAAGCTAGCATGAAGATTAAAAGACAAAAGTAAAAATAACTATAACGACAACAATTAATTAAAGGATACACAAAGAGATATAAAATTTGACATCAAAAACATAAAATGTGGTGGGGGAGAGAAAAATATAGTATAGAATACATTCAAATTTAGCTTGCTATTTACTTAAACAGGTTTATATATAGTTGATATATGTAAACCATATGGTAACCATAAAGTAAAATCCTATAGTAAATATACAAAAGATAACGAAAATGGAATCTGAATGTAACACTAAAGAAAAGTATCGAACCAGAAAGGAAGACAGCAAGATAATAAAAAAGGTACAGAGAGTTACTACACAACAGCCAGAAAACAAGTAACAAAATGGCAATAAAGCACATACTTATCTATAATCATGTTCCCTGATTTCAAACTATTACCAAGCTATAATAATCAAAATAGTATGGTATTGGCATAAAAACAGACACATACATAATGAAACAGAAAGCCCAGAAAATAATCCACGTGCCATATATGGTCAATTAATTTATGATAAAGAAGCCAAGAATATACAATGGGGACAGCATAGTCTCTTCAACAAATGGTGCTGGAAAAACTGGACAGACACATGCAAAAGAATAAAACTGAGCCAATATCTTATACCATACACATAAATAATTCAAAATGGATTAAAGATATGAATATAAGACCAAAAATCATAAAACTCCTTGAATGAACTCCCTGACATCGCTTTTTGACATCACATCTTTTTTTTGGATCTGACCTCAAAAGCAGTGTCATCAAGAGGAAAAAAATACATGAGACTACATCAACTAAAAAGCTTCTGAAAAGTGAAGGAAACCGTCAACAAAATAAAAAGGCAATCTATTAAATGGGAGAAAATACTTGCAAATCATACATCCAATAAGGGGTTAATAATCAAAATAAATAAAGGACTCATACAACTCAATAACAAGAAAATGAACAATACAATTTAAAAATGGGCAGAGAGGGACGCCTGGGTAGCTCAGTGGTTGAGCATCTGCCTTCGGCTCAGGCCGTGAGCCCAGGGTCTTGGGATGGAGCCCTACATCAGACTCCCTGTGAGGAGCTTGCTTCTCCCCATGCCTCCCTAATGTCTCTGCCTCTCTCTCTGTGTCTCTCATGAATAAAAAAATAAAATCTTAAAATATTAAAATGGACAGAGGATCTGAATAGACATTTTTCCAAACAATATATACAGATAGCCCATGGGCACATGAAAAGATGCTCAACCTCAGGGGAATGCAGATCAAAATAACAATATGATGTTACCTCACACGTCTCAGAATGGCTATTATCAAAAAGATAAGGAACAGCAAGTTCTGGAATGGATGTCGAGAAAAGGGAACCGTTGTACACTGTTGGAGAGTATGTAAATTGATGCAGCCATTATGGAAAAAGAGTTTGGAGGTTCCTCAAAAAACTAAAAATAGAACTACCCTATGATCTAGCAATTTCACTTTTGGGTACTTATCTGATGAAAATGAGAACACTAATTCAAGAAGATATATGAACCCCTGTGTTCATGGCAGCATTATTCACAATACAAAAAGATATGGAAACAACCAGTGTCCATCAATGAATAAATGAGTATACACATATGCAATAATCTACATTTAGCCCTAAAAATGAAATCTGACCACTTGCAACAAAATGGATAGACCTTGAGGGCATTATGCTAAGTGAAATAAGTCAGACAGAAAGATAAGCACTGTATGATTTCACTTATATGTGGAATCTAAGAAAAAGAAATGAACAAATGAAACAAAACTCACAAATGCAGAGAAAAGACTGGTGGTTGCCAGAAGGAAGAGTTTTGTAAGGTGAGAAAAATGGGAGAAGGGGGTCAAGAGGTACAAACTTCCAGTCATAAAAAAAAAAAAAAATACATGAGGATGTAATGTACTGAATGGTGACTATAGGCAATAATATTGTATTGCACATTAAGTAAATTTATATGGCAACAGAGGAACTAGTTTTATTGTAGTGATCTTTCACTATGTATACAAGTATTGAATAATTATGTTGTATAAGTGAAACTATGTTTTATATAAATTATATTTCGATTCAAAAGAAACAACCAATTACAAGGCGAATGTAAGACACAGGTGGAGAAGTACAGCACATTGCCTAGGATGCCAGGGAAGACTTTCCTGAAAATATGGCATTTCAACTAAAGGATAAAGTAGAAATAACTGGGCAAACAGGGTAGAGATGGGGTTTGGGACTTGGGAAGAACTGCAAGTAGAAGGAAAAGACACAGAGGGGAGGAAGGGTATTACATCTATGAGGAAGTAAAAAAATCCAGTGTAGCTAGAGTGTAGCAACCAAGAAAGGAGTGGCATGAGATGCGGCTGCACAGGAAGCAAAGGAAAGCTAACGAGCTGTATCTACAAGTCATGTGAATGATTTTGTGTGGGTGACTATGGTCATAGCTTTTCCTGCTTGTGTTCAGTAAGAGTATTAACCACAAAGTCTACTACTACTGTTGAGGGCAAGGCTCTAAGCCCAGAACACCCTACCACTGCAGAGTCTCTTCTGACCAGGGAGCACGGTCTCATTAGCACTACTGACGTCTGGGCCCACAAAGGGGCAGCCCTTATTTACTTACATCACCCATGAATGCATTCTTATAAATTCTCTATATTCTTGAAAAAAATTTTTTCGTTTTATTTTTTTAAAAGATTTTATTCATTTATTCATGAGAGACAGAGAGGGAGACACAGAGAGAGAGAGAGAAGCAGGCTCCATGCAAGGAGCCTGTCATGGGACTCAGTCCCGGGTCTTTAGGATCACACCTTGGGCTGAAGGCGGCGCTGCTAAACTGCTGAGCCACCCAGGCTGCCCTAAAGGTTTTCATTTTAAAAGAGCTTTAGATTACAGAACAGTAGCAAAAATAGCATATACCTCCTACATCCATTCCCCTTTTGTTAACATCTTACATTAGTATGGTACATTTGACACAACTAATAAACCACTATTGATATATCATTATTAACTAAAGTCCATATTTTATCCTGTTTTTCTTCATTTTTACCTATGTCCTTCCCATGATCTCATCCAGGATATCATACTACGATTTGTTCATCATGCTGCCTCAGGCTGGCTCCTCTAGACGGTGACAGTTTCTCAGAATATCCTCATTTTTAATGACCTTCGGTTTTGAAATGTACTGGTCATTATTTTGTAGAGTCTCAATATTGGGGTTGTCTAGTATTTTTCTCATGATTAGACTGGGGTTTGATGCATTTTGGAATGAAATATCATAGACGCAAAATACTATTCTCATCAACTCATATCAAGTGTACATACTATCAACGTGACTTATCACTGTTGGTGTTGACCTTGACCATCTGGCTAAGGTAGTATTTGCCAGGTTTCTCCACTGTGAACTTACTCTTTTTTCCTCTTTTTCATATTGTATTCTTTGGAAAGAAGTTACTAGAGACCCACCACCTTAACAGCAAAATATCTATATAAATAATTTGGAATGCTTCTGTATAGAAAAATTTGTATATTCTCTCACATTTACTTTTTATTCAACCATCCCCTTATATGGACTCATAGATATTTATTTTATACTTTGGATTGTAATCCAATATTACATTATTTATTTTGTTGCTAAAGTTGTTCCAGCTTTGGCCACTGGGAGCTCTTTTAATTGGCTCCTGTTCCCTTCGACACACATTGTTGTAGTATTTATTTCTTTGAGAATTCCCTTACCTTCTGGAACTACAAAACACTATAAGAGCATCTTGTATATATGCCTTGTCCCAGTTCTACTATCAGCCATTTCTCCAAGGAGCCTTAGTTCCTATTGCTGAAGAATAGTATTAGAAACCAAGAAATGAGTGCTGGGTGTGCTCATTGTTACTAGGGTGTCATTGCTTCCTAGCCCTCTTGGAGGACAAAAAAAGGAAACATGTGTGTGTACTGGCCCAGATTACATACACACTTATAAATATTTCTTTATGTTCCCATATGTATTTATATGAAGCTAAACATGAGTTCATATTCACGTCATGCATCGATGAGAAACATCTTTACCAACTAGAGTACAGTGCTTATGTACAGGTGTTTTTTTGTTTTTTGTTTTTTTTGTTTTGTTTTGTTTTTTCGCCTTTTGTCTTAGTTTCCACTCTTTACAAAATTAGTGAAGTGAGCACCTTCCCATACCCCAGTTTTCTTAGAGTATGAATTTCATCCCGGACTGCCCAACCGCCCAAGTGATATTTTAAAATTTACTACCCTGTGCTGTAGTTCTATGGGTTTTAACAAATACATAATGTCATATTCACCATTACAGTTGCATACAGAATATGTTCCACCATAAAAAATTTCCTGTACTTCACTTGTTCAACGCTCCCTCCTCTGAAAACCTTTGGCAACAACCGATCTGTTTACCATCTCTACAGATTTGCCTTCTTCAAAATGTCATATATATGGAGTTATACAACTTATAACCTTTTCAGACACTTCTTTTTCTTTACAATATGCATTTATGATTCACCCATGTTTTGTGTGGTTGATAGCCCACTCCTTTCTATATCTGAATAGTATTCCTTGTGTGGATGTACCATAGTTTGTTTATGCATTCACTTATTAAAGAATCTATTGAGTGCTCCCAGTTTTTGGTAATTATGAATAAACATTTGCATGCAGTCTTTTGTGTAGACATGATTTTTCAAGTCAGTTTGGTAAATACTTAGGATCATTATTTCTGAACCACATGACAAAACTATGTTGAGCTTTATAAACTCTAATCTTTGTTATTTCCTTCTGCTTGTTTTGGGTTTAATTTACTCTTCTTATTCTAGTTCTTCAAGGTGGAAGAACTTTTTTCCCCTTTGCCTATGTCTCTGCCTCTCTCTCTGTGTGTCTCATGAATAAATAAAATCTTTTTTTTTTAAAGAGGGTGTCAATTTCCACCCATTTGTGTATTATCCAGACTTCCTTCTGTTACTGATATCTATTTTCATTCCATTGTGACTGGAGAAGATACTTTGAATGGTTTTATAACTTCACATTTATTGAAACTTGTTTGGTGCCATAACATTTAATCTATCCTGTGGAATATCCTATGTGTACTCAATAAGAGTGTGCATTCTTCTGTTGTCGGGTAGAGCATTCTGTGTGTCTGTTAGGTCTAGTTATTTTAGACTGTTCAAGCCCCCTATTTACTTCTTGATCTTCTAATTGCTTTATCCTTATTGAAAATGAGGCATTGAAGTCTCTAGCTACCATTATTGAACTGTCTATTTCTCTCTTCAATTCTGTTTTGCTTCATATAGTTTTGTTGGGGCTTGAAGTACTGCTTAATGTCATTTCATGCAGCAAGAAGAACTTCCTTTAGCATTTCTTGTAGAGCAGGTCTTTTAGCTTTTTCTGTGAGTGCCCTAATTTCTCTATCTTTGAAAAATAGTTTGACTGGATATAGAATTCTTGATCATCTTAGACTGTGAGGGCTACCATAACAAAAATACTATAGCCTGAATGGCTTAAGCAACAGAAATTTATTTTTCTGACAGTTCTGGAGGCTGGAAGTCCAAGATCAAAGTATCAGGCAGGATTGGTTTCTGTGAGGCCTCTCTCCTTGGATTTGGTTTCTTTTTTTTTAATTTTTATTTATTTATGATAGTCACACACACACACACACACACAGAGAGAGAGAGAGAGAGAGAGAGAGAGAGAGAGACAGGCAGAGGGAGAAGCCGGCTCCATGCACCAGGAGCCCAACGTTGGATTCGATCCCGGGTCTCCAGGATCGCGCCCTGGGCCAAAGGCAGGCACTAAACCGCTGCGCCACCCAGGGATCCCTCTCTTTGGATTTGTAAACAGAACTTTCTGTGTCTTCATGTGGCCTTTTCTCTGTGCACACATGTCCTGAAAGATACCTCCAGTATCTCTATCAGATTAACCACCCTTCCCATATGACCTTAATAATCCTTTCACGAAAAGTAGGCTTTTTTTTTCTATTACGTGTTGCTCTGCTGGTTGCAAACTTTTATTTATATTCCAGAATCCCCTGACAAGGTTTATTGTGACAGTTTTTTTGCCACTTACTCATTGCTTTTGTAGAGAGAGGTGGACTTTTAGAATTCCCTACTATGCCATTTCACTGATCTCTCTCTCTCTCTTTTGCCCATTTCTAAATTGGTTTGTTTTCTTATTGTTGATTTTTAACAGTTCTTTGTATACTTTGGATACTTTGGGTGTGTGATTTGCAAATATCTTACCAGACAGTGATTTATGTTTTCATTCTTCTAACAGGATCTTCTGCAGAGCAAAGTTTTTGAATTTTAATGAGTCCAACATCTATGTGTTCTTTCAAGGATCGTGTGTTTGGTGTTGTATATAAAACCACATTATCGGGGATCCCTGGGTGGCTCAGCAGTTTAGCCCCTGCGTTCCGCCCAGGGCATGATCCTGGAGTCCTGGGATCAAGTCCCACATCAGGGTCCCTGCATGGAGCCTGCTTCTCCCTCTGCCAGTGTCTCTGCCTTTCTCTCTCTGTCTCTTTCTCATGAAAAAATAAATGAAATCTTAAAAAAAAGAAATAAAATAAAATAAAACTGCATTATCGGGACACCTAGGTGACTCAGTCGGTCTGACTCTTGATTACAGCTCAGGTCATGATCCCAGGGTCATGGCATCAAGCCCCATGTCAGGCTCTGTGCTGGGCATAGAGCCTGCTTGAGATTCTCCTTTTCCTTTTGCCCCTCCCCACTACTCACATTCTCCCTCCCTCTCTCTCTCAAAACAAAACAAAACAAAACAAACAACAAGAAAACCCAAATAAATAAATAAATAAATAAATAAAACTGCATCACCAAATTCAAAATTGTGATTTTCTCATGTTTTCTTCTATAAGCTTTACATTTTTCATTTCATATTTAGATCTATAATCTGCTTTGAACTAATTTTTGTGAAGTGTGTAAAGTCAGTGTCTACATTAATTTTTTTGCATATAGATATCCAATCATATAAGCAATATTTGTTGAAAAGATTATTACTTGTCTGATGAATTGCTTTTGTACCTTTGTTACTCAGTTGACTATATTTGTGATATTCTATTTCTGAATTCTCTATTCTGCTTCATTGAGTTATGTGTCTATTATTTTGCTAATGCCATCCTGCTTGATTATTATAGCTTTATAGTAAAGTGTTGAAATATGGTAGTTTGAGTTCTCTAATTTTATCTTGTTTTTCAGTTTTGTGTTGTTTATTATATATACTCAGATCTGTATCTTTTTCCTTAATTATCTTTTTAAAACACACCATAACAAAACAGCTGCCAGGCCTGGTGAACTTTAAAGTATGTAATATTAGGTAAATGTATTTGAGAAAAGGAATAGAGATGTTCCAAGGATCTTTTGTTACACAATCATGAAAAGCAGCACAAAGTATATTGAAAAGACATGAGGAAGGACAGAAAATTTATGAGGATTACTACTCTACACCATTGGAAAATGTACAGTTATTAACACTATGATCCTAGATCCCTAAGTTGCATACACTATTACCAGTCAGTGTCTCAATTTGTGAATCTATTCACTATCACCAAAACCATTTATAACACCTTGATCATGACAGAGATCTAATTTTACCAGAATTAACATACAAAATCTTCCAAATAAGCCTTTCCTTTAAAAATAGAATAAGAGTGTTGGGATTTTTATCTAAAATAATGTATGTGACAAAAAGCATGCAAGAGATAATCTGTCATATTCCATTCTAATTTTTCCAGTGAAGAAATTTGAAAGTGAATTCGTTGCTAAGATGAACAAATGCCCTATACTTACTAGTGATGTCTCTGGAAAACTTGAGTAAATCTGAGAAAAAGAGCCAATGTGATAGAAGATTCTTCTAAAGGATTGTAAAAGGTTCTTGAGCTTAAGGGGCAATTCAAGACTGCCACAGAATTAATGTTCCTGATTCCAAATTAGTCCAAGTACTCAGAATGATGGATTTTCAAACAAGCAAGAAAGCTCAGGAAATTTTATTTTTATCACCATTTAAAAAGAAACGTAATGCTAATTTCTTCCCTTGAGTAATATAAATTTTAGTGTCTTCTCTTTAGTACTAAGTGTTTCAGAATCTTAAGGAAATGTTAAATGTTAGAACTAAAACAATATGATATTAAAATAATCAGTGGGGATTCCACTTGAAATCGCTTGGTCTCTACTTAAGGAAAACCATGTAGCCAATATCTTCCTCAGGAGAAAATATGGCAAAGTAGCATTACATGGTCAATTATCTAACATCTCATTTCACTGTTCCTCCAAAACACAGGAACTCTTTGTTATAGGTTCTATAATGAGATAACTTCTTTCCGTTGAATGCTATTAAATTTTCCTTTGTGTGCTTTAATTTGAAAGGAACAGTGTTAATGTTGGTGGTCTCTAAATTAAGATTGCATTTATTTTAAAATGTGTTTGCAAGTGGAATGAGTCATTCTTCAATTTGTTTTAAAAAGTTAGAATATGTCTTTTCTTTAATATGCATTAATATAAAACTCATTTTGAAAATGGTATATTGTGATTTATGGATAATAATACTGGCTTGCCTTACCCCTTTTGACACTATATGTAAGCCAAAATGAGTTTTACTTTATCCTCTTAGCAGTTGAGTGCATTTTAGCAGAGGTTCTTTTATTTATTCACTTCACATACTCACTGATAACAACTTGAAGACTACGAAAAAAATCTGCTGCTTCTCACTAATGGTAATAAGGGTAGAAAAGGCTATGTGTCAAGATATTGAATAGATATTAGTATAATATAGCCAAATTTCACTTGGCACCAAAAATTATGCCACACTTTTATTAAGGTCCAAATTTTACTTCCCAGTGGCTTCCTAGTGATGATATAGTATCTCTTATCCCTCCCAAAGTATCCCCTAAGTATTCCTACAATGTCTCGCTTGCCCTAAACTCCCACCATATTTATTCTACCATATTTGACTGCAAAAAAACTCTCTTACAGTTACATCTAACAAAGCAATTCTTCGCTGATGACTACTGCTGCTCTTTGAGCAATGGTGGGAACTTAACACCATCACATGCTGTTCCTCTGCATGTCATAGTCCCTCCTGAAGACTTGCCAAGCAGAATAGTTTTCCAAAGACAACGACACTTTTTCTCAAGGTACCCAAACTGCATTGTTGTCTATAACAGGGGTGGGCAGATGGCCCCTCAGATTTCTAACTCTGAGTGCAGTACCAAAACTTGGGGCCTACTGGGTTAAAGATTTTAATGAAACGGCCCTTTTGATTTTTTACTTAAAGCCATTTAGTTTTTTCTCCCTAGGACTCAGAAATGTCTTTAGGAGGCTAGACCTAATACAGATTGAGTAATAATGAACTGAACTGTACTCAGAATCCTTATTCTACCAGCAGAAAATATGGCCAAATATAAAGCTGAGAATCTACTACGCTTAAGTAGAGAGAAGCAGTAACAGATTGCTTTTTCTTACTAAATATACAGGGGAATAATATTTAAGCTAAATATAGATGACATTTGAATTGAAATGTACAGAGAGATAATATTTGAACTTTAAACTATTTTATTTTTCATTCAACAATTCTTTGTTACTCCCTCATTTTTTTTTCATCATTAAAATGATATGGTTCTTCTAGTTTCCAGTCTGGCATATAAGCAACATAGAAGTCATCACTCGGTTCTGACAAGTAAAAGCTGAACAAATCAAAAAACCAAAACCTTTTCTTATGATTGTCAGAGAAGTGAAATCATGAGGCAAACCCCCATTCCCCCAAAATTGGAGAGACACAGAGGCGAATACAAAGAATCATGACTTACCAGAGAAGAAACACAAGCAGAAACAAGGAGAGCCAGGGCCAAAGTAGGAAAGCCTAAACTGTCACTGATGAATTTCTGGAAACTCAGTATGGACAATTCTGATAGTTAAAAACTCCAGGAAGACCCGCTCATAGAAGGGCTCCCATATTTTGGTGTTTTAATTCCTGGAGCTCTACAGTCCTCATATCAGAGAAAAATACACTCAAGCTTAAAATGAGCCAGAGCATTCTGTTCTTAACAAGACCTATCCTCAAGAGAAACTATTTTAGCAGAGCATGAACTATTGGAGTTTCATCAGAGACTAACTGGCCTAGAGGAAAGGAAATACCTAACTCCAGCCCATTCTTCCCACCTAAAGAGGAAATGGGAGCACTGAGAAGCACTTGTGAGGTCCACAGTTGAGACATGCAATCTTCACTAAAAGACCAAGACTTAACTGGGGTGCCTGGCTGGATCAGTTAGTAGAGCACGTGGCTCTTGAGCTCAGGGTTGTAAGTTTTAGCCCCATGTTGGGTGTCAAGATTACTTAAAAATAAAATCTTAAAAAAATATATTGAGATATAACCATAGGATTATCAAACATTTCCTACTCACCCCTCCCTCCATAACTTATCATATTCTATTCCTAAAGACCTACTTAAAACAGTTACTTTCACCTAGTATGCCTCCGTCCATTGAGGCTACTATATATTTTTTTGTAGGAGCTTATAAACTGGGTGGATTCTAAACCAACAAAAATTATTTCTTATAGTTCTAGAGGCTGGCTAGTTAAAGATCAAGGTACCTTGTAGGTGCCTACTTCCTGGTTTATAGACAGCTATCTTCTAGCTGTGCCCTCAAATGGTAGAAGGGGCAAGGGAGCTCTCTGGGGTCTCTTTTATAAGTGTTGTAGTCCCCTTTGTAAGCATTCCACCCTCATGAACTAATCACCTTCCAAAACCCTACTGCTAAATATCATCCCATTGGGAATAGGTTTCAACATTTTGGGGGGAATTTTAAAGTTGGGGAAGATACAAATATTCAGTCTATAGAGAGTACATCATGAATGGCTAACAAGAAAAATATCACAAGGCATACTAAAAGGCAAAAAACACACTTTGAAAAGACAAAGCAGGGGCCCGGGTGGCTCAGCGGTTGAGCACCGCCTTCAGCCCAAGGCCTGATCCTGGAGACCCGGGATGGAGTCCCACGTCGGGCTCCCTGCATGGAGCCTGCTTCTCCCTCTGCCTGTGTCTCTGCCTCTCTCTCTCTGTGTCTCTCAATGAATAAATAAATAAATAAAATCTTTAAAAAAAAAAGACAAAGCATCAGGACAAGACTCAGATATGGCAAAGAAGTGATAGAAATGGCCCTTGACAACGAAGTATTTAAAATGTGGCTAGGGGACGCCTGTGTGGCTCTGTCTGCTAAGCGTCTGCCTTTGGCTCAGGTCTTGACGGGGAGTCAGCATGTCTCCCTCTCTCTGCTCCTCCCCCTGCTCATGTGCTTTCTCTCAAATAAAATCTTAAAAAAAAAAAAATATGGCAAAGATAATGGAATAATCTGACCAGGTATTTAAAACAACTACAATTAGCATGCTAAAGACTCTATTGCATAAAATAGACACATGCAAGAAGAAGCGGATGATGTAAGCAAAGAGATGAAAGTTCTAAGAAAAAAATCAAAAGAAATGCTAGAGGTCAAAAACATTGTAATAGAAATGAAAATATAGCTGAGAAAAGGATAGCTGAGCTTGAAGATATCACAACAGAAACTTTCAAAAATGAAAGGAAAAGAAAAAAAGAATACCGAAAAAAAAAAAAACAGAACAGACTTTCCAAGAACTGTGGGACAATTATTGTGACCTAATAGAAAATATATGTATATTGGTCTTTGCCCCTAGTTCCTAGTACCTTGTAAATCTTGTAATTGTCTAAGTGATAAGAATGTTCGGAACATCTTCCTTTTAATATTTAGTCTTTGATCCCAGTCAATAACATAAAGGTCCTAAATTCCCTGGAATTCCTGGGTGACAGTTGTGTCTTTTGCTCTAAGGAGGTGACTCTTGATGGGCTCCTGGACAGCTTTAGGATGGGAGTTGTTCAGCAGAAATGGACAAGGAAATTCCAACCCACTCCCTATCCTCCAGGTAGGGATGAGGTACTGGAGACTGAGTTACTGACTGATCATACCTATATGATGAAGCCTCCATAAAACCCCTCAAAGAGAGCTTCCAGGTTGGTGAATACATCCAGGTACCAGGAAGGTGGTGCACTCAACTCCATGGTGACAGAAGTACTTGCACTCAAGACTCTTCAGGACCTCACCCAATGTGTATCTCTTCATGTGACTGTTCATCTGTACCCTTTTTCATATCCTTTATTGTATAACATACACATAAGTAACTGTTTCTGTGAGTTCAGTGAGCTGTTCTACCAAAGACTGAATCCAAGTGGTACGGGGCATCAAACCATACAATTTATAGCTGGGAAGAAGAAGAAGAAAAGATGACAAACTAGGATATACAAATGACAGCTAAAGCTGCAAGGGCAGTCTTCTGGGACCAAGTCCTTAACCTGTGGGATCTACACTAACTCCAGATAGTGTCAATATTAAATTGGACTATAGGACACCCAGCTGGTATTGCTGAAAATTGTTTGGTTTTGTGGGTGTGTAGGGGGGAAGTCCATCAGGATCCATCACCATACACCAAAGGACCTGAGAGGAGTATCACCACCTCATTTCTTCAGTAGTAGACATACTGACCTTTGTCTTGGCTATGGCCTCTCCAATGGTCCATAAACCAGCTCCAGTCCCTCTTGGCTGTGGTCTGGAAGACTACTGAACTTGGCCTTAGAAAATCACCTGCAGAGCCTTTGTGAAAGTCCAGGAGTCTAGGAGAGAAGTTCCAGAACACTGCTAGTACAAAAAAATACAAGACTGGGGACACCTGGGCGGCTCAGCGGTTGAGCCCGCCTTCAGTCCAGGGCATGATACTGGAGTCATGGGATCAACACCACATCAGGCTCCCTGTTTGGAGCCTGCTTCTCCCTCTGCCTGTGTCTCTGCCTCTCTCTGTGTGTCTCTCATGAATACATAAATAAAAACTTTTAAAAAATACAAATTTGGACACATTAGAGAAGGTAAGAAAAAGTGACTTTACTCATGTCATCCTTCATCTGAGGTGGCACAGTTCAGTGTCAAGGGAGAACTAACTGGCATATGATTTCTCCTACAGGGGAAAGTGAGTGTGTGTGACTGTGCAGGATGCAGCCCAAGAGGTTCATACCTTTCTCACCCCACCTAAAGTAGTACTGAGTCTTAAGCTGCACAACTGGCAGATGGCTAAAGGCTTGAAGGGCAGCAGATAGGACTCTCTGAGGGCATTAAAGGGACACGGATCCTACTAACAGCATCATCAACTCCATCAAGAAGCCTGCCCACAAGCCACTGAGGACACTACTTACAAATCACCTCAACTGCACATAGGTACCCCCAGCACTCAACTTGCCTCACCCACGTACCCCACTCTGTGGCTGGCTCCCTACGTGAACTCTCAATGGCAATGAGAGTAATTTAGTGAGTATACACAGAAAACCAGACTGAATCCATGAGTCAAAGAGAGACTACAAATTTGAGCTTTAGCATTATCCTAAGAAAAGCAAAATGTAGGCTATTGGCACCTGGCCTGGTATGTTGCAGGATTGAAAGAAAGCAAAGAAGCTTAAGAATTCTGTCACAAGATGAAGTAAGAAATGTTCAGCAGGCATATCCATAAAAGGTCTGAGAACGCCTCAGAATCTGCAGCAAGGCTGAAGGAAGATTTTCTTTCCCAAAGTCACCCAGCAAAGACTGAAGGAAGTATGCGAAGACAATGGTGCAAGACATCAAGGAACATGAAAAATCAAGGAAACAGGACACTATCAAATGATCACAAAACTCATTTGTCATCAACACAAAGACATGGAAATCTGTGATTTACCCAATACAGAATTTAAAATGGCTGTTTTAAGAAATCTCAATTAACTACAAGAAAACAAAGGAGGAGAATGCAATGAAATGGTGAAAAGAATACATGACTAAAATGAGTAGTTTAGCAAAGAGATATAAATAAAAAGAACAAAACAGAGATTCTGGAGCTGATTAATACAATGAATGAAATGAAAAAATGCAACGGATTACAACAACATCAGAATGAAGCAAAAAATCGGAATCAGAAGATAGGACCTTTATATTATCCAGTCAGAGAATAGAGAAACAAAATGAAAAAGAATGAAGAAATCCTATGTGATCTATGAGTAACACTAAAAGACATGATCTGTGAATTATTGGAGTCCAAGAAAGAGAGGGGGGCAGAAAACTTATTTAAAGAAATAATGGCTGAGAACTTTCCAAATCAGGGGAGAGATCCGGGCGTCTAAGTTCAAGAACATGAAGGAAGTTTATCACCACTAGAACTGCCTTACAGGATATGCTGAAAGGAGTTTTTCAAACTGAAATGAAAGAACACTAGTAACACGAAAACGTGTGAAAATATACAACACATAGGTAAAGGTAAAGTTATAATCAAATTCAGAATACTTTAATACTCAATTATGGTGGGGTGTTAACCATTTGATGCTAATAAAGCTTAAGCAACAAAAATATAAAAATACACGGGATGCCTGGGTACATCTCTAGTCAGTTAAGCATCTGCCTTTGGCGAAGGTCATGATCCCAGGGTCCTAGGATCAAGCCCCACGTTGGGTTCCCAGCTCAGTGAGGAGCCTGCTTGTCCTTCTCCCCCCAGTTCATTCTCTCTCTCTTGCTCTCTCTCAAATAAATAAATCTTAAAAAGAAATACATGTAACTACCTTACACTATTAATGAATACATAATACAAAGGAGATATATTGTGACATCAGAAGCATAGACAGAGAAGGAGTGAAAGGGTTGGGTTTTTTTAGGCAATCAAAATTAAGTTTCAGGGCAGCCTTGGTGGCGCAGTGGTTTAGCTCCGCCTGCAGCCCCGGGTTTGATCCTGGAGATCCAGGATCGGGTCCCACATCGGGCTCCCTGTGTGGAGTCTGTTTCTCCCTCTGCCTGTGTCTCTGCCTCTCTCTCTCTCTGTGTGTTTCTCATGAATAAATAAATAAAATCTTAAAAAAAAAATAAGTTTCAGTACTGTGGAGAACAGTATGGAAAGTCCTCAAAAAATTAAATATAGAACTATCTCATTATTCATTAATTCCTTTCCTGGGTATATATAGGAAGGAAATTAATTCACCATTTTGGAGAGATAGCTGCACCCCTATATTCGTTGCATTATTTACAATAGTCAAAACATATTCATATTCAGAATATAATACCCAGAATGAAATGTGCTGGCATTGTGTTTAAACAAACTGGTAGATCTCAGGAAAAAGTGTCATATCTCTGGAAGAGAGCTAAAGCTTTATA
The DNA here is from genome assembly GCF_018345385.1 of Vulpes lagopus. NCBI lineage: Eukaryota > Metazoa > Chordata > Mammalia > Carnivora > Canidae > Vulpes > Vulpes lagopus. The sequence continues at coordinate 37,419,926 of NC_054844.1, read as the reverse complement.
TGATCAAAAGAAAAAATAAATGTGTTATAAAGATCTCAACTGATGTTAGGTTTAGTAAAATTTATTCCTTGAGCTCTTCAAGTGACAACATGATTAGATAGGCATCAGATAAGATTGTTTTATAATTTGCAGCTAACTATTCCATAAATGGCCATAAAATTATCTGGATTTTAAAAATCTGTCCTATTATTCTTTGTTTCCTATTTTATCATGGAACTACTCTTAGTTGACTCTAAGGACGCCACCATCCAAGGGAAAGAGAGAATTATATAAAGCTTTAGAGTGTTGTCATAAAAAGTTCTTCATCTGTTGTTTTAATAATGTAAAATTCTCTGTGTTTTGCTCTGATTATTTATAATACTCTTGGGAAATTCTCTTTGCATGAAGAAGACACACTATACAATTTCCATCTGTAGTGATTCTAATCTGCTGTAGAAAGAGACCTCCATCTTCTTTAACCCAGAAAGATTCTAAAACCAATATTGAGGTTGCTGGGTCTTCCTCTCTGCTAATCCAGACTGGGGCTGGGCTCTGAGCTCGCAAGGATTGATGGGAAATATTACTTCTACCTCAAGACATTATTTGCTAATGTTCTATATGGACAGTCAAAAATCTAGACTTTTGGGGCACCAGGGTGGCTCAGTGGTTGAGCATTTGCCTTTGGCTCAGGTTGTGACCCCAGTGTCCTGGGATCGAGTTCCACATCACGCTCCCCAAGAGGAGTCTGCTTCTCCCTCTGCCTATGTCTCTGCCTCTCTCTGTGTCTTTCATTAATAAATAAATAAATAAAATCTTTTTTAAAAATCTAGACTTCTGAAGTTATTGAAAATGTGTTAGATATGTATATGTTAACCTATAAATCTGTTCAAGACACACTAAAAAAAGCTACATAGTAATAAGTATAGTTTGATTCTTTTTTTAAAAAGGGAAAATCCTTTATATTTTAATATAAGTTTGTGAGTCTAGGGATGAGTAAGGAGGGAGATAATAATGGATACTTACAAGTGGGTGGGAGTTGATTAGGAGAGAAAAAAGGGAGCAATTTTTCCTTGGCAAATTGACCATGTTCTTTTCCAGTTTGTAGAGGGCACTTGTGAGAATTTTTTATACATCTTTTCAAAAGAAAAGAACTGACTAGAGAACTAGATGGCAGCTCCTAAAATACTAATTCTTCTAAGGATAATAAACTTTGGACAAAAGACAAAAATTACTTGAAGTTTCTGGAGAGTAAGCAAAAAAAAAAAAAAAAACAAGACGCAGTTTTGAGAGAAAAACTGAAAAACTGGAAGAAGAGAGTGACACAAGATACTTCACATTTTGGGTGGAAGACCGTTAAGCCTGAGGTTAGGCCAAAGTTGTGGCACAGTGTGGGGCTCCAATAATCTGTAGTTTTTCTGGTGCGAAGATCCAAAATACAGAGTTCAGTGCAACCTGCATCATTATAAGGTGAGATTGGAAACTTAGAAAAGAAAGAACCAAAGAAGGATGTTGAGGCTCCTTCTACAGTTTGGCTATTTTGGACATTGCTCCTATAAACATTGGGGTGCAGGTGTCCTGGTGTTTCACTATATGTGTATCTTTGGGGTAAAAACCCAGTAGTGCAATTGCTGGGTCATAGGGTAGCTCTATTTTTAACTCTTTGAAGAACCTCCCCACTGTTTTCCAGAGTGGCTGCACCAGTTTGCATTCCCACCAATAGTGTAAGAGAGACTCCTAACTCTAGGAAACAAACAAAAGGTAGTGGAAGGGGAGGCGGGCTGGAGGGATGGGGTAACTGGGTGATGGGCACTGAGGAGGGCACTTGATGGGGTGAGCACTGGGTGTTATACGGTAGCAAATCGAATTTCAATTAAAAAATTGTAAACACGATATTAGCAAAACCCAATAAATGAAATAAAGTAAAATAAGGTATGCCTATATAAATGATTTTATACGTATCTATATATAAAATAGGGATAAAGATTATATGTAAAAAAAATGAACCAAAGAGAGATCCCTAAATTCTGTTTCTAAAATATAACTAAGTTTCTAGTTGGTCCTTAAACTATGAACACCCTGCAAATAGCTCAGTATAAAAAACTAAACTGGAATTAGAGCTGTCGCCAAAAAGAGTTTGCTGTATATTGCATGTTCAAACAAAAAGATACGCACTCTTTGGAGGACTATAACACAGAACAAAATCTCCAAAATATTAAATTCAAAATACTCAAGATACAATATAAAATTATATGACATACAAAGGATCAGGAAACTGTAATATATTCTCTAAAGAAAAGATAATAATGGAGACTAATCTAAAGATGACTCAGATGTTGGTATTAACAGACTGAAGCTAGCAGACAAGCACTTAATCAAGCTATTATAGTTATGCTTAATGAGGTAAAGAAAAATGCACTGTAATAAATTAAAAATAGAAAGGCACAGAAAAGAAATGAAAATTATAAAAAAGAACCAAATGTAAACTACCACACAAAAAATAATAACTAAAATAAAAAATTTACTGGATGGTCTTAACAGTAGAATGGTGATAACAGGAGAAAAAAAATCAGTAAACTCGAAAATAAACCAATAGAAATGCTCCAATCTGCAAAATAGAGAAAGAATGACTGAAAGAAAATAAACAGATATTCATGAATCTGTGTAACAAGGTCCAAAATTTAAGAAATTGAAGTTACAGAAGGAAAATAAGGAAAGGATGAAGCAGAAAAAAAAAAGTTTGGAAAAAATGTCTGAAAATGTACTCAATTTGTTGATACAAACAAAAAAAAAAACAGATACAAGAAACTCAGCAAATCCCAAGGATAATAAATATGAGGAAAATGATGACTCGGCATAACACAGTCAAACTGATGAAAACAAAAGATAAAGAGAAATCTTGAAAGCAACAACAGAAAAATGATATATAACATATAGATGATATGGTTAATGGTTGACTTTTTAAAAGATTTTATTTATTTATTTTAGAGACAGAAAGAATGAGGGGATGGGCAAAAAGAGAGAGAGAAAGAGAATCCCAAGCAGACTTTCCGTTGAGCATGGAGCGCGATGCAGGGCTCAATCTCATGACCTGAGCCAAAATCATGAGTTGGATGCTCAGTTGAGCTACCCAGGTGCCCCAAATGGATTACTTCTCATCAGAAATAATGGAAGCCAAAAGATATTGGAACAACACAGTCAAACAGTAAAAAACTCGTCAAAGCTGTATTCTTCATCCAGTGAAAATACCCTTCAAGAAGGCAAAATAAAAACACAGATAAAAGAGAACTCGTGGGATCCCTGGGTGGCTCAGTGGTTTAGCACCTGCCTTTAGCCCAGGGTGCGATCCTGGAGACCTGGGATGGAGTCCCACGTCGGGCTCCCTGCATGGAGCCTGCTTCTCCCTCTGCCTGTGTCTCTGCCTCTCTCTCTCTCTGTGTATCTTTCATGAAAAATAAATAAAATCTTTAAAAAAGAAAGATAACTCAGAAAATTTATCTCCATCAGATTTTCAATATAAGAAATGCTGAAGGAAGATTTTTACATTGAAGAAAAATGGTACCAGAGAATCTTGGATCTTCAGGAAAGAATGAAGATCATCAGAAATGCTAAGTATCTAGGTAAATATAAAGGGCTATTTTCCTCTTAACTCCTTTAAAATACATAGGATGATTCAAAGCAAAAATTATAACATTTTCTTATGAAATTTTTAATATATATAAATAAAATACATGACAACTATAGCCAAAAGAACAGTAGGGAGAAGAAAAATGGACCAATACAATTGCAAGGTTTTTACATTTTATGTGAAATGATACACTATTAATTCAAGGTAGACTGTGAAAAACTAAAAGTATATATTGTAATCCCCAGAGTAACTAATAAAAAAAAAAAAAAGGCAAAAAGGTAAAAATTCCAAAGAGACGGGGCAGCCCCGGTGGCTCAGCGGTTTAGCACCACCTGAAGCCCGGGGCCTGATCCTGGAGACCCGGGATCGAGTCCCACATCGGGCTCCCTGCGTGGAGCCTGCTTCACCCTCTGCCTGTGTCTCTGCTTCTCTCTCTCCTCTCTGTGTATTCTCATGAATAAATAAATAAAATCTTTAAAAAAAAAAATTCCAAAGAGACTGCATAAAATAAGTCTAGCTAAAATTTCCTAAAACACTAGATAAAATTAAGTGAAATTTTAAAAAATAACTAAATAAACCAAAATAAGTCAAAAAAGGAGAAAGAGAAGAACCAAAAATGGGGAGGACAAGTAGTAAACAAAATAATAAAATAGTAGACCTAAATCCAACCACATAAATAATTGTATTATATGTTAATCGAGTAAACAACCCAATTAAAGACAGAGATTATCAGAATAGATTTTTGTAACAGAAGACCCAGCCAGGGACACCTGGGTGGCTCAGTGGTTGAGTGTCTGCCTTTGGCTCAGGGTATAATCCTGGGGTCCTGGGATTGAGTCCCACATCAGGCTCCTTTCAGGGAGCCTGCTTCTTCCTCTGCCTATGTCTCTGCCTTTCTGTCTCTCATAAATCAATAAATAAAATCTTAAAAAAAAAACCCAGAAGATCCAACCATATGCTCTCTATACGATATTTTAAATATAAATATACAGATGAGTTGAAAGTAAATGGGGAAAAAAAAACATGAAAATTGCAAGTATAAGAAAGATGGGATAGCCAAATTAGTATGTTAAATACTAATAAATAGCTTCAAACAGAGTATTTCCAGAGGCCAAAGGGGGCATTCCATACTGATGAAAATGGGCCAATTCACAGGAAGATAAAACAATCATAATTGCATACACATTCAATAACCAAGCTTCAAATTCATGAGGCAAAATTGACAGAATTAAAGAAAGATAATACCCTAAATATATTTGGAGGTATTAATATCTCTCTCTTACAAATTTATGGAATACATAGGTAAAATATAAGTAAGAATACGGATGACCTGAATAACATGATCAACCATCTGGCCTAATACAGAACACTACACCCAACAACTGCAGAATAGATGTTCTTTTTAAGTGCACATGATACTTTATATCAAGACAGACAAGTATACTTGGCTATAAAAAATGTCTCAAATGCTGTATGATTGACATCACACAAATTATGCTCTTGGAAAACAGTGAAATTAAATTGGGAATAAATAGCAGTAAGATACGTATATTATTGAAGAAACTTCCAAATATTTGGAAATTAAATAACACCCTTATAAATACATGGGTCAAAGCAAAATGACAAAGGAAATCAGAAAACATTTAGAACTGAGTAAAAATTAAAGCACAATATATCAAAATTTGTGGGATGCAGCTAAAGCAATGTTCAGAGTAAAGTTTATAGCTTTAAAATGTTTATATTAGAAGAGAAGTTAAGGGGCCCCTGGGTGGCTAAGTCAATTAAGCACCCAACTCTTGATTTCAGCTCAGGTCATGTTCTCAGGGTCATGAGGTAGAGCCCTGCATCAGGCTCCACTCTTAGTGGGGATTCTGCTTGAGATTCTCCTTGGCCCCTTCCCCTGCTCATGCACATTCTCTCTCAGTAAGTAAATAAAATCATTTAAAAGAGAGAGAGAGAGATACAGAAGTTAAAATCAATGACTTAAGGATCCCTCTTCAAAAGTTTTTTTTTTAAGAGCCAATGAAACCTAATGTAGAAAGAAGGAAATAAAAATAAGCAGAAATCAGTAAAATAGAAAATAGATAAAATTCATAGAGGCAAATGCTGGTTCTTTGAAAAGATCAACTAAATCACTAAAGTCCTACTTACCCTGATCAAGATAGAAAGCACAAATTACCAATATAAGACATAAAAGAGGGGTCCTCACCACAAACTTCACAGATATCAGTAGGAAAATAAGAGAATATTTTAAAAAACATTTTGCCAACAGGGGCATCCCGGGTGGCTCAGTGGTTTAGCGCCACCTTCAGCCCAGGGTGTGGTCCTGGAGACCCAGGATGGAGTCTCATGTCAGGCTCCCTTCATGGGGCCTGCTTCTCTCTCTCTCTCTCTCTCTCTCTCTCTCTCTCTCTCTCTCTCGAATAAATAGATAAACATTTTTAAAAAACATTTTGCCAACAATTTCAACCACTTAGCCAAAATGGACAGATTCCTTAAGAAATACTACTTACCAAATTTGACACAAAACAAAAAGAAATATCTATTATCTATTTGTTCAAAGAAAATGCCAAGCTCATATGGATTCACTGGTGAATTTTATGAAATATTTAAGGAGGAAACAATACTAATAGTATACAAAACTTTCCAAAATTAGAGAATAAGGGAATACTTTCTCAACTCATTTCATGAGGCTAATATCACCAAAATAAAAAGTCTGGCCAAGATAGTATTAAACAAAATGAAGAAGCTTTATTTTTTTAAAGCAGCTGGAAGTAAGTATTTCTGTAAAAAAAATTACTTCCAAATGTTTGTAGGCTTACACTTTTCTACCTAGGTTGACTTATTATAGATACAGCTGTTTGAAAGTACTCTGGAATGAAATTTAAAGCTGTTTAATTAAATCACACAGATTTTTAACATATTTATTTATTAAATGCTTTATAAAGCTTTCTCTTTTTTTAAAGATTTATTTATTTTAGAGAGATAGAGAAAAAGCATGCAAGTTGCGGGGGTCGGGGTAGGGAGAGGAAAGAGAATCTCAAGCAGATTCCACACTGAGTGGGGTTCCTGATGTGGGGCTCGATCTTACAACCCTGAGACCAAGACCCGAGCAGAAATCAAGAGCTGGACATTCAACCAACTGAGTCACCCAGGTGTCCCTACAAAGCTTTCTTTATATCTACCTCAATTATCTATTTTTTACTTTTATACAGCCTCAAATCCTTTGTAAAGTATGTGTAATATAAACAACTGAAAATAATAAGCTCTAGGGAAATGGTACTTAAGAGTGTGGCTGTTTTATTAAGCTGATGCATATTTTCCTATATGTTTTTCCCCATATTTTTTAAAAAGGAATTTCTCAAGGGTGAGTATATATATTTGTCTAATAAATCCCACTGTGTCTCTAGGATTATTAGTGTTTGAAAGAGTATTTTCCTAAAAGAGCTTCTGGAAAATTGCCAGAATTTTTAAAGGGTGAAAATCTCATTTAACATAAAAAAAAAACTTTTAAAAATTAAACAAAGTACCACTCTTTAGAACTGCTTTGAGAAGAACTGCCATCTTTTCTGTAGACTATTCCTAACTTTAATTAGCTGTATGACTATGGGTAAGTCATTTTATCAATCTGGACATTGGTTTCTTAATTTTTAATGAATTATGGGTGGAGAAGAAAAGACAGGTAAACATTTATATGATCTCAGGGCCAGAGGCAGTGAGTAGGAGAAGCTTTTCTAAGCAAAGCACAATATAGAAGCCATAAAAGAAAAGCCTAAAAGGTTTGATTTTATAAAAAATAAACCCAAAATTTCCACCAGGTGAAACAAAAAAAAACTTCATCATAAACAATGATGATGACAGGGAAAGTGTTTGAAACAAACTTGATCATGTATATAAAGAGCTTCAAAGAATTTATAAAACAACAAGAAAAAGACAAATATTCCAATAGAATAAAGGAGTAAAATCACAGGCAATTTCCAAAAGAACTCAGACTCCAAATTATTTTTTTAAAATGGAATAATCCAGGAGCACTTGGATGACACAGCTGGTTAAGCTTTGGGCTCTTGATTTTGGCCTAGATCAAGATCTCAGATTGTGAAATTGACCCCTAGTTGGATTGGGTTTCCTGCTGGGCATGAAGCTTTCTTAAGATTCTCTCTTCCTCTCCCCCTGCATCTCCACCACCACTGGACCACTGGTGTGCACCTGCACATACTATCTCTTTAAAAAAATCTGATGAATGCAATTTTTTACAAGGGTGATATCCTTTGTTAATTGTCAGATTGGTTATGACTAAACAATGTGGAATATCCAATGTGGGGGAATGAAAAAATTATGTGACTGGTTTGTTTTAGGAAAAGAGTTATCTTTACTTACAAAAAGATCTTAATAACTTATTTGGGATTGGTAGGAAAAAACAGAATTAGATAAAAAATGAACAGGAATTTTGGATGGAGTAGGGGGAGGAATAAGCAAAGAGGCTGGAATAAAGCTACTGTGGAAAGCTGGAGCTTATTTTAGGAGAAATGGCCAAGGTTCTCTTAAATTTATTTTTATTATTTTTTTTAAAAAGATTTATTTAGTTATTTTAGAGAGAGAGAGAGAGAGAGCCCATGAGCAGTAGGGACAGAGGGAAAGGAAGAGAATCTCAGGTAGACTCCCTGTTGAATATGGAGCCCAGCATTGGGCTCCATCTCAAGACTCTGAGATCATGATCTGAGCTGAAACCAAGAGCAACACTTAATCAACTAAGCCACCCAGGCACCCCAGCCAAAGTTCTTTTTTAAAAGGAGAAGCCAAGGGGATCGCTGGGTGGCTCAGTGGTTTAGTGCCTGTCCAGGGTGTGATCCTGGAGTCCTGGGATTGAGTCCTGCATTGGGCTCCCTGAATGGAGTCTGCTTCTCTCTCTGCCTGTGTCTCTGCCTCTCTTTCTGTATCTCTCATTAATAAGTAAATAAGATCTTAAAAAAAAAGAAGTCAAATATTTAATTTTAAATTATTTCCTATATTAAATATTTAAATTATTTCTTTGATGCATTATCTAACATAATCTCTTAAATTAGAAATATGAATAACAGTAACGCCTTGCCTATATCTGGCAAGGCTACTACTTGCTGTTTATAAAAGTGGACTCTGGTTGAGTTAATCATAAGGGGATTTAACAGAAGGATATTGGGCAGCTCACCCAAGGAGAAGGAGAGCTAGAGAACTAGGCATGGGACTAAGCAGCTGGTTAAAACAACCAAATCATGTCCAAACCTGGTTTTGGCAGGGAAACACTTAACAGTGTGCAGAGAAAGAGAGAGAGCAAGAGTGAGAGAATTTTACCATACTATCAGTGTCATTAGATCCCAAATTATACACAAACTAAAGCGTTTCTGGCTGGTCATATTCCTCTGATGTAGCACCAAGGGAAGTTACAAAAGTGAACTGTTGTAATTCCTGTAGTGAGAATGGACTTTGACTCCTACCAAAACTCAGAGAGTTCAGATTCTAGGTACCAGAATAATGAGAAATGGTCACTGCAGTGACATTTGGAGAAAAATCAAGGAGAAGCAGTTGTGCCCCATATTTGGGCTAATGCCTGGACATTGATAAAGAATAAACTGCAGGGCAGCCCGGGTGGCGCAGCGGTTTAGTGCCTCCTGCGGCCCAGGGCATGATCCTGGAGACCCAGGATCAAGTCCCATGTCAGGCTCTCTGCATGGTGCCTGCTTCTCCCTCTGCTTGTGTGTGTCTGCGCCTCTCTCTCTGTGTCTCTATGAATAAATAAATTAAAATCTTAAAAAAAAAAACTGCAAAACACAGAGATGAATTAGTAAACTGAGTCCAGCAACATATAAAAAGGATGGCACACCATGACCACATGGAATTTATTCCACAAATGTAGGGTGGTTGATATCCAAAAAATCAATTCATATAATATACGATATCAGTAGAATAAAGGGGAAAATGGCATGATTGTCTCAACAGAAAGAGTATTTGACAAAATTCAACATGATAAAAACATTCGACAAACTAAGAATAGAAAGGAACTTCATCAATGTAAAGGACTTCTATGAAAACCCGTGGTTAACATCATACTTAATGATGAAAGACTGAATGCTTTTGCCCCTAAGATCAAGGATAAGACAAGGATGTCAGCTCTTACCATTTTTATTCGACACTGTCCTGGCAATTCTAGCAAGGGCAGTTAGGCAAGAAAAGGAAATACAAGGCATCAGATTGGAAGGGAAGAAGAAAAACTATTTCTATTCACATGTGACTGATCTTGTATGCCGAAAATCCTAAGGAATCCACCTAAAAACTATTGGAACTAAAATATTTTCTGCAAAATTTAGGATACATGATCAATACACAAAAATAAATTTTACGTCTATGTACTTGTAATGAACAAACTGAAAATAAAAGAAAATTCCATTTGTAATAGCATCAAAAAGAATAAAATAGGAATAAACTTAACCAAAAGAAAAAAAAGAAAAAGAAAGAAAAACCTATGCTCTGGAAACTACAAAAACTTCATTGAAAAAAAATTAAAGAAGACCTAAATAAATGGAAAGGCATTTCATGTGCCATACTGGAAAACTTAATACTGTTAAGATGGCAATAATTCCCAAACTGATCTACAGATTCAATCTGATCACTATCAAAATCCTAGCTGCATCTTTTTTTCAGAAACTGACAAGCTGATATTAAAATTCATAAGAAAACTCAGGGATCCAGGATAACCAAAACAATTTGGAAAAAGAACAAAGTGGAAGGACCCATATTTTCCAATTTCAAGACTTACTACAAAGCTATTTGTAATCAAGACAAGAGATCAACTGGCATAAGGACAGACATAAGATCAATGGAATAGAATTGAGGAGTCCAGAAATAAACCTTCAAATTTGTGGTCAGTTGGTTTTCAACAACAATGTGATGACATTTTAATGAAGAAAGGAAGTCTTTCTGGACTGCAACTGGATATGCACATGCAAAAGACTGAAATTGCATATACACAAAATTTATGTGTATACACATACAAAAATTAATGGATCAAAGGCCTAAATGTATGAATTAAAACTATTAAAATCTTACAGGATAAGATAGGTATATATCTTAGTGATGCTGGAATGGGCAACAGTTCATTAGATATGACACCAAATCACAAGCAACTAAAGAAAAGATAGATAAATTGGACATCATCAAAATTTAAAAATTTGTTCTTCAAAGAACACCATCAAGAAAGTGAAGATAATTCATAGAGTGGGAAAAATATTTACAAAGCAAGTATATGATAAAGGTTTTTATCTAGAATATATAAAGAATTTACAACTCAATAATAAGAAAAATAGACCAATTAAAAATGGGCAAATGAGGGGCACCTGCGTGGCTCAGTCAGTTAGGTGTCCAACTCTTGACCTGGGCTCAGGTCTTGATCTCAGGGTAGTGAGTCCAAGCCCCTTCTTGGACTCCATACTGGGTGTGGGGCCTACTTTAAAAAAAAAAAAAGGTAAATGATTTGAATGGCCATTTCTCCAAATATATACAGACAAATTAACACATGAAAAGATGTTCAGCATCATTAGCTATGAGGGAAAGGCAAATTAAAATCACAATGAAATACAAATTCACACTCAATAGAATGGTTGTAATAAAAACACAGAAAGTTACAAGTGTTGTAGGGTGTGTAGAGAATTTGGAATCCTCATACATTACTGATGGGAATATAAAATAGTGCAGCTTCTTTGGTAAAGAATTTGGCAGTTCTTCAAATAGTTAAACAGAGTTACCATATGGACCTAGCAATTCCACTGATAAGTATACACCCAAGAGAAATAAAAACATATGTTCACACAAAAACTTGTACATGAATATTCATAACAGTATCATTCATAATAGCCAAAAAGTGGATACAACTGAAATGCCCATCAACTGATGAACAGATAAATAAAATGTGGTATATCCATAAGACAGAATATTATTCAACAAAATATATTAAACAAGAATAAAAAAAGAAATGCGGTTACATGCTAGAACATGAATGAACCTTGAAAAACATTATGCTAAGTGAAAGCCAGTCACAAAAGCCCACATCTTTTATGATCCCATTTATATAAACTATCCAGAATAGGCAAGTCCATAGACATAAAGTAGATTAGGGTTTGCATCGGGCCAAAGGGTTGCAGCTAGGGAGATGAGGAGTGAATGCTAGTGGGTATAGGATTTAGGGGAAGAGGGTGATGAAAACAATGCTCTTAAAACATTGATTTTTGAAAGGGGCATCTAGGTAGCTCAATTGGTTGAGTGACCAACTCTTGATTTCAGCTCAGGCCATGATCTCAGGGTCCTGGGATTGAGCCCCATGTCAGGCTCTGTACTCAGCGCAGAGTTGGCTTGGTATTATTCTGTCTCCCTCACCTTCTCCCTCTGCCCCTCCTGCCCCACCCCTGCCGACACACTTTCTAAAGTAAATAAAATCTTTAAAAGAAACAAACATCGAGTAGCACCTGGGTGGCTCAGTGATTGAGCAACTGCCTTTGGCTCAGGTTGTGTTCCGGGGGTCTGTGGACTGTGTCCCACACTGAGCTCCCCACAGGGAGCCTGCTTCTCCCTCTGCCTGTGTCTCTGCCTCTCTCTCTCTCTCTCTCTCTCTCTGCGTGTGTGTGTCTCTCATGAATAAATAAATAAAATGTTTAAAAATAAAAAAGAAACAAACATTGATTGCAAGGATGCTTGCCCAACTCTGAATACATCAAAAACCATTGCACTGTATACATTAAATGGGCGAATTGTATGGTGTGTAAAGTAGATCTCAAAATAGCTGTTGCTAAAAACAAAACAAAACAAACAAAAACACAGAAGAGAAAGAGAAATTAGGTAAATCAGAAATTAAAATCAGAAGTGACTAGGAATAAAATAAATTACTGCAACTTTCAGAATCATGGGGAAGATTCTAGGTTTATCCTAGAGCATAAAATCTGAGTTTTGAGAAAGTTTTATCTAGCTTTTGTAGGAAGAGCAATCTCTTTAATGTAGCAAACCTACTCCAAAGGATGAATGTGTGTGTGTGTGTATATATATATATATATAGATATATAGATATATAGATATATATATATGTTCATTAGAGCCTGCTTTGTAATATTGAAAATTGGAAGTATTCTATGTCCATCTATAAGTAATGCTTCTCAATCCATCCTAGCTGACTCAGTCCCCTTTTTATAATAAATATTTTGTTAAGACTTCCTTTATAGTCCTGAAATGGAAGTCATAGATACCTAAAACAAAATATACCTAATTGTAATATTAAAGAGAAATAAAAGGAAAGCAATTTGTAACAAAATTCGTATTTAAAAATGTAAATACTCTAAACACAAAACATACTCTAGAGGGCAGTACCATCCAGGTAAGAACTCATTATCTACAGCAAGCTGGTTAGATAATTTATGATATATCCAAACAAAGAAATGATGTATTTCTAGATCCACTGACATATTATTGAATCAAAAAGCAGGTTGTAAAACAGCAATCACATTGATAGTTTTGTTTATGCAAATATACGGAAAAAGGTCTAAAGAGATGCTTACTAGGATGCTGATGACAAGAATTATCTCTAATGATGAGATTCATAAAGATTTTTGCTTTCTCCCTATATATTCAAACTTCTTTGTCTATAAATAAATTTAATAGTTTACGGCAAGTGCCAGTGGGACCATCACAACACAGATCCCATGGGTTCTGGAGTGAGGTCATATCATGTGCAATGGAATCTTAAATATCTTTTGAATAATTTCTGGCCTTTTCCAGTCAGATGCCAAAGACGGTGTTGGGGCTAGTCACAGTACATGGATAGCCATGGCCATCTCTGGTGTTGTCAGGTGAGCATCACAGCTAAGTAGTACTGCCCACCAGGAAGTTGGTGGTCATGCACTGTGAGGGCATCCACATTTCTGGCAATTTCTACAGAAACAAATTGTGGTACCTGGTCTTCTTCCACAAATGCATGAACACCAACTCATCCTGTGGGCCCTACCACTTCCAGTCCCTTGTTACTTCTGGGCCACTGGCTACATCTTTTGGTAGGATGGTACAAGGCATTTTGCTGCTCAAGACCAGGTAAGGCCTAGCCACCTTGGACAGCCTCGTGGTATTTGATGGGATCCCACTCCTGCTCCTGTGACCCCTTCCCCATAAGAAGAAAAAGCAGATGGTGGTTTTTATTGCCCTCAAGGTTGTATATCTGAAGCTTACTCAGAAGTTTGCATACCTGGGGCACCTGGTTTGCAAGATTCCCTGGAAGTATAGGCCATGATAGCTATGCTAGAGGAGAAGAGAAAGAAGGTCAAGTTCCATTATAGGAAGAAATAGTAGCTCATGAGGTAGCAGAAACAGGCCAAAAATGTGGAGCAGACATTTAACAAATACAAAGAAGTCTTCAAGACCCATGGACTCCTTGTTTGGGTCCCCAAAAGACTATTTCTCATGCTTGGCCTGGCCTTTCCATCTTCCATTGGTATCTAGGACGTGACAGTCCCAATGTCCAAGTGCCACAGGCAGCCACTTATGAGTGGCCCTGAAAGTGAGGGAAATATCTCCAACTGGGTAGAGATTTGACTTGTGCATCGGGTAGTTTGAGTGGAAAGTTACGGGCATTGGCAAAAAGCTTCTCTGCTTGGTCAGAGTCTGGAGGGAGAAAGGAGATAAAGAGGTCTGGGAAAAAGGCATGTGGTTCAATCTGTAAAAGTAGATATGAAATGTGAAGATCTTTGCTTCACACATTAATGCCCAACAGAGAGCTTTCATCACAGAAGAGCACTAAACAACTACAAGAAATAGTAACTTGTCCAGATAACATCACCCAGTCTTTTGCCAGCTACTTGGTGGCAAGTTGTCTACCTTGGATTCATTCCATCCTGGAAGTAGTATGTATCTTGACTGGAATACAAAAATATATTCCAAGTTAGACCTCTTGCCTGAATGGTCTTAACCAGTACCATTGAGGATTTAAAGTGTTTGGTCCAATGACCAGGTAGTTAATATAGTAGTGAACATATGACCATAGGATCCACTGATCTTTTCATAAACTATGCCACCTAGACCAACTACTTGTCTTACTTGTTGAAGATTCAGCTGAGGTGCTATCTTGCAAAGGATACCTTCTGAGAAGGGACATCATCCTTTAGGACTCAAGGTAAACTCTAAATTGATATTCATTATATGGTACAGGGTCCCCAATAGGGAGAATATATGGGGGTCCAATAGCTGAAGGGTGGAAGTAGGATTATTTCTCTACATTGGTTATCAGTGATCCACGTGGGGAATTTTTAACCTTTTTCTCCCAGAGGTTAGGAATGTTGGCTTCAGAAAGAGTCCCGTTAAACCCCCAGCTACTGCTAGGTCACTTTAGAATCTTCATTCCAAGAAACCAGCAGTAAAGAATAATTGACCCTAATCTCCACAGCTTATACAATGCAGACAGGAAAGAGTATGTTTGATAATCAAGTAATCCATTTGGGTGTCTTAGTTTCCACTTGACCAATTTAGATGGTACATGGGCAAGTGCAACAGCCACAACTTGAGAAGGACCTGGTGATGAAGGGCTAAGTTACTTCAGAGAAGACGGTCTAGGTCACTGCACTAAAAAAGCACTAAATAGGGACACCTGGATGGCTCAGCTGTTGAGCGTCTGCCTTTGGCTCAGGACGTGATCCCAGGGTCTGGGATCGAGTCCCACATCGGGCTCCCTGCATGGAGGCTGCTTATCCCTCTACCTATGTTTCTGTCTCTCTCTGTGTGTCTCTCATGAATAAATAAATAAATAGTTTAAAAATAAATAAATAAAAAAGCACTAAATAAACAGCGGGCGAGGGGAATCTAGAACGGGTGGCAGAGAAAGGAGATAACCAGCTTCAATTTGGGCCCCCAAAGCAGCTTCAAGGACTGTAGTTAATCCCACCAGCCCTTTTCTAGTGAATTTTTCCAGGAAAAGAGACCCAACAGAACTTTGGAAGAGCTGCTTCTAGAACTTATTATATGTAAAGGGGTGGATGGTCATAAATATTGTGGTGTACTGCAGAGATCACCCCATCCAGGACCAAAGTCATTCTATACCAGCTGCTAGAATTACTGGAGGCTGATAGCTTTCAACTGATCATACTCTAGAACTTACCTTTGGCTCAAGGAGGACCTCCTTACTTCTCTGGGTTCAGCCAAAATGATTGATCACTGAGGTAGCATAAAGTCTTCAAAGCTGTCTGTAGACAAGGCTGACACCTTTGCTGGACTGCATCATAGTTTAACTTCTTCCTGTGTCCAATCTTACTTCTTTCACTCATTCCAGAGGTGGATCCCAAGAGGAAGGCCAGTGAAATTTCTGCACCTGAATTTTCATGTCAAAGAGTATTTCCTGGGGAACTCGATCTGTGATGGATTCCCTTCCCTGTGTACCTCATAACTAAGACCTTTTGTATTGTAAGTTTTTTTTAAAAAAAATAAAAGTTGCTTAAATGACAAAGGGGATTTATTGGCTCACATAACTGGGCAGGTATCAGGATTGATTTGATTCAGTAGCTGAATGATGTCAAGGCCCCGGTTTTGCTCCATTTCTCTGCTCTGCTTTAGAATCAGCATTATTCTAAAGCCAGCTTTGTTCACAATGACAGTAACTGCAGTAATTCCAGGGTTTATATACTCAACCTTCACCATCCAAATGGAAAGAGAGCAGGCTTTTAGCAGCTTTATTTAAAGAATAAGGAAAAATCTTTCTCAGAGTCACTAGCAATTCAAGGTTCACAGACAAATTGGTCAAAGTCTGGGTTTCCTAATCCACTCACTGTGACAAGAGGTATGGGATTATCTTGAGTGCTGGAATTGTTGGTTTGTTTATATCTTTGCCTTCCAAAATCACAGGGATGCTACACAAGGGGGAAGTATGAAAGAGATGTTGTGGAGACAAACTATATTCATTTGCTAGTGCTGCCATAACAAAGTACCACAGACTGGGTGCTTAAACAAGAGAAATCTATTTTCTCACAGTTCTGGAGGCTACCAGTCTGAGTTTAAGAGGTTGGTAGGGTTGTTTCTTCTGAGGCTTTTTTCTTGGCTTGTAGATGACCATCTTCTCCTGCCTTTGCATGGTTTCCCCTCTGTGTGCACACATGTCTATGTCCTAATCTCCTTTTGTTGTAAGGATATCAGTCACATTGGGTTTGATACAGTAGCTGAATGATGCAGGCCTACCCTAAAGAACTTATTTTAACTTAATCAGCTCTTTAAAAACCTTGTCTTCAAATACAATTATGTCCTGAGGTGTACTAAACACATGAACTTTTTGGGGGGGCATGATTCAGCCCATAACACAAACTCAACATCATCAATTACATACTGAAATATGTTCATTTGATTGACCGTTGCAATAAACTGTAAACTCTTTAAGGGCAAGAACAATATCTCATTTATACCACCAGTGCCCAGCACAGAGTTTGGTACACAGTAGGTAGTCAAAAGGAGACACAACTGCTTGCTAAGGACTATAAAGAGTTCGTCATACTTGGTAAGTATGAGGTCACTGGTGATTTTTTCCAAGAGCAGTTTCAATGGAGTGGTGATTACATAACCTAATTGTTGTGGGTTTAAGAGTGAATGGACAGGTTCGACGATACAAAAATTAAAACCTTCTTATGACAAAAGGCATCATGAGGAAAGTCAAAAGAGGATTATGAAAAAAATAGTATCTACATATATGGAACACCAGGAGTTAATAAGGCCTAATATAAAAAAGATCAGAAAAATATGAAGACAAACAACTTAATATAAAAACATAAAAAAGACCATGTACAGCCCAAAAATATATGAAAACAAGTTCAGCCCTATTAGTCGTCAGGGAAACACTAATTAAAATAATAGTGAGAGAGCATTTAATGCACATTGTACGAACAAAAATGTTAGGATTTGTGCTTCAGTCCTGATCAGAGAATAGACATTCTTCTACCTTTTGACTGGAATGTGAACTGCAATAATTCTACAGGTAATCTGGTGGTGTCTCACTCAAGACATCTTTGGTCAAAAGTAACAGAAAATCCAATTTACAGGGCAGCCCGGGGGGCTCAGAGGTTTAGCGCCGCCTTCAGTCCAGGGTGTGATCCTGGAGACCCAGGATGGAGTCCCTTGCTGGGCTGCCTGCATGGAGTCGGCTTCTCGCTCTGCCTGTGTCTCTGCCTCTCTCTCTCTCTCTCTCTGTGTCTCTCTAAATAAATAAATCTTAAAAAAAAAATAAAAAAGAAAATCCAATTTACAACCCCTCTGAGCCAAAAGTTATAGAGTCACATAACTGAAAATCTAGACATAGCTAGATGGAATCTATTTAAATGTTATTAGAATCTAATTTCTTTCCAAGTCTTAGTTCTATCTTCTTCTTCAGTCTGTCTTCATGAAGAGAGCTTACATCCTTACAGCAACAAGTCTAGCAAAGAAGAAAAGTCCTTGATCTCTTATTGTCCTGAAATTGATTCATGTGCTCATCCCTGAACTACAGAATATTATACCTATGTGATATTATGCTCTTATCGACCAAATGTAGAAGCCAAAGGAGGAGTCAATACCATTGTAACTGCACAGAGTAATTAATAGAGGAGGACTAAATGATCTAAAGAAAATGAGGTGCTGTCACTAGAAGAGGGGATGGATGTTGGGTGTCAAAACAAACAAGACAAACAAAATCCATATAGATCTTCTACAGGCAGTATCTATTCAAAATGTATACATATCTTTTGTTTCAACAATCTCACTCTAAGGATTTGAGTCTATAGAAAAAAACCCACACAATTTAAAGAAGCTACATGTATAAGGATACTCATTCTAGCAATGTTTATAATGGCACAAAATCTGGACAAATCTAAATGATCTATTAATAAAGAAATGGCTTAAAAATTATGGCACATTAATAGTATATTGTACAGCTAGTTAAAAGAACAAGCTAGATAAGAGATCCATGATAAACTTCAGGAAGAAAAAGTTGCAGAAAAATACATACGATGTAATTCATTATTTGCAAAAATCAAAATTTCTATTAATGTGTTTCTATTACCATTGGAAAAAGCATGGAGAGAGACATTGACCTTTTAACCTTGATTTTTATCTAGGATTGAGATAGGGAAAGGAAAACTTTCTTTATTTGCTTCTGAAATATACTTTGTTATACTTCTGTGTTGTTTGAATTGTTAAAATGTTTGCTGCCTTTTAAACAAGTGAGTAGAAAGTGAAATGAGGAAGTAGTTTTAGATATAAACTATTTTTAGATTTGGAGAGAAGATAAATTAATCTTCAGTAAAGCAGAGATTGAAAATATTGAAGATAGAATAACCCATAGCATGGGCCCTGAGGGGATGGAGAGGATTCATTTCAGAGCAGTCCCCAAAGTACCAGTCCTGGGATGGCTTCACTGTTCCACAGGGAAATGCAAATAAACAACACAGTTCATAAAACTTTAGGGTTGAAAGTGCATTTTTAAAAAAGGAATTCAGAGTGATAGGAGATGGGAGGATTTTAAAAATATATATATATACTGTTGTCAAGATTAAAAAGTTAGCAGCCCTATGTCAGTTCCTAAACTGTTGGAAATGCTGATGGTCTATAAATCCCAAAGTCTGTAAAAAACAGATCTACAGAGCAAGTAGAAAGCTAAGGATTAAGCAAGAGAAAAGCGAGGGCTTCCTCTGTGGTAAAGGAAAACAAGTGTGGGCAGGCAGTTACAGACAGACTTGGCAGGTATAGGGGAAAGACGGTAAGTAAAAGACTATGGTGAGATCTTTTGCTGGGTTCAGGGTTGAATGGCTCTGCAGGAGTGATTGTGAGGTTGAAACTTGAGGGAAGTGGTAAAAAATGGTAAGAGGTGCTGTGGGGGATGGGAGACCAACCTGAGAGAAACTAGAGTTTTTATATGGAATAATAATATCTGGCTATATTTTGTTCAGATTTGCTCTTTGATGAAATTGCCCTTGGTCCTTTTTGTATTCTCTCCCTCATTTGACAACCTCTTTCCCAACCAGCAGTTTGTTTTTATTCCTTTGATGACACATTCTGCTTTAGCTTGTTTTTGTACTTCTCTGTACTTACTAACTTGTCTCTGAGACACTGTTCATTCATCTATAACCACCTGACACCACCTCCCAGATAGTAGACACCCAACTGATTGGTGCTGTAGTAAATTTAATTCCACACAGAAAATGATTGGGTAAAAATCAGTATCACCTTGATTAAAATTCTTCACAGTTGTGAAAATAGAGATAAATCGTGTTTTTTTTTTAAATTTCTGCAAAACTAACTTTTCCCTATAGCATGTATTTTTCATTCCTTAAAAAGACACTATATATTTGGTCATATTTTCCTTATGAGTCTTAAACTGTACACCCTTGGAATTCACACACTCCTGTTATAAAAATGCCAGAGTTCATTAAAATAAAATTTTCCACTATAATGGATATGAAAACTGAGGACCAGAAAAATTAGGCAATTTGTTCAAAACTGCAAGGGTATCATGTGCAAGTCGATATTAGAGTTGTTTCCAACTTTAGAGTCTTTACATGGTGATTCCACCTCTTAATTTCAATTTTATTTTGTATTCAACTTATAGCAGTTAAATTAATAATACCAGTTATTTTTGGTAAAGCTCTCTTAAAACCAATAGACTATTACCCTTCCTTTTTTTTTTTTTTTTTAAAGATGCCAGTATGTGTTTCTGCTGCTGTGTGACATGTTTGATATTTTAAGTGCCTAGTAACGTACAATAAGCCAATTGGGCATTCAGTTGAAGGTTGTTTTATGATGCGTAACATTTGTGTTATTTATGATTATAATCAAATCTAAATGTTGACAGTGATGATTGCTATATATCAATCTTTACTCCTGCATTTTATAGTTCATCACTTATTTAAAACTGTATCTCTTTATTACCCTGTAAATAAAAAACATTGAAACCACAGAGAGAGTAACAAATCCTCACATGCAAACATAACTAGGAGGATGCTGCAGGTAAAGAAATACAGTGTTTTCCCCGGGGAGGCAAGAGATGACCTATTACAGATCACCACCCTCTTTTCTATTTGCACATGAAAGTAGAAACCACTAGTGCATTAGCGTGAAGAGCCTTTTTTTCTCTTAAAACATTCTCACATAATACCTAGGAGTCCAACTCTAAAAACAGTGGAAAATTAATTATCCGCCAGAGAAAATATTTAAAAATTCATATTCTTCAGTATGGAGGTTCCTCCAAAAATTGAAAATAGAACCACCCTATGATCCAGTAAGCACACTATTGGGTATTCACCCCCAAAATACAAAAACAATAATTCAAAGGGACACATGCACCCCTATGTTTATTACAACATTATTTACAATAGTCAAACTATGGAAGCAACCTAAGCGTCCATCAACAGACGAATGGATAAAGAGAATGTGGTCCATATATACAATGGAATATTATCCAGCCCATAGAAAATAATGAAATTTTGCCATTTGCAACATGAATAGAGCTAGAGAGTATAAAACTAAATGAAATAGAAAAAGAGAAATAACATACAATCTCACTCATATGTGGCATTTAAGTAAGCAAAGGGGAAAAAAAAAAAGACAAACCAGACTCTTTAACTACAGACAACTAATTGTTACCAAAGGGGAGGTGGTAGGGATTAAAAAGTACATTTATCATGATGAAAACAAAATAAAATAAAACGATAAAACAAGGGAGAAATGGCCCCGGGCGGGGGGGGGGGGGGGAGAAGTATTCTCATTGTTTAGTTTTGTGGAAATGGTTTGTTGTGGTCTTTTTTAGAATTATAGTTTTCTTTCTTTTTTTTTTTTTTTAAAGGATTTTATTTACTTATTCATGAGAGACACAGGCAGAGAGAGAAGCAGGCTCCATGCAGGGAGCCCGATGCGGGACTCGATCCCGGGTCTCCAGCATCACGCCCTGGGCTGAAGGCGGCGCTAAACCGCTGGACCACCCAGGGATCCCTAAATTATGGCTTTCTATTGGCAGATATTATCATTTGACCTTTAATTAAATTTTAAGGACTACTTTTTTAACAAATAGATTTTTATATAAAATACCTACAGAAGAACGTCGCCCCGTTAGCCTCCACCTGAAGCTACACTCCTGGAGGTCCTGTCCTCTGGGCGAATGTGCTCGTATACACGACAAAGCTACACTCATTCTGTTGAGGGCTCATCACTGTCCTCGTTGACCTTGTAATTTTAGGGCATTCTTCCCTCGGAGAGTGACAGGGAAAGACGTTTCATAAAAACTTTGTTCTTCCAGTGGGGGGGAGGGGAGGGGGAAAAAAGTTAACTCCTCTAGATGGCGATTCCTTCAAATTTTCCAAACACAGCAAAGCCCATCGAAAGCCCCACACCTCGTATCAAAAAACTGCACAACGTGAACCCCCCGGAGACTCTGCGATAGGGACAAGGCGGCCGTTCACACACTCCTCCAGCAACCACTTGTCGAGTTTTCATGGGGTGACAGGCCCTGTGCCAGGAGCGGTTGTTATCAGCGTGAGACGCTGTCCCCGAGCCCACAGTGGGGTGGCGAGGCGGGCAGCGAGACGTCCGCAGGGGACGCGATGCGCAGGGGACGGGCAGGGGATGCGCAGGGTGAGGGCGCCTGCCGGGGGCGCGGCGCCGCAGAGCCGGGCACCGAGCGAGCGGGGTCCGAGGACAGCGGCTCCGCGCCGGGCGAGCGCCGTTAGGGACGCGCGGCGCAGCTGGCCCGCCCGGCACCTGGGCTCCGCCCCGCGGGGCTGCCGCGCGGGACCCGCGGGCGCGGGGAGGGCGCTCAGGCGCGCGCAGACGCCGCCCGGAGGGGCAACCGCGAGGCCGAAGAGTCCGGGGCCTTGAAAAAAGGCGCCGGTGCGAGGGTGAGGCCGCGGCTCCCAGGCCCCGGCGGGGGATCCACGAGGCGCACCTGTTCCCGTCGCGGCGGCCGACCTGTCGCCCCGCCGGGCCCAGAGCGCACGGCCCGCCTCCAAGTTAATCATCAGCAAGTTTCTTTGTTGTTGGAATTAAGACACGGGGTTGCGCGTAGGCTCGGGGGGCCCCTGTCCCACCCGCACTTTTTAAACGCCCGCCGGGAGCGAAGGAGGAGGCCGGGGGAGGGGAGGGGAGGGGGAGGGGGCGTCCAAGTCACCCGCACGCCGACCTCCCCGGAGGGCGTGTCTCAGGTGAGCAGGACTCGCCCCACTTCCCAGCAGCCGAAGGACGCTCCCCGCTCCCCGGTTACCATAACGACAGGGCGGCAAACGCCACGCAAACCGCCTCGCGTCCAGGCCCCCAGGGGCCGCCCGCATTGTCCGCCGCGGGAGCAGCGCCTCCCACACGGCGCCTGCGCACAGTCCGCAGGGGGGAGGGGGGAGGGGGGCGGCGGAGGGAGGATGACAGCGCGCGCGAGACGTTTCCCAGAAGCCCGCGCCGCTCGCCGCCCTCCTCCCTCCCGCTCACAGGCCGCGTGACGTCACTCCGCCCGCCACGTTCCTAAGACGCTAAGGGTGGTTTGCCGGCGCCCCCCAGTGGTCCGGTGGAGCGTTGCAGCGCCGCGCGCGGGGGCCCAGCAAGCGAGGCAGGGAGCGCGGCGGGTTGGGCCGCCGCCGCCGCCGCCGCCGCCGCCGCCGCCGCAGCCGCCGCGGCCGCCGTCGTCACCGTAGCGCGCCGACATGTGGCGGCGCGGCTGAGCGGAGGGGAGGGGGGAGGAGGGGGAGGGCACGCGCGGGGAGGGGAGGGAGGAGGCCAGACAAGGCGGGGGGAGGGGGAGCAGCGGTGGCGCAAGTCGCGCGGAGCAGCGCAGCCCGGGGCCGCTCTCGCCACCTCCCGACCCGGCGCCCCCGGCGACAACTCCGAGCGGGCCGCGGAGTCCATGTTGGGGAACTTGGCGTCGTGACGGGGACCGCCGGAGCGAGCGCCTCCACCTCGGCCTGAGGTAAGCGCGGGCCGGCCCCGGGGGCGGGTGGGCTCCGGCGGGCGGGCGGGCGGGCGGGCGCGCGAAGTTTGCGGATTGCGCGCGGCCCAGGCGGCGTCGCGCGCCGGGAGGAAAGTTGGAGCCGCCTGTGGAGGCGGGGGGGCCTCGGGGTCGTCGCCGCCCCGCCGGGAGGCCCCGCTCCGGCCGCCGCGCCGTCCGCACCCCGGGGCCGGGGCCTGGCCCGCGCCCGCCGCCCGAGCCCGCGGAGGCTGCCCGCGGCCCCGCGACGCCCGCCCCCCGACTTGGGAGACTTCGGAGACTTCGCTTTTGTCAGCCGCGTCCCGGCCCGCTCGTGAAGCCAAACTTTACGGCGCCGTGACCTCCGCGCGGACGGGGCCGAGGCGGCGGGCGAGGCGGCCGCGCTCCCCTCCCCTCCCCTCCCCCCCGCCCCGAATTTCAAACTCTTCTCCCCCCGCCCCCGCCCCCGCCCCCACCCCCTCGACTTTTCAGCCCGTTTCCTGGGCTGACAACAAAAGGGCCGGATCTGAACTTCTCCGGATGCGTCGCCCTCCCTTCCTCGCCCGCACCTACAGGGATCCCGTTTCTTTGGGGGATCGCGGGCCGTCCGGCCCCTCCCCCACCCCACCCCCCTCACGTATTTTGGAAAACCTGCTTTGGAAGTAAACGCCCGGTGGAAGTAGTCGGGTTAAAATGCAGATGGGAGTGTTGAAATCGTGAGAGTTCGCCTCCCCCCCCCCGCCCCCCCTCAGCGTGTTTCTGTGGAGGATTTTCGTAGCGTCCACACCGCGCGGTCTTAGTCCCGGGCCGGGTTAGCAGCCGCGTCTCCGCACGCCCTCCGTGAGCCACGGGGTTGGGGGGAAACTGCTCAGCAGGTCCTTAAGGTTCGGCCGGTGGACGCTGGCCTTAGGTTTTCCCATTGTGGGTTTTTTTTTTTTTTTTTTTTTTTTATCCCCCACTGGAAAATCGGGAAAAGCCTAATGAAGGAGGAGATGGCAGTTTTCATTCTAGAAACTTAATTCAAGCATATGGTTCCTTCCCTCAGAATATGGGAAGCGAAACAGTCTTCAGTAACTGGTGGTTTTTGTGTTGTTGTTTGTTTTTATTGGTAATTAATTGTTTTAAAATTTTGATAAGGCTCAAATCTCTAGACCGCCGCTTTCTCTTTTCCTGTTTCTTTGGCAGTTGTCTTAAACCTTCCCCCCCCCCTTTTTTTTTTGTTTTTGTTTTTGGTTTTTTTTGGCCGTTGGTTAAAAGCTGCAGTAAAGAAGTTTGTGGGATTTTAATTTTTGTTGCTTTGATTGATTGAGCAGGTAAAGACTTGACATTGGCTTTGAGTTTGTTTTATACTCTTCTCTGGAAGATAATCTGAATTTACTTTTTATGTGGTTAGTTTTTGCCATAGGAGTTTTTAAAATTATTCTCAATTGTAGCTGCACTTCTTCATTATAATTTTTTTTTTTTTTTTTGGTGCAAGTATATTAATCAGTTTACGTTCAGATGGTGACCTTTCTGCCTGAGAGTTTGAGTATGTTTTTTAAAAAAAAGGATTTTGAGTACATTTTAAGATTTTGGTCGGATAAGATTAGGATGTTTGCTTACTTCCAGTGTACTCACGCTGTAAAAACATTTTTCGATATGTCAAGGGGGAATAAAACTGTAGAGGCAAAGAGGAAATTGTTGGTAAATATATTGCCTGCGTGAAACGTGTAATGGAGAAAACTTTGTCACGTCTTTAGGTAATGGCAGTGGGATCCATGAGTTAAGACTGAAACTCTTCAGGGGTCACCCAGCTTCCCCATTATTTTTTGGGCACTAGCCTGTGTTTAGGCAATTTTCCTGAAAAGCTGTGCTGTTCTAGGAGGAAACCGTGCAGTTGGCTGATGTTGATTCACCATTAGTAGCATGTTTTAATAGTAGGAGAGTACACTACTACTCACCGACTTAACACTGAACTTTTTAGATACACCAATGAGATAATTATAAAGCCTAACTAAAGAGAGTGGCAGAGATAGAGGGAATAAAATCTCAGCCTTAGAATGATTTTCGTTTTAACTTCCCTTTTGCAAGCTCTACCATCATCATCTACCCTTACCTTTAAGTGATGTGCGTTGGATCTTGACTTACCTTGCCCAGTGAAATAAAGAAGCTTCAAACCTAAATTCTTAGTTTTACTCTCTGTCTGAAAGAATAAATTAGCAGGTTTGCACCTTATCTTGCATCTGTATTATACTAACTGGTAGTAGCACTGAGTAGGGCTCAGAGTTAAAATATCTAGTATTCTCTTGGTATTATTACCAAGACTCATCTTTGTATTGTCATTGTTGTCTTTCTTTAAAAGTCGTAGATTTGTTAATTCTAGTACTTAGGCAGATATGGTTCTACTGTAAAATGTGAAAACAGTACCATCCTCTCTTACTTGCAAAATAGTTTCCTAAAAAGTCTCACTATGACCTTTGCTTACCTATATGGTCTTTAACGCTCAACTGCCAGAGTGATCCTGATGAAATTTGTCAAATCATGTTACTTTTCTTAACTGGCTTCCCTTCTCATAGTGAAATCCAAGTCCATGGTTTACCAGGCTGTGAGTGTTTTGAGTCTTTTCTTTTTCTCTCGACTTGATTACCTCATTCTTTGTCCAACCGACTTTTACTCTCC
This sequence comes from Vulpes lagopus, assembly GCF_018345385.1. Classification (NCBI taxonomy): domain Eukaryota; kingdom Metazoa; phylum Chordata; class Mammalia; order Carnivora; family Canidae; genus Vulpes; species Vulpes lagopus. The sequence goes on along the minus strand of NC_054844.1, from coordinate 37,393,716 downwards.
TACGTAAGTTTTCTCTGACTGCTCTGTCAAAACCAGACGTTCCTCCCGCATTTCCTACCACTTTTTAAGCCACATTTTCTACATAGCATTTATCACTTTCTAACATACTGTATACTTTACTATCTTAAGTTTATTGTATTTCTTCTTCACTTTAATGAAAGTTCTGTGAGAACAGGGTTTGTCAGTTTGGGCCATTGTTTTGTCCCCAAATGCTGGCACAATGCCTAATACGTAGTAGGTGCTTAGTAAATATTTGATTAATCTCCTTTCACCTGGAAACATTAAAACTTTAAAGATAGTAATTATGGTTTGAAACATTACCCAAGTCTCACTCTTTTGCATAGTTACTTGGGTCTATGCTTTATATTCAGTTCAGGGGACATTTTTAAAGAAGCATATATAGAATGTGAACTTGAAACTGATTTATCAGGATATAGATGGAAATAATACTTAGCTAAGGGTAGAGTGGTATAATTGTCTTTCTGTTTAAAATCTATTAAATAGGGATCCCTGGGTGGCGCAGTGGTTTGGCGCCTGCCTTTGGCCCAGGGCGCGATCCTGGAGACCCGGGATCGAATCCCACATCAGGCTCCCGGTGCATGGAGCCTGCTTCTCCCTCTGCCTGTGTCTCTGCCTCTCTCTCTTTCTCTCTGTATGACTATCATAAATAAATAAAAAAAAAATTAAAAAAAAAATCTATTAAATATTTACTAAGCACCTACTACGTATTAGACATTGTGCCAGTATTTGGGGACAAAACAAGAGATCACCGGGCCTCTGTTGATGAATGGAAAGTGAAGGACAGAAATTTGAATCATCAACTTAAGGAAACAGCTGGATTGATGGTAATACCACATAGGGTTCAAGGTTCTTTTGATTCTGACATCTTGCATTTAAAGTACCTCTGGAACTTTCAGATGGAAATTTCTGTAGGCAATTAGATAATATGGTTCTAAATTTCAGAAGAATTGTGCTTGGAATAGAAAATTGGTGTCACTTACGTAGGTAGTTGAAACTATAGGTGGAATTGCCTAAGGGAGGGACTATAACTAGAATGGAATCACAGTGGCCTATAACATTAAAAAAAAAAAAAAAGTTTGCTTGGGTGAATGGAAGTTCCCCAAAACTACTGTGAAAATCAGAGAAGTACAAGGTGAGTGTGATATTACAAAAACTAAAGGAAGAGAGTATTTCAAGGAAGAGTAATCAGTAGATTCCAGTGTTGAGTAATGTAAGAGTTTTAAGATTTTGCTTTTTTTTCTTTTTTTAGAGACGAGAGAGAAAGAGGGGAGGTGCAGAGGGAGATAGAATCGTAAGCAGGTGCCATGCCCAGTGTGGAGCATGACGGTGGGCTTGATCTCACCTCCCTGAGATCATGACCTGATACGAAATCAAGAGTGGGGATGCTTAAGCACTTAAGCAGGACTCAGCCACCCAGGTGCCCCAAGAGCTAAAAGACTTTTCACTGAATTTAACAAGGAGCTCATTGGCCTTTGAATAAGCAAGATAGTAAGTTTCTTATTTTCCAATTGATACTCCTGTAATTGCTGAAGTAGATTAAAAAAAACAACAACTGAGATCAAACATTAAGAAATTAGCTGTCTACATCACGGAAGAGACCTAATGTTTGTTGGATATTTTCTGTGTGCCACCCTCTCTGTTTTAGACATTTTACATAAATTTTCATTTGACCTTTTCAGTAGCCTTGCTATGTTGGGTATGTTAATCCTTTTTATGGAAAGGAGTCTGAGGCTCTAGAGAAGTTAAATGACTTGCTAAGTGTCAGAGCACTTGTTAAGAATATAGGCTCAAGTCCATTTGACTCTTGGGCCTTTAGTCTTTAGTTATTCATTGTGTCTGTGGGTTGGCCTCTCAAACTCTAGGTCAGCGCTATCTAGTAGTAGACTTTTCTGTGATGATCGAAATGTGTGTCTATACTGCCAGTACAGTAGTAGCTAATGTGGCTGTTGAGCATTTGAAATATGGCCAGTGCGACCAAGAAACTGAGTAGTCGTTATGGTGCAGATATAGATCAAAAGTCATTAAGAATCTCATAAATAATAAAGCAGAGTCATAATCAGAAGAGGTGGAAACATTTATTTGGGAAGAGTACTGTTTTACTTATATGCTAGTTTTAGGTGCTATAAATGAACATTGTAAATTAACTTCTTTTTTAAAAACAATTTCAAACTTTCAGAAAAGTTCAAGTAGAATACAAAGGACTTTTTTCCCCGTAGCCATTTGAGAGTAAGTTTCAGACACCATCCCGCTAAGGCCCCAGTACAAGTACGAAGTTTTTTTCAAACCCTGAACCATTTGGAAGTAAGTTACGATGCCTTCTCATAGCCCCAAACCCATGATAAGGACTTTCTTTTATATAAATATATCAAAATCAGGAAATTAACATCACTATATTATTACAGTTTAACTCTCAGACCTCATTTAGATTTTGCCAGTTTGCGTAGTAATTTCATTTAAGAAGAGGATCCAGTCTAGAGTCCTGCGTTGCATTTAATTGTAATGTCTTTTTACACTCCTTCAACCTAGAACAGTCTCTCGTTTTTCCTTAAATTTCATGACCTTGACACATCAAAGGATTACAGGTTAGTTGTGTTGTTAAATGTCTCTCAATTTAGATTTGCCTAGTATTTCCTTATGGCTGGGTTCAAATTGTGCAGGAGTGTCTCAGCAATGATGCTGTGTTCTCATTGCATCCTATTGGATGGCATACAATTTCTTTTTGTGCCATTACTGATGATGTACACTTTGATCATTTGATTAAGATGAAGTTTCCCAAGCTTCTTCACCCAAGTTTTTTTTTTTTTTTTTTGTTTCCTCTTAGTAATCAATAAGTATTTTGTGGGACGTATTTTCAGACTTTATAAATAGCCCATTCTTCATCAGATTTGCTATTTATTATCAAATTGTCCCAGCTTTGACCAGTGAAAGCCCCTTCAAATGCTTTCTTTGTTCTTTTGATTTGCTTTGAGCACTTCCTTACTGTTTGACACAAGAAAATGTTCCAGGGTTACCTTGTGCGTACTTTCCCTGTTGTAACCCTAGAATCATCTATTTCTCCAAGGAGTGATTTCTTTTAGTGGAGAAAGATGTTTAGAAAGCCAAGATTTATTTCTGTATATATATAAAAAACCATGAGCTATTACCAATTTGTCCAGTTCCGGTGTTTGTTTTCATTTTCTCCCTTTCCAGATTTATAGCTTTCTTCTAAGGGGAAGCCTGACTTCCAGTATCCTTAGTGTGTTTACTTATGATCAGTCACCAAGGTGTAGCCAAATTCTCTTGTCACTATTGCTTCTTCCCCAGAGTTGGGTAATATTTTCATTCTTCTCAAGGCTCTGCTGCCTTGTGCCAAGATGCATTCCTCACTCTAGGCCCCTCACCATACCTCATATTGAGGATCTCACCATTCTTCTTGAGTTCCAGTACCTCTGGGCTCCCTCAACAATCTTCACATGGACACCTTGCTCAGTAACTTGGGCTCCAACATCTCCAGGCAGACTACCAACATGCAGACATATTTTTCTTAAAGATTGTGCTCATTTGTTTTTATAAAAGATTATCACACCAAAACTTGTGAAAATTATGATCAAATATGTCCTCACCTTTATTTTTTTTTATTTTTTTTATTTTTTTTTTGTCCTCACCTTTAAAATTTAAGTCCTCTTGAGACTCTCACATCTGTTAGTGATAATACTAATCTTCTTCCTTATTTTCCCTTTTGCCAGAGAGTTCTCAGATGTACTTTCAGGAGAGTCTTTTTAATATAATTTTGACAGTAAGGTAAAAATTAGTTCTTTGGGGTCAGTCAGACCTAGCTTTGCATTCTAGTTGTCCCATATACTGATTCTCATCTTGTATTAGTGACTTAATCAGTGTCCTCATCTATTTTAAGTAACATTTACCTAAATCTAGTGGTAATAGCAGCTTAACTCCAATCTCGTTTTACAACTTTAAGTTAACTCTAGCAATTTTTAAACCTTTTTAATGCAGTATTAGTTGTGCAATGTTGGTGGTATTTTAATTTTTAAAATAGTGTGTATGGTATCTTGAGGATTAAATGTACAAAAGCATGTCAGAGTTTATTGCCTAATATAAAACAGGCATGTCCCCTACCCATAATCTTCTGCTATAGGTTTGTTGATAGCTGTGTGTCTCAGAGGTCTGGGGATGAAACATGGCCTTTGCCCTTGAGGGGCTTAGTCCTAATCAGGCCTTCTTTATTGCTCCCAGTGTTCTTCATTTTTTCCTGACGAGTTTTCTATCTCTTCCTCTCTTTCTCCACTTTCTGCTGCTGCATTATTTTCAAAACCTCCAGTTTAAACATGTCAAAGTAGATAAATGGGATAGAGGTGGACTTTTCCTTAGTGATTTCCTACTTTTTACAAAACACAATTTAAGTCCTACCTTGGACTTAAACTTTAAGTCCCTTTACATTCTGGCCTGTAATTAAGTCTGTACCTTTATCTCCTATTGCTGTTCTAAATGAATTCTTTCTGACTAAATTAGTCCTGAAAAATGCCTGTAGCTCACATTTGGCACTTAGCGTATGCTATCTTGTTCATCTTTTGTATGCTAGTACTCCAACTCTTTTTTGCAGCAGAAAAGGTTATAGTATCTTAGTCTGTTTTTGTATTATAGTATCTTAATCTATTTTTGTATTCTAAGCCAGTCTCAATACCCTGGCCAAAGTAGTAGTTCAGCAGCTTAACGTAAATGAAAACAGAAATATAAATATTAAAGAGAGCAGCCACAGCAGCATTGCTTTGAAAATTCTCTGGGATCAGTGAAACAGCTTACAAATGATAAATTATCTGTTAAGGTACATATACTTGTTAACACTATTTTGTATGCCTGGATGACCTGTCAAGAAAATTGTTTCTTCAAATTATTGCTCTAATGGGGAATAAATATTAATAATGTAAAAATTTTGTAAGCTATCTTTCACCTGAAAACCTTATCATGGAAGAGCCTTTAGATAGGACAGCTTTAATGCATTAAGGCTGTATTTCTTTAGGAATTGTGTATGTCCAGTTAACTTAGACCTATCAACATGAGTAATATGAGGGAGATGCATGAAACTGGAAATAGCTTTATTGTTTCAAAGCTGCTACAGAAGTAGATAAAATTAATAAAATTAAATGAAGGAGAAACAAATCTAGTCAAATTCTTAAGAGAAGTTTAAAATATATTTTAAATCAATATAGCCATCCCAACTTTCTTGGACTACTATTTCCATGGCATATCTTTTTCCAAACTTTCATTTTACCCTGTGTCTTTATATTTAAAGTGAGTTTCTTAAAAAGCAGAACTAGACTTACAAATACAGAGAACAAACTGATGGTTGCTGGCAGAAAGGAGAGGATGGGAGGCTGGGCAAAATGGGTAAAGGGGAGTGGGAGGTACAAGCTTCCAGTTATATAATGAATAAATCACAGCAATAAAAGACACAGCAAAGAGAATATCGTCTTAATATTGTAGTAGCATTGTGTGATGAGCATAGCATAACATACAGAGAAGTTGAATCACTGTGTTGTACACCTGAAACTAACCTTGTCAATTATACTAAAATAAAATTGAGTTTCAGGACCTGCTCAGTGGTTGAGCATCTACCTTTGGCTCAGGGCGTGATCCTGGGGTCCTGGGATCAAGTCCTGCATCAGGCCTCCCATAGGGAGCCTACTTCTGCCTATGTCTCTGCCTTTCTTTTTTCTATGTCTCTCATGAAGAAATAAATAAAATCTTTTTTTAAAAAAGAGTTGAGTTTCTTGTAGACATTATGTAATCCAGTGTTTTTGTAAAATCCAATCTGACGATCTCTCTGTTAATTAGTGTGTTTAGGTTGTTTATATGTAATTATGGATATGATACACTGTTTTGTTTCCCATTTCCTGCCCCCTTTTTTGATTATGGGAATATATTTAATATTCTCTAAATTCACCTATTGACCTTTTGACTATATCTCTTTGGATTATGTTTTAGTGGTTGCTTTAGGGCTACTCTTGACAACTGGAAACGTGTCTAGTTTGATTTGAGATATGCTGTAAATGTAAAATATACACCAGATTTCAAAGACAATTGCCACACAAGAAAGAATATAAAAGTCACATTTAATAAGTTTTTTACTGGTTAATGTTGAAATGTTAATATTTGGACATACTGGGTTAATAAAATATACTAAATTGATTTTAGCTTTCATAGTATGGCTACCCAAAACTTAAAGTTATATATGTGGCTCACATTATATTTCTGTTGGACAGTGCTGCTCTAGGAATTATAATATATACACTGAAACATTAACAATACACTGAAACATTAACAATCTATTCAGAGTTAATATTTACCACTTGAAGTGACCAAACAACTCTTCCAGTGACCTTTATGTTAAAGTTGTGTATATTACATGCATATGGAATGAAAACCCCACCAGACAATAATATAATTTTTGCTTACAGCAATCATGTATTTTTTAGAGAACTTAACAGTCTCATGTCTGTACATAGCTGTTGACTCTCTTCTTTGTTAAAGAAATTTTGAGTTTCTCTCCTATCATTTCTCCTTAGCTTGGAGAACTTCCTTTAGCATATCTTTTAAGGTAGCCTTGCTGGTGATAAATTCTCTTTGTTTTTCTGAACTGAAAACGCTTCTTTCCACTTTAATTTCTGATAGGTTTCTTTACCAGATACAGAATTCTGGTTTAACAGTTCTTCTTTAGTACTGAAGATGTCCTACCTTCTTGAATCCCATTGTTTCTGATAAGCTTGCAGTAATTTGAATCATTGATTTCATCTTTATGTTTCTCGGTCTATTTTAAAGATTTTTTTTTTCCTTTTTTTTGTGCTTGATAATGATTTGTCTGGGCATGTTTATCTTTATTTTGAGTTAATCCTATTTCGTATCTTCCGAAATTTGTGAATTTTTAAATTACTAAAGGTTTTGAAGATTATTTCTTTAATACTTTTTATAATGTACCAGTCTCTCTTATTTTCCTGGAACCCAGATGGCATAAATAGAACTTTGTCCACAGGACCCAGAGACTCTTCATTTTCTTTCAGTGTTTCCCTTCTCTCTTCTTCAGATTAGATCATTTCTTTTGATGTATCCTCACATTTTCTGAATCATTCTTTTGTATTTCCAGTCTGTTATTGAGATCTTATTTCAGATACTGTATTTTTCAGTTTTAAAATTTCCATTTGTTTTTCCATCTATTTTTTATAGCCACTATTTCTCTCCTGAGAATCTGCACCTTTCCATTAATTTCCTTTAACATCTAGTGACCCGGATTAATATTTGTTTTCTGTTTTTGTTTTTGTTTTCTGGCAAAGGGCTAGTGAGTTCCTATCCTGATACTTAAAACTGGCTTTGTGACCTTAGACAAGTTACTTAATTTCATTGTATATAGAATGGAGATGTCTTCACAAAATATTGTAAAAGTTAAGTGAGATAACATAGGAAATGTCAGAAAGTAATATCTAGAGGTAGTATGGAATGCATACTCAATAGTCCAGCTCTTGGGGCATTTGAAGCATTTATAATAAGATTACGTTTAGGAAAGAATCCCAGTATCTTCTTGATGTCAGTGTAGAAGAATGTTCTTTTTTATTTTTTAAGTAAGTTTTCATAGTAAGTGATAACATATTTCCAGATTAGTAATGTTTTACAGAAGCAGGACTGTGAAATGTCTCTTTAAATGTGAAATAGTCATTTGGGAATACATTAATTATATACATTGTAACATAAAATTATATTTATCTGTGCTAACTAGGTGAGTTTAAGAAATTCAGATAATAGAGCTGCAATAGAGCACTGTTCTTGCTCACTACACAAAACAATTACTTTTTTCTTTTCAATACTAGTTCCACTATAGCAATTTGTACCAATTTACAAAGAATTAGAGAATGACATTTCTTGAGGAACCAAAGAGTGACCTTTAGCATACGTGTAAAAAAGACTCTAATTTCTGGGGTTGAAACTATAATTAATGTTTTTAAAATCTTTTTTAAACACAACAGAGCAATATTTCAGAAGCAGTGTTTTAAATGTTGTCCTTTTTTCCCCCCTCTTATAGATGAACTCCATTTCCATTCTCCTGTACCAGGCATTTGTGTATGGTCATTTATTGTCATTGATTCTTCTTCAATTCTTAGGATTTATTTGCAAGTGTTCCTATGCTATGTATGTTTTTGGGAGGTGGCCAGACTGGGATTGCCAATTCAGGTTGGGCGTCTTTCTAAGGTAGAACAAAGGTTACATTAAAGATATAATTGACAATTTTTCTGTTTTGGATTACAAAAAAAGATGAAGAGATACCGGTTCCTCTACTTCCCACACTTCCATCCAGGATCACTTTCTTTGGGCCTTTCTGCTTGCTACGTAAGAGGTTATGGTGCTCTTGATCTCAAGGGCTCCTCCTGTAGCTAGTCCTGAGAAGTTTGGTTTAGTTAGATGAGTCTCTACCACCTCACTGTTCTTTTGAGAGTTGTTTTTTTTTTTTTTTTTTTTTTTTTGGTCTTTAATAAGCATAACAATCTTCTGAATGTAAATTCCGCTTTTCCACACTTAAAGCTCTTCTGTTCAAGGGACCTGTAACAGACATAGAGGAATTGCTGATGGAAAGAAACCAAAAAAGGAAGAGCTTTAGTTTTGCCTTTACCATTTGAATTGTCATCTTGTTTTAGTAAATAGGGATGAGAAAATGGAGTTAAGAATCTTGAAGACAAGTGAAGATTGCACAATCAGCTCCTCCTTTCTGTTCCCTCCACCATACCTTAGGCAGTGGTGGTGGGGTTATTAGAGAAGAATTGCATAAAATATATATTGAAATTGTTGAAGGACATATAACATGATACTGCTTTTTTATATTATTTCTCATTTGGAGAAATAGTGGAAGCCTTTCATATGATTTTCTTTCCTTATCAAACTCTTCATGAAAGTAGATAGGCACATAGAAGGATCTTAACTTTTTATTTATTTATTTTTTAAAAAAGATTTTATTTATTCATGAGAGACACAAAGAAAAAGGCAGACACATAGGTAGAGGGAGAAGCAGGCTCCCTGTGGGGAGCCAGATGCAGGACTCGATCCCAGGACCCCAGAATCATGACTTGAGCCAAAGGTAGACAGATGTGCAACTGCTGAGCCACCCAGATATCCCTCGTTCTGTGAATTTTAATACACGTGTGGATTTGTATTATCACCACCAGAGTCAAGATTCAGAATGGTTCTATGACCTCTAAAAAGCTCCCTGATGGTATCTTTGTAGGTAAACCTTACCCAAACCCAAGTGACAACTGATGAGAATTCTTTGTTATTACAGTTTTAGCCTTTGAGAATGTCATATATATTCATTTGTGTAGGATGTAACCTTTTGATGTTGGCTTGAGTATATTGCCTTTAAGATTCATTCAGGTTGTTGAGTAAAGTGCTCTTTCTTTCTTTCTTTCTTTCTTTTTTTTGGCTGAGTAATATTCCATTATATGGCTGAATATACTGTAGTTTATTTTGATTAAATCTAATATTTTCTTTTCTCGTACTGTCTTTGGCTTTTCTATCAAAATAATTCTAGGCTCAAAATGAATTAGGAAAGTATCTTCCATTTTTCTGTAGGATATTGTGTTGAACTGGTGTTATTTCTTTAAATGTTTAGTAAAATTCACCAGGGAAATTATCTAGGCCTGGAGATTTCTTTTTTGGAAGACTACAGATTTAATTTCTTTATAAATAGTACTCATGCTATTCAGTGCTGTTTGCTAGATAGAGGTTTAAATTTTACTGATTTCTCAAAGAACAGGCTTCTGGTTTCATTGATTTTTTTTTTCTGTTTTTCTGCTTTCGATTTCATTGATTTCTGCTATTTCCTTCCTTCTGTCTGCTTTGTAGATCTTTTTCTTTTTTTAGTTTAGTTTTTTTTTTTTTTTTTTTAAGGATTTTATTTTTTCATGAGAGACACCGAGAGAGGCAGATTCATAGGCAGAGGGAGAAGCAGGCTTCCCACAGGGAGCCCAGTGCGGGACTTGATTCCAGGACTCTGGGATCACAACCTGAGCCAAAGGCAGACTCTCAACCACTGAGCTACCCAGGTGCCCCCGTTTTTTAGTTTTGTAATGTAAAAGTTAGATCATTGAGATCTTTTCTAATGTAAATACTTTGATGTAGTCATGCTTTTGCTGCATCTTACATATTCTAACTGTTGACATGTTTGGATTTAGTTTTACTATTTTTTTTTAAGATTTTATTTATTCATGAGACACACACACACACACACACACACACACACACACACACACACACACACACACACACACACACACACACACACACACACACACACACACACACACACACACACACACACACACACACACACACACACACACACACACACACACACACACACACACACACACACACACACACACACACACACACACACACACACACACACACACACACACACACACACACACACACACACACACACACACACACACACACACACACACACACACACACACACACACACACACACACACACACACACACACACACACACACACACACACACACACACACGCAGGCTCCATGCAGGGAGCCCGATGTGGGACTCGATCCCGGGTCTCCAGAATCAGGCCCTGGACTGAAGGTGGCTCTAAACCACTGAGCCACCCAGGCTGCCCTACTATTTTATTTTTTGGAGAGGGAGAGAGAGAGAGAGAGAGAGAATACATGTGAGTAGGGGTGGGGGCAGAGGGAGAAAATCTTAAGCAGGTTCCATGCCCTTGACCAGGGCTTGATCTCAACCACCCTGGGATCACCACCTGAGCTGAAATCAAGAGTCAGATGCCCAGCTGACTGAGCCACCCAGGTGTTCCCATTTTATTTTTGTGATTCTCTCTTTGTTCTTATGTAACCTGTTTCTTTGGGTTATTTGAACAGTTTTTAGTAGTCCAGTTTATTCTCTTTTTGCCTAGATATCATTTTTTTTTTCAGTGATTGCTCTAAGGATTATAATACATTTATATTTTCACAGTTTCCTTAGAATCAATATTTTATTACTTCAAGTGAAATACAGAATTCTTATTACCATTTGGGGTCCCTTTCCCTTTATGTTGTAATTGTCTTCTGTTACATCTACATGTATTGGAAATCTTATTAGAAAGTTTTGTAATATTTCCTTTTAATTGCCAAACATATTTTAAAGAATTCAAGAGGAAGGTAGTTAATTATATTTATCCAGATATTTATCACTTGTGTTGCTCTTCCATCATTTCTTGTGTTCTTTTTAAGGATAATTTTACTAGATTGAGGATTCTAGGCTTACAGTTCTTTTCTATCTTAGCAGTTCTTTAAGCATGTTGTTCCACTCCCTCTGTTCCATGTAGTTCCTGATGCAGTATTATTAGTTATTCAGATCATTAGCCCACCTTCTCCTCATAAGTAATGCACTGTTTCTTTCAGTCTGCTTGCAAGATTTTTTACTTTGTAATTTTCGGTAGGCATGGATTTCATTATCCTATTTGGGGTTTGTGAGCCTTTTGAATTTAGAGGTTGATATCTTCCACTAAATTTGGGAGTTTCTAGAACTCATTTTCTTCTCCTTGGGCTCTTGACGTGAATGTTAGGGTTTTAGTGTTGTCCCACAGGTCTCTGAGGCACTATTTTTGTTTTCAATATTTTTTTCCCAGTATTTTTTCTATTTTTCAGATTGGGTAATTTCTGTTGATCTGAGTTTCCATTCTGCTATTGAGTCCAGTGTATTTTCTATTTCAGGTATTGCATTTTTTAGTTCTGAAATTTCTATTTGATGATTCTTTATATCTTGTGTGTTTTGTGGGTGTTTTTTTTTTTTTCCTGTGACTTTCTAGTTTTCCATTTGTTTCAAGAGTATTTGCTCTTATTTGTGGAACATTTTTATACCTGCTTTAAAGTCTTGTCAGGTAATTCACCCAGTGTTCTAATATCTGTGTTGTCTTGGTGTTGTTTTCTGCTGATTCTCTTTTCCCACAGGAGTTTGAGGGTTTTTTGTTCTCCCTGCCAAGTAATTTTGAGTTGTGTTTTGGAGATTTTAAACATATGAATTTTACTGTCTTGTTTAAATGCTATGGAGAATGTCGATATTTTTGTTTGGACACGTAGTTGATTCAGTTGGGTTTTAGACCACAAGTTCTAGCCACCTTTCTTTAGGTTCTAGTTTTAATCTCAGTTCTATTTTCAAAACCATTGTACTACATTTGGATTTTTCTCTTATTGTGTATTATGCAGTAACCAATCTGTGACCTGTATGGAGGTTTAGTATTGAGTCTATGGTATGCTGCTTAAGGTTAAACCTATAAATGTACAGTTCAGGGGTGAGCTGGGAGTTCATAACTAACTTACAAGTTACTTAAACTTTCCCCTATTATGCCCATGGTATTTTCTAGATCCTTGGGACACCCTCCTTGCTTTCTTCCCCTGGCTAGAAACCCCAGTCTTCATTTCATTTATTTCACTGTGGTGCATATTTTCTACAGTTGCATCTGGAAGCAAGTGACAGGAAGACAGGAGAAAAACGGAGATTAGTCCAGTTTCTTTACTCAGTGAGGATGGTACCTTTCCCTCAGAGTTTTAAGCTCCTGCTGACTATGCTGCTGCCACAGTTGCAACTCTCACCACAGGATTGCTTGGAAATTGGGTCATGGGGAATGAAAAACGGAAAAAGAAGAGATTCCCCTTACTCTTTCTGAGCCATTAGGAGACCCCCCCTTTCCACTCTTTGGACAGAGATAGAGGGCTTTTCCTAGAGCTAGCTTTCTCTCTCTCTCTCTATCTCTATCTCTATCTCTTTCTCTTTTACCAATAGCCACTTTTTGGGTTTAGGTTCCAATTAAGCCCAGGGTGGGGGAAGAATGGAAAAATTATAAGCCCACTACCAACCTGATAATATATCAGATTCTGGGCTCTTCCCCAATTCACCTGTTGTTACTTACTTTCAAAATTTCAGTTAGCTGTGTCTTTTATTCTGTCTGGGTTTTATAGTTTCAGTCAATGAGATAAACAAGGTGGAATGTGCTTACTCCGTTTTACCCAGAACCAGAACTCCCCAGATTACTTATTACCAGTTTTAGAATGTAATGATAATCTCCTCATTTAGATTTAGGATCTCCTTATTCAGTTAAATATGGTCTCTCAGTTACATTTCTTTAAACATATGTGTGATCCTGTGTGTAACAGTGCAAGCCCTATTGCGGAGATGCTACATGTAATGTAAAACAGGAAAATTAATGTCTCTTTTAGAGCATAGTCTTGATGAACTCTCATTTTCTGTAATTATATTACATTTGAAAACCTGTTTTCCTATTTTCAATCTGTTTTCTCTCTAAGGATTTCCAGTTTCCCTTCACTTTGGAAATATTTTATTCTTTATGCATTCTAACCTTTTACAATGATTTACTTCAGGGGCATCTGGTGGCTCACTCAGTTAAGTGTCTGCCTTTTGCTCAGATTATGATCTCAGGGTCCTGGGATTGAGCCTCACATTGGGCTTTCTGCTCAACTGAGAGTTTGCGTCTCCCTTTACATCTGCCTCCCCCCAGCTTGTACTCACATGCATGTATGCATGCACATGCACACTCTCCCTCCCTCTCTCAAAATGATTTGAGGGGCACTGGAGTGACTCAGTCAGTTGAGTGTCTACCTTTGGCTTGGGTCATGATCCTGGGATTGAGCCCTGCATCAGGCTCCCCACTCACTGGGGAGTCTGCTTCTCCCTCTCCCTTTGCCCTTCCCTCCCCACTTGTGGTGTCCCTTTCTCAAGTAAAATCTTCTTAAAAAATGATTTTCTTTAAAAATTAGGCTATTGGTTATTGTAGAGTTAAGTATGAGGTGGTATGCTTCATATTAGTGGACTCTTGGCTCTCACGTGTTGCACAAAAATTATAGAGACGTTCTGAAGCATATCTTCACTTCCTTAATTGATATGGGAAGCTGATTTTATTATAAGGCTGATAAGTCTGGATGACTTCACCTTTTTATTTTCCGTTTGTTTGAAACAACAAGATATAAGATTATTTTGTTCATTGATGAATGGTGCTTGGAAAACAAGCTTTTTTTGGATATAGGTCCAGAGTGAAGGAATTGAATATGAAAGATTCTCAGAAATTCCTGTGGTTGATCAGTTGCTGACAAGCAACCACATCACTGAAAATCTTAGCCAACATTAAATATAGGAAGTATTTCCAGGGCCTGATGTGGAATAGTAACTGAAAGAGGAATATGTGTCTTATATGTTCAGGTTGCTATAACAGAATTCACAAACCAAATGGCTTATAAGCAATAGAAGTGTATTTCTCACAGTTCTGGTGGCAGGATGGTTGAGTGAGGGCCCTCTTCCGGGTCACAGACTTTCTTTTGCGTCCTCATGTGGTGGAAGGAAGGGGCTTGGGATCTCTCTGGAGCTTCTTTTTATAAGGCACTAATCCCATTCTTGAGGGTTCTACTTTTATGATTTAAGCACTTCCCAAAGGCCCCACTTACTAATAACATCATCACATATTCAGCATTTTAACATGTAAATTTTGGGAGATAAAAACATTCAGACCATTGCAACATATAAATGAGTCCGCAAAAACTAAAACTGATTGAAAGTCTTAAGTTTCATATCCATTTCAGTAGTTATAAAGTTGGGGTGAAATTGAAACTATTGGTAGAAATGAAAATTTTGTTGCTGTTACTACATATAATTTACTGGTTCTTCATTCTGAGTAAGAATTTTATATTTAGGGTTGCTGGGGGCTCAGTGGTTGAGTGTCTGCCTTGGCTTGCATTGTGATCCCGGGGTCCTGGGATTGAGTCCTGCATCAGGCTCCCCATGGGGGAGCCTGCTTCTCCCATGGGGGAGCCTGCTTCTCCCTCTGCCTGTCTCTGCCTCTCTCTGTCTCTCATGAATAAATAAAATCTTGAAAAAAATTTTTATTTTTTAAAAAATGTGATGTTGAAAAAGCACTGTGTTAAAGGGACATTTATTAAAGACCTATTAGTGTTTTTATATTTTTTTAAGATTTTATTTATTTATGAGAGACACACAGAAAGAGGCAGAGACATTGGCAGAGGGAGATGTAAGTTCCCTTCAAGGAGTCTGATGTGGGACTTGATTCCAGGACTCCAGGACCACGCCCTGAGCTGAAAGCAGACGCTCAACCACTGAGCCACCCAGGCGTCGTCCCCTATTAGTTATTTTTAAAAAATTTTTTAAAGTAGGCTTCACCTAATGTGTGGCGCTTGAACTCATGACCTGAGATTAAGGTCTGAGGTGACAAAAAAAGGTCTGAGGTGAAAAAAAAAGATCTGAGTTGAGATCAAGAGTTGGACAATTGACCAACTGAGTCACCCAGGCCCTCGGATTATTTTTTTAATTGTGTGGCAGATAATTGTGTGAAATATACTGTTTTATAAAATTTGTAGAAAGAGAAAAGATACTTCTATTTCTACAAAGTAGAATGTCCACAGGCAGTGTGAATGTCCATCCATTATTTGAAAACCTTTTTTGGAAGATAAACCTTCATGGTGTGGGGTCTGGCACAGTGTTATCTTTTATGTTTGCCTAATGGTCATTTCCATATAGGAAGTTGAACATAGAACATCAGTTTAACTGTGTGCTCTGATTTACATGTATCCTTCCTTTGTTTTGAAAATTAAAATTCTCACTATCATGTTAAAATTGATAATTCCAGCTCTGAGTCCTTTAAAGATGGAAATGTCACAGTGGTACAGAATGGTCAGGGAGTTAGAAAAATGCGTTTTTAATCTGTTTGGTCTCAATTGGAAAGCCTTTTTTACAAATGCATATATGTTGCAAGGATTTGGTGCTTATTATGTGCTCCTGTTACATCTTGTGCTTACCCCCATTACAGCACCTGCTGTACTGTATTGTAATTTTTTTGTTTTGTTTTGTTTTATTATAGTCACACACACACAGAGAGAGAGAGAGAGGCAGAGACACAGGCAGAGGGAGAAGCAGGCTTCATGCACCGGGAGCCTGACGTGGGATTCGATCCCGGGTCTCCAGGATCGTGCCCTGGGCCAAAGGCAGGCGCCAAACTGCTGCGCCACCCAGGGATCCCTGTATTGTAATTTTTGATTTTTGTTATTCTCAGGTGTGTCAGTGTGTAAGGCCTAATGGCACCTAGGAAATAGGGGCACTGACTAAATATTGAGTGAATAAATAAACATAGGCTGTAGCAAGGTAGAGAGTCTGGTATGGGTCCTATCTGAACAAAGAGGAAAAATAAAGAAGTAACTGCTGGTTAAGCATATTTCAGGTCTGGAGTTCAGCAAGTAATTTAAATTCTAGTAGTTGTTGAATTTTCTGTATTTTTTTCGAAATTGTCTTCTTAGGTGATGAGACCAGTCTATTTGTTGAGGTAGATCTTTTTCTAATTCTCCATTACTTTGTTTTCAGTTGGTTTTTTCCTGTACGCTGAAATGTGACTTCTTGTGCTAAACAGAATGTTTTCATTGTTTGCTTCCATTACCTGTGTGCATCTTCATATATGAAGGCATATAGTTACTCTGTCAAAATATCCTATATTGTAAATAAATTGTATTCACTATTCAGAGGCCTCTGGAATAAATCATCTTTTATGTTTTCCTGTTTTCTTTTTTTCTGAACCCAAGATAAATAGGGGAGTTGCTAGGTGAAAGTGAAGTAAAATAGGACTAATTTTCATAATTCCCTCCCCAGAATAGTTTGCTGGAAAACTGATTACGTGACCCCTCGACTTCAAGAATCTTAAAGGTAAGAGGGCTTGTGAATATTTGTATACTTATGAAAAAATTAAAATGACACTTTTAGGTACTACTCTGGAAATTCTGGTTATAGCTTTACTTACATATAACCTCTTCTTTTTTTCTGAAGTTGCCATGTTAAAACCATTTGGTGTTTTATCTCCTATACCTGTATAAAGTAGGATAGGATGCAAAAATCCTAGGATTGTTTTCTTTTTGATTCCTAGATTTTTTTTCTTGCTTCAACATTTTTATCTCCAGATAAATAGGAATCTTGATAAATACTATCGGTGTAGAATAAAGAGCATGTTTATTTTTGTATTATCTATTTGAAAAGCTATTTGACAGATTTAAATTTTGTGAATTCTTTACTCACATTCTTTATGTAGATATTCTTTGAAATACAGTAGTTTTTAAAATAATTGAAATCTCTCCTTAGAGTCCTAAAGATTTATCAGTCTTCCATCCTGTAATATACTTAAGATCCTCTTAGGGTGGGATGGTGTTCATGTGTTTGTGCCTGTGCGTTAGTTGTTATTTCTTTTGTGCTAGTTTTGGTGCTAAGCACTTTAAAAGGATTATGTGATTATATAATTTAGTCTTCATAATGACCGAAGTGGTTATTAGTATTATCTCCATTAGATAGGTGAGGAAACAAGCTTAAAGAGGTTAAGGTCACACAGCTAGTAAGTGGCAGACGAATTGCAGTTTGAACGTAGACAGTTTTTTTTCTAAAACCTGTGCTTAAAGGGACGTTCTGTCTATATACTTAAGAGTACTAATATTAAAGCTTCAGCAACAAACATGCAGGTGAGGGATATTGTAAACAAAAACATGTCAGAACAGGCATGTGAAGCAAAGAAATCTACTTACAAACTCCAATAAAACTGTTATACAGGTAGAAAAAACAAAACAACTTTGAGGGTTTTACAAATCAACAGTTACAGAGCAGAACTGAGTTGATTATGTAGCAGAGAGACTTGGAAAGGAAATATTTATTAAACTGAAGGAGTTAATTGCCTTAACCTTACTCTGAAGTGAATTAGCTGAGGGCACTAGAGCAAATATCTGTGATAGTTTAAGCCAGATTGGTAAAATAAATGTAGATAAATCAACAAAATCACATAGCCTTCAGGGGTGTTTTAAAAGGAACCCAAGGACAGGGTTGTAGAACCATGGACTTAAGATGTGTAATAAGTAACTGTCATGCCAGAGTACAGGTTGAATATAGATGTAGGTAGATGCCTATACTTTAGAAAACTTGAAGAGCCTTCTGCAGTGAGAGACTGAAACACATCTGTAAACTTTTTCTGGAAAGGGCCAGGTCATAGGTATTTTTATTTAGGCTTTGCAGTGTATATGGTTTCTTTCAGCTACTCATCTTTGCCACTGTACTGTGAAAGAAGCCATAGGCAATATGTAAATGAATGAGCGTGGCTGTGTTCAACAAAATTTTATTTACAGAAAAACTTGGCCAGTTTTTTGACCACTGGCTTATGATAATGCACACTATCCCTCCCGAGATATCAGTAAAAAATAGCTTTGCTATAGTTTCTCCAAATGAAAATAACATTCTTAAAGGGAGGATCAAATTTCTGAATAGATAATTGGGAGGCAGTTAATGGCTTTATATAAGACTGGGATTGAGATGAAAAATTGTGCATTTAATTGTAATGGTTATTAACATTTGAGTGTTTATTACTGCTAGATAATATCATAAACACAGGTTTGCCTGACTGACACCAGTGCCCAAGTCATTAATCACTGAAATATACCACTCAGAGTACCTTACTGAGTGCCCCTTCTTTTTAAATTGAATGTTTTTTGGACAGGGGATTGAATTTGGGAACAGTTTATCTTGGATAGAGGATTGGAAATGAAGGAGAAAGAATAGATTATCTGAGAGTGGTTCTGGGAGTCACTGGATACTCTGAAGACTTTAGCCATGTGAATCAGTATAGTATTTAGCATCTTCATGAAATATGCTTTGTCCTTGGCATAAGTATGCCCAACAAAGGGATAGCTCTTAACTTTTTCCCAGTATCCCTTTCATTCAGCCTTGGCTCTCATTTAGCCTATCTGTTCTCTTCTATGGTAGAATCTGTAATGGCAGGATTGGGTTTGGGAGTGGGGTGGGAAATAGAGTTAAACTTCCTCATGGCCTTTCATATGTCCTTGTGTGTGTGCACAAAAGATCTGAGGTACTCTTCTGACAGAATATTAGTGGACTTGATCAATTTAGTTGTTACTCAGAAATGTTGATTTGTATTTTTTCAGTTCGGTGTTGTCTTTGTCTTTCACTTGTGTCTAGGGAAAATAAAAAAAAAAAGGGGCAGTTAACACTTTTATTACCCTTCCCTATTTTTATATTCTTACTAGCACTAATAATAACAATAGGGGCACCTAGATGGTTCAGTTGCTTGAGCATGGGCTCTTGATTTCTGCTCAGGTAATGATCTCAGGGTCCTGGGACCAAGTCCCACATCAGGCTCCGTGCTCAGCAGGGAGTCAGGTTGAGGATTCTTTCTCCCCGCCCCTCTTCATGCATGGGCGTGCATGCTCTCTACAAATAAATCTTTTTTAAAAAGTAATGATGATAATAATAACAGCTATTTAATGCATGGCAGTGGAGCTGGGATTTGAAGTTAGGTCTGAGTCTTAACTAGGATGTTCATATCTTTTGATACAATGGGCTTGGCCTGAAGGACAGTAGGAGGGAGCAAGGAGAGCAAAGTTAAAAGTGTGAACTGGATGTCAATGGAAGGACACAGGCTTTGGAAGAGAAAAGGATGGGGGGAAGGGAAGGATAGGAATTTTAAGTGGAGCTAGTCAAGGCTAAAATGTTTAATTTCTGTTACCAGGAACCTCTGGTCCCTTCTCTGATTCCTTGAAGCTTGAGGTGCTTCAGCAACAAGAGAAAATACATTGTTAGCCTCTTAGGTGTAACTTGAAACAGTTTTCTTTTATAGAGGATGGTAGTTATATCCTAGAATTTTGCTGTCTGTGACTGGAGCCAGTAAGCACACTGAATTACTTAAATTTAATTTAAAACCTAAAGAAAATGAAGAACTTAGTTCCTCAGTTGTACTAGCTGCATTTCAAGTACTTGATAGAACAATTCCCTGTTGGACAGTCCTGTTCTAGAAAATTGAACTGTCTTCTACACTACTGTTAGTTGAATGCACTATAATGGCTGGCCTAGGATTCTCACTTCCATGTATTCCAGGGTTTGGGAAGAATGAATTCTGAATTCTGAAAACTGATTTGTATTAGTGCTGTTTTTTGTTTCGTTTTGTTTTAAATTCCACATCTAAAAGTTGATGGCTTTTGTGATAAAGAAAATTTTTAAGTTAGGCCATTCTCCCCCAAACTGTTTTTATGAACATATTTGGAATAGTATTTCTAATACATAACAGAAGCAATTATATAATGAAATAAGAAGGGTAACTTGGAAGATACAAGTGCTTTAAGATCATTCTGTTAGAGATAACAGACTTAAGAGATACTGTACCTTGGAAAGGTGGAGCCTGGGAAGAGATATTAAAAGATTGAAATCTGTAAATTAAAATCATCTGAAAAGTAAACAGAACTAACTTAAAGTCAAGAATGAAGAACCATTCTTCGAAATTTATTGAAGTAAACCAAAATTAAAAGAAAATTCGGTTTGGTTTATAGGTAATTACAGAACTTGGTTGAACTATTAAGTAGCATAGGTAGAATACGACATGATTCAGAATCATAAATAGCACCATAAAATCAAGTTATATTTAACTTTTTGGATAACCACAGGAGGGATAGTCCTGCCCACCCATGGCTTATCTCTTAGGTTTTTTTTTTTTTTTTTATGACAAATATTGGCCTAGGACTAAGAGTCTGCATTGTATTCCTTTGCTCCTGTTACTGGAAATTTAAAACAAAACTGATATTAAAAACTATGAATCCTTAGATTAAAAATTGGAATTGAGGCAGATAGAACAAATAAATGTGAACAAACTATAAGTTTCTAAGTTGTTGAACTAAAATTTGTGACTTTTATCTAGTGAAATGCCTAAACCCTATCATTTTGAGTGAATAAACTGGCAGTGTAGCCTAATTGTTTTTAGATATGGCAGCAGTTAATACATGATGTACTCAAGAAGCATAGAACTTTAAGAATTTGGAGCACTTAGTTTTTTAAGCAGATTTCTAACAAGGGTAGTCTGTAACTTGATTGAGGCTTCTTAGTTTCTAAGTGGTAAACTATTGCTTATGTACTTCATTGCATGAATTAAAATAGAGCAGTATTCACTGTAAAATATTAGTTATAAATTGTAATTTATATATTAATATAAGCTTAATATTCTTAAGGGAGGAAATGTGAAAACAGCATAAGGTTAGACTACCCAGTAGGACATAAATTATTTAGCTACGTAAAGGAATGGTATATTGCATATTTTGATAACTTCCTAGATTTTTAAAATATTATGTTAATTTTCAAATTGACGTTTTATCACATTTAATATTTTTTATTCTTAGATACGTAGGATACCAGGGGAGTTGATGTGGTATGAATTTCCCCACATAAGGATTACACTCAATTATAGATCATATCAGGAACACAATATGCCTCCAAAATCAATTAAGTTGGGAAGTTTAGAGCAGTGTTTCTCAGGTGTTAACGTAGGTAGGTATAAATCATGTCCAGATCTTTTTTTTTTTAAAGATTTATTTATTTATTTATGATAGAGGCAGAGACACAGGAGGAGGGAGAAGCAGGCTTCATGAGAGAGAGAGAGAGAGAGAGAGAGAGAGGCAAAGACACAGGAGGAGGGAGAAGCAGGCTCCATGCTGGGAGCCTGCCGTGGGACTCGATCCTGGGACTCCAGGATCGCGCCCCGGCCAAAGGCAGGCACTAAACCTCTGAGCCACCCAGGGATCCCATCATGTCCAGATCTTGATTAAATTCTTATTCACTAGGTCTGGAATGGTGCCTGAGGTATCTGTGTTTGTAACAAGTTCCCATGTGATACTGATACTGTCCTTCTAAGTGAATACCAAGTAGAGTAACCTATGACTGAGAGAATATTTTAAAAGTAATCTGTCTCAGTAATTCCGTTATTGTAGTCGCTCTGGTCAGAATACTTTGAAATTATCCTGGACTCTTGATACTTTGGAATTATCCTGGACTTCCGTTCTCTCTGCAAATCCTGATGGCCGTATTTTGAAAACACCTGGAATTTGAACCCTTTTCATCACCATTGCTGCTACTCTGGTACAAGCTGCTGTCATCTCCCTCCCTAGATGATTAGTCTCCTTGCTTTTTCCTTTGCCACCTCCTCTGCTTGCTTACAATCTGCTACTGGCCCATGTCATTCAAAGAAACAGGTGTGTTTACCTTAGCCCTTAAGGTGTTGCATGATCTTATTACCTTTCTGTCTTCTTTTATTACTTTTCCTCTTTTTCATTCTATTCTAACCACATTAACCTCCTTGTTTTTCCTTGAACACATCACACATGCTGCTCTTCTCTGCCTTTGGACTTTGATATTTACTGTTCTTTTCTGCCTAGAATATAGGTCCTCTCAGTATTCACATAATTCTCTCTTGATTGTTTCAGATTGCCATTTCAAATTTTACTTTATCAGAAAGTCTTTCACTAAATACTTTGTAGGAAATAATGACTTCTTCATAATTGTGGGTTTATTTTATAATTATTTTTTTCAACATCTCAACATACTAGATATTTTAGTGTGTTCATTGTTTCTCCCCTACTAGAATGTAAGGTCAGGAATTTCTGTCTCTTATTCAGTGCTATATTTAGAGCATTGCCTAATAGTATACCTAAGGCACTTAGTAAATCTTTGAATTAAAAAAAAAAAAAAAGCCCACGGAAGTGATTGGATCTCTGTTTGAATGTCTTCATTGATAGGTTGGTTATTCTACCTCCCTTTAGTACAGCCCATTCCATTTGAAAGTAACTGCTAACCTTCTCCTTAAGCTTTTCTGTTCTTCCAGGCTAAACATTCTTACTACTTTTTACCTTTTTTTATTTGATACAATCTCCAGGGCTGTCACCAGTTTGGTCATCTTTCCTGGACATTCATCATTTTGTTGTTTGTCCCCTAAAGGGGAATAGCATCAGAACTAAAGTTTTGCAAATGTAGGCTGAAGGGAAGTTTTCTTCTTGTTTTTGACAATCTTTTATTAAGGGAGACTGTGATTAAATTAACTTTTTAAAGTAACTCTAATCCTTACTGATTTTGACTTTTTAATGTACTAAAACCTTTAAATCTTTTATCTTTGTGCTGCTAAGTTTCTTATCTGCTTTACATTTGGTTTTTGAACCAAAGTATGGGTCTTTGCATTTCTCCTTATTTAGCTTAAAAATTTTTTCCTAGGCAATACGTACTTTACATGTAGAAACTAGTAAGCTTAAATTATTTAAGAAACTAATAGAAAAATTACTTTGTATAATTGCGGGAGCATTATAACTGATGAAAAAAAAAGAATTATAACTGATGAAATTCGGGATTTCTTGTGCCTAAATATTCCAGAATGTTTTTGAACAGCTCATTAGAATCATGTGTTTTGTATCAGTTCAAGAAAGAATTTTGGGTTGACTTACAAAATAATTTTACCTCAAAAACTTATTGCCCTTTACTAACAAATTAATTTTCTTTCCCACATTTCTCTTTTTACCTTTTGGAATTGCCATTTTCTTAGTCCTTTAGGCCAGAATAATCTTTGACTCCTTCCCCGTATTTTAGTTACCATATCTCAAATTCTTGTTAATTCCAAATCTCTCTGCTTCTCTCCCTGCTATAATCCATTTCTGTGCTTTGCTGGCAGATCATTCTTTTAAAAGATGCATTTATATTCTTTTTATCATTTCAGTCTTCTTCAGAGGAATCTGTAAGATTGCATCTGAACTTCTCCATCATTGGTGATCGATTTGTAATCTGTCCCTACTTGATTTACATTGCTCTGCTTATTGCTTTCCTTACTCATGACTATAGTCTTTCAGATGAACTTCTTGGCATATATCCCTCTACAGTACACACACACAACACAACACATGCTCTTTCTTTCTTTCTCATACTTTTTACTCATTCTTGTCAGATTGGCCTAGTTAAATGTATTTATTACTTTATACTATGTTGTTCCTTAAATGCCTTAAACTCCTTAACACACATAACCTATCACCTTCAGTGAAAATTCCAGTTCAAATTGATTTCTTTTCCCTAAACTCTAATTATTTTAAGCCTGTTCCATAAAATCTATCATTTAGTCTTTGTTGCTTAGTACCTATATAAGGCTTTTCCTTTCAGTAAGACTTGATGGCAAGGAGTATAAAAAACTACTGGATTATATGTAAAATTTACTGACTTGGCTTGTACTGTGTTCTTTTATGTATAAAATAATTTCTTATAGTTCTGGGGGTTTTTGTTTTTCATTGATACTGGGAGAAAGCAAACATAAAAATTCTCTGTTATAATTCATCCTATAGGAAACCCTTTCTCAAGGAGAAATGAAGAGGAAGACTGTATATACCTTAAATGTGGGAGATCGGGAGTATGAAGATATGGAAGGTAACTTTTTATTTTTTATAAAGCTTGTGTGTTGAAAGCAAAACTTAGTGTTTCTGAACTGTTCATTTGAATATATTTCAAAATACCAGAGTGGTTTTTTGTTTTGTTCGGTTTTCACTTCTTTTTATTGTTCTACCTGAATATGCTACCTGAATAAGACATGTACACATTTTTTGTTCCTCCTCCCATGTCTTATTTTTGCTTGATCAAGGTTTTTGGTTTGTTTGAAGTTTCTTTTTCTTCTTAAATTTTTATTTCCTGATGTTTTCTGAATATACTTTTCTGTTTTTGTTGTTGTTGTAATCTTCCGTTAGGGTTTTTAAAAATATTTGGCATTGATTTTTTTCTTCTGTTTCTAAAGTTAACTCTGATCATCCTACTCTTGATTTATGGGTTATAGTCACCCTTTCTTTTTGAAACACCACAAATTAATTGGTATTTTAATATAAATAGTGGTTGGGGGAAATTTCTTCTCCCATTTCTTCTTTTCTTCCTGAAAAACACTATAAGTTCCTTTAGTGAAAGTCTATTAGTGGTAGATTCTTAAGTTTTTGTATTCAAAATTATTCGGAGATACACAATTCTGGATTGATAGGGTTCCCCTCCCCCTTCTCAGCACTTTGGAGACATTATTTAACCATTTTCTGGTTTTCTTTTGCTATCAAGAAATCTCTTTTCAGCCTAATTGTCAATCCCCTATAAATGATCTTCATTTTTCTTCTTAGATCTTATTTTTATCTTTGATGCCTTGATGTTGTACAGATCTGCTATGTTGGGGATGCCTGGGTGGCTCAGCGGTTGAGCATCTGCCTTTGGCTCAGGGCATGATCCTCGGTCCTGGGATTGGGTGCTGCATCGGGCTCCCTCTGCCTGCCTCTGCCTCTCTCTCTCTCTCTCTCTCTCTCTCATGAATAAATAAATAAATCTTTAAAAAAAAATAAAAAGATCTGCTACATTGTTTCTGGCATGGATAATTTTCATTTCTCTTGGTTACCATCTCTTGTGTATGTCCTTTATCTTTTGGATCTTTTTTGTTTGTTTTCTCATTTCTCAGCTATTACTGTTTTAACTAGTGTGTATTCTTTATTCTCTTCTGGGCTTCAATTAGTATGCTAGACTTTGTTCTGATCTCATTTCCCACTCTCCTTTCCCAGGTTACATCTCCTTGTATGTCTCTTACAGTCTAGGTAGTTTTCTCAGATCTCTCTTCCAGTTCACAAATATTCTTTTCTTCTGGGTCTAATATGCTGTCTAATTATTCTCTGTAGTGAATAAATTCCGATATTTGAAGCCAGTGGGCATCTAAATAAATTTATGGTTAACATGTGTAATATATAAAATGTAAAAAATTCCGATATTTGAAGCCAGTGGGCATCTAAATAAATTTATGGTTAACATGTGTAATATATAAAATGTAAAAAATCTAAGTCCTTGTTTCTGATGATTCTTACTCAAGGCAGCTTATTTTCTTAGATTTGGTAATGTTTGATTATGAATGCATGTTTGTTAAACTTAATCTATAGAATTCTCAGGGTCCACATAAGGGATGTTTTCCTTCAGAGGATTTATATTTGCTGTTTCTTGAACCCATGCTTTACTTTAGCCTCATTTGGGGTCTTTGACTTAGTAGGGAAGTCTCTTAGGATCAGTTCTGCTTCCTGAGTTGGTTGTAAGGGTTAGTCTCTAGATATGAGCACTAATACAGACATTTGCTCCCAGGATGATCCCCACTTTTCCATTTGCTTGGTGTATATTGTTTGCATTTCAGCTGACCATTTTTAAAATTTGCGTTTCATGTTATGTTGAATCTTGGAGGTTTTTTAATTTATTTTTAAGCCAACAGTGCATATTCTTGCATGTTGGTTCTGTTGCTGGTGGGCATTTAATTAGTACAAAACCTAAGGGATAAAATTTGACAGTATCTATTCAGACTACAACTGTACATACATGTTTATCTTATAATTCCTTTTTTAGGAATTTATCCTATAGATACGCTATTAACAATGTGAAATGGCTTTTTTTTAATACAGAATTTTTTTTTAAGATTTTATTTATTTATTCATGAGAGACACAGAGAGAGAAGGAGACAGAGACACAGGCAGAGGGAGAAGCAGGCTCCATGCAGGGAGCCTGACATGGGACTCGATCCTGGGTCTCCAGGATCATGCCCTGGGCTGAAGGTGGCGCTAAACCGCTGAGCCACCTGGGCTGCCCGAAATGACAGTTTTTCATTGTAACATGTTTGTAATAGCCGAAGTTGGAAATAAGTGAATGTCCATCAATAAGTTTAAAAAATAAAAAGCAGACTTAGTGTGTATAGAGTTCTAGTATTTATGTGAAGAAGGAGCTTTAAAAGGGTGTGTTTTAAGAGATGCTTATGCATTAAATCTTTGGAAGAACACAGAAGAAACTTAATAGTTATATACGTTGCATTGGGTGGATGGGTGTTACACGTTGACTGGATGGATGGGAGTAGGTTTGAGTGGGAGATTTGTCACTGTAATCTTTTTTTGCTTTTAACATTTTTGAACCATCTGGCTATTATTTAATTCTTTTTACTTCCCTACTAAAAAATATAGATGAGTAAACGTTGTGCTCAAGGCATTGTACTCAAGGAGTGAGTTTGTTACACTGTAAAATCTAATACTTTTGTAGTAGGGAGTCCCTTTAGAATATCTTATTCATGATACTGCCCCAAACATGTCATTTGGTTTCGAAAACTTGAAAGCATATATGGCTGCTCTACTTTATAGGTGAAGAAAACAAAGATAATACTGCTACCACTGGTCTGTTGTACAGTGAAGCTGACAGATGTCCGATATGTCTTAATTGCCTATTAGAGAAAGAAGTTGGTTTTCCAGAAAGCTGTAATCATGTCTTCTGCATGACCTGTATTCTTAAATGGGCAGAGGTGAGTCTGAGAATAAATTAAATATTGTATTTTAATTCCTTAGCATGATATCATTCTACCGAAAGATTTGATAATGCCTTTTGTAAGTTATTTCACAGTAACAGCTTTTTTCCTTACTCTGGACAAATTTACCTGTATTACTCAAATGCTGTCAGTATATTTTCTTCTGTTTTTTTTTTTTTTTTTTAACACATCTTTTTTGTTCTTTTATAATTAAACATTTTTAAGTGCATATCTTAAAAAACAAACAAACAAACAAAAAAAAGCAAAACAAAAAAAACAACCTTACAGGAATAACAGATTTGGCGGGGGGGTGGGGGGGGTGGGTAGTAGAAATGCAGTGATTCATCTTTGGTGTACTTGACCCTCTTGGGATAATATCTGTTTACTACTAATAACACATTCTGTCTGTTTTGTGTTTTATATTTTTCAGAGTAGTATTACATAGATTATTTGATTTCTTTTTACATCAGCCTTGTGGTATAATAAGAGCAGATGTAGTAGTGTTCTTCAATTTTATAAATGAGGAGCTTGGATTTGTGTTTTAGAACTTGACCAAGACTTCATAGCTTAAAGAGGCAGAAGTGAATATCGAACTACCTTTTCTAATTCCTGTTTTTAATGTAATGTGAACTAATTTCAGAGTCCGAGTTAAAGATATTACTGAGATTCTTCATAGGTAGTAAGGATATTTTAGATTTTTAATGTATTATATTGACTTAGTTCAGGCCAAGTAGATCATGGTAATGGTACATTGAATCATTGAGTATGCATTATAAGCCCTATTGTTATGAATTGTGAAATAAAAACTCATCATAGGAGTCATGCTGTATTTTCTGAGTTAGTAGTCTTTCAGTGTGTAAAAATGAATAAAGGAGATAAATCACAAAAATATTTTTAACAGTAGCTGCATTCAGATTGTTTGATGTCCTTAAGCACATTGGAATTAATTGCTTGTTACATAATTGGGGTTTTCAAAGTTCTGTGTTTTATTTACATTTTCAATAACAATATAGAAAGGAGAATATAACTGTATACTGACTTTTTGGCTGAGTTCTGGGAGGAGGAAAAAAGGTTTGTTATACCAATCAAATTCATAGTAGTATACTTGGAAACAGTTGTAATTAGATTAAAGCCTAAACTGATCTTGGCAAGAAGGGACTAAGCAGAAGTAAAAATGTATTTTGGGAAAAAATATGTTGGGTTTAATTTAATTATTTAATATAATTATAAATCTTGATGTGTTTGCAGGAGCATTGACTAATGAATGAATATTTTTCTCTGCCATCCAATTAAAGATTTCATCTGTGTTGAATTTAACGCACCTTAGTTTGCTTTGTGATTAAATATCTTAAAAATAGAGATTTTGCTTCTGTAGAGAGGCAATGTTATTAGATGGGTAGAGGGTTTCAATTCAGTGCCTTTATAAAATTGTACTTAGTGATCACATAATTGTAAGGTTCAGCAGCATAGTCTGAGCATATGCTTTTCTCTGAAGTTAGAATGTATAGAATAGACATGATTCTCCATCCTTGTGCTCTACATGCAACTTCAATACAATCATATACTTTATCATGGTGTACATGTTCCAGGTTTCTCTAGAGTATGTACCTAGAAGTGGAACTACTAGTCGATTGTGTGCTATGCACATTTTCAACTCTATCAGACAGTTCTAAACTTACCTATTTTTTTAACTCTTGCTGAGAATTTTTTTTTCATGATTCTATTTGAGGGAGAATGGCAGTGCAGGGGGGGAGGGGGGAGGACAAAAAGGAGAAGGAGAGAGAATCTCAAGCCAGCTCCCAGCTGAGTGTAAAACTCCATGTAGGTCTTGATCTCATGAGCCTGAGATCATGACCTGAGTTGAAATCGAGTTGAAGGCTTTATTGAGCCACCTAGTAATTTTTTTTAAGTTAGAAATACTTGATAACATAAGTGTTGAAATCAATACCTGTCTTGTATGTAATATTTTCTCTTTGTATTATTATTCCTTTGGATATAAACATTTATTGAAGCCAAACTGCTTTTAAAAGAAAGTAGGTAGGGCATTGTAATATTGTTTAAACAGAAGTAATTAACCTTGAAAGCAGAGAATAACCAGAGGTTATTCTGAATTATTTCATTGTCCCTAATCAGGATAGCAGCCATCATTAAATTGAACAGTAACAAGAGCACAATCCAATAAATTGTTCATTATAAATAATAAATGAATATTGGTTAACAGAATCACTTAGGCTTTGAATTAAATTTTCCATTTAAATCTTTTATTGGTAAGATAAAAATTTGGATGTGTTTTGAAGCATGTATGTGCTTTGACAAATAGAATCAGATTTCAGATTCACTGGTGGTTTTTTTTTTTTTTTTTCATTAGTTGTTATTGGCCTCTCATTTTCCTTAGCTACCTTTTGTTTTTTTTTCTTTTTCCTTTTTTTTTTTCTTTACAGATTTTACTTATTTTTATTTGAGAGAGAAAACATGAGTTAGGGAAGGACTGAGGGAGAGGGAGAAGCAGACAAGCAAACTTCCTGTTGAGCAGGATCCTGATGCGGGGCTAGATCCCAGACCCTGGATCATGACCTGAGCCAAAGGCAGACACTTAATGGACTTAGCCACTTTCTGTTTTCTAAAGAGGGACTTGCAGTTTATGTTGGATTTTGTGATTGGGATATACATCTGTATTTAGAGGCTCCTAACCAGCCAGGTCCTATACTAAGGCTTTTTAAAATATTCTTTCATTTAAATCAGTGTTTTATTTAATATTCAAGTCAAGGATTCTGAAACCTTATTTGTTGCTAAATACTTCAAGGAATAGCCTGAAATTAAAATAATTTTTAAAAATTGATCCATAGTTCAAAATTTTACCAATGTTTAACTTTTAGTAGGAAGGTAGAAATCAACGTGAGATTTATAGTGACTAGAAATCTACATAATAAGAAAATAGTGCAAAAAGGGTTGAGAATTATCTTCCTAGTGTATGTCTTTCAGAAATTCAGCTAGGCTATCTGAGATTTTTAATGAACTCCAGGTTCATTAAAATATGACTCAGAATAGATAGCAAGAACCAAAAAGAAGTAATTATTTATTTTCACCTTAATATTTGAGGCCTTGTAGAAATTCTCTGTAAGAAAAAAGTAAACTTGGGCATATAGTAGCACAGTATATTTATTTCAGACACCCTCCTGAAATTTTTCATGCTCCTAAAATACCTATATCCAAAGTCAAGGCCGTGTAGATGATCAAGTAACTGAGCTTTACTCTGCAGGTATTCTATACAATTCACCTTACCCAGGGCAGAAAGATTCAGGGTAATGGAACCCGTAGTGGCCTTCATGGCCCATATCGTAATTTCTTGCCCTTGGGGACATTAGAACAAATGAAGCATGTCCACTAATTTCAAGAAATTCTTGCATGATAGGCCTGTATTGAAATAAACAGTAATTGACACTTAAGGAAAGTTGAAATTTTTATTAAAGCTTTAATATTAGAGCTGAGAATCTATACCAAACAAGGAAGACCTTTGTACTGATGAAATATGTACAGAGTAATACACTGAAGTTTATCAGCCACTCAAAAAGTTAATTTTACTTATATATATGTACCTATATTTTACTTATATTACTTATATAAATTTTATCTATATTATACCTCTATAGTCTAAGCATATTGACAGTTTTTACTTTGCCCATAAGTTTAATCTTCATCCTCTGAGTTTGCACATTTTAAAGTAGATAATTAGAAAGGTGAAGGCTACAGAAGTCTGACACACAGCTGCAGTCATGACAGCTGATCATAATTGTGATTCCCTTTAGATACTGCTTTCACACACACACAGGTTGAGAAAATAGGGTTTATGATTTGACAGATTGCCAAGAAGTGGTTAAAATTTTGGCCCTAAAACAGTTAAAGTTTAAAGCCTTGGAAGCATTTTTATGTGTGAAGTATTTAAGAGTTATTATTTTGTTTAAAGGGACATACAGTATATGTGATCAGGAGGTTTTGATAATCCACTAGAGTTTTTTATATTAAAGTAAGATATTTCCCTTGTAAGTAACTTTTAAAATGTGATTAACTTTTCTGCTATAAGCAAATTATCCTCCTTCAACTTATTTATCTCAGCCCTCCATTTTATATCAAATGCTCACAGCTTCAGTTTGAGAAAGTAAGGTTAAAGAAATCAAAATTGAACAGCTGGCAAAGGTATGTTTTCTCTTCTGAGACTAGAAATGAAGAGGGTCTTACTATGATGAGTACAGTTCTTGAAGAAGTCAAACAACAGTGCCCAATGCAGACAGGTGAGGAATATATTTTTGAATTAATATAAACCAAGAAATTAGAATTTGACTAGTTGACTTACATCTTGACTACTGATGTGTTTTATGTACAGATATTCTTTTATACAACGATTAGAAATTTATACATTCTGGTGATTAGAATGCTTTTAAAAGCTGTATTGTCTGGATTTCTTAAATTTTTCCTGGAATTTTAATTTTTATTCCTGAATTAAACTAAACCTCTCTGTTATATAGTTCTCCATAAAAAAAATTTAAACATCTATGGAACAATACTATTAGTCCTTATCTTTAAAATTTACAAAGCATGGTCAAATACATTATTTCATTTAATTATTACAACTTGTGCAATAGGTGGTTCAGCACTGTCTGTCTTCATCCTTAAAAGTGAGAGAGGTTGCTAGTTCTGGGTCCTCCAGAACTTAAATTTGTCACTAATTATTCCAAATCCCCTGTTGTTTTCACCTCATGGATTAAGCCTTTGGTAAAACCTTTAGTAGAGCAAAGAATATTTTTAATTGTGAACATTCATTAAAGCATAAATGTAATAGATTTTTATTTAATACTGCTTTTACCCATTGGGTAAATTAATGCATATCGCTATATAGCCTAGTTTTAAGTGTCAGAATTTTAAAATGATTTGTACAGGTAGTTTGTGGAATTTTCTTTTTTTATTTTACTAGGAAAAGAAAATATTAACTATTAAATGTAAAAAGAAATTAGAATTAAATGTAATTCTTACCCAACTGTTGTATCTTCAAGAACATGAAAGGGTTCTTGAGTAGTTAGATAAAATACTTTCTTGATGTTAATTTTATCACTGACAGTCATTTGTCCTTTAGGAATACATTCTTAAAAGCTGTTATAAAAAACTCAAGAGTTTCATTAATGTGGATTGACAAGGACTGTCTTGAAAGAATTGGTTTAAGTGTGATAGGGAACATGTAGTCTGAATACAGGTGAGCAGTTTCTTTGGAGGTCCAGGCTAGGTATCTTGGAACCATCAACAAGAAAAATAGGTTCTTGTAAATAGATTTTTAAAATAAGCCTCTAATGATATGCATTCTAAATCCTTTTTATTTGTTTTAGAACTGTAGTTATATATAATGTGCTCTGTTTGTTAGTAGGAAAGATAGATGTTCTGGGGATTCCCATAAACCGACAAACCTACTTATGAGCATAGGTACTGAGATTTAGTCTTTAAGCACTTACCTTTAACACTTGCTTCTCTCTCTCTAGGAGGGGCTATCTGTAGGCAGCCTTTGTGATTGAGGATAGAGCAGCAACAGGAAGCAAGAAATATTAGAAATCAAGAATCCTGAATTCCAAATAAGGAAGGTTTCCTGTTCTTACATTTAAATATGGGTTTATCTGAGCTGGGAATTTACAACGCTTCAGAATACTAGGGTATGTTTTACTGAAATCATTAGGAAGATTTTTTTTTCCTATCAAAATTGCCTCCTTAAATGATACAACCTTAGTACAGAGCTTTCACAATAAAATATATGCTCTACTTTTTAATACGTTACATTGTAAAGCAGTGATCAAATTCTATTAATTTTGTAGTTGTATCAAGTTGAATGGTGTTATTGAACTAACCTCGATTATGGAACTAGATACTTTACAAATTACTTAAATGAAAGCCATATTGGTTTAAATAGGTGATTAATTAAAGAGTATTTTTGTTGTATGTAAGGAATCAAAATGGTGAATAATCAAGGGGTATTTTTTTGTTGTATATAAGGAAAACAATTTGGGACAGTTTTCAAAACTAAAATCACATTTTTAAGCATAATAAGTATATTCAAAATTTTCTACATTGGTTTTAAATATGAAGTTTTAAAACAATTTAAAAATTATGAATCAATTATATTAACACAAACTATGAAAAGTAAGATTAAAATATCTGACATTTTCTGAATGGATATCTCTTGGATTTATAAGGGTTAAGTACCCTTGGGAATGCCTTAAAATTAGGCCAACGCAAACCATTTTTAATTTGATCATCGCATTTTGTGTAATTTTATGCATTAGTTCCTGCTAATGATGATGTCTTTCAATTCTGCCATGTGTTAATGTAGCTTTGTACTTTTCTTACAATATACATTAATAAAAAATTAATGATCCATTTAATTTTTAAGAATCTGTTTTTGATTTTTTTTTATTCTTTAGTCAATCTTAGTTTACTGAAGTATGCAATGAAGACTTAACTCAGGATAACTGAAATTCTTTTCTATTTCCCCTTTGAAATGTTTGTTAAACTGTTATAAGGTCAGAAATGGATGTTCTCAATTCTAAGTAGCCATAGCAAAGATAGTTTATTTTATCTACTACAGGTAGCTCATTTTCTTCCCTATGCTTTCCTTAACTAGAGAGGATAACTTGGTTCTCAGCATTTTTTCTGATGACTGAGTCTGAGCTAAAGAAAACCTATTAACTTATTTTCTAGTACTAACTATATATAGAAAATATAAGTATACACAGATTGTGAGAATATATATCAGCGGTTTTCCAACTATTTTTTTGTTTTCTTTTTGTTTTTGTAGTAGCAGTTGCAACCTTTTCTTCAAATGAAACCTTAAACAAATCTGTGGCAATTATGCTTACGGAGAAGAGAACAAAACCAAAATCTTACTCAGAACCCTATTATTTGAAACAGATCAAAATGGAATGGCTCAGGTTAAAACTGTCAGTTTTAAAGGAAGGAGTAGCATTTGGCTGGTGTCAACCAAGGAAATTTAATAAGGAAGAAAATAAGGTTATGTAATTTCAGAGGTTTTGAAAGATTTAGTGCACCTGATAAAGTAAATTTCTTGAACACGCTGGCTTTATCATTAGAAAGAAAATAAGGTTATGTAATTTCAGGGGTTTTGAAAGATTCGGTGCACCTGATAAAGTAAATTTCTTGAACACGCAGGCTTTATCATTAGATCTTAAGTGTTACAAATTGAAATAGATACAATGAAATATATTAATTTCCATATGTGTCATGAGCTTTGCAAATTCCAACAAAAAATCTTTAGGAACTTCTCTCCCCTGGGTGTAAAACAACATATTGTGGGTTGTCTTTTTCTTAACAAACTAAGCTTTTTTTGTTTTTGTTTGTATAGTGGAGTTAGTTGGTATTTGGAAGACTTTACACAATGCTTAGTATATGCGATACACTCTTAGAGTAATTCCATTCATTCCCATAAGAACCATAGAGAGAGGTTCTATTATCTGTATATTCATAAATGAGGTAGCCAAGACACACAGTCTAATTTGTTCAAGGTTACTTATCAGGACAAGATATGAAAGTAGATAATAAATTCAGAACTTCCCTTTGTTAGTAGTTCTTTAAAAAACCTTGACAGAGACAAAGTTTGCATCTATCATTGGTTTTTTCTTGAATGTCTATCTAAATTTACCTTTAAAATAGAAATAGGTATATTCTGAAATTTTAGTTATTTGTAAGAACTTGAAAATTTTTATTTTTTTAAATTAAAAAAATTTTTTTAAACTAGAGAGAGGGAGGTAGAAAGAAAATCTTAAGCAGGCTCAACACCCAGTGCAGAGCCCAACATGGGGCTTGACCCCATAACCCTGAGATCATGACCTGAGCTGAAATCAAGAGTTGAGCACTTAACTGAACCATGCAGACACCCCGAAAGTTTTCACTTTTAAATATTATTTTGAATTATAAATATATTAATACAACTTCTAGTTTAAGGAATTTCATATAGTAAAATGCTAATGTGGTAAACAACAATCACATAGTTGAGTTCCTTGAACTAGAATTGCTATTTGCAATGCATTATTAAAAAGATATGGACAGCTTTGTCACTACTTGTCGCAAAGCTTCTTAAGGTCAAGTTTTCTGTAGGGAAAGTAATAGCATCCTAAATCTATAAAACTTGGAAGTAAGCTGAGCTGGCTTTTACCAGTCAGAACCGATTTAATACAGTAAGGTGACATTTCCTAATTCAGATGTGGTAAAGCATTTTATTAAGACCTATTTACTTAACAGGAAAAGAAAAATTACTTTTTAGCAGAGTAGTGAAAAGTAACTCAATTTATATTTTGACTTCTCTCATAGGCTTTGTAAAAATGTATTTTATGATCAAAGTCTACATATGGTCTGGTCTTCCTGTGCTTGTATAAACATATCTTGATATGTTCCAAAGTCCAGAAAGGCAAAAATGGCATTTTTTCCACTAAGGAATATAAGATAATTTTATCAAAATTCCATTTACTATCTTGTGGTCTTTTAGAATGTTGCTATTATGTTGTTAAAATCCCATTTTACTTTTATAACTGTAAGTATTAATAATATCCTCTTTTGGCATTTTTATATGGTACAGAATCTTCCCTCCTACTCTAGTGGACAACACACTCCATCTCAAATTATTTAAATATAGACCTATTCCTGTATAAATAGTTAAATATATAATGAGAGAAACTCCTGTAGTTGATCACATTAGTTTTGAAAGTACAGGAAATAATTTTATCAGAATAAAGTTCATTTAGAACCAATTAGTGATCAAAAGATGATTTTCCTTAATCTATAAAGAATGCCTACAATTCAGTTTTCTTAAAGAGACCAGCAACCTAATAAAAAAGTTAGGCAAAGGGCATGAATAAACAATTTAAAGAAAAAGAACTTTGAAGAGCTCTTAAAGATAAGAAAATATGCCCACTTTTACTTATTTGAAAGAAGTGTAAATTAAAACTCTTAGGCATACCATGGTATTAATTAAGAATAGGGCCACTTAGTAATATAAACCAATCTAAGATACATAATTAAAAGAAAAAATTCAGTTCAGCATATGAATTAATTATCTTGTATGTTAAAAAGATATACCATATATATGTATATGCATTGGATATTCTCTGAAGGATATATAAGAAACTTTCCGGAGAAGTTATTGCTGATATAACTGTTTATTCAAAATAATTGATTTGGAGAGAAATATTAAGTCATAGAATATTGAAATCTGTACAGGACCTGTCTAAGCCATTCCTTCTATAGCTGATTTAGAGTTGCCCAAGTGCTTTAGATCACAGAGCTGTTGATTTCAGTGTAGTTCTCCTTTCAATATACCAGTAGTTCTCAGCTGTGTAAGCAGGTCTTTTTTTTTTTTTTTTTTAAGATTTTATTTATTCATGAGAGACGGAGAGAGAGAGAGAGAGAGGCAGAGACACAGGCAGAGGGAGAAGCAGGCTCCATGCAGGGAGCCTGATGTGGGACTCGATCCCGGGACTCCAGGATCAGGCCCTGGGCCCAAGACAGGTGCTAAACCGCTGAGCCACCCAGGGATCCCCATAAGCAGGTCTTAATAGATATTATCTTGATAACAGATTTTTATCTCTCATTGATTGTTGTAGTGCACTTATCTAGCATATAGTAGGTGCTTAATAAGTGTTTGAATGAATTTAACAAATTTAAGATATGTATTACTCTCTGACATGGTACAGATGCAAAGTATTTTTATATTTGAAAGAAGAAAAAAATTATCTATTTCCTTTTCCAGTAGAAAACTTATTATAAATGCATTTGTTATAGTTTAATTTTGATCTTTCCTAAAGAAACACTTGTAAAGTTATAATTTGCTAATCATTTTTCAGATACTGGCTTCATGTCCTGTTGACCGAAAACCGTTTCAGGCAGTGTTTAAATTGAGTGCATTGGAAGGTTGTGTTAAGGTAAGACTCAAGTTTTATTTTGTAGCATGAATTGTATAAACTTAGTTGAGATGATTTTGCCTTCATAAATTGCCAGTTTGAGTATGTTTATGAATTGTTCCACTTTAGATTTAATATATGATTTATCATTTCTTTTTAGCATGGCAAGCCCAGACTTACCTACAAGGATACAAAAATTCTGAACCTTTTTTTTCTTTGCCCTCTTAAAGAAGACATATCCATGTTAGTTACCTTATGATTTTCCACAAAATACTACTTCTGTTGCTCTAAAAGAAGTTTTACATTTAGTCTTATATTGCAGGAGGTTTAAATTAAAAAATTTTTTAGTGTGAGGACTTTTGTATGTCAGGAACACTTATTGATTAATTGGATAGTGCTTTGAATACATTTTTCCATTGAGAAGGGGTTTGAAATGAAATAGGAGATTCAAAGACCAAGTGCACTGAAACTTAAGTTTGAAATACCCAAAAATTGTCTTTCATGAAAAGCATTATTATGTTAGGAAAATTAAGCTAATAAAACTAAATATAAAATGGTGTCTTTAAGTGCTGGTACTTGAAAGAAAGTGAGCAGCTGGAGGAGAATGCAGGGATTGATAGAGATCTTGAGAGATTTCTCATAGTTTCCAGGTTGGCATGGGCAGATGACTTTTATTAAGTATGATTTTATTATAGTGCTTAATCCTAATAACTTTCATGAGATGCACATTTAAATACATATCTCATTGACGTTATTTATGATTATGAGTCATGATTATGATTTATAGTTAGATTCATTTTTACAAATAAAAGAATAAAAAGAAATAGGAACATATACCTGAGTTAATGAGTAAAAGGCAAAAAGACAAAAGGAGAGTAAGTAGTTATGTAAAATGTATGAGAAGATATCCTCTTGTATGAGAAGATTCATGTACAAGTCATGAATGATGTATAGCCAAAAATACTTTTAAGAAT
Source organism: Vulpes lagopus (assembly GCF_018345385.1). Taxonomy (NCBI): domain Eukaryota; kingdom Metazoa; phylum Chordata; class Mammalia; order Carnivora; family Canidae; genus Vulpes; species Vulpes lagopus. The sequence goes on along the minus strand of NC_054844.1, from coordinate 37,355,535 downwards.
CAGCAATTCTGGCTCCATTGGTGGAATGTGCAACTCTTTTCTTTTCTTTTCTTTTCTTTTCTTTTCTTTTCTTTTCTTTTCTTTTCTTTTCTTTTCTCTTTCTTTTCTTTTCTTTCTTTCTCTCTTTCTCTTTTTTCTTTCTTTCTTTTCTTCCTTTTCTTCCTTTTCTTTCTTCTTTCACACAGAGAGAGAGAGGCAGAGACATAGGCAGAGAGAGAAACAGGCTCCCTATGAGGAGCCCAGTGCAGGATTCGATCCCGGGATCACAACCTGAGCCAAAGGCAGATGCTCAACCACTGAGCCACCCAGGTGCCCCTGAGTATGCAGCTCTTGATCTCAGGGTAATGAATTTGAGCCCCACCCCCACCCCGCCCGTTACAGGTAGAGTTTACTTTAAAAAAAAAAAAAAAAGAAAAGAATTCTTACTATATACATACCTGATGCCCTCGATGGTTGGTTGGGGGATGTTCCCAAGTAGCAGGATAAGTCAAAAACAGCTTGGTTCCTGTCTTTGTGAGTAGGAAGAGGTATGGAAGTGACCTAAAACTATTTAAGCATAAGATATTCTCAGTGTAGGTATTTATAATTTGTTTTGATATATTTTTACCAGATGAATCTCAGTGACAAGGAACAAATGAGACTGCAATTGAAATAACATGACATATGTAAAAAATGATTTTGCTGGTTGTAATTGTGTAATTATAAATCTGTATAAATTAGTATTCTTGGAGAAAAGATATGTTATATAAATGTGTAATATTATGATCAAAATTAAGACATGGCTGCTTTGAAAGACAGCTTCTCTGTTTTTCCAGACTATGTATATATTATGTTGCTGAAGATGTATTGGCATGAACTAGCTTCCAAAGACATTTTCCTCTAAAACTTTTTTTGTTGCTTTATGTGAAATAAAGTTTTGTTGCTTGGAATAACAGTTTATGTTTTATATTTAATATGGTATATGTTTTACTTCAATTAAAATTTTGGTGCAGTGTTGCCTGGGTGGGTTGAGTATCTCACTCTTGCTTTCCACTCAGATTGTGATCTCAGAGCAGAGTTATGAGATTGGGCCCAGGTCAGGCACCACACTGAGCGCAGAGTCTGCTTGGGACTTTCTCTCTTTCTCTCTCTCTCCCCCCGCCCCTCCCCCTCTGAAGTCAATCTATCTATCTATCATCTATCTATCTATCATCTATCTATCTATCTATCTATCTATCTATCTATCTATCTATCTATCTTTTTCAAAAAAGTTTGGTGCAGGGCACCTGGGTGGCTCAGTGGTTAAGTGTCTGCCTTTGGCTCATGTCGTGACCCTTGGGGTCCTGGGATTGAGTTCTGCATCAGGCTCCTGGCAGGGAGCCTGCTTCTCCACTCTGCCTGTGTCTTTCTTTGCTTCTCTCTGTGTGTCTCTCATGAATAAGTAAATAAAATCTTTAAAAAATAAATAGAAAATAGTAATAAAAAAGTTTGGTGCAGTGGTAACCTAATTTAGTTAGACTTAAAAAGTATTTCCTATTATGTGATATTACTTACATGTTCTTAATATTTTCTTTTGACCTTTACTTCTGAATCTTCACTTTATCATCTTTATTCCTTTCCAGTTATCTATAGTTGCTTACTATAGAGACATCTATACTTGCTTACTTACTCCCTTTTCATAATTCCTTTTCAACCTACATTGAACATTTACCTCTATCATGTTATTTTACTAAAACTGTCCTCACTAAGGTTGGAATAGTTTTTGTTTTCTGCATGTGGTGCTCTTGACTACCCTTTATTTTCTTGGGCTTACGGTAAAATCCTTTTATGAATTTTGTATATATGTTTGTCTTACTAATCTGACCTTTTACAATCTTTGCTCTCTGCCTACCTTAACCTTTTTAAAAATAATTTCTAAAATTTTAAGTTCCTCTCAATTTTCTGGGGATACTTTCTACATCTTCTCGAGTACTCCAGTAGCTTTAAGCTCTTACGTGTATTTGCATGGCTTCTAAAACTCTAACACTAGCCCAGATCTCTTTCCTCAGAACCAGATTTATATCTTCATCTAACATTAATAAATCAAGAACTCATCTGAGACTTTTCCATTTTTTCTTTCTCTGTCGTCTTTGGGTAGAGAAATGTCTTAAATGTGTTTCTTCTTCATTCCTCTCGTCACTTCTTTGTAAGCCCTCATACTGTCATCTAGACTGGTTCTGCCGATAGAAATGTACTACAACCTATGATAATTTAAAAATTTTAGTATTCACATTAGAAGAGTAAAAAGAAACAATCTTTATAATTAATTTAATCCAACATATCTACTGTCAACATACAGTATTTTTTAAAAATTATTATTAAGATATTTTACCTTGTGTTTTGTTGTTCTATATCTTTGAAATCCAATGTATATTTTACACTTAGAGTACATCTCAATTCAACGAAGCCACATTTCAGTGCTCACTAGCCACATATGGCTAATGACTATTGTCTCACACACAGTGTAGATCGACATGACTATAAGACATGACTATAAGAATTTTCTTTTGGTTTCCCACTCTTAATAGTCTCTTCCTTAACTGGTTCATTTTCCATATCACTGACAAAGTTTATCTTGGAAAGGAGATTTGATCATTTCATTCATTTGCTTTAGTAGCTCCATTTATTCTTTGGTTCCCTTGGAGTTATTTTCTTATTTGAGGCCCTTTATAATCTGGTCCTAATATATTACATCGACTTCATATCCTGCTAATACACTCTTCCCTGTCTTCATTGGCTTCTCATTGTTGCTTGCAACTGTATCCTTTGTTACATTCAGAATATTTTTTCCTTAGACAAATTCCTGCATTAAGACCGTGTCATTAGTCTTCTTTGTTATCCTCAAATAGAGTTAATTTCTCAGTCCTATGTATATACATATATTTATGCTCATGAGCACTTTCTGTTTACACGCCTCTCACTATTTTTTTTCCACAGAGCTTTAGCATACTTAACCAGTCTTAACGGTTTAGCATGCTTGAATAAATAAGCATATGTATATGGGCTACTCTTTCATTCAGACAATTTTGTTTCTTTTTTATCCTTTCAAAGGAGAATTGATAAGTTATCATTTGTGATGCTGGATTATCACTCTAAATAAATGATTTTGCTTTTCTTCTAGGTTCAAGTAAAAAGACAATTGAGAGAAACAAAAGACAAAACTGAAAGTTTTTTTAAGAAACAGCTCTCCTGTTGTGAAAATTCTAAAAGCTATATGAGGTTAGTGATAAACTTTAGAACTGGAGTCCAAATGTTTAGAACCAGAAGAGAGCTAGTATGAAGAAGAATACTTTTTCTTTTTTTTAATGATGTGGAGTTTAAATGTATTCAGTTACCTCTTTTAAAGCACACACTTGGTAATTTAAGAAAAGACCAGCTGAAATCTGAAAATAGAATTTTAACTGTATCTTTGATGATTTTTTTTTTTTTAGTTTTTTTTCTGTAATCTGTTTAGATGGATGTTTTGTAAAATAAAAATGTTATAGCAGTGTAAGTTAAAGCTTACTCATTTTTGTATATGACAAATAATGAATAAGCCCTAGTCCACTGACCACATTTTGCATAGCACTGCTTTAATATTTATGGGCAAAAAGTAGAAAGTAACTAATGATATATAGTACAGCATTCTTCATAAGACAGTTGTAATTGAAACTGCTTATTATTGATGATTTTCTTTCTTTATATTGTAGTAGGTACTTGGTACCTACCGTAACAACCATTTGTGTTTTAACACATTTGGATTTGTTTCTTTAATTGCTGCTGTTAAAACATAAATGCCTAGAAATACACTGTTTAGTACATAAGTATAATAGATGTTTAACATATTTTTTTTTAACTAAATTGAGTTAATAGTGTACTGGAAATTAATTTATTAATATGTGAATTGTTCTAATACATTTAAAAGTTAAGCCCATTTTGATCTGACATATATTCACAACTGTCCAAAAGTTGTATTCCTAAGACAATATATATTGCCAATTCATATTTAAATCTATGATTGATTAGTACATTAAATCAGGGTACTAATTACTTTTTTTCTTCTTCTTTTAAAGATTCATTTATTTTAGGCAAGGGGGCAGCAGAGGGAGAGAGAGTCTTAAGCAGACTCCATGCTGAGCATGTAGCCTCACATGGAGCTTGATATCAGGACTTTGAGATCAAGACCCAAGCTGAAACCAAAAGTCGGACATTTAACCAACTGCACCTCTCAGGCACCTCCCCAGACTACTTATTTATTAACAGGGTAGATTTATTTAGTTGCTAAAATATTTGACAATAGTTCTTAAGGTTTATTAAATTATGCCACAATTTATAGTACTGCAGCTCTTATTCTTTTTGGAAGTTACAGACTTTGAGAATCTGAAGAAGGCTACAGACACCTTCTACCGGAAAAGCAGTTCATAAAACATACTTACAGACAAAACTTTGTATGTGATTTTAAGGGATTTATGGAACACAACATTCCAAGAACCCAGTCATAAAACCAAGTTATTAGTAACTGCATTAGAGCAAATTTTATTAATGTTTTAACTGTATGAGTCAGTTTTGATTCTCGCATTTTATGTTTACATAGAAGATAGTTGCACACTTCTCCCAGCACACTGAAGAACTTCTGCTAGCTTCATCTCCTATCACTAGGTGTAGCTGTGTCATGGATATGGATTTTATGCTTTCTCTGAATTTTTTCTGGCGCTTACTGAGAGTGCAGTGGTTGTCACTGTCTGACCTATAACAGGGCCATTCAGTGGGTCTAACACAGCTGAAATAGTCCATATGCTTAACTGCTTTTTCTCAGGGATTTGCAGTAGTGGATGGTATAGAGAAATAACAGATGCAAAATAATAATTTGCATTTGCCTACCAAGTCAGCTCCTTCATGATTTCTCCCAAGGTGGAAAATCTGTCAGCTATTGAATATTCAATATTTTAATATCTTTGTAGGCTCTGAATGTTTTTAGCATTCTTCTCATTCAATCTTACATTTACTGCACATAGACTAGTCTCTACAACACTTAGATATCCATTCAGTGTTGCCTCCCTTCTAAAGCAGTTGAAAAAAAAAAAAAAAAAAACAAAACTGACATCTCTCCCTATCTGATACTTTATACTAATTCCAGGGAGGGGAATTGGGAAAAATTTTTTTTCTTGGTAGATTTTTTTTTTCTTGGTAATGAACCTCATTTATAAGTCATTGGAGTGGAAAGTGGCAACTGAATGGGGAGTGACAACTAGTCATGCTTTCTTTGCTAGAATTTAAAAGTCTTATTTTGCTTAGCAGCAAATTGAAAGTAAATGGGCAGAGTAATAACTTAGTTATTTCACCTCTTTATTAATGTTTACAGGAAAAAAGTCGTAAAAGAAGATCTATTAAGTGCAAAACTTAATGGCTTGAAGATGACACATAGTAAGTGACTTTCTTGTGTTTTCTATCTTATTTGTTTTTTAACTTCAATGCTTGTGTTAAAGTTCTAATAAGAATTATTAGTTATGTTTTGGTTTGGAAAATAGTCATGTCCAAAACTCTACTGAGTTCTGTCTCTTATGATCGGTCCTGTATAAACTGTTTTCCTGGAGTCACCTATGCTGTCTTCTCCCCTTTATGCTCAGCTTGGAGAGATGGAAGAGATGGCCTGTGAGTGTATGTGCACACACGTGCTGTTTGTGTTAGAAAAGGGAAGGAGAGAAGAGTTTTCTAATTACTTGGTGGTTAGCAGCCTGCATGTGGTCTTAACTGCACTCTGCACAAGTCCTTAGGGGGGTGAGGTAAAACAGTTTGTGGGCCAGAAACTAAGCAGTAGCTTCATGGTTACTAGGAGAAGTCTGTGGCAGTAGGAAGTTAAGTCACAGTTCCCAGGAGAAGTTGTGGTTTGGCCTCTAGCCACACTTTTAATTTGAAACTTTTGTTTGGAAATGAAGCACCTCTTATAGATTTATCTACATGAGCAGTTAAATATTCTTGTCTTTTGTTCTTGTCTGGTGCGTGGTTCTCTAATTCAGGAAAGCCTGCAACAGAGCCTGAGAAAAATGGCACCATTTTTGTGCTTTGTGACTCCTCCTCAGGGTTCAAGCCGTTTATTCTGTTCCAAAGAAAAATTTACTGTGAGCTGTTTGTAAGCAAGGGGATGCACATTTATTTTACAGGTTAGGTTACAATGAATTTCTATTTATAGATTCAGAGAATTAATGAATTCATTGGTCTTAAAAATAAATGATAATCAGCTTCATTTTTTATGTTATGAAGTTTGGGTGTTGTTACTTTTTCTGAGTGGAATTAACATGATCTTTCAGGTTTATAGGTCCCAACATTTACTGCCGTTGAATTTACTATTAATATGAAAGTAGTAATATAAGGACTTCTGTGGTTATATAGCATTTTTCTTTTGTTAAAAAGTTTTAACACCTAAAAAGTTTAGGTGTCAAAACTTTGTTTTTCTGTCTTTGCTATAGATTAGCATCCTTTTTTATGGATAACCTTTGCTCAGTAACTCTAAGATCTGATATGAAATTTAATGCTGAGGAAGATAAATGAGTTAGATTTTCTTTAGTAACTTGGCATGTTCTCCCTATATTAATCTTAATCTTAGGACTACTAAAAATTCCTTTAGTATATGTCTTCTGCATGGACTTCTTTTTAGGGAGAGAAAACTCTTCCTGCCAGAAGGTTAACACTGTCCAAGCCCTGTAACATAGAGTCTACTTGAGTAAAGATGCCTGAATTAATTTGTTTGGCTTAGAATAGTTAGAAATACTCATTATGCTTTATGAGTGGATACTACAGGAGTACTAACTAATACCTCGGTAGTTATGAGCAAATGTCTTTACAAACCTGGATTCATTGAGGGTACTTGATTTTCCTTTTAGTTTTTCCTATGATGTTGCTTTTTACTTGAAGGAGTTTAATATATGTGAAATGGCCAGTTTTACTTATTTCATTAAAATAGATTATGTACCTGATGACATAGTTAACATGTATTTAGTTATTTAATGAAAGTTACTCAGATTTAAATTCTAAATCCGTATACAGTGCGTACTCAGTATAAAATGTTTATACTAGTAGAGCCAAAGGGAATTGAGATCAACTCTTCCCATAGACTCTTAGGAGTATAGTAGTATACAAAAGAGATAAAGTACTTGCTAATAGTGTATCTTCTGTGGACAATAAAAAGATAAATGTATAATATGACAGGTAGTGATAAGTGTTTTTAAAGTGATAAAGGGTGATGACATTGTGGATATGATATTTTATATAAGGGATCAGGGAAATCCTCTTGGATAAGTTTATATTTAAATTAGCAATCTAAAGAATTAAGGGATGGAAGCGATGAAGATATCCCAGGGAAGAGTGTTCTAGCTTGTGAGGCAATAGCAAATACAAAAGCCCCGAGCAAGAGCAACCTTGGTATGTTCAAGAAATAGCACATTGGTCACTATAACTAAAATGATTGAGTTAGGTAGAGGAGGAAGAGTAGGACATTGGTAGGCAGGTCCTTTAGGGCCTGTGTGAAATGAGAAGAATTTTCTAGGGTAACATGATCTGACATGTTATTAAAGGGTAAATTTCCTGTTATGGGGAGAATAGATCATAGGAGGTCTGAGAGACTAGTTAGGTGGCCATTTTCTAGGCTACGGATCACGGTAGATTGGGCCAAGAAGGTATTGGTGGAAATAGTGAGAAGTGGTTCAATTCTGAATATATTTCAGAGGTGAAATTAACAGAATTTGCTGATGGATTGAATACTGCATATAAGGCTGATTCTAAGGTCTTGGCCTGTTGAACTGTTAAAATGGTGTTGCTAATTACTGAAATGGTGAATGCTGATAGAATGTTTAGGAGTATTATCAAGAATTCTCTCTTGAACACTTAAGAAGCCTACTCTACAACCACTAGAGGTGCTCTGAAGAAACATGGATATTTGCATGTCATATATAAATAAGATCTATTTATTTTCAGATTACAGATGGTCCCCAATTTATGATGGTTAGACTTAGGATTTCTGATTTTCTGTTGGTGAGAAAGTGACACACATTCAGTAGAAAGTACACTTTGAATTTTGATCTTTTCCTGGGCCAGTATTACGTATGCGTAGTACATACAGTACTCTTGTGATGCTGGGCCATGCAATCATGAGAGTAAAAAGCTAATATACTTCTACTAATATAACCAATCTGTACCCATACAGCCTATCTGTTTTTCACTTTCAGTACAGTATTCAGTAAATTCTATCTATGAGATATTCAACACTATTATAAAATAGGTTTTGTATTAGGTGATTTTGCCCAACTGTAGGCTAATGGCAATGTTCTGAGTGTGTTTAAGGTAGGGTAGGCTAAGCTGTGATGTTTGGTAGCTCAGGTGTATTAAATGTAAGTATTTTCAACTTACAGTGTAGTGTGTTTGTTGAAACATAATCCCATCGTAAGTCCAGGAAGGTGTGTAATTAGAAAAAGTTTGATTCTGCATGTAAGGAAGTTTTACGATTTATTATGCCTGTATTATTAATTTTTATTTATGAGTTGATTTAAAAACAAAAGAAAGCTATGCCTAGGTCTACATTAGTTCCCTAGAGCTGTTGTAACAAATTAACCACAAACTTGGTGGCCTAAAACAACAGAAATTTGTTTTCTCACCATTCTGGAGGTTAGAATTCTGAAGTCAAGATGTTGGCAGACCCATGCTCTCTCTGAAGGTTCTAGGGAAGAATCCTTCCTTGCTTCTTCCTTTTTTTTTTTTAATAATAAATTTATTTTTTATTGGTGTTCAATTTACCAACATACAGAATAACACCCAGTGCTCATCCCGTCAAGTGCCCCCCTCAGTGCCCGTCACCCATTCACCCCCACCCCCCGCCCTCCTCCCCTTCCACCACCCGTAGTTCGTTTCCCAGAGTTAGGAGTCTTTATGTTCTGTCTCCCTTTCTGATATTTCCCACACATTTCCTCTCCCTTCCCTTATATTCCCTTTCACTACTATTTATATTCCCCAAATGAATGAGAACACGTTTGTCCTTCTCCGATTGACTTACTTTACTCAGCATAATACCCTCCAGTTCCATCCAGGTTGAAGCAAATGGTGGGTATTTGTCGTTTCTAATGGCTGAGGAATATTCCATTGTATACATAAACCACATCATCTTTATCCACTCATCTTTCGATAGACACCGAGGCTCCTTCCACAGTTTGGCTTTTGTGGACATTGCTGCTATAAACATCGGGGTGCAGGTGTCCCGGCGTTTCATTGCATCTGTATCTTTGGGGTAATTCCCCAGCAGTTCCTTGCTTCTTCCTAACTTCTGGTGGCTCCTGGCAATCTTTGGCATTCTTTGGCTTGTAGCTGCATCTTTGGCATCTCCATCTCCACATGTCCTTTCTGTATCTCTCTATGTATCCTTCTCTGTGTCTCCCTGTATAATTTTCTGTGTCTGATAAGGACACTCTCATTGTATTTAGTTAGCGTCCACCCTAATCCAGTATGATCTTCTATCAATCTTACCTTAATTGCATCTACCAAGACCCTATTTCTAAATGGCAGTATTCTGAGGTTTCCAGGTAGACATGAATTGGGGGAGAAGGGTTCTTTTCACTACAAGGTAACTAAAGAGCTGTTTTAGTATTTATAAAATAAAATTTGTAAATGGTACGAAAACACTGTAACCCAGCCCTGGTGCCTGGATTTCTTCAAATACTATTTCCCAATAAAAGTACCAGGGCACCTTGAAGTAAACAACTGATTCTGGGTTTGAGGTACTAAATAAGATGTTCCTAGAACATTTTTCTAAAATCAAGGAAGTTTTTTAGGCCATTGGCATCATAACATAAAGTCTTAGGGATCAATTTGATTGGGCTCCCTCTAGCCAAAAAATGGGACAATATGAGCACCAAAAAGAGTAATTGCTAGAGTTATTGAAACCTGTCACATATGTGTGTGGGTTGGTTGTTTTTTTTAATTTTTTCTTCTATAAGATTTTAAGTTTCTTGTGGGTATTTTCTGAATAGCATTTTCCAGGATATCAGGCAAAGTGGTAGTGGCTATTAAGTACTTACTCTTTGATTGTCCTTGGCTGCAACTACTTATGATAATAAAAGATAATTGATCTATAGAGTAACAAATAGAAAACCAAGACTCGGAAAGCTTAAGTAATAAAAACATGCATGAGAACATACTACCAATTTCTGGTAAGTAGTTTCCTTTAATTAAGGAAGGAGACAGATTAATGTTAAATAAAAATGGCTAAATGTTAACATTAGTCAAATCTGTTCTGTAGGTATCATGTTTTTGTATGTTGTAGAAAGTTCAGAGACGTTCATAATTGTAAACTTTAAGGCAGTTTTAAAAGGCTCCGTGTCTTGACCAAGACCACATAGCTAACATTCAGAGCAGCCAGGATTTGACCAGTTTTCTGACTCTGGATCTGGGGTCTCTTCCCACTACAGGTAATACGAAAGCATGATATTAGTAATTTTAGCCATCTTAAACCTTTCATTTTATGGTTGTCTACAGCCTTTATAACTCAAATTATTATCTTATTTTGATAGCTCTTGTTTGGATGTACTTTTGAGCTAAAAAAATAATTAGTATAGAATTAACTATCATTTTGATAGCATCATGTCTGTTCCCTACTTACAGGTCAATTATCTGATTATTTTGCCTTGCCTTTCAGAAATGTAATAAGTCTTTTTTTTTTTTTTTTTTCAGAGTAAAGTTCATAAATCACAGTTATAGGAATAGGACCTTTAAGAGTTTTTACTTTTCATGTTCCTCCCTTTTACAATGCTAGTGGGAATGCTAGCTGGTATAGCCACTCTGGAAAACAGTATGGTGGTTCCTCAGAAAGTTAAAAATAGAGCTACCCTATAATCCAGCAATTGGCACTACTAGGTATTTACCCCAAAGATACAAAGGTAGGGCTTGGAAGGGGCACCTGAGTCCCAATGTTTATAGCAGCAATGTCCACAATAGCCAAACTATGGAAAGAGCCCAGAGTCCCTCAGCAGATGTGGGGTGTGTGTGTGTGTGTGTGTGTATAAAATAGAATATTACCCAGCCACCAAAAACAAATGAAATCTTGCCATTTGCAATGCCGTGGATGGAACTAGAAGGTGTTATGCTAAGCAAAATAAATCAGAGGAAGACAATTATCATGATTTCACTTGTGAAATTTAAGAAACAATACAGAGAGGAGCATAGGGGAAGGAAAAATAAAGACGAAATCAGAGAGGAAAACAAAACCATAAGAGACTCTTAATAATCATAGAAAACAAACTGAGGGTCCTTGGAGGGGGGGGGGGCGATGAAGCAACTGAGTGACAGGCATTAAGGAAGGCACATGATGTAATGAGCACTGGGTGTTATATATAATTGATGAGCCATTGAACTCTACCTCTGAAACTTAATATAATACACTATATGTTAATTGAATTAAAATCTGAAAAAAGGCAAGTGACTCATCAGCCCCTTCCTTCATTTCAGTGTGAGGTGGTGGCAGGGAGAGTTGCTAGCATCTAATGGTGCTCATGGTCTGATCTCTGCCCTTTGGTGGGAACATTTCTTCTAATGTTTGTTTTCATTGGTTCTACTACATTAAAATGTTTCTCCTTTAAAAAAAAATCATGTTATGTTTCTTCAATACTGTTTATTAACAAATTGCTTCTTTAGAAGACACGAAGAGAACCTATAAATGTCACTTGTAATTGTCTCAAAGTTTGAGGGCAGTAATGTCTCAAAGTTATACCAGAGAAAAGCAACCTTAGGTGCTTAAATGTAGGCATTTGATGACTGAGCAAAGAATTAAGAGATTAAGATGAAGGTAGAGTTAGCGGCAAGTTATGCATATTAAATACATCTTTATTTATTTACCTAGTTACACTGACTAAGAGCCATTGTGTCCTAAGGGTAATTTAAATTTCTTTTTATAAAAGAACTTCTTGAGAAAACCTTGTCTTTTACCTAGGACTGCTTGAGTAGATTTTGGAAGCAACTCATTTAGCTTCTTTCATTTCTTTCTTTTTTTTTAAGATTTTATTTATTTATTCATGAGATATACAGAGACACAGGCAGAGACACAGGCAGAGGGAGAAACAGGCTCCATGCAGGAAGCCCGATGTGGGACTCGATCCCGGGTCTCCAGGATCACACCCTGGGCTGAAGGCAGCACTAAACCGCTGAGCCACCCAGGCTGCCCAGCTTCTTTCATTTCTTAACATTTTTGAAGTAGGGAGGGGCTGATATTTGAACATTCATGTGTGACTTTATGCCTGAAGTTATTTATATGTTATACACTACTCAAACTAATGAATAAAGTATATGAAATTGTGAAATTCATTCATCTGGATTAGAAATTATTGGCATAGGGATCCCTGGGTGGCGCAGCGATTTGGCGCCTGCCTTTGGCCCAGGGCGCGATCCTGGAGACCCGGGATCGAATCCCACGTCGGGCTCCCGGTGCATGGAGCCTGCTTCTCCCTCTGCCTGTGTCTCTGCCTCTCTCTCTATCTCTCTGTGACTATCATAAATAAATAAAAATTAAAAAAATAAATTAAAAAAAAGAAATTATTGGCATAATGTTAGTTAAAATTGTAGCAGGGCTAATAGGCAATTTTATTGGACTTAGGGCCACTTGGGTTTTGTACTGGTTTTTCCATTAAATCATCTGTGACTGAAGTAAAATTATGTAAATTGTTTAGTTTCTTCATTTGATGATGATACTGGTGCCTTACTGAAGATACCGGCAAAGGTTAGATTGCATACCTTTGGCAAATTTGTTAAGGAGATGTCACTTTCATTCTTTATGTATGCTAGACAACTGAGTTGTCATACTTTTTTATTTTGAAGTCCTTTACTTTGTACTTAGAATGAACATTAATCTTTGGTTTGGGCTAATAGTTTATAAATGATATAGTTTATAAAAAGTATCCCCTTTTCAGGCATTTCTTAATGGAGTACATCTTTAAGTACATGCTAGGTCCATTTAATTATGGGTTTATTAACTTTGGAATCAAACAGGCTGTAGTTGGGTACCTGCCAAGTACTGGGCTGTAAGCTAAGAGCCTTTTTCATAATAGTTTGTGTTGTAGAAAAGATGTTTTCATGAAACATCTTTCAGGATGAGTATTTCATGAAGCATGTTTTAGGATGTGCTGAACTCCAGTAAGACAAGCTTTCAGCTAAGCATAGCAGATTGATAAGCATTGCACCTGTTTAATTCCCTAATCCTTCCCAGGACCCTACTAAAATGACAACAAAAGAATAAAAAGAAAAATTTAAAGCCACAAGACCAGAGAACTAGGGAGAAGAGACAGCAGATAAGAGATGTCCACAAAACTTGAAAGTGATTGTGTGAAGTGAATGGTAAATTGTCTTAGCAGATAGGGCGTCTGGCTGGCTCAGTTGATAGAGCATGTGATTCTTGATCTTGGGGGCATGAGTTCAAGCCTTACGTTGAAGGTACAGTTTTTTGTTTTTTTTTTAATTGTCTTAGCAGAAAGCTGAACCTTTCATGGGGAAAGTGGAGCTAAGAAAAAATCAGTTAACATACCATAGAATCTTTGTCTTGGGTCTGAAGTCCTCCATTATCTTTGAAGGCAGGGATATGGGTGGTGCCAAAACCCAGAATTGGTTAAAATGTTTTAAAGAACTTTATCCTGGGGCATCTGGTTGAGCATTTGGCTTAGGATGTCATCCTGGGGTCCTGGGATGGAGTTCTGCATCAGGCTCCCCTCTCGGGAGCCTGCTTCTCCATCTGTCTATGTTATGTCTCTGCCTCTGTCTGTGTCTCTCATGAGTAAATAAATAAAATCTTAAAAAAAAAAAAAAAAGATCTTTATCCTGCAGAGTCTTGGCTGAACACGGTAGGGGAAGGAGTCTACCCAGGCAGATTGGAGGCTAACTCTCTGAGTGGTTAAACCAGATTAAACTCTGGCACAAATGAGTATAGATGAAACAACAGAGTAAAGAGAGGGAAATTAAGTCAAATAAATAATTAAGGCCTCTAGTTCTCTTCCTATAGCACTGGCAGTCTTGTTTATTCCCAGAGTGGGAAATAGGAGGCATCTTCTGGGATACTATCTTGCCTAAGAGAAAAGACTTAAGTTACTGAAGTTTGGGAGTCTCCAAATGAAATAGCCAGATCTCTGCTTGATCACCCTGCATTAAAACCTGTTAGTTGAAATGCTCTGACCGCCCAGTCTTACCATTTTTCAATCAGTATTTTAGTGTCTTACCAATCAAGGATCACCAGATACTTGAGGGAAACCTCCAATATAATAGAGGTCAAAACAGAGACAAAAGGAACCTGAAAGAATAAACCAAGTTCTGGGAAACACAAAACAACTTTTAAAAGTTAGTATTCTCACAGATAAAAGAAAGGATAGCTCATCATTGAAACAAGAAAGACTAAAAAAAAGAGAACTTTTGGAAATCAAAAATGTTATAGTAGAAATTTTAAAAATTCAACAGTCATAGAGGATAAGCTGAAAAATCCGAGAAAGTGAGATGAAAAGTTAATGAGACAGTAGACTATAAGTCTGTGAGATTCAGTACCAAATAATAGAATTTTAGAAACAAGAAAGTCAAAAGGCAGAAACTTATCAAGAAAAGGTACTACAAAGGAAATTTTCCCAGAATAGCAGAGAGGAAAGAACTCATATGCTTCATAAAATTCTAGAACTCTGCAGATAACAAGATCCTAAGAGGTTCCAGAGAGAGAAAACAGACCCATGTATAAAAGAACGTTATCAACAATGGATGCAGCACTGGAGCGATGCCTTGAAAATTCTGGGGAAAATAATTACTAATGTAGGACATTGTAAACCCTGTTAAACTGTCAGTCAAGTATTAGGGTAGAATAAAGACATTGTCAAACATGTGAGAGCTCAAAAATCAATTATCACACGCCCTTTCTCAGTATTCAGCTGGAGGATGTGCATGCTTCACTAAATGAGAAAGTAAATGAAGGAACAATGTGAGATTCAGAAAATGAGTTCTTACCTAGAGAAAAGATAAATGGGATTACTGGGATAATGATAGAGGATAGTTGAGAATGACTGCTAAACAGCTTTTAGAGAGTTACCAGTTCAGACTGGAGCAGGACAAAGAAATAGCATTTCCGAGAGAGTAGGAAATAGATTTTGTGGGTGAGTTGATGTGTTTGAGTGTATTAATAGGAGATTTATACTATTGTTGTAGAGTTAGCTAATATAGAGAAAAAGGAAAAGAGAAAACAGTAGCTAATTAACCCTAGGAAAAGCAAACAGTTGTACAAGAAAAATAATAATAAGTTAGTACATGGTTGTGAATAATGTTTATATAGTTATATTAATGTAATATTGCTTATCAAATGTTGATATATCAAAAAGAACATTCAGTGGAAGCAGCTAAGGGAGTGGGTAGGGCAGTGGTGTTTAAAGTCTCTTATCTTCTGTAGTCAAAAAAAAAAAATCACTAGAAAATGTCTGAAACCAAAAAATCAAGGTGGAGTAGCATAGACCTATTATTTAGAAGTAAAGAGGCAAATATTTAGAAGAAATAGGTAAGAGATTTGATGAGTGCTTACAGGGAGTGGGAAATTTCTGTAGTTTTTCTCTATAAATCTAGAAGTGCTGTTTGATGTCTTAAAGTTTGTACATTCATTCCTTTAATAAAAAATGAAATGTAAAAAAAAAAAAAAAAAAAAAAAGAAACGTAAAGGCCTATCATTGCTGTCCAGAGGCAGATAGATTATCAGCAGGGTGGATTTGTGAAATGGTCTCTTGGAGACCACAGTTTAGACAAATCCACCAGTATTGAATATTTTTGAGATTGTTATTGGAGCTGCTCAGTAATTACCTGAGAAATACCCAGATAGGTGAAATACCTTTTGAATTTTCACGTGTAGCATTGGCCATAAAACAGTTCTTCACATAGAGCGCATTCTTTTAAATATGTCTTCCTGAGATGGTTTTCCAAGGGGAGTGCTATATAAGCTTTACATACTCAGTAAGTATTAAGTGAATGAAACTTGAGTGAAAACAACTCAGTACCCTTAGGGTATAAAAGACCCAGTATAGCTACAACACAGCAATTCTCTGTTTAGCTGAAGGAGATAGTTACTTCTAGAATGTGGCTGAGTGCCTATGATTTTTTATTCCTGACTTCTTTACACTCAGTTTTTAAAAATCAGTATCAGGGCACCTGGGTGGCTCAGTTGGTTAAGTATCTGACTTTGGTTCAGGCCATGATCTCGGGGTCCTGGAATTGAGGCCTGTGTCAGGCTTCTCACTCAGTGGGGAGTCTGCTTTCCCTCTCCATTTGCCCCTCCCCCTACTTGCCCCCCCCCCAATAAAATCTTCTTATAACAAAAGTATCTTTTAAATAAACATTGAAGAGCAAGAAATTAAATTCCTGGAACTCAGCCAGTACTCCTTTCCCCAATGTTGAAATTACATTTGTTAGAACAATTCTGGGTGGGACATGTGTGAAGGATGGATAATAGCAGGAAACCAAACAGCTGTTGTATGGTAACGTGAAAGGAAATTAGTATGTTATTAAGTAGAAAGTAGCCTATTACCAACTGGACTAACAGAAGAAACTCCAAATACATATGGTCTTATAGGTAGCAGGAAACAGGCCTCCTCATTAGTGTGATTTATTTTTAACAAAGTCGCCCTTTGTGAGGCAAGCAAGGCAGAAGATTCAAAGATCTGTTGTCACTTGCACTGTGTACTTTCTAGGGTTCTGAGGTAAGAGCAGTGACAACAGTACCAACAGCGGTTTATTGCGGACAACAAATGCATTGATAGGTAGAGATTACTAATAACATAGGCTTTGTGGTAAAGAAAAACTAGAGCAGTAATTTGTAAAGGTTAACACAATTTTAGTGGTTAGCAGAAAGTATCCTTTATCTGGAAGTGTGTAGCCATA
This sequence comes from Vulpes lagopus, assembly GCF_018345385.1. NCBI lineage: Eukaryota > Metazoa > Chordata > Mammalia > Carnivora > Canidae > Vulpes > Vulpes lagopus. The sequence continues at coordinate 37,338,624 of NC_054844.1, read as the reverse complement.
GAAATAAATTTCCTGATACGACAAGTAAGACCAAAAAACACAATCATAAGCAGTGCAGCCAAAAACATTGCTATAACAGAAAGCTATTTTAATCAACACTTCTGCTCTTCCTAATTTTAAAGTTTGAGAAGGAAGGAAGGTACTTGACATTGCTGCCAGTAGCTAAATGATAATTTATGGTTGACAAGGGCTGATGGCCTCAGTTCCTCTGGTCAGCTGCTACTTGAGGTGAATTAGCGATGCCTGTTTTTAGGTTATAGCAGAAAAAGACTTATTCATTGCATTACTGGTATTAAATAATTTGATATCGGGGCACCTGGGTGGCTCAGCAGTTGAGCATCTGCCTTCAGCTCAGGGTGTGATCCCGGGTCCTGGGATCAAATCCTGCATCGGGCTCCCTGCAGAGGGCCTGCCTCTCTCTCTGTGTCTCTCATGAATAAGTAAATAAAATCTTTAAAAAATAATAGTAATTTGATATCTTGCATATATTTCTTGTAACATGGTGGTTTAAGGTTTGCATAGGCTACCAGAAAATGTTGACTAGAATTTGATTATTCATGCTCTGAGCACAGCACTTTACCAGTGCTCCATACCAGTTTTCTGTGTTGTGGCTTTTTAAGTTTTCTTTGTATTTCCAGCTTAACAAGATAAAAAAGGCATTTGGAAAAATTATACAAATACAAGTATTATTTTAAATGCAGCTTTTCTGCATATTTAACTTTCAGTATCAGTACTGGTTTACAAACTTTTTTAATTTTTAATTTTAATTTTAATTAATTACTTATTTTTTTTGGAGAGTGACAGAGAGTGAGTGAGTAGGGGTAGGGAGGGGGAGGATCAGAAGGAGAGAGACTCTGAAGCAGGCCCCCATGTCCAGCATGGAGCCCAACGAGGGGTTCTATCCAACTACCCTTAGATCATGACCAGAGCCAAAATCAGGAGTCAGATACTTAACGGACTGAACCACCCAGGCATCCCTTTTTGGTTTTTTGCTTTTATTTATTTATTTATTTATTTAAAGAGGGGATCCACTGGTGGGGTATAACCTTTTAAAATAAAAACGGGCACCTGGGTGGCTCAGTCTGTAAGCATTCAACTCTTAGTTTCTGCTTAGGTCATGATCTCATGATGGTGAGATTGAACCCAGTTGTAGGGCTCAGTGAGAATTGGCCCTCTCTCTTCCTGTGCCCCTCCCCCTGCACACACTCTCTTTCTCTAAAATAAATAAAATCTTTTTAAAAAATAAAAATAAATATTTTAAGACAAGGTAATTGAGTCTTTTTGTGTCTTTATACAGGAAACTCTTCACACAGTGAAATGGAAGGAAAGAAAAATGGAACATTAAAGATAAATAAGGTTTGTTCAAATACAGAAAAATCTTTTAGATAATAACACTCTATGGTTGTTTAGTACATAACTCCAAAACTCATATTTCAAAATATTTAAGTATAACTATTACTTGTCATGGAGGTCTGTTTGTTTGCTGTTTCACTAACTTCTTTTTACTTTTCTAGCCTCAGAGAGCAAATCAGTGTACCAGTCAGTGCTTCAGAAATTTTTTCTCCAATATGTTTTCTTCTAGTAATCACACTGGAGAATCTTCTTTTACCTGTAGAACTTACTGGTTAGTATTTTCTACTTTTAATTTTCTACTTTTAATTTATGTCTTTGTACTTGATGGTTTAATTATTATAATTAACTTTTGGTAAACATTTAAATTGTCTCAAACATAAAAGCCTACCTTGTTTTTTATTTTTGTTTTAGAAAATAAACTAGTTCTAGTAAAGAGAAACCCTGTTATTTTGTGACACTCTGTAGTATGTAGTAACTGCCTCTGATCTAGTGGGTTTTGTTTCATTAATAAATTGTTCTACACAGGTTTTTTATGTGCTGGAGGGGTAGGCTACTTGTTAAATTGTAATCCAGCCAAAACTTTTAGAGTAGACCCAGTCATCTTTGAATCTATAGTGAGTGACTGGTGTGTGGATACTAAGTAAATATTTGTGGAATTTGAAGATTAAGTTGGGATTTTAAACTCACCTAGCTTTGGTTGAACAAGCAAGACAGGTTAAGATTGTGTGATTTAATTTTAGAGCTTGGCTCAAGTTACCAAAGACAACAATTATGTCTTAGTAGCCTTTTGAAAAGCTGAACTATACCCATTTTTGGTTATAGTAACTATAGCTTCCTTTATTTTTTCCTTTTGTCTTACACTTAGTTTCAGAGGGGAAACTATTGAAGGTACAGTTTCCGCTGGGACTGCTTGCTGCAACTTTGATTCATGAGATGGAAAATGGTGTTGCTTTTTTTTCTCTCAGTAATAAGGATATTATTCTGACCCGACTTTTAAAAAATTTTGTCACTTAAGATATAAATTCAAGCATTATTTTAATGAATCAGATAAATACGATTTTGATTTGTAATGAAAAAGCTTTACATTAGGAATGAGTTTATATCGAAAGTATTTAGAAAAAGGTTCATAGTCTTTTAAATGTGATTTACAGTGCTAGGTACAAAAATTTCTGCTGTGATAATAACCTACTTGTTCGGCTGAAAAGTTCTTCGAGTTCTGTCTGATAAGGCCTGAATCTGTCTTTTAGTACAGAACTTGGCGAGGTCAGTGAAATGAGTGCCTTGATTAGGCAGAAGAGACAGGAATTGGAACTGTCCTGGTTTCCTCATATGTCACCTGGAGCTGGGAGGTAAAAACGACATTTCTTTTAAAGATGTTATCTATTTATTCATGAGAGACAGAGAGAGAGAGAGGCTGAGATGCAGACTCCTCCCACAGGGAGCCCCATGGGGACTCCATCCCAGGACCCCGGGATCACCCCCTGGGCTGAAGGCAGACGCTCAACCTCTGAGCCACTCAGGTGGCCCCCCAAAATTTTTTTGTACCAAAGTGTTTACATGCTAACATGAGCAGAAGATGTCATTAATACCAGAGGTATTTTAATCAATAGTTACGTTTCTAAGAAAGTTTTGTGTAAATTAAATTTGGTGTTTCAATGCCTAAAGAAGATTGCTGTTTAAAGAATCCCTTGAAAAGTACCTTTATGTGTTTAGTAAATGTAGATACACGGGTATTTTAAAAGGGAGAGCACCCAAATGACAAGATTCATTATTAGTAATACCATTCAGCTCTGTTATCCTTCTACTGTTTCACCCGTTTGAATCTTACCTCTGTGCTGTTAGCTGACGCGCTACTTTTGTCATGACATTTCCCCTCCCCAAAAGATCTTCTCAGTGACTATTTGACCAAGTCTTTGTACTCTAACCCTGGCATTCATGACTTTTTATAATGTAGTCCTTTCTTTCTTAGTTTAAGTCCTAAAACTACTGTCACATTGCTAGAAGTGTATTATATATATATACTTAAATCAAGTTCCTACATAAAGATTAAGGTCCTTGCCACTGTCATCCCTGTAACATTTTAACTTTATCTTATTATAACATTGTAATATAGTTCTGCCTAGGGCCTTCACCCTGTAGGAATGAGAGTGGAACATAAATAGAAGTGAAATTAGGAAGTCCAGATATGTATAATATGAAATCTTAGAGTTATATGTTTTTGTGTATGTATAAGCTGCACATTATTTTTGAAGTTTTTCTCCTCCTACTCCGAAACCTCACCTTATACTGGATAAAGTAGTTTTTTTTTAGGAGATCTGAATTAAACAAATACAAATCAGAAAGAAGCTGAGAGTGGATTGGGTTTGAATGCAGAAACTTAACGGGGACACTGGGGGTTTTGAAGAGCCATTGTTTTTAGATTGAGGAACTTTACTATGTAACAGGAAAAGAAATGTTTTTTTTTTTTTTTTTAATGGATTTGATGTTTTTGCTTTGGATACGTGCTTATAAAACAAATTAAGGAAAAACATGATAATCTTGTGTGAATAATACGCTTCAAATTCAAGTGATGTTCTGTTTCCAAGTTTTAAGTTATTTTTTCAAGGACTGATTCTCTTTAACCTTGCTGATTTCTTTAAAACCATGATTTGATTAACTTGGCTAAATTATTTTTTGGTTGCCCAGAAAGGGAGGGGAGGGTGCAAGAGGCATAAAGGCACTTTCTGGTAGGAGGCGGGAGTGATTACACAGGTATAGATATACATCAGTCAAAAGTCATCAAACTGTACACTTTGAAAATCTGTGCATTTTATATACATTTTATTATACAAATTGACTTTTTTTTAGTATAGAGAAAGCAGAAGCTAAAAAAGTTATTGACAAAGTATTATATTAAATTATTTAAAAGATAAACATGTGAAATTGCCCTTGATCTCCTTTTGCTATTAATTTTATCAGAACAACATGCTTCTCGGGGTTCTTTGCAGCCAGTTGCTAGCCATCTTTGAATAATGAGTAACCTTGAATTTTATTTTCAGTCTTTTGGCAAAAAATAATTTAAGTACACTGATTTTAAAATTGCTAACCTGACTTGGGAAATTAATAATTTTAAATGTTGGTGTAATTTTTTAAACCATTTAAACAAAAATGTCTTTATTTTGTTTTGAATTTTCAGAATTGGTTTTATACCCTGGAATATTGAAACACAAGTGCTTCCTCTCATCTCTCCTGTGTTGCCAAGAACTATTTTTCCAACCAGTACCATATCTTTAGAAAATCTTGGTAAAGTTTGTGTAATGCTTTTCTAGTTTTTTAAAAAAATTTTGATTAATTTCTTTCACTATCCTACAAAGTAAGTGTTAATGACTTAGGAAAGCTTGTAAAATGAGGTAAAAATAGTAAATCCTAGATGTTCCTGTAAATATTTGGGCAGTGACTTTTAAATTGTTCTAAGTAGATCTTTTTTACTTTAAGAAATTACATCTTCAAATCTTTGAGGAACTGGTTAGAATTCTCTCTTTTGTTTAGGACTTTAGTGTCCAAAATGTAGATCTTTAGAAGTTACATCTCCTACTAATTATGAACAAATAGTTTCAGTCTCTATATATTTGTGGATAGCTTGTTTTCTCTTGTTTTTTGCCTAGTTAATATCAATTCATAAAGCAGTGGTAGTTATCAAACCAAACATATTTTCTTTGTTTTTTTCCTCCCCTGTAGATTGCCCACAGGAATTCAGATCTTATAACTCATTTCGGTAGCATTAAAAGAACCTGAAAAATACATGCTGTTATTTAGATGTTAATAGCTATGCATTTATTCATAACGTGATTCATAAGTATATTTGGTTTCATTCTTAGACATTTATTTTATGCTAACATAACCTGAAGCCAGACTATTCTTATTTATTGAAACATGTATTTACTTTTTACTTTAAAAAAAAAAAAAACATATTACTAGGTACCTCTTGCAAGGGATATGCATTAGCACATACTCAAGAAGGAGAGGAGAAGAAGCAAACTTCTGGCACATCAAACACCAGAGGAACAAGACGAAAACCTGCAGCAACAACTCCTACCAGGAGATCGACACGTAACGTGAGAGCTGAAGCAGCCGGTCAGTCTCAGAGGTCCCCAGTATCAAATAATTCTGGGTGCGATGCTCCAGATAACAGCAGTCCATCTGTAAGCATTCCCTCTTCAGCTGCATCAGAAAAGCAAACAAGACAGGCTCCAAAACGGAAGTCTGTAAGAAGAGGAAGGAAACCACCTTTATTGAAAAAGAAACTTCGGAGCTCTATACCTCCCCCTGAAAAATCATCTTCCAGTGATTCAGTAGATGAAGAAACAGCAGAATCTGACACACCACCTGTGATAGAGAAAGAGCACCAATCAGATGTAGAAAGTGGTAACAGTTGTACTGTACAGGCAAGTGTAGAAAATGTGTCTGCTGATAACTTGAAAAGTTGCAATGAACAGGTAGAAGAAAGTGAGGAACATACTGAGAACCATGATCCAGAGGAAGCAGTGGAATCTTCATATTCTGAGTCTCATACCCAAGATCCTCCTGAACTAGTTGAAGAGGAAGAGGAAACTCAAAAAGTTGAGAATACAAGTATAGAGGCTAATGTTTTATGTTTAGTAAGTGAGACTCCTGAAAATATTTCTGGAAAAGGAGGTGATCTATTGGAAAATCAAGACCAAACATCTGGACCTTCAGAATCAGAGGTAAAGGCAGATAAATGCACAGATGATCATTCAAATGATTTTCTTACATGTTCAGGGTCTGAAATTGAATTACATGAACCTGTACCAAGCTTAGGTGAGTTCCCAGAGAATGCAGTCTCTGTGGTTAATGAAGAAAAAGTTATGGAGAATCCTGTAGTAGAAGTTATTGATCATAAAGATTCAATAGTAAAAACAGAACAGCTTGTAGACAGCCCCACATTAGAATCTTCTGAGAGTAAAATTATACAGACAGCGGACAAAAAATCCATAGAGAGTTCAGAGGTTCAATTGCTTGGGCACGTTGAAACGGAAGATGTAGAAATAACTACAGCCTGTGATACTTCAGAGAATGAAAATTTCAATAGTATGCAAGACTCTAGAAGTAATTTATTACAAAATAATCTTAACACCAAATTAGACAAATGTTCAGGAGAAAAGACTGAATCTCCTAATGAACATTCCAGATCTGCAGAATTGCCTCATACACACATTGAACAAATTCAGAAGCATTTTAATGAGGACAATAATGAAATGATACCGATGGAATGTGATTCGTTTTGCAGTGACCAGAATGAATCTGAAATTGAACCTTCTGTAAATGCTGATACTAAACAATTGAATGAAAATTCTGTGGAGCAGAGTTCTCAAAATAATATGCTGTCTTCTGATCCTGCAAATGAAAAAGTTGAAACTGTATCTCAACCATCTGAAAGCCCAGTAGATGTGATAGAGAAAGTCAAAAAACCTCGTACCCGAAGATCTAGATTTCACTCCCCATCTACAACTTGGTCTCCCAACAAAGACACTGCACGAGAAAAGAAGCGGTCTCAGTCTCCATCTCCCAAAAGAGAAACTGGAAAAGAAAGTAGGAAGTCTCAATCACCATCTCCCAAGAAAGAATCTTCAAGAGGACGTAGAAAATCTCGTTCTCAGTCCCCGAAACAGGATATCGTAAGAGAAAGGAGACGATCTCAGTCTCGATCTCCAAAAAGAGATAGTATGAGGGAAGGCAAGAGATCTGTATCACTCTCCCCCAAAAGAGACACTTCTAGAGAAAACAGAAGATCTCAGTCAAGAGTGAAAGATTCCTCTCCAAGGGAAAAGTCCAGGTCTCGGAGCAGAGAAAGAGAAAGTGATAGAGATGGGTCAAGGAGAGATCGAGATAGAGAAAGGAGAACCAGAAGATGGTCTAGATCCAGATCTCGTTCTCGGTCACCATCAAGATCTAGAACAAAAATTAAGAGTTCATCATTTGGTAGAAATGACAGAGACACTTATTCTCCTCGGTGGAAGGAAAGATGGGCAAATGATGGTTGGAGATGTCCACGAGGAAATGATCGGTACAGAAAGAATGACCCAGAGAAACAGAATGAAAATACAAGAAAAGAAAAAAACGACATCAGTTCAGATGCTGCTGATGATCCAAATTCTGCCGACAAACATAGAAATGACTGTCCCAGTTGGGTAACAGAAAAAATAAATTCTGGGCCCGATCCAAGGACCAGGAATCCAGAAAAGTTAAAAGATTCTCACTGGGAAGAAAACAGAAATGAAAATTCAGGGAATTCTTGGAATAAAAACTTTGGTTCAGGTTGGATGTCTAACCGTGGTAGAGGTAACCGTGGCAGAGGCACTTACAGAGGTGGTTTTGCCTACACAGATCAAAATGAAAATCGGTGGCAAAACCGAAAACCCCTCTCAGGGAATTCAAATAGTTCAGGGAATGAGTCTTTTAAGTTTGTGGAACAGCAACCCTATAAGCGGAAAAATGAGCAAGAGTTCTCATTTGATACACCGGCAGATAGATCTGGGTGGACATCTGCATCTAGTTGGGCGGTGAGAAAGACTCTACCAGCAGATGTACAAAATTATTATTCACGACGAGGGAGGAATTCTTCGGGTCCACAGTCTGGATGGATGAGACAAGAAGAGGAAACAACTGAACAAGGTAACATATCCTGTTTACTTAATAACAGTTTTATTTGAAGAAAGAGATTTTAAATTTAACATCTTATTTATATGAATTGTAACGATCCCTATTGATAGCTTTATAATGTTAAATCGAATCCCCATTTAACAAGTCCCTTTGCATTTATTTGTATTTACTGCCTTTTTCACCTCTCCCAAACCCTGCCAACGACTTAAATAGCGTAAGTACAGTTTGCTACAAATAGAAGAATTTGGGATGTTGTGTAGGATTTAACTTCTATTTCATTTATCTCAGATGTGTGTACTTGAATTTTTTTGATTATTGTTCTATAAATAAGTTACTTTTCTAATAAGAATTTATCTTTCCTTGGCTTCTCTGGTTAAGAACATTGCAAGAAAAAAGCTGTTCAAGATTGAAAAGATGGTTAATCTTCTAATTTAGTAAACTAAATTTTATAGGATTATTTCTTTAGTAAATGTCTTGAGGTACTGATTCTTTGCTAATGTTGACAAATGTTCCTATGTGAACTTATTCTTAAAAATAATTTTGGATGTTTTTTTAAATTAGAAAGTCAGCCCACATTATTTAGAGATGACAAAATTAAACTAAATTCTGGAAGTTCATTTAGGTGTTCTGAGTCTGTTGTTATTTAATCTTAGTATATAACCAGTGGTTCTTTGCTTCTGTCCAAAGAAATTTGTAACACGATTTTTTTTCACAAGCTTTTTTCTTTTGATAGATTCTAACCTAAAAGACCAAACCAACCAACATGGAGATGGTTCTCAGCTACCTATAAATATGATGCAACCACAGATGAATGTAATGCAGCAACAGATGAATGCACAACAACAGCCTATGAATATCTTCCCATATCCAGTGGGTGTTCATGCTCCTTTGATGAACATCCAGCGCAATCCATTTAACATTCATCCTCAGCTACCCTTGCATCTGCACACAGGAGTGCCTCTCATGCAGGTAGCTGCTCCTACCAGTGTATCTCAGGGACTCCCACCACCACCACCCCCTCCCCCACCATCCCAGCAAGTCAGCTACATTGCTTCACAGCCAGATGGAAAGCAATTGCAGGTATGTTTTTTAACAACTAAAGTTTAATCAACATAGCCATTGTAAGCATTTTTTAAACTGTTAGGGACAGATGTGCAAGAAGGGGCTTCTTGGCATCCAGAGACATTTATTTGGTTAGGTTTATGATAAACTTTCATGGCCTCCCTTCACTGTCGTCCTTCAGCTTCCCACCCCTCAAATAAGAAAATGAATGCATATTTATCAAATCTGACCTACTAGATACTGTGGTTGATGTCCAAACAGGTTTGCTTTTTCAAGTTAAGACTAAATTGGAATCAAGTGATGGGTGCTTTAAAATAATTCTCTAATTTATTGGACTTTTTAGGAGGTGGGAACTTGTGATGAAGCTTATATTGTCTGTTGGGACAAACGCCAGATAAAGCTGTTCATTATCCATTACCATCTGTGTTCCATTTTCACAAGTTTACTATGCTAAAAAGAAAGAAGTGCCTCTGAGGCATATAGAAAATTTGAATAATAGGTTGTAAACACTGTGTTCCTTATAGTTCTGTGCCTACGTTTCATAAATTCTAGCATCCTAATAGTGTATGGTTGGAAAGTACGGGGAATAGGATTCCAGAATTTGGGACTTCCTATCTGCGCCCCCCCCCCCAGCTCCCTGCAAGCTGTTTGACTTCACTATCTCCTTTTCTTCTGTCTTTAAAGTGGGGCATGTACTTTAGTTCATTTTCATAAGGAGCTTTTGAAGAAAGCATTTACTTTTTAAATGCTGTTCTGTTTTTTGTTTTAGTGTTGTTGGAACATTATAATTCACAAATGTAATTTAAAAGTCACTTGACATATTTACACAGGTTTCTGTTTAAGAAACCTCATTTTTCTTCAGAGTCCTTCATTTAAAAAAAAAATTTATTTAAATTCAGTTTGCCAACATAGAATACAACACCCAGTGCTCATCTCATCAAGTGCCCTCCTCCGTGTTGGTCACCCAGTTACTCTATCCCCCTGCCTACCTCCCCTTCTGCAACCTGCAACCAACCCTTTGTTTCCCAGAGTTAGGAGTCTCTCATGGTTTTTCTCCCTCTCTAACTTTTCACCACTCAATTTCCCACCTTCCCTTATGGTCCCTTTCACTATTTCTTACATTCCACATATGAGTGAAACCATATGATGATTGTCTTTCTCCGATTAACTTATTTCAGCATAATACCTCCAGTTCCATCCATGTCAGTGTAAATGGTAGGCACTCATCCTTTCTAATGGCTGCGTAATATCCCATTGTGTATGTATATATATATATATATATATATATATATATACCACATCTTCTTTATCCATTCATCTGTTGAAGGACATCATGGTGCTATGAACATTTGTGCTATGAACACTGGGGTACAGGTGTCCTGTTGTTTCACTACATCTGTATCTTTGGGGTAAATACCCAGTAGTGCAATTGCTGGGTCATAGGGTAGCTCTATTTTTAACCTTTTGAGGAACCTCCACACAGTTTTCCAGAGTGGCTGCACCAGTTCACATTCCAACAGTGCAAGAGGGTTCCCCTTTCTCCACATCCTCTCCAACATTTGTTGTTTCCTGTCTTGTTAATTTTCCCCATTCTCACTGGTGTGAGGTGGTATCTCATTGTGGTTTTGATTTGTATTTCCCTGATGGCAAGTGATGTGGAGCATTTTCTCATGTGCTTGTTGACCACGTATACGTTCTCTCTTCATGTCTTCTGTCCATTTCTTGACTGGATTGTTTGTTTCTTGGGTGTTGAGTTTAAATAAGTTCTTTCTAGATCTTGGATACTAGTCCTTTATCTGATAAGATCTTGGATACTGCCCTTTATCTGATAAGACATTTGCAGATATCTTCTCCCATTCTGTAGGTTGTCTTTTAGTTTTGTTGACGGTTTCTTTTGCTGTGCAGAAGCTTTTTATCCTGATTAAGTCCTAGTAGTTCATTATTGCTTCCCCCTCATAGAGGCGTCTTGCAGGGAGTTGCTGTGGCCAAGTTCAAAAAGGGTGTTGCCTGTGTTCTCCTCTAGGATTTTGATGGATTCTTGTCTCACGTTTAGATCTTTCAACCATTTTATCTTAGAATATTCCAGTTTCATTCTTCTGCATGTGGCTGTCCAGTTTTCACACCACCATTTTGTAGAGACTTTTTTCCAATGGATATTCTTTCCCGCTTTGTTGAAGATGAGTTGACTGACCATAGAGTTGAGGGCCCGTTTCTGTGTTCTCTATTCTGTTCCACTGATCTATGTGTCTGTTTTTGTGCCAGTACCATACTGTCATCTTGATGCTTCTAGCTTTGTAATACAGCTTGAGGTCAGGCAATGTGATGCTCCCAGCATTGGTTTTCTTTTTCAACATGCCTCTGGCTATTCAGGGTCTTTTCTGGTTTAGGATTATTTGTTCCACCTCTGTGAAGAAAGCTCATGGTATTTTGATAGGGACTGCATTGAATGTATAGATTGCTCTAGGTAACATAGACATTTGAACAATATTTGTTCTTCCAATCCATGAGCATGGGATGTTTTTCCGTTTTTCCATCTCTGTGTCTTCTTCAATTTCTTTCATAAGTGTTCTGTAGTTTTTAGAGTACAGATCCTTTACCTCTGTGGTTACGTTTATTCCTAGGTATCTTAGGGTTTTGGGTGCAATTGTATATGGGATGGATTCCTTAATTTCTCTTTCTTCTGTTTTATTGTTAGTGTATAGAAATGCAACTGATTTCTTCATAGTCCTTTAGATATACATGACCTGAAATACAAATTTTCCTTAAGTACCAAGGTTGACTCACTTTGAATTTTTTTGTTATTGCTAATATATGACTTAAAAGACTTCTATCGAATACAAGTAATTCATTAACTGATACCTCTTTAAAACAGGGTATTCCTAGTGCTTCTCATGTAAGTAGCAACATGAGTACACCAGTCTTGCCTGCTCCAACAGCAGCCCCAGGAAATTTGGGAACAGTTCAAGGACCAAGTTCTGGTAATACTTCGTCATCAAGTCACAGCAAATCCTCTAATGCTGCTGTAAAATTAACAGAAAGCAAAGTAAGTGTTACAGTGGAAGCCAGCGCAGATAGCTCGAAGACAGACAAGGCAAGTTCAAGGTTGAGAGCAACCTACATATTCTGTATATGATAAAGATGAAAAAATAACAGTTTTGTTTTGTATAATTGGTAAAGGGAATTTACTGTTGATAGTCTTAAATTCTAATGCTATTTGAAGGGTTCTATATGTCCAATGAGTTACTGGTAGTATTTCATGATTTTGTTTTTCGAAATGTTTGGGGGGTGTGTGTGTGTTAATAAATAACTTTTGTACTATAACACTAATTGAAGAATTCTTGTAATAATGTAAAAGTGTGGTGTTTTCAATTTCATATTTTTAAAGAAACTTTTTAAAGTATGTGATTGGGCAAATAATAATTATACTTTTTCCTCTTGCCAGAAATTACAAATCCAAGAAAAAGCAGCACAGGAGGTAAAATTGGCCATTAAGCCGTTTTACCAAAATAAAGATATCACCAAGGAAGAATATAAAGAGATTGTGCGGAAAGCAGTAGATAAAGTAAGTTCTAGCTTTAACAGAATTATGTATGTATTGTTTTGAATCCTATTTTAATAAAGGAATGCTTAAGCCTAATTAAAATAATAAGCACTAACTTCTGATTCTTACCTGCTTTTTTTACCTTTCAAGTGAGTTCATATGAGAGAGATGAAGCATATAAAAATGTCTGATTATCTTTTGGGGGTTGTTTTTCAAAAAGCTTTCCATTTTGCTGTAATCTTTGTAAGTATGAGAAAAATATTCCCGTCCTTTTTTCATAGGTTTGTCATAGTAAGAGTGGAGAAGTAAATTCTACTAAAGTGGCAAATCTGGTTAAAGCCTATGTAGACAAATACAAATATTCACGGAAAGGAAGCCAAAAGAAAACTCTGGAAGAACCTGTGTCTACCGAAAAAAACATAGGTTGAAATGGGGAGCAGTATAAAGGACACTATCAAGATGTCTGCAAAGTGCAATTTCAACATGTACCTTTAAATGAAAATCATACATAACTGTGATTGAAATTTGGTTTTGATAAAATTATTTTTTTTAATGTAGAATATAAAGTTTTGTTCTAAATAAATATAGTTCTGCACTGCAACTTCTTTATCCTTTCCTCCTCCCGAAAATAAAAGCAAATTCAAGGGAAAGTAAAGGGATTAAAGGAGTGTGCATTTTTACTAGGACTGTGTTATAGTGTGGATACTGGAAGATGTACAGCTTTTTGATTTGAACAATGGAGTGCATAAATTAGAGTCTTCTAAGTGCACTGGTTTTGGAAAAGATATATATAATACATTTATTCTGTCAGGCTAAAAATAAAGTATGATCTTTATGATTTTTCCCTCTAATTATAGAAAGTTAAATAATGTATTACCGTGAAAAATATTTCTAATAACAGAATATACCAATTGCAGGGTTCCTAATGTGTATTTTTAAAGCACACATCTGAATAAATTGCTTAGATAGAAAACAAATTATCACATAAGTAAAATTCAGTGTTCAAAACTTTGGAACACTGTTATTGTATCACCAAATAAAGGTTATGCTGCTTGTTTTTCTTTTGTGCCTTTTTTCCCCCAAATGAGATGAAGTGGTTTGATTTGCTAGATTCACAACTTGGAAGTCTAAAATTCTGTTGAATTTAGAAGACCAGTTTGGGAAAAGTGTTTGTTGACTTTGTAAAAATTATGTTTTCATGAGATCTTCTACCTGTTAGAGAAATGATAAATTATTTGTGCCAACTGGAGAATTGCTATTGAGTGGTGATCCTCCCTTCCTTGGGATGAAGGTGGACTCACTTCAGTGGCTTTCAGTTGCTCATCTAATCACTAATGAAATTCTTTGCATACTTGAGAAATTTCCAAATGCTTTCCCGTGAATAAAGTGTTAATTAGGTGACCATATGGTAGCCATGAACCATGCTGCAAAACCTGTGTTTTGGAAATGAGAGGAATTAAGTAAATGGAGTCTTGGTTAGACTTTCAGGGACTAGGGATTTGATTGTCTTTTTTTAAAATACTAATGTTAATTTTTACAAAAGGTAAGTTTGAAGTGTTAGAGAGCCACTATTTTAACTGGCATCTTAGAAGAAAAAATGAGTTATGTCCATGACAAATTTTCATTCCAGTAACAATTTTTAATAGATACCAAATAACTGGAAAGCGATTCGGATAAGATGTTAATGGCTCAGATAGATGTATGCCTCATTGAGACAGATTGATCCTTTTACTAGCTAAACTAGAGAGCAATACTCTGTAGGACTGTGCTTTTCTGAAGTAAAGATGATCTGTTTTTCAAGTGTATGTGCATAATACTTTCTTGGTGCTAGCTTTGATAAGGCAAATATTTTGAATTGTTGGCCCCAATAATGATTGTGCTAGTTCATAATCTTCATTAGATTATGAGTGTAATCCCAAAAAGTGTTAGAAGTATTTCCAAGCAGTTCTTGATCTTTATTCTGCATTTCTGGGCATTTGTAATATGGTATTCTACTGATTTATATATATATTTTTAATTAAAGTTTGTGTTTAGATACGAAGGGGAAAGAAGTTTGGAAGTATATTTCTTCTAATAAAATATTAAGACTGTTTTAAATATCAACACACACCTCCTCATTTGTTTGTTTTGAACTCTAGAAACAATTGTGTGAACTTTGAATCTATTTTCAGTTAAAGCAGGTTCACACTTTGAAAATTTTGTAGCAAATAGCCTGAGATGATTAATCACACAGTGCATATGTTTCCTATATTTTCTTTCAGTGTTGTTTGGGAGTAGGGTTACATTTTAAAATTTGCTTTATACCATTTAGCTTTGAGAACATGTTTAAAAATTTTGAAGGAAAACTAGGTGGTATGGTCAAGAGTTAAAAGTCTCACATCTTTGGTAGCAGTGCCATGAATTATTCCCACCTTTCTTGAAAATTAGAAGTGTGTATTCCATATCTGCTTTGGGGTACATGGTTAGACTGCATTTAAAATGCTAATGAATGTTACTGGATTAGAATTCAAACTTTTAAAACTTAGAAATACTTAAGAATGTATTAGAAAGTGCATGCTTTATGTTAAAAAACAACAACAATGCTTTAACATTCCCCATTCTTGCTTTTTTCAGAAATTTACATTAATTTTGCATGTGTACAAACTTAAACATTTTGTGGGGTTACAGATTTCTCGTTATTTATTAAGATTCAGTATTAAGTTGGCCTTTGAAATCTTGGTCCCATTAACTTACTAGTCACATTGACCAATGTTTTAGGCTATAGCGATGCCTAGAATTTTGAGACTAAAAGTAGTTACTTATTATTTTAACATTCCAAAAGTTTTGTGATTTTTTTTTTCTGGTAATTACCACATTTTCTCCATTATCGTCCTTTAAATGGCCACAGTGTGTACTGTTTGAATGTTCCATCCGAAAGATGTAGCTTCAGAAGCACAGTGGTTGCCCCATGGTCCATGAGACGTTGTTTGTAGTACGAGGATGGAGTGCTGTCTACTGAAACAATACTCTTAAACAGATATGTAGTATGTAATATTTTCTAATAAATTCTTTTGATAAACAAATACGTGTCTTTAATGTTTTATTATTGAGATTCTTGGGATATAGGGACGCCTGGGTGACTCAGCGGTTGGGCATTTGCCTTCAGCTCAGATCCCACTCTGGATTGAGTCCCACACTGGGCTTCCTGCATGGAGCCTGTTTCTCCCTCTGCCTATGTCTCTGCCTTTCTCTGTGTCTCTCATGAATAAATAAAGGAATTAAGAAATAAATTAATTAATTAATTAAATTAATAAATTAATTAAATAAATTAATTAATTAATGAATAAATAAAGGAATTAAGAAATATCTTAAAAATATATATAAAAACTTTAAAAAAACTTTCTAAGGTTTTTTAAAAAAATGATTCTTGGAAAATAGTGACTTTTACCTCATTATAACTCTTCCCAAACCCATGTTGAAGTATTTCTTTGATTAGAACCAAAATAAGTAGCACCACCGTAGGTACGTTAATTCCAAGTTGTAAAGCAAGCTTAGAGTCTGCTATAAGCATATATTTTAATAGCATTTTTTAAATTACAAAATCATAGGAAATTAGGAAAACTTTAAAAAAATTAGAAGGAGGAAACTGAAAAACTTAGAGAAAAATCACCTGTAATCCTACCATTTAAAGGTAACAGTGCTAAACTGTCCGTAACTCTGTTGTAACTTACCCTTTTCACTTAATGATGTGTTTAGAAGTTTTCATTTTAATAAAAATTCTACAGCATGATTTTGTAATGGCTCGGTAGTATTCTGTTACATATTGTGCCATTACTTAAACCAACCCTCTGCTGTTGGATATTAAGTTGGTTTTACTAATATAAATAAATTAGTAAAGTAAAAATTGTACTAACACTGATGTGAACATTTTTGTATATAAATTGATGTATCCCATTTCAAATTATTCTCTGGGGATTAATTCCTAGAAGTAGACTCTCTTGGCCAATCAGTTTTTATTTCCCCATAAAAGAATTTTAAATGTGATTATATACACACTCAATGTATAATTTTACAAATTCAATTATATTTAATGTAAAACTATTATTTTCCTAAGCTGGTTTTTCTCTCCATATAGAACTGTCCGAAAGGTCTGTGTGTCTTTCCTAAATCTTCAGTGCATTTACAAAAATGCTTATTAAGTTTCCAGGAATATAGGTTTCACAGCTTATCCCCCCAGCACATGAATTTATATTCTTTAAACTGTTCTGCATCTCTAGGCTCCTTCATCAGTTGAAGGTACATCTGTCCTAATGTCCGTGTCCTGTTGTATAATGGCCATGTCATGTTCCCATGGTGATGGACATTGAAGGTATGTGCAGGTTTTGTCCATTAGAAACACTGTTTTACTGAGCACCCTTTGTCACTTTGCTCTACGAACCTTTGTTGCATATGCGCTTACATCGAGTTTCAGATATGCATGTTTTTAATTTGACTAGTGTTTGCCAAACTCCTCTCAGAAAGGGGTATACTATAGTCCCTCCACAGTGCCTGAACTTAGAGTGTAGATCCCCTTTTGATATTGTTGACTGAACACGTAAAATTAAAATTGCTCTTGGTTATAGGTCTTAATGTTCACTGATTTCATCAAACAGCACATACCGATGTGTCAGGGACTTGCAGAGTCTTCACATACTGAGATTTCGTCATACCCACAATCTTCTAAAAGCTGTATAGTAATAGCATTTATTAACCTTATAATACGTGCCAGGCAATCTTGTGTTACCCCTTTTGATTAATAAAATCAATTCTAATAGTTACCTTTGTTCTGATGAGAAAATTGAGATCTAGAAAACATGAACGGAGTTACCTAGTTACACAGCTATGTACTGATAGAGGATTCAGGTAGGGGATCAGTAGACCCTGAATCTGTGCTTGACTTGGGGTGCGAGGTGTTACACGGAGTTCCCAGATGGAGATCGACACGTATAACACACGGGAGTTAGAGCTGAACTAAAACGTGAAATACCGGGAGCACGGGCGAGGACACAGCTGACGGGAAGAAGAGCGGCAGGGGGACAGTTCTACTGTGTCTCCGTTGTTTCGTTGCCTTTTTAACGTGACCGTGTTTCCTGTCCTGGAGATCCGAAGCTTTTAGTATTGAAGCCGTCATCTTTCATGCATTTTCCATTCTCCTCCCATCTCCATTCTCTCAAACACTTCCTGTTCTCCTCCATAGCAACCTGGAATTCCTTTGCAGTAAAAATCCAGCTCCCTTAGTGCCCCGCAGTGTTACGATCTGGCCTCTTCTAATAGTCCCAACTAGGACTTAGGTTCCCTTTGCATCAGTTCATCTTAGACACTACAGGCTAATCTGATAGCACAGCTTTGGTCATACTCTACATCATGTCAACATACAGGGCCAGCCTCGTATGATCCACACTAGGGAAGAGAGAGCAAGACAGCACTGACTTCGCTCTCACAGAACTAACGCAATATGGTGGGAAAGCAGCCAAATGTTTATATAACTGGTCAGGAATGCCAGGACTCTGTGTGATCCGAGGATCTGATAGGGCACTAGGACCTAAGGGCAGTCATTGAGAGTCCCTGCGAGAAGTGGCATTTAAGAGCCCAAGGATGAATAAGAACTAAGCAGAGAGGAAAAGACGAGCTGAAAGAGGAAATAGGTGCAAAAGGTCTGGGACCGAAAAAGCATGGCAACCCCCAAGCCCAAGTTGGCTGGAGCGAAGACTGGTGGAGCGTTCTTCCGGCAGTCGGTCTTGCAAAGAAAAGCTTTTGAAATCTTTCAAGCAGGAGGTGTTCGATAAGAGCAGATTTGCATTTTGAAAGATTATTCTGCTCAACACCTTTCAATGGCTTAATAAAAGTGGTTAGTTAATAAGTATGAAGAGGTGTTCACAGTTAATGGTACACATTTTCTTTTATCAAACTGATCAATTTAATTCTCTGCCAGGAGTGCCACGAGGAAATAGTAGTGGTGGGAATTTGTATGATTTTTCTGAAAGGCAGCTTGAAAATAAGTATAAAGAGCCTCAAAAGAGCCATATGCTCTTGCCATGATGATAAAACCTACTGACTCCTAGTCCTTTTTAGAATTAATAGTGGGAGGTTGGAGGGGATGGTTAAACTATGGTTCGTTGGCGTGGAGCTGTTTTGTAGTGGTCCTAAGTGTTTTCAGGGAGAAAAATAAATGGAGCCAAACAGGACACCAACGATAGTTGGCCCTTGGACAATGAGGGGCTCCGGCGGCAACGCCCCGCGCGGTCCGCAATCCCGTAGAATCCCTGACTCCCCAGTGCTGACCCGCCACGAGCCTGCTCTTGACTGAGTCTTAACTGGCAGCACAGCGCGCTCCGCTGTACGTGTACCTCCCGCTATGTTCCTGCCAGGATATAAACTGGAGAAAAGAAAGTGTTAAAATCCCAAGGAAAATGTTTACAGTACGCTAGCATATTTATATATATATATAAAAAATCCATGTGTAAGTGGACACGTGCAGACCAAACCTTGTACTTGAGGGGTAACTCTACATAAGCCAACTTACTTTTTTTTAAGGCAAAAACATACAAATTATTAATGGGGGTTATTTCTGGGTAGCAGAGGATTTTTTTTTTTTTTAATGCTTTTAAGCTTCCAGATTTATTACAGCAAACAAGACTTGTATGATCAGAAAAAACTTAAGAAAATTTAAGGCTGTCCTGGGCAGCCATCATGGCGCAGCGGTTTAGCGCCACCTGCAGCCCAGGGCGTGATCCTGGAGACCCGGGATCGGGTCCCACGTCGGGCTCCCTGCATGGAGCCTGCTTCTCCCTCTGCCTGTGTCTCTGTGACTATCATAAATAAATAAAATCTTAAAGAAAATTGCAGTCCTCGCTGCTTGGGACCTGACGGCGGCACAGCGTCCTGTGGTAGCTGGTGGGTGCTAGTCTGTAAGGGGTCAAGCCCCACTGGCTTTATGGGCGGAGATCCCGTAGTCCTCAGGAAGTAGGTTTCCCTCCCAGTCCCTAATTGGGCACACTGCCCCCAGTCCTGTGCCCCAGAGAAGATAGTCCACTTAAGGTAAGTAGGGGTCTTGGCTTTAAAGGCCCCAGAGAACCAAGGTACAGCTTGGTGCCCTGAGGATGTTCCATTACTTCTCTGAGCCAGGGGCACGTAAAAGCGCCGCTGCCCGCCCTCTGCCTAGGGGTGAGAGCTCTGAGTCCCGATTCCCGCATATGGACCAGGAGAGCCTCTGCCCTATAATCCATCCCGGCTTCCCCACCATTTCCTCTTGGGCGATGATGGAAACACAACTTGCCCGACGGTTTGCAATCTAGCTGCATGTTTGGGGTCACACACCGCCTTCCAGGAAGACCCTGGGATAGGAAGCTCCCAGCCCCCCGTGGGTTCAACGAAGTAACCCCCACGTTGGTGTAAGTAGCCCAGGAGAGGACCTGAGCCGAGCAGCCTTCTGTGCAGGTAAGTGCACAGAAGAGGCCACATGGGGGTGGGGGTGGGGGTGCAGAGAAACCGTGGGGAGCTACACTAGGAGGGCAGGGGCTGCCTTAGGGGGACTGACTCCTCCAGGACCGAGATAGCGGCCCCGCCCTCACCCCGCCCCGCGGGCACCTGGGGGAACCAGGGCAGGACGCTTGCCAACGCGCACCTGCCCTGGGTTGTGTGGCCGCAACCCCTCCATCCCCCGCAGCAGCCGCGCGGCCCAGCCCATCCCATCCCATCCGACCCCACCAGCTCCAGGCCCCCTCCCTGGTACCCCTGGGTTCGCCTGAGGACTTGCCCCCCCCCCCCCATCGTGCTGTTGGCCAGAGCCCATCCAAAGTGGGGCCACTAGCCCGGCAGCGTGCAAGGAGCGCCCACAGGGCCCAGCACCACCCCAGAGCGACTCCTGTTCTGGGGAGAGGGGAAGGTAACCACACACACGAGGCCCACTGTGGCCCCCACAGTGGGCTGGGGGCCAAGCTGCTTGGGGGACAGCGCAGAAGGCGTCCTGCAGTTTGGTGCCACTGCATCTGGCAAACACCTGGCCCGACTCGCTCAAGGCCGAGGCAGCCCCAGCCTGGCTCCCCAACAACACAGGGACCAAACCCTGCACACAGCGGCCAAGAGGAACCTTCCAGGGGGACCGGAGGCCGAAGTGGCTCAGCCGCAGCCCTGGGGTGCACGCGATACACTGAGACACCTCTGACGCGCCAGGTTGTGGGGAGCAGGGGACACTACTGCAGGGCGCTCCAGGGCCTCTTCATCAGCCCCCTACCTTCAAGAGCAGGAGACCTGGCTAACCTTCGGGACACACAGACACAGACAGAGGTGGAGACGCAATGAGACAGAGGACTGGGTCTCAAATGAAGGAATCGGAGAAAATCCTAGCGAGAGCTAAAGGAAAGGGGGATGAGTCATCTGCAGAAAGTAACGGTCATAAAGAGACCCGCTGGACTTCAGGAAAGTGCAGGACCTCAGTGAGACCCTTAACAAAGAAAAAAAGAGCTCAAAAAATCACACTAAAAGTACACTAGTGGGAATAAATAGACTAGAGAAAGCCGAAAAATGGATCAGTAACCCGAAGGGCAGAGGAACTGCAGTCAAGCTCAACAGGAAAGAGGAAAAAATAACAGGAGCAAACCTGACTTGGGGAGCTCAGCGCCCGTGGTGCGCAGTAACATTTCCCCATTGCGGAGAACCCAGAGGCGAAGGGAAAGGAAAGGGCAGAAAATGTAGTTTAAATACCTGAGTTTCTGGGCAGCCTTGGGCGGCCCAGTGGTTTAGCGCCGCCTTCAGCCCAGGGCCTGATCCTGGAGACCCGGGGTCGAGTCCCACGTCGGGCTCCCTGCATGGGGCCTGCTTCTCCCTCTGCCTGTGTCTCTGCCTCTCTCTCTCTCTCTGTATCTCTCACGAATAAAATCAAATAAGTAAGTAAGTAAATAAATTAATTAAACAAATACCGGAGTGTCCTTAATCTGGGGAAAGAAACAAATCCAGATCCAGGAGGCACAGAAAGCCACCAACACAAGCCAAGGGGGTCACCAAGATACATAGTAATTAAAACATCTACTTTTCAAAAAGTAGTGATAGACAAAAAAAAAAAAAAAGTTATAGAGAATTTTAAAAGCGGCAAGAAAAAACAGTGACCTGGACGGCAACCCCCCAAGGCTGCCAGCCGAGGCCGGAGGGAGCGGCAGGGTCTAGTCGAAGAGCTGAAGGGAAGCGACCTGAGAGCGCCTGCCCTGCCCGCAAGGCCATGATTCCCAGCAGAAGGACCCACAGAGCTTCCTGGACGGACAAGGAATTGATCAGCGCTGAAGCAGCCCTAGAGAACTGTTAAAGGGGGCTTTCTGGGTGGAGAGGCCATTAGTAGGAGTGAGAAAAGTAGGAAGCGCAGAAGCAGTAAACTTAGGCATTTGTGTAAAAATCAGTCAAGGGAAAAAAAAAAGTAAAAAAGAAATAAAATAAAAAATAAAATCAGTCAAGGGATCCACAAAATAACAGGGTGTAAAGTATGACACCATCGGCCTCGAACACAGGGCCCAGGGGGAGAAGTAGAGAATAGGTTCAAACTTGGGCCCCCCCCTCCCCGGGGGGCTCAGCGGTGGAGCACCTGCCTTCGGCCCAGGGTGTGATCCTGGGGACCGGAGATCGAGTCCCACCTCCGGCTCCCTGCATGGGGCCTGCTTCTCCCTCTGCTGGTCACTCTCTCTGTCATGAATAAATAGAATCTTAAAAAAAAAAAAAAGGTTCAAACTTAAGCCACCATAGATTTAATATGGTAATAAGCCGCTCTGAGGGTGGGGACACGGATATTCCTGGGCACCGAGTGCCGTGCAGGCTGCTGAATCACCGTATCGCACACCTGAATCCCAGAGAACACTGTCGGCAAACTATTAATTAATTAATTAATTAAAAAGGCACTACACCGACTCACCCCAGGCCGATTTGACCAGTCTTTGGATTTGGGATAGTTTAAAATCTCCCCAGGTGGAGGCTGATGTGCAGCCAAAAAACCAAAGCGCACGGCAACGTTTTTAGATCCCCCGTAGATCCCAGCTGCTCTGTTAGACCAACATAATTAATTAGATCACAGCGTGTCTTTAAACCACGCAGACTCTTTCCTCCCTCTCGGGGGCAGCGATAGTACCTGACGGTTTATCGTCACTCTTGTTTTAAACCTGGTTTTCAAAAGCCACTCTGTGTGGGGTTTGGACCTCACGAAGCGGAGAGAGAGAAGATCTGGAACATTCCCTGGGCGCTCACGGGTCCAGGGTGCGCTAGGACTCTTGAGGGAATCCAGCTGTCGGTAAGGCCAGGTTGTGGACGCTCAATTCAACAGGTTTTTATTGACACACTTGCCTAAAGGAATTCTAGACATTTCTAACATTATGACTGTAACATGGCTTTTTTCCTAAATCAGCATTTCCAGAAGTTTTTCTTTTACATGTTAAACCGCCGGTAGCACGTCCTCCTTACTCCAGCCAGGACAGCTTGGGATGGCCAACCCGCAGCAGGGCCCACACGGAGGGGCTTTCTGCCTGGGCCCACACTGTATTTGCATCACCTCCCTCTTCATAACAACTTATATTTTTCTTATTTTTTTTTTAAAGATTCTATTTACTTATTCATGAAGGGCCCAGAGAGAGAGGCAGAGACCCAGGCAGAGGGAGAAGCAGGCCTCATGCAGGGAGCCCGATGCGGGACTCGACCCCGGGTCCCCAGGGTCACACCCTGGGCTGAAGGTGGCGCTGAACCACGGGGCCACCCGCCCACGTAACAGCTTTTAAAGGAGGCCCTATTATTAACCTCATTTGTCAAATGGGGATCAGGATCACTCAGACCTCACAGCGGTGGCCGAGTCCAACGCCTCTGGCCGTAGCCATCTGCCAGTGTCGCCTCTGGCTCCTCCCCAGATGTGCCCCACACTTAGCCCTCCTCACCCAACATACCCAATTCGGGCCCCAGCAACGGCTCGGCCCTACTTCTATTTGCACTGCCTCTCCCCAGGGCGCGTGAAGTTTTCACACTCACTCACCTAGTCCACCGTGTAAGCGCTGGCCCCTCTCCCTGGTCTTCTCTTCCGGTTCCTCCTTCAGACTTCCTTTATCCACTTAATTCCATTCACATGAAACACTTGCTCCGAGTCATGTTGATTCCTATAACCGTATTGCCAACAAACTTCTTCCGGAACCTTCTAAACAAAATCTTAAACCATTACGAATGGGTCTGCCCAGGCTCCAGGTGAGGGCAGCACACCTGCCCAGCCCTCCTCTTGCCCATCCCTCCACCCACCTGACTTCGTGGCATCTTTGGATAGTTCCAGGCTCTCTTAGCTCTGATCCCGGGCTGTATCGACGATGTGCAAACTCTTGTAGGCCGCTCTGTGGCAGGATCTTAATAGACAACTAGACACGATTCCACAGCGGAGAAAACGGTCAACAGAAGTACGTGCCCAAGCACACTGAGGGACAAGGATAAGAAAGTTCCTAGTATCATTTGTAATAGCCCCAAACTGGAAACAACCCAAGTGCCATCAATTTTGGAATACTACTCAGTTCCAAAAAAAAAAAAAAAAAAAAGGAATACTATCACATAGATGAATCTTGCAGCTGAGGAAAAGATGGCAGAAACCAAAAAAATACGATTCAATGCTGTATTTCTAGATTAAGTTCAAAAAGAGACAAAACTATATTATAGCATCTAGAGATCTATGCTTAGGTGATTAAGAAAAAACTTTAAAGGAAAGGATTGTCCTTAAAATCTGGAGAGTTAAAAAAAAAATCTGGAGAGTTGTCGGTGGGGGGGGGGTGAGGGAGGGGGTGTGCTTGAGCTGGGCCAGGGCCTTTTGGGGAGGGGAGACCTACCAAGTTCTCCTTCTTGATCTGGGCAGTGGTTACAGAGAGGTTTGCTGTACAGTAAAGCAGCTCTACTCCTTATTTTATGCACTTTGTTATATGCGTCTGAGGTGGGGATTTCACAATAAGACTTGGTATAAAAAAACAAAACAAAAAAAAGGCCAACAATTAGCTCAGAGCCATTGTTTTTATTTGTGGTAGTCAATCTACTATTCTTCATCTTTTCCCTTCTTTCAATCCAGTCCCATTGGGGAGAAAGAAAAAACCATCATTAATTTGGGGAAAAAAATTGCCACTGAAAGAATTCTGCATCACATAAAATGTGCTTCTGGGGGATCCCTGGGTGGCTCAGTGGTTTAGTGCCTGCCTTTGGCCCAGGGTGTGATCCTGGAGTCCCGGGTTCAAGTCCCACGTCGGGCTCCCTGCATGGAGCCTGCTTCTCCCTCTGCCTGGGTCTCTGCCTCTCTCTCTCTTTCTCTGTGTCTCTCATGAATAATAAATAAAATCTTTTTAAAAAATGTGCTTCTGTTTGGAACCAGAAAACTAGAGCGACAAATGTGCCAGTCCCTACTCCATGCCCGAGAGTGAATTCATTGGATCATGGCAGCTGTTGTTCCTTCCTTTCAGTTATTATTTTGTCAAACGATGTCAATTTTCAAAGACCGCAACAACTGCCCGACAAGTTTGTTGAAGGGGTCAACCCCCAAACTAGTCTTGTTATCTTTCACATAGGTGGGCTATAAACAGAGCATCATGTCTGAGCATTCAGATCAATAAATCCTTTCTAAAGCAAAGGCCACACATTTCTCCATTGGTTTAGGGAAACCATAAAAGTACAGTCCAGAGATTCTGGAAAAACCCTCCTCTTCCCCCAACCAAATGTGTTTCAACCTATTCGTTATGATTGACGGCCAGGCCACACTCCGCAGGACCACACTTTAGGTCCTTTACTTGGTGGCCAAAGCGTTTCTCTGCTTTAGCAACATCTAACTGGTGCCGCACCATTTAACCTATAACCTCTATTCTTGAACCAAGACCTCTCCAAACTCAAACACTCGCTCATCACTGTTGGGTCTTGTCAAATTTCTATCAGCCCCTAAGGCCTCCAGAAGACACTTTTCTTTCTCCATGAAGCCTTCCCCACCCATCACTTAAGGGAAGCCCACCACATGACTGAACTTCCAGAACACTCTCTTAATTCTCATACAGCCCGTGTTTTACCTTTGCTAGTGGGCAGCGCTGGGAAGCTTGGCTCAGCCTCAGGGCAGGACTGTCTCCTTCATCTTCCGAACAAGCAGCCGAAGTACTCCATCAACGCTCAAGCTGATGAGATGTAAGGGAGACAGGTATAAACAGAGGGAAAAAATTCTATTAACATCCCAATAAAGTGTAGAGTAACTTTGGCCAGAAGAATCAGCTAACAGTTGTTCAAATTATACACCAGAGTGGCGAGATAGTTGTTGGTTGGAAACTGGTTTCAATGCACAACATAAACCCTTCTCTTAGAAATGTTTCTTTAAGGGAATTTCCAGAAAGTTTTCCTTGCTCTAAGAAGTTAGATGATGCCAAATTAATAAGTGAAATACTTGGGGGAGAAAAAATCTGAGGAGTTATAGAACTGTGTTAAGCAATTGTTAGTGACCAACATAATTAAAGTTTGGCAGTAATTTAAATATCCATCAACAAGGGGTCCAAATAATAGATCATGGTGTACCCGTACAATGGAGTACTACACAGCTGTAAAAATGGATATGAAAGATCTTCACATACCAGTATGGAAAGTCTTAAGATACTAAACATTTTTTTAAGTGCAGCAGTGGTTCATGGTATAAAATATTTTGCATAAAAATAACATACTCACATTTGCCTTTTCTGTAATCAACGCTAGAGGGGTACTTAAGAAACATGACCAGTGGTTACCTGGCAGCGGGGGTGGGAGCCAGGAGATGGGAGAGATGGGGGCGGCTTTTCAGTGAATATCCTTTCAAAGCTTTTGGATTCTTGAATTGCAGTTATATTACCAGTTCACAAAAGCTGCTTTTTAAAAGCAGTTTATCTTTTGAATGCATGTATCCGGTGCGGATGGTGTCTCAGACTGAAATCCACAAGAACCAGGACTCCTCACAATAGCTTTTTCTCTTAATATTCAAGTGTACGCACTATCAGAAGGAATGGATCTACTCACCTAGGAATACGACAATGTGCCTTAGCGTTTCTTAACTTCTACACAACACAATCCTGGATTTAATTTTTACTGAGAAGCATCTGTTCCTTTCCTTCATGAAATGAAAATCTAGGAATCCATAAAGGTTCGCAGATATCAAGGGAGTAGACAAATTTGTTGGCTGTAATGTAACTAGAGAGTAACACAGTCTTCGTCTTGCCGCCTCAGAAAAGGTAGTTAAATTTTTGAGTGTTTCAGGGACTGTTTATGTACTCAAGAGAGTTAAAGTAATATGAGGATAGTTATCTAGGAGAGATACTAGATTTTTTTCCCCCCTTTTTCACCTTACTACTATTTGATCAAGATGATCCAATGGGATCCCATGTGGGTAATCCGGCAGCTGTGCTCCTACGTCTTAGCAGCTTCTGTTTTAGAGATGAAGAACATCATGTTTTCTTTGTTCGGTGTTTAGTATTTTCATCACGGTGATGAAGATCAGGACAGAAGTCACTTATCCAAAACATTCTCATTTTAAAAATCATTTTTATTGTCATTTTATGGTTAAAAAAAACATACATGGCATGACTATAAAGTAATGAGACGAGTTTTCATCGGGTGGCTTGCACTCCTGAGTCTCATTAGTATATAGTCACATCCTGTCTAGAGCTTGGAAGAAAAATATGCCTTGGCTATATGATAATCAATTTTGTTACTTAAAATTTATTGAGTGCCAACAGAGCACTAGGCACATATATAACACAGAATTGTACAGTCTCTATGTTGTAGACTATATTATTTACATAGATTTCTCAAAGATAACATTAAAGCATGTATTTACAGAACTTTAGACAAAATAACAATACTGGAAATCAAGTTTCCGTCTAGCGAGGAGCACCTTTTCATGAATGAGAGGGTTATGCAGAACTTATTGTGCAAGAGCACTTTGATTCCATTACCCAGAAAGTCCACGTTATTTCATTGTATAATAGTTCTATAAAGCTATACGAGAAAAACCTAAGTGGGAAGCCATAATTGGTTTCATTAGGTCAAACACATTTAAAAAACTCTCGGCTGAGACCAATGCTCAAAGGGACTACAGACATATTTACATA